>NC_090921.1:677465666-678113052 GCF_040938575.1 Ambystoma mexicanum | reverse complement strand
CGTTTACAGGCCTAACCATGGAGAGTGCAAAGACGGTATCAAGAGCACTTGTTACAGCCAAGACTGGTACTCATTTCTTTAGGCAGCAGCATGCAGTTTATAGAGTTTATCCTCTTCCGGAAAAACAAAGCAAAACCGGACGTGTCATTCTCCACTGCAGATGCATTACAGGCACCATGAGGCAGGTAAGCAAGACGCATCAGTTATATGGGTTACCAGCTGTATATAAATGTGGATACAGGCTCGAGTCGAGAGAGAGCATTTCCCAGACTGTATCATTATTCTTGTATACAGCAGCCAGTACAGCAGTGTGTATATGGCCCATTGAGAAATATGTAGAGGAAAGTGTCTAATTTCCATATAATGTAGCACCAGTGTAGTCTACAAATAAAGGACTTAATTTAACTTGGTGCATTACTCTCGCACCAGAATCCATAACTTGGTCCTACCAAGGGTGAAACATATCTTCTCGCTGCAAGGCGGTCAGCCACGTTTTCAAGCTTCTGTTTCACCATGCCCCCAGAAGAGCACCAAAATGATCAAGCACTCAGTGCTAGGGGTCACTTTTAATAACATTTATTAGTCCATTACAGAGGTGTGTATTAGCCAGATTTAAATCACACACACTGATTGAGACCTATGTTTTTGTACTATAGCATTTAAGAAAATCACGCCCTAAAGAAGACGTAGTCCTCGTCAAAACTAGCGCATGTTTAGATTTAAACGTAGCCAGTGGATTTTTGCAATAGACTTTGCTAGTAGGCATTATATATATTATAGAGGCACTGAGCATTTTAGTATTACATGGACAATCACAAAACTGTGTCTTTAGACCAGTCCTAAATATGAAAAACTCTAGAGGCAGGTGGTCCATATTTACACAAAAATCATTAAGAAAAGCTCATATAAGAAAAGGGCTTTAGATGTTTAATTACGATAAAACATTGAATGGGTACTATAGTAAGAAATGAATGTCATAGTCCCATCCTAATCCTTTGCACTTTATTATCTTTTAACTTTTGTACAAGTTTTACAACACATGTTTTTATACAGGGTATGTGTACATAAGAAGAATGAGCATGAATGGTATGTTAATTGTTTAATTTACACATGTGTACTGTTTTTAAACACATGAATAGTGTAATAAATCAATGCTTTAAACATGAATATTACTGTAGTTAATTTATAGTCAACACACATTGCGCAGCACTGGACTAGCCACAAAGTATTCCTACGTAGGCAATAATGCCCTCATTGGAGGCCAGAAAAGAGGAAAAGTACAGTAATTATTTGATAGGTTCGCCATGCACTTTACAGTGTGCGTTTTTGTTCTACTTCCCTGCCAGTGTATGGTTACTGTAAGCATGGTGGCAATAGTAAGACAGATACAAGTGATCACAGTTCAAGGACGTTCATTGAACTTTTTCAAGGGTCTGATAAACGCAAATCTACAGATGGGGGCAAGCTACAACCATCAAATAACAATAATACAGTCCTAGTGGAGTCCTGTCAAATTAAAAAGGGCCTATACTAAAACACATATACTAAAAAAATCTATTGCCAATCCTTACCACTAAATTACAAAATAATGTGAGTAAAATGACCTTGCCGGTTTGATATGCCTGTCTTGCCCAATGCCTTATATGCATATGTGCCTGCCACTGCTACCTTGATACTAAGGTACCCCCATTGCTCAATGTTGTTTTGTATGCTCATGTGCCTGCCACTGCTTCCTTGATACTAAGGAACCCCCATTGCCCAATGTTATTTTGTATGCTCATGTGCCTGCCACTGCTATTTTGATACTAAGGTACCCCCACTACCCAGTGCCATTTTGTAAGCTCATGTGCCTGACACTGTTACTTTGATACTAAGGTACCCCGATTGCCCAATGTTATTTTGTATGCTTACTAGGGTACCCCCGCTGCCCAATGCTATTTTGTATGCTTATTTGCCTGCCACTGCTACTTTGATACTAAGGTACCCCCACTGCCCAATGTTATTTTGTATGCATATATGCCTACCACGAGCCATGGTTACTCTGACCTCATGCCCGACCGCATGCTCGACTGTCTGCTCCCCAGATACCTGTTATTAGCCCACCAGTATTACTAAGCAAGACCAACGTCTTGTTAACACGCAATCGGCACTATTGCCACTTGTTCTACATATCGCCTAGGCTAGTGGTATTTTATTGCTTCTACCTCTGTATTAATATTTGTTGCTAAATTACCTCCTGCCCTATACTTCTCAGCTGAACATTAGTCTACCGTGCATCCCTTTATCCGTTACCAATGTATTCCAGGACTAATCCACAGACATCCCACATGCCCATGCTACAGAGCATCTTACTACACGTACCTGGCATCCAACGCTAGCTCTAGTGCTTGCCCTAATCACCTACTTTAATTTGGATCCGTCTACAATGCAGAACCTCAACATGACCAACCCCTCCCACACTCCCCTACGGGAAAGGGGTACCACCACCCTTACCCACCCACAGTACGCTCTCCCTAACAACCTGACCTCCCCTACGTGCCCTATTGACACAACCCGCCTCAGAGTCCGTTACCTAACATCATTGAGGCTCTCCAGGCTCAGGTCTCGCACTAAACCGATAAAATACTTCATTCTCCGAAGCCCCACTGCTATTAGGAATCTCAGGCTGGGCACTCGCTCACACTGCACCCATGCCATTAAGTGCATCAGAGCCAAAAACTCTGTCTTGCCAGAAACTTCACCCAAATCCCCCCCTCACTGGACTCCCATCCACTCTAATAATTCCACGCGTCTGCTAAAATTTCACAACACACCACTCCACACCACCAAGCCAGCGAACTCGCCCTCCCCTCCTTGTACAGCCTCCCTCACTCTATAGCTTCTCCCTCCACTCTTCACACTAAGAAGAGCACACTTCCACCCCCTCTCAAATGTGCACTTATAAATGTACGCTCTCTCCCCACCGATGCACTGGAGCTCTATGACCTCCTCACTGTTCAGGATCTAGACTTACTTGCAGTTACGGAGACATGGCTCCATGAGGCTTCCGGTCCTGCCATCTCACTAGCTCTCCTACCTGGATACTCCATCCTCTGACAAGACAGACAGCTGTTGAAAGGAGGAGGAGTAGCTCTTATAACGAAAGATGCTCTCTCCATCAGGCTGTGCAATCTCACTTGGGAAAGCAACGTCGACATCATCGTCCCCTAACTGCACCAAAAATATTGATCTAATTTACCGGCCTCCAGGCCCAACCCTAGACTTTCAAGGACATCTCCTCCACTTACTAGGTGATAACCTTAAAGCTTCCACCAAAACGATCCTACTCGGAAACCTTAATCTAGGGCTTAATGATCCTAGAGATAAAGTAGCCACAGCCCTAGCCAAAGAACTCAAAGACATGGGGTTCGTACAAAAAAATCACCAGTGCGACTCACTGTAAAGGTCGCACCCTAAACTGGGTGGCTGACCACAACTGCTACACCACTATCAACTCCAACTCTGCCTACCCCTGGACCGACCATAAATGCATTCAATTTCCCATTCCCACAGTGCCTATCACTAAAACTCTTGTCTACTCCCAACCAGCTCAGGTCAGAAGCTCTAAAAAATTAACTAAGGACAACCTATGTCCGTTTCTCGAAGTCCCGCCCAGAACTCCAGCCCCCATTCTCTAGTGACCCTGGCCCACTAGCAGATACCTATGCGGACACCTTCACAAAAGCATTCAACGCCATAGCCCCGATTGAAAGCAAAAAGAGAAGAAATCAATGCCTGTTAACTCTTGATGCACAGATGAACTAAAGGCCCTATGCACCAGTAAACGTGAAGCATTATCCAACTGGCAATCTAAGCCAAGTGATTCCACCAAGGAAGAGTTCAAAAGGCTATGTGCACAATATACAGAACCGATCATTAAAGCCAAGTCTAACTCTTTCAACTCAAGGATCTCTAAGGCCAACTTGCAATCCAAGGAAATGTTCTCCATCTTCAAAGACTTAATTATGCCCTCCACCAGCCCCGACAAGATTATTAAAGATGAAGCGTGGTGCTCTAGCATACAAGCAGCACTGCTCAGCAAAATAGAATTACTCCAAGTAACAATTCAGGTGCAATTCAAAGCCTTACCTAACCGCAACCAGCCTCCCCTGCCCAGTCTCCCAACCTATAATCCCACCAACTTGCTCTTTTCCTTCCGAGACATCACAGAAGCGTAACTCATTGACCTCCTCCAACATCTGAAACCATCCATGTGCAAATGAGACATTTGTCCGCCTAGCATTATTAAAGAGTGCGTCGACTCCCTCACAACTCTCCTAACAGCGTTCATTAATGCCTCTTTCACAACAGGTACCGTTCCATCCAGCCTCAAAGAAGCGTGGGTGCGCCCACTACTAAAAAAAGCCTCCCTAGATCCCACCTCCCCCAACAACTACCGGCCAATCACCACTGTTCTGTTCCTCCTACAAATCTTGGACAAAGTGGCCCACAACCAGATTCAACACTTCCTCGAATCGAACTCCATACTCGGTAAAAGGCAATCAGGATTACACAAAGGACACGGCACAGAAACCACCCTTCTAGACCTTAAAAAACAAATAACAGAAATTATGGACAAAGGCATGCCAGCGCTCCTCCTACTTGTGGGTCTCTCAGCCGCCTTTGATCTCGTGGATCACAAGATTCTTACCTCACACCTCACTCATGCGGCACAATTATCCAAAGAGGCCTCCTCGTGGATCACATCCTTCCTAGAAGGTAGAGCCATGAAGGTCTTCTCAAACCAGGCCAGCGCAGACCCAACTACCATCCACTGCGGAGTTCCTCAGGGGTTCCTCAGGGCTCATGCATAGCTCCTACGCTTTACAACCTGTTCACAAAACCTCTCTCTGACAAATTGGACCCCCTCGGCATAGCATACACCAACTATGCCGATGATACGCAGGTGCTCCTGCCTCTCTCGGGCTCCTATGTCCAAGACACTGCAGCTCTCCATCTGATATACGCCACCGTCCAAGCCTGAATGGCGGAAAACAGGCTATGTCTCAATGGGATCATTATTGGCCCCAAAGAAACGTTATCCGAACTTGATGATCAATACTGCAACTTCAACATCAACAACTCCATCATCCCTGTATCCTCTTCAGTTAAGACACTGGAGGTCTACCTAGACTCCACTCTATCCATGATGCGACAGGTCAGCGCCATTGCATCCGCCTCTGCCCACACCACCAAGCTAATAAATGCAATAAAACCCTTCCTCTCCAAACAGAACTGCCTGTCAATAGCTAGAGCCACTACCAGGGCTAAACTAGACTATTGTAATGTGCTCTTAACAGGCACCTCAGCAAAAAATCTAAAAAGGCTCCAAGTCATACAAAATAATGCTCTCCGAGCTGCACTAAACATCCCGAAAAATGGACCATACCGCGCAGGCCAGGTGAGCTGCTGCTCACTGGCTCCCCGTTAAGGAACGTATCACCTTCAAGACCCTTACCTTAACGCACAAGTGCTTAACACTAACGGCCCCACACTACCTATCAGAAATTATCGTCAGAGATACTTCCTCACGTCCCAAAAAAACCTGCCACGCCAACCAACTGCGCATCCCCTCTGTCAAAAGAGCCAAAGCGGGTGGGATTGGGTTCCCACATATAGCACCTAAACTATGGAATGCCCTACCCAACTCATTCAGAGCTGAGACCTCCCTCCCAGCCTTCTGGAAAGTGCTAAAAACTACACTCTTCAACCAACACTGCTTCCCTTTTCGTCCCCCTATCCTCTTCACCCTTATCCCTCCATATTCTCCTTGTAACCAAGAATGTATTTTTGTATCCAGGTATGCTGTCTTGTATCAGCGTCACGATGCCTCCGGGCTGTTGCACGCTTTATTAAGATTAATAAATAAAATAATAAAAAGAAAGAAGTGTTCACAAAATAATATGTTGGGGTGCTCGGGTCGTTGGCCTCCTTTCCCATGTTTTCAGCACGGGGCAAGGCAGGTCCACTCGAGCAAAGCACACACTCAGGCTTCTGTGGCACAAGGATACAGTTCCATTTTCCCAGTTCAGGACCTTCTGTGTTCAAGTCTCTTTACTTCTCGCAAGTCTCTTGACGCAGAGGGCCTGCTGTACCAGAAACAACACATAAATGCTCTCTTCAATATTTGACTTGGGTTTTCACCCTGGACCCCCCTCTGCCGGGCTCAGATCCTTTTCAACAAAGGTTCAATTAGTCTCCCGTAGCCAGGCTCGGACCAATTAGGATTTACTTTAAACTATTGAAGACTTTTCGAATGTGCACAGGGCTTATTGCTTGACCCGTTGCATGACGACTTCGATCTCAATATTTTTCTCCCACTCAGCATCAGTTGGATACCCGACAGAAACTTTTGAATGAGCACCCACTGGGTGCCGGATCACTGTGTACAGTATCTTTCATTGGTTTCCCAAAGTTCAGTTACAAAGTTCAACTGTTTCTTTTATTTGTATTTACGTCGCTTATCCCAAATGCTTCACACACTGTTCTCTTTATACAATCTTGCCGCTTGCAACGTTGGTTCAAACCACAAGCTGGTTTGGTATCAGTCTTTCCGGCTCACCGGCTGTGCTTTCTTTTCATACGCCGCTTTGTTGTAGGAGCCAAAGACAGTAACACAGCAGCAATTGCTCCTCCCAGCCGTGGTTATCGACGCGGCAGAGCCCGGGTACCTCCGACAGACTGTGCAGGTTTGATCAGCCTTAGTTCCTGGTCTTAAGTTTCTTACTTTCCAAGGTTCACGAAAGTAACAGTCTTTATAGGTCAAGGGTGCTTCCCTCCTTGCAACCATCTCCAGTCTTGTCGTCTTTCTCCTTGTATTAAACTGCCATCTCGGAACCGCTGTTTCCTCGTGTGTTTTGCCTTGCTCCGAGTGTGCTTTCATGCTCTGCCTTTTATCCATGTGGGGAAATGTGATGGAGTTCAGGTGTGTGTAATGAGCCGTAATTGATGGACTTTGCCTGACGAGGGTGTTGGGACATGTCAGAAATACATACACTCTGGTGTTAGTCTGTTGTCGCTCACTGTGAACTGTCAGGGAGAAAGTGTTTGTGTCGGGAAAGGGGTGGGGGGGTTTGAGTTCCTAGGTATTCCACCTGGTAGGATGGAGAAAAGGTGTTACAAGGAAGGCGATACCGCGTCTCACCTTCCGGCGTCACACTTCCACTCCCCGAAGACCCTTCATCCAGGTGATGCTCACGTACTGGTCCACCCCCAGGAACTGGATCCAAAGCGATGGCCATGTACTAGCCACCTGGATGACAGATCCCCGGGGACTAGCCAGTGAGACACCTTCAGGTTTCTCACATTACACAGGGACCCCCTGGGTAGGATCCATACATGGGGACAAATCTAGTGGCATTAGTTTATTATTCAAGCCAATGTCTAGTCTGGCCACACTACAAAAAGATCCATTGAACATTGGAGACTAAAGGTCAAGCTCTGACCTGTTCCACCCCCCACCCCATTCCCTTCTCAACCACTTCCATCTGTCCCACCATTCCACTACCTCCTTTTTGGATGAAGCCAGAGTACCACAAGTTTCTTTTTTCCACTTCCACCACTGGGGAACATAATTGCACAACTTTTCATTTACATGTCCACTCCTGGACATAGGCCCTGCTGAAGATGTGCATGGGCCCATTTCAACATGATGGTTGAGGACCCGTCCCTTGCTCACAGCGGAAAACATTCTGAGGCACCCGTGGGGTGCATAGATCATAATTGAGACAAGTACAGCCGGGAGTTAATATCTGCTTTTTATCGCAAGATAGCCAGCCAGCAGCGAACTGAAACACTAAATGCCCAATGAAAAGCTATAAATCCTCCTTTGTCAGCAAGTGGCTGGTGTGCAGGAGCCAGTATTAAAAGACAGCGAGGTGACAACACGTTGTATGTGCTGCAAAAAGTGCAGCCCGTAAGGGCTAGAGCAAACGTAGTATGTAAGGCAAGCGCTGCAAAGCAGACATGCCAACATTCTGAATTTGAAAAATCGTGAGTCTCCCACCTAAATCGGGATGGGATGGTTGGCATGTATGATGGCATTGTAATGCCTTGAAAGAAAGTAATATATTGTGAGTTATAAGACTGCAGACTGGAAACATGTGGGCAGTTGCTCGGGCCCCCGTGAGTCTTAAATCCTCTCAACTGAAAAGGTTGAAAGGTCCTGATGCCGTCCCTACCTGCCCAAATCATTCCTCTAGACAGTTCCATCAGCAGACATGCCAACCTTCTGGAGTTCCCAAGAGGGAGATTTGACCACAGAAATCAGGATAATAAAATGTTCCCTCAGGGTTGCACTGCGATTAGAATTATTTTAGGCGGTAGATAGTAAAATATACATGCATGCTAACCATCCCGATTTAGGCGGGAGACTCCAGATTTTTCAATTAAAAATAGTGCTGTTCTTTACTATCTCCCACCTAAAATAATTATAACCCCAATGCACTCCTATGGGAACATTACATTCTCCCAATTTCTGTGGTGAAATTGTCCTCTCAAAAGTTCCAGAATATTGGCATGTCCAGCTGTCAATGGACCGGCTCTAGCCAGGTCTGAGATCCGGCATCAGATGTCTCCCTGGATCTCTGACCCGGCCTACCTCAGCCCTGACAGGGCTCCACTGAGCCCCCAGCTTCGCTGAGAAAAATTGGGGGCTTGGTGATCTAATCTGCTCTGTGCTCCTTCTCCTAGCTGTTAGCTCAGCCCGTTTTCTTTCTTCTGGCTGAAAGGGACACCACATGAATCAATGGGCCATGACGATTACTCAGGAGGGGGGCCATCACTGTTACAAGCAGGTTTTCTACATGCTGGGCAGACTATTGTTTTCCAAATGTGCATCTTACACTTTCATAATAAAAATAAAAGTATTTTCCAAACTCAAAAATGCTGCTTAAACTTGCATTCACTGGTTTTCTTTGAAATGTGTTTCTTTTTTTTGGACTACCATACAAATACCTTGTAATTTGCGTTCCCCTTGCCTTTGTGTTTTATCACAGGTTTTATTTTTAAAGATGTTGTCAAACTGTTTAATCACAAATAAATGCTTCTGTTGTGCTGACAGCAGTTATTAGGAAATTCAACTGTGGGTTCCTGGGTGCCAACTTTGGATTTTCACTACAGGGAGAGAAACAACCCCACCTCTGCCCTGAATATAAGCAAGCGACTAGCCAGACACATTTTATAGCGTTTGTTTTTGATAGGAGTTGCAAAAAGTCATTAGATGAACAACCAATTTTTAATACATAGCATCTCAGCAACAGTCTATCAACCTGCTGAGCAAACTAGTATGCCTTCTACTGTAGAGCATGTCTATGGATCCTTTAATGTACTAAAAATCACTCCATTACCAACGGTATTTTCGGTGCACCACTGACATGGAAGTGACAAAGTGGAATTGATGTACATTGTGGTATTTATAAAGAAGCAACATAAAAGAAATTGCACCATATTATTTTGAACATTTCCTTTGAGCGCATTTCTACTGCCAGCCCCGCTCCCTCGGAACTTCAACCCTTCCTCCAAACTCCGCCCCATGTCTGAACATAGCCCTATTTGTAATTGAAAAATCGGGAGGGTGGAAGGCATGCAGCAGTATTCGGCTATAATGCAAAGGGCCACTAGTCGCCAAATCTGCCCCTCTGCACAGGATAAATGCTGAAATCAGGTTCTCAGAAAAGTACGAATCCCTCTCCCCCGATCTGTTGTACGAGTCAAACCCCCAAATACCCTCTTTTGTGTAACAGAAAAGATGGATCCACAGAAGAAAACTGTTTGCCCTTCTACACAATAATACACCGGTGCGCTGCAAATTCGCCTGGGAACTGGCTGCATTGCCGCCGTTATGCGCCCTCATTCTCAATCACACGGGTATGCCCGTGATAGCTCTCTGTTGCCAACCTCCCTGCTCCTACCTACGGTGATTACGAGGTGCTTAGGGTAGCCTGAGGGCTGTGGCGCTGGCAGAGGCTGAACTGAAGACAAATTCGCGTAGACCAAGGATTACATGGCTTGAACGTAACGTGCAACTCACGTGATGAGGAGGTGGAAGCTGCACGTTGCTTGGGTCCGCTTCTCAGCTGGGAACTAGACACTATCTTTCCAGGCAGACGCTGGCCGCACCCCCCTAAATCCGTAAGTGGACGGTTGTTTACGGTTCCGTGGGGCAACTAGAACATAAGTACAGGTGCGTTACTTTAACCGTAATTAACGAGTGCCCAGCCTAGTCCTGGTGTTGTGTAGTTTTGATTTCAGTGGAGCGATTTGGAGACTGGGCACATCTTTATATCCAGTGATAATGTGCACTTTCTGCCCAAAGAGTTATTTATCCTCTTCTTGTGCCGCACCCTAATCCTATCCGACACTATTTCCTAAACAGAATATTTAATGTCCCTTTTCTTCATGCTGTAATATTATGAAACACACACACGAAGTCCCGAACCGTTTGTATATTGATGTGCAAAAATCATACATTTGTAACATCTTGATGTTTCCTGCCAGCAAGCTCCGTAAAAGCGCTGCACGCTCCCTCGCTGCTAATCCAATCTTAACCGAGTCTCGTTCAGCTTCAGAGAAGCCAGTTTAAAAACGAGAATCGTATTAAAAACATATCTTAAGGCAGCAAAGAAACGCTTAGGTATGATTTTTATACGGGCATGTCTGACGCCGAATAAGAGTACACGCAGTCGCAATTAAAGCGATATACATTTAAGACTATGGCCATATTCTCAGCCTTTGATTTGAATTACTAATTGTAACTTTTGCCCATTTATAATTGTTGTTACTTACATAACGCTTTTCATGGAACACTTTTATGTACAGCTATTCGGCACCTAAAATTAGTACTTGGATGACCTCGGAAGAATAAAAGGCTGAGTTGACACTTCTGTGTGATAATACTGATGTTATGTGATAAAACTGATGTTATATTGTGTGTTAATATATAACTAGAGGGGACATGAGAGGGTAGTTATCCCCTTTTTTAATTGTGCAGTTATCAAACAACATGTGGATAGCTCAGTGAGTTAAACGCTCAACTCTGGCATGTCCCAGTCTGCTCTTTCCGAGTTCAAATCGCAACATGTACACAATTATTGGCCACAGAAACAAAACGGTCAATTTGACTCTAGATAAGATCCTCTGGGAGTGGGGCAGCCAGCCAGTCTGTCTGTCCTATATAGAAAATACTCTGGAGCTGTACGTTGGCCAAGAAAAATACATGTGAAATGAGGGCTTCTAGCCGGGGATATTGTGGTGGAAACGTCATAGTGCGGCTCACATGAACTGCAGTATACACACATTTCAGCTTAATGAAGTGAACTGATTGCATAGTGATGCTTCTCACAGGTTTTGTGTGCTGCGCTTGCCCAGCTCAAGGCAGCCTTCTGCTCACGGCAGGTGAGGTGAGGTTGGCTTGGGTGTCCAGGCATTATTAAAGTGTCCAGTGGCCCCTCCACAGAGATGCCACTACTTGTATTACATCTTGGGTCTGCAGCTCATCTTTGTTTCACGTCTGCTCCCTGTTATTTTACCAAATGCAGGGGTGGACTGCCAAGTCGGGCAAAGGGGCAATTGCCCCCAGGCTGGATGGGCTGCTACCCAATGGGCTACAGCTCCAAAATGTAAAAATAATTTCAAAAGGCAAAAGCCTTAAGAATGTAGCCTGCCACAAAGGATGGCAGTGATGCAGAGCCTGCTCAGATTCTGTGTAAATGGGGCGAGGCATTCGTCTTGATTTCAGCAATGTTCAAAAGGTGCCTGAATGGCCCGTGCATATGTGCATCCGCAGGGAGTGATAGAGAAAGGAGTCTAGGCTGCAGGGACATTTTCATACCGCGCAGTGTCAATGTATGTATTTAAATAACAGATTCTGTGACTGTATGGCAATGTTGGCACCACTGCTCCCCATACACCATTGGGCTGTTACAATCCACAGCATCCTGTCACAACACCTACTTGCCAAGGAAGTAAGGGTCCATATATCATTAGAGATTACTCTGGGTTTGATTCTGTACGAATGCTTCCCACATGTTCTGGGGAATTTCTTGAACACCACTGTGTTCATACAAAAAGCGTTTCAATAGCACCCATTGATGTTTCTTATATGGTGGTTATAGAAATGGCTGTTAGACTCTTTGTGGTACTTACTTTAGGACACAGTTGAAAAACACATAGACAGGTGTAATATTCAGTAATTAATTGTTAGAAGACTACAACTAAGGGGGTCATTCAGAGTGGGGCAGATATTTTAATATTGCTGAAGAAAGTTACCTGTTCTACCGGTGGTATTTCCGAAAATCCGCCCTACTCGAAGTTTACCACCAGCAGAGGTGGTATTTCTGGAATACCTGCAGTGCTATTGCAGAAATATCGCCTCCGATGACGGTAATGTAAAAAGGTGTTTTTAACATTTCTTTTCAGCATCAATCTGAAGGGAGAAAGACTATGTACAGTAGAGGCTCATATTAATATATTGATTTTTTTTGCATGCACAAAAGGGTGAATCCTGGCCCTTTTATATATATTATATGGGTAAGGTGGTGAGAGAAGATAATCGGAGATGCCCACATTTTTACCCACTCAGCATGGCCCTTTGTAAAAACCCTTTTCACTACCTGTGCACGGTTCTGTACAGTAGAATTAAAGATTTAAAACATTTGTGGCCAGTTTGGATTTTTTACCACCACCCTTATGGTGGAGGTAAAAATAGGTGGATTTTCTGCAAAAAGTCTGCCTAAAATACCACTGCCGGTATTCCTGTGGAATGCAACTGATGGCATTTGATCAAACCCTGAATTGGGTGGACGGTAAAACCTACCATATTTGCCAAATACTGGCGATTTTACGGTAACCACCAAACTCTGAATGACCCCCTTTTTCATTGTCTTGTCCAGAACATACTTCTCTCATGTGATCAACAAAGGACACACATGCCAGTCTACACCAGATTCAAATATATAGATACTTCATATGAAAACAGATACGTGCTTCCACCTATACTTTACACTCTCACAAACACACTCCACACATTACCCCAGTCACAGTACTTAGACAAATGCACTGGCCACCTTATTTAAAAACACACATAAAAATAATAGGCCACACTTGCTCCAATTTGTGAGCACAGAATATCCACGCCCCTAGCCGCCTTTCACTCTTCATTGTTTAAATGCAAACTCCAAAGCCACAGTTACCCGGAATACCCTAACCACGTCTTCTTGTCTGGTAGAGGCTGACTGGCAAATCAAGATGGTCTAATGTCGAACTGTAATCTAGGGCAACAAAAGTAGGTGAGGGCTTTGGGGTTGGTGTGATGGTCAATTGAAGAGAGTGAATGTCAAGGAATTGGTGACTGAGAAATGCGGACAAGGGAAGGATGTGTATGTACGGTAAGGGAAGGGGATTGAATTAATAGTTAAATATGGAGCAGAAGGGGATCAGAGGTCTAACGTTAATTGTAAGAAATGGGGCATTGAGAGTGTGGTGCAAGGGAAGGACACCAGAGGAAGATGGTTAAGGAAAATAGGGCAAATGACACAGGGGTGCACATCTGGAATGGTAGGTCAGCAGGTTGAGCGACTGTTGCTGAGATCTATGTCTGACCTGCATGCCACTGCACCTGATTGTGGTACTGGCTTGACGCCCTTTCTTGTTTGCAAGTAGTGCATACTTGCCTTATGAAAATATGCTTCAATTACTACTTCCCATATTTTTTCAAGTTGCTTTATCATGTGACTTGGTGATTTTTTTAAATGTACACACAATTGTACACACACAGATTGTTATTATAGTAAATGTTCATTACAAATATAATTTGTCTGTTTCTCAGATGTATTTGCCTCAGGATACAGATGATTAATATGCTTCCCCCTTGTAGGTAAATTGGTCCTTTTGAAAACCATATTTATTGAACAGTATACTAGTTTAGCACTTGAATAACAACTTTACAGAACGTTGTTTCTAATACTGAAGAAGGAATAGGAGAAGATAATGTCTCCCCTGCTTTATGAATTGGAAACTTGGGACCCAGGAAGACAGGGTTAAAATCCCCATCTTCCACACTTCATACATTATCTGATCCTGAACAAACCACACCTTATTTTCCTTAACTATCTGTAGAGAAAGATTCACTCATATGGGTTTATGTTAGCCATACTAGTGAGGAGGCAGGATGGCAGAATGACTAGTGAGGGTCTTATGTTGTAGGGTGGGTGCACAAGGTGCAGGTATGATTTTTTGTGTTGTGGGCTGGTGTCACACCCATGGGGTATCTCTCAATTTCTTCCTGACCACAGAAACCAAATGTAGTTGACCCCTCCCACCTTGGTTGGCACAGGCTCCTGATTATAGTTAACAGGTTACCTTGAGGCAGCCAATGGGGGAAGAGGGTTAGGGAGAAGTTGTGGATAAGGAAGGGGGTGTTCGGGTCACCGGATTGAGGGTAAGGGTCTTGCGTGAATGGATGGGTAGTGGGGAAGTAAGGAAAGGCACATACAACATTTATTATCATGAGAAAAACAAGTAGCCTCCTGCTTCTGACCTCCTAGCTCCTATATACACACTCCTACTAAACTGAGCATACCCCTTCTTGATTAGGACTATGCTCTCATGGTAACCAAACATTCAGTAAGTCATAGTATAGCTGGTAAGCAACTAACAAAAGCATATAGCACCGGGAACACCTGTACAAGCAATAGCATGGACACGGGCACAAGACACATGAGCATAAACATTTAGCAGATGGGTGCTTGCTCAACACATGACAAAGTAAGGGCGTTAGGCAGGGAAGTATTCCAATGCTCAATTCCCCTCTGACGCTTCTGTCTCTTGCCTGACTGATATAAATGCTTGCCTTATCAAGCTGCAACAAACAAAAAATATTGCATGCCTCATGACCCTTGTCTTAAAGCACCCTCCACGAAGATCGTTCATATGCTTTCACTGGGTAGCTTGAGGAACATTTCGTATGCCAGGAGAAACATTCTTTAACAGCAGCATTGTCTTCCCAGAGCTCAACCTCCACTCGTCCCCCCCCGCCCTCCTTGTTCACCAGAATGAAAGTAGCACACGCAAGGGAGCACTTAACTGAGTGCCGACTGCCACCTCCCAGGCTCTGTAGAACATGCTGTGAAGCGGGATGAACCTGCGGTCTGCGCGACACTCACTCTCCTGGCGCGAGGGAGTTTACCTCCTCCTGTCCCTCATTCAGTGCTGCCGCTCCATGTCAGACCTCTACCAAGTTTCTCGCCCCACTCTCCTCCTGCCCGTGCCTGCAGAATGCCAAAATCACCAGCAAGCAGCACAGCCCGGGGAGGGCTTTATAGTGAGTCGCCTGTGCGCACTCGCGCTCACCAACACCCATGATATTCATGGGAAATGTTGTCTCATGGTCCAAGCGGACCTCAAATGGAGCCTCCATGCTCCGGCAGCAACATGGCTAGCTCCCACTCCCCTTTTCCTCACAGCTGTGGAGGCAGAAAGGCAGTTATGAGTCTTTTGTAACTGTGAGAAATCAAAGGGTGTCTCACTTGCTAGTCCCACAGGGATATCTCGCTCACCTTTGGATCCAGACCCTGGGGGTGGACCAGTGCGAGATCCTCACCTGGGAATCTTCAGGGAGTAGGATTGAGACAACTGATGGTGAGACGCAGTATTCCCCAACATTCTAACCCCCCCCTCTTCCTTTCTGCACAGACACTGGACTGAGGAAGAGGAAGATTGAGAGTAAAGAGGCTACCACTTGCATATCCCATTGGACATGTCCAGTTATTAAGGAGAGGCACTTGACCTTAATCACACACATCCGATACCCATTTGCTCCCCCACATGGATAAAAAGCAAAACATGGAGACACACTCTGAGCAAGGTGCGAAAAGAGAAGGAGCAGATTTTACTGGGCGAAGGCGTACCCACTGGAGCAGGATGACCGATCGACGGACCAGAGCGCGAGGAGTAGGGAAACCCTGAAGATCTGTGCAGGAGGTTGTTGCCTCTGGGAAACCATGAAGGATACACAGAGAAAGACAAATCCCAGACAAGAAGCAGCCTGCATTGTGTTTCAAGGATGCCAGTGACCCTCCCGGATGAACGGCAGAGTTGGGGAGGTGAGGCGAAGCCTGTGGTATCAACCTTTGCTCGTGAATCAAAGCTGCTGAGAACAGAAAGGATTGCACAAAACCGGTGAGTTAGCGAAAGACATGAAAGGCTGATTTGTGTCAAGGAAAGATTGAAGCCGCAACAGCGTATCTCCGAATTGAAGGTTGTGCGTTTGCTGATGAGATGCGAAAGAAAGCAAACCTGTAGTGAACTTTAAAGTCAGCGTTCATTTTGAAGCCAGTTATACAGAGTAGCTGAATGGTACGACGAAAGGAAACGGCCAACTCGAAAGTCTCCGCGAAATGTTTGCTGTTTTGTTATAAAGCGACAAAGTGAACAAACTCTGAAATGCACATTGGTAAAGATTAACCCAGACAAAAGGGGAAGTTAAAAAGGTGATTGCCTTAAGAGAAAGATTTCTTGGAACTTTTCTGATGTGTTATGGAACTACCAAGACCAAGAGACACTGGGGCAAGTAACATAAGAGAGCTGAAGTGAAAGTCGAAGTAGTCCTGCAGAGGTCTAAGGAAAAAGTCTTGCACATTCGAAAGGCTTCGACATCAGTGAAAGGTCCGAGTCTGACTCAGAGAGATCTGGAACATGAAATAAGTTAGGGGAAGGGAACCCCTAACGAATTTGTATAAAGCTTCAGGGAACGGAGCCCCTTGCAAGTGCTGTTATTGTGAGGTCTGAGCCCGGCTGCTTTTGTTGAGTGGTCCGAGCCCGACTGAGGGAGACCTACACACATTTGTGTTGAACTGTGAAGGAACTTTTGGTGAACTGAAATAAGTGACTTTAACATGGAAAGCCAAGCGGACCTCGACCCACGTTTTTGCCTTTTTTTTTTTTAATAACCTGAGCAAGTGTGTCACCTGTCTACTGGGACCGCCTTCATCCGTGCTGTCCAATGTGGGGAGGAAAGCTGACTCTGCCATCTTGATCGGTTATGTTATAACACTGACTTCTCTTTGCATACGCATTCCCCTTACACACCTTTTGTATGAGAGATAGGGCAGGCATTTGTTTTTTAGAAAGGCCATTTTGATTTGACATAGACTGACTAGGACAGTGTTTTCTTTATTATTTGAATTTAGAGACTACTCCCGTCATAGCTATAGGGCAAAGTAGGAGTTTTTCCAACCTCCAAGAATTTAATAAAGTTTTTTAAACTTGTAGCTCTTGTCAGTGTCATACTTGTGATACCATGCCTCCCTTATATATGCCAGTTCATGTTTGGCTTTGAGAGCAAACCTAGACCCCCTAATTCAGCAATGGCTCTGCTAAACCAATGAATTCTCTAGCTTCGCCACCTCATTGTTCAAAAACTAAAGATGGGATTGAATGAGATGTAGCCTGCCCTCCAATTGCAAACTCTTAACGCATTGAAAACTCGACTCAAATTTCAGCTTTCTCATTTCACCAATTATGTTATCCTAGTGAAATAATGTTACTATGTTTGGTACGTGGGAGCATTTTCAGTGGTCTGGGTCTCTAAGAAAATACAAACATAACTGTGCATAAAAGGAAAGTAGTGTCAATAATGTCTTCTATATATTCTTGAGAATGTGTGAGAGGAGAGAGGTTGGTATTGAGTTGATTTGTTCAGGAAGTGGGGGCCACTGCGCTGTGGGCTTGGGCCATTGCACTATGGGCCAGAAAAGTAAACTTGCCCCCCAGGCTAAATGTCACCAGTCCTCTTGCCAAGATGTCTCCTACCCTAAACCCCACACTTGTGCAGCCCTTTCTCTGCATGTCTTTTACGAAAGCCGCATGGGGACAGACTTCCCTCGTGAAAGGAGGCTAGCGGGGTTTGAAATAGCTGGTAGCTATTTAGCTCCTGCTCCTAGCCGAGCTGATGCAAACTGGTGCCCTGCAAACATACCTGTGGCTTTAACTTTCTGTATCTGAGAATGTGTATAAACAATCAAAGTGATCTAGAACACATTTAAAGCATAATGAATTGCATACAATGGAGAAACATTTAAGTTTGCATCTCGCTAAAAGATTTGCAGAGCGCTAAATGCTAGCTCTGGGTTCTCTAGGGGTAGCTCCTGCCTACTAGGTGATGGTCGATAATTAGGGGCTAGTTTTAGCTCCTGCTCATGACATTTAAATGTTAACCCCTATGCTGGTGAGGGACATTTGCGTCCCTATGTGAGAGCCTGGGAACGACACAATACCTCCCAACTATACAGCTGAGCTATTGGATGTTCGGGGCACACGTGATTTCTTTTTAAAAAGCATTGCAATCTGGTGCGTTATTCTGCTTCAGTTGGGGTGGCCCAATACTTCATCTCCCAGAAGGCGTTATTGCTCCTAAAGACCACTGCTGAATATGTGTGGCCCAGGCTAAACTGAGTCCTCTGTAACTATTCAGCAATGCCATTGTCCTGAAAGAACCATGCTTATATGTGAAGAGAGACGGCACTTTGGCGTATGCTCCTCGTTTCATTTCCGTTTTATAGTTTGACAATTCAAAACATTGATCTGCTCCAGAGCATTTTGAATGAAAATATTTAATTTACATGGAACTGTGAAACTACACTCCTCACCAAACTTTGACAAGTAGCCATTATAAATGCGTAAAGCCACAGCTGCTTAAAAATTATGTTTACTTTAGATGACTATGTTCCTGGATAGAGGACGTTTCTGTCCATAATGTAATTGCTTTGTAAGGTCAGTGCATGTCTATATTTAGTTATCCATTAAATGATCCTTGTTCTTCCAAGCAAAACTAATTTTACTTATAAACTGAAACCTACTGTCTCACATGTTGCAAAGTTTGCATGCACTGTAAAGTCTAAGTTTATTAGAGCTCACTCGGTCGGCGTGAGTCTTTCTTCTCTTTCTGTTTGGGTGCAGCCATTCTCGGTTTACCTTTTTGGCTTTCTTCTATCTCGATAGCACAATTCAGCCTGTGTATATAGACTTAAAATAAACCTTGGCAAAGCCAATAGGTACGGCGCTTGAAGAGTGAGTGGTTGAACATGTTTTTGGGCGAATGGATGACTGGTTGAGTGGTTGGATTAGTAGCTGACTTCATGTGTGGTTGTATATTTTTGGGTGGGTGAATTACGTGTAGTTTAATTACCGGGTGGATGAATAAGGGGGTGAATATTGGTGGGTGAATGCCAGTTTTCCTCAGATGCTAAGTGGAGCAGTTTCACAGCAGCACAAAGCTGGAGGATGGCACAAGGACCATACTGCATTATTCCAATATGAGGCATATTTATCATGCTGTAGATGCTAACCAGAAAGTGCCCTTAAGCCCTAAACTCCAGCAGAACGAAGTGGGGCAGCATGGCGTCAGTCCGCTCAGAGGTTGCAGAAAAAGTTGTGCAAAGGCAGACGTATAGAAGGTACGAAAACTCTCCAAAACCACGTTTGCCAGGACTCTGTAGTCCTTTGCTAAATATTCGAACATTTGCCTGGTGAAAAGCAGTTAGTCGATGGGGGAACATACGTTTGCCAAGGAACTCTAAAGATTAGCATTAACTTCTCCTGCTGTTGGGGTGATGAGAGCCCTTTTAACAGCCTAACCTGACAGGGAACGAAGGGGCAAATAGCCAATTGAGAAACGAACCTGTATTAAGGAGGCTGTAGAGGGGCTTCTCTTGGAGTTGCAGTTATGAGGATGGCCCTGCCTCTCCCTCCACAGACCATGCTCTAATCTGCGCCTACACGGTTTGTTGCAAGTTTGAAGTTCAGACATAGAATGGCCTTCTGGGGTTTAATTTGGCTGCACATTCATCAATTCAATAGCGTCCTCCTCTTTCAGTATTGAATGTTGTTCATCATTACACGTAAACAGCAATTTGCATGGTTGGCCTCATTTGTATTTTATGTTTCGTCAAGTGGTCACCATGCTTAGATTTTTCAGCTTCTTGAAGGTAGACTGTGCAAGGACCTGATACAGCGGAAGATTTGAATCCCAGAACTGGATTTATCTAGTCTTTCTGGCTGTCTCCATCATATATTCTTTTTGTTGAAAGAAGTGCTCCCGGATTAGCATGTCAGTATTGAACCTGATGAAAAGCTAACTATACTCTGTGGGTGGTGCAGCCTAGTGTTACCTCACCAACCCGAGTTGTAGAGATAAAGAGGCCCTGCACGAACTCCTTAATATCTTGATTTCTGACATGCATTGGCACTCCTTTAATTCTAATGTTATTCTGCTGGTAGGCATTTTTTACATTGTCTTTTTTCGCCATGATAGATTCTAGATGTAGCTCCAAAGTGTCCATTTGCTCTGCCAGAAGTTGTTCTTTTTTTGTTTGTTTTTGTCCCTGCTCACTCTGTGGTCTGCACATTGCTCTAGGGTTTTTCGGCAGTCATGGTGTGTTTATCTAGGTCTGATATTTGGAGAGCTTGTTTGTTGTGCCTTTGATTTCTGCTTCAGTTCCAGGAGTTTCAGTTACAGATTGTGTTTGGTGGCTAGCGCTTCCATCTGTTCTGCCAGTTCAGGGGTTGAGTGTATTTATACCGCTGTTAGATACGTTTTATTTCCTGGCCTGCTGTGAAAGTCTCACCGGACACAGGTAAGGCGTGTACATATAATCTTTATTGTCTGAACCCCACAGCGCAGCCTTCTTCCTCAGCGTCCCTCTCAACTGCCACTGTGGAATGTTGACTGCTAAACACGCATCAACATTCCACAGGTGCCCGTGCACGTTACAGGTGCCCGTGCACGTTACAGGTGCCCGTGCACATTACAACACCTGCTTCTGTTTTTGCAATACAGCTTTGATGTGTGGGTAAACCGGCCCTTTTGGGATTGTGAAAGAGGCAGGCTTGTCTACTCAGACTGTTATGTCCCGTCAGATGGCTCAAAACAAATCGGGACAGAGGTAACAAGTTAGCAAATCACTTTTGGATATCATGATCACAGATTAATAAAGTGGGTCGCACACCAGAAATCCTCTTTTCTTCTGTATGATGAGCCCTAAAAATGCTCCACGCTTCTGGCAAGATTGCTTGCTTGCAATTAGCTGAACCACAGGTCAGTTGCTGATGCCAATAATAACATTCAGCAAGGGAGGTTCAAGCACCAGCAATGCGAAGCTTAGCATTTATTCTACGTTTTTGAGGGGTTAAGGCACGAGCATGCAAAGTTCGAGGCAACAGTCAGTTTAAAATCAGGTCCCCACAATAATAATGTGAGGTTCCAATGTACTCTACGTTCTGAGATGGCTACTGCAGGGTGCAGGTGGCCATGCGGTCTTGATCCCTGTTGGAACACACACCCAGGAAAGGGGTCTGAGGAAGTGCCAGCACATCGCTCATAGCAGAGGACGTAGATCTGCCTGTGGGACGTTGTTGTTGATATTGCATGATTGGTAAAGTGCCCATTTGGGAAATCCCGATCCTCCACTGTGGCAACAGCAGTACACAACTCGAACAGAGGAGTTCTGTCTGAAGGGGGCAAGGCACCGGGCAGGCACGCAGATAGGTTGCTGAGAATGGACAAGGATTCCCGTATTGCTCACCTCCAGACCAGTCCTCAGGGTCCCACTTTGAGGAGATTCCCTCACTTGACTGTGACTGCGGCTCCATGGATTCACTACAGCAGCCAGCAGGGACCCCACACCCCCGCCCTCGGACACAGGCTGGGCTGGAAGCCGCATTCATTCGCTACTTAGCTTTTATGTAGGATGAGCCTGGGGCAGAGATTTGCCAGAGGTGCCATTTTGTTGCTTTGCCTCAATGTCTCGGCTCCAATGGTGCAAAATCCCATTCTGCCTCAAGGGCCTGTTACTATTCTGGACCCCACCAGCAGATGCCTAAAGCATGGGGAGTGTCAACGAGCGTGTCAATGTGGGGCATTTTATTGCTGGTCGGGGGACATATGTACGGAAGAGGAGGGCGACGGGGAGGAATCAGGAGCAAGTTGCCATTTAACCGCAGCTCGGTTATGCCCCTCCTCATCACTTCTAATGGATTATGAACTTGTGGGTCTTTCAGATATTACTTGTTTTCTATGTGACCTGCATAGAGTTGAGCCATTGAAGAAGTGGGTGGCTTGGGGTTGATGGGGGGTGGGGAGAGCCTGGCTATTTCATTAACAACCTGCACCATGTTACATCAGAAGGACTGATCCCAGTGTACTTTATTAGGAACTGAAATTAAATGTTCATGGATCTCCATAGACTTGTATAGTTTTGGACTACAGAAGGGGCAGGTGACAGAGCTTCCTATTTCGTCAGTCTGGAACGCATGCCATTTTGCAAAGAACATTAATTTGACCTGTTTATATGTTAAAATTCATATTTTTAATGTTTAACAACAAACCATTCTAGTATTATTGTATTCATGGCCCTTCTGTTTTAGCAGAGGTTCATAGGTTTTTGTGCTTTTTTTTCTCACTATTTAGTGGGCCAGATGTAAAGCAAATTCTTAACTTTTTCAAGCACAAGCGGCAAAGAGGACTGCTATATTTATGGCCTCTGTACAGGATGACTACTTTTTTTTTTACGTGAGAGGGAATCATTACTTTATGATCTGGGGGGAAAAACCATGGTGTCTTTAAATCAGAAGCCTCGAAATGTGTGGCATTGGATGCTACAAATTTGAAGGTCTAGCATAAAGGAACTCTTGTACAATTTACCTTGAAGTTGGGTAAAAGTGGCACAACAAAGAGATCTGTTAACATTGTACTAAAACTTGCTTGACTTAATATCCGAAAACCTCATATAGCCCAAATTAAATTGCTATGGAGGTGTGCCAAGTAGGTGGTTGTAATTTTTGTTGATTCTAGTTGTAGTTCATGGTCTGAAAATGGTCGATTTAGGACAAGAAAGGCTTCACGAAAACCCGAGTGTTGAGTTGTGTATTGTGGACCCCCCCTCTATTTTTTATTTATGCGAGGGTGACCGTAGTTTGTGTTGAAAGCAATGAAAGGACTGGTAAAATGCATGTGTGCATTTATAGCCAGATAGAAGGAAGGTAGAGCATGGTTAGGTCAGCGTGAGGAATAGGAATGCATGTGTGCATTTATAGCCAGATAGAAGGAAGGTAGAGCGTGGTTAGGTCAGCGTGAGGAATAGGTGCTGTGTCAAAGAGACTAGGCTGCATTCTATGGGTCGAGGGCGATGTATGTTAAGGGTAAGGTATAGACGAATAACGTGCATCTCAAAGGTATACTGTTATGTGAACAGCTGGACCAAGCTGGATTCTGTGGGACGCAGAGCATGAGAGTCCTATGAAGGACTGAAACATATTAGATTTAGTGTGATATATTTGCCCACTGTACTCTAGCTCAGTGCCAGGCTTCTAAGAGCAATATTTGGGTTCAGCCAAATGCCCTTCTAACTAAATCTATCGTTTCAATGGGAGATGTTAGTGGATGCCTCTTCCTGGCACTTCCCCTTCCCCCGACACTTTGCCCTGTCACACTCGCACGATCTGAATGACACAAGGACTAGTAAGATCGTTAGTCTTGTCCTCCCTCTGTCTTCCCTCCCTTGTCTTTTCGCGCCTCGAAACACTTGTGTACAGGCCTGTTAATAAATGACTTGTATATCATATCATGCTCTTGTAAAATAAGCCTCCACGTCCCTGTAGACATGTCTTGCGACTTTATTCTGACCCCTTTAGCGTACAAAGTTTTAGTTGATGGCTTAGTCTCGTTTGAGAATACAACACTTCAACCTAATGGGTCCACAATTCAACACAGAGACAATGGAATAGGTATAGGTCCACAATTCAATGTAGAACTTCTCTCCCATCCTTCGACTGTGCCAATCCAAGTGACTGCATTAAGTGCTAGTCTGTCAAAAGAACGTTGTCTGTAGCGATAAATCACAGATAGTAGATTGCCGAGTGCACGAAACAACAACTGTTACTTCCCTTCTGTAAAATAGTAATTAGTACTGGGACTAAAGGAAAACATATTATGTTTGCAACGTTGCTGCCAAAATCCTGCACACGCATCTATCTGCATTTGAAGAGCTAGATTGACAGATTGTCTCATCCAGCAGTAGGGTTAACCCTCAAATTTGGACGAGCTGCAGTGCCAGGCCCTGATGAATTGGAACATTAAAGGTGTTTTGAAAAATGTGTTTTGGGATGTCACAACTTAAAGACAATAGTACCTGCTTCCTGTAAAATGGGGCAATATTTGCGATTTGTATTGATACATACGCACATTTTGTGCCCGCTATAGGGGGCAATTTGGGGCACCCCTGTGGACGACTGATAATCTGGGTAAATGCATGTTTTAATGTTCACATTCAGAATGTGGAGATGGGCTTGAATGCATATTTGTGGCTATCCCGTACCATACAACGCCTACTCCCCAACTATTCTAGTAAATCTCTGTGTTCCATTTTCCTATGCTTGCTGTGCCTTTCTTCATTGTAGACTGATTTTTTACTCTGTGTGCCTCCTCGGGTGTTTGGCAAACCATCTTTTAGAACCTTGTACATTTTGTTAAAAGGTGAGAATATGAGCTCCATGGTGGTGATGCCAGACGTTTTAGATGAGCTGGGCATTAAAGTGAATGTACTACATGAAGTATCCACATGCCGACAGCTTGGGTGCATGTGGGGTTAATGTACTTCGTAAGTGTTGAGAAATATGACCTCCCCGCCCCCCAGTAACACATGGACATTACCTGTACTCTCTGGCAGAACCAAGCAAATTAATTTAGTTGACTTCCAGGCACTCAAAATAACCATATTTGGCTAGAACCCAGGGGATCCGCCTTCTTTTTCCTTCTGTTTAACGGCTACGTGCAACTACTGGCCGATAGTTTGTATAAACCAAATCTCCAGATATTCACGCTGCTAATGAAGAGATTTGTTTCATAATAAAAGCGATCAGTTTGTTGCTCACAATTACTCCATATCTCACAAAAATCGACACTTTGGCAGGGATGAATGCTCGAGTGCTTTATTTGCCGCCCAATAAAAGCTCACCCTAGGCTATTTTATTTATAATTACTTTTCCTACCTGACTTAATGTCTTCCCCCCTACCACCCTATCAGCCAGTGGCTTCACTAACTTTGTCGTTGTCCTTATATTGTGAAGAAAGGGAACATTTTCCGTTATATCAGAAAACAACCCTAGTTAGAAGCACGCAGAACTGTCATAATATGTCTACCATGACAAAAATTCATACCGGAACTGCAAGTTTCTCAAAATCAGTCTGCCACTCATAGTGGGAATAAGGAATTAAGTCCATACAGTCTCTCCAGGCTTTCCACTTGGTCAGCATAGACTCACTTTAAGCCATGCTGCATAGTGCACGAATACTACTAGCTCCAACTATTACTGCAAACTGTTTATCCACTAAACCCTAAAATGCAGTCTTGGATCCTTCCCAGCACACATTCGAAATAAACTAAAGAAAAATGTAACTACGCTTACCGACGTGGCAGTCTAACAATGGGAGTGTGAACAATACTTAAGCAGGGGTGGACTGGCCTTGAGGGAACTCTGGAGATTTCCCATAGGCCTCTGCACCCTGGGCCTCTTTTGCGTGGTAACTTATTTTATTTTCAAATGTTGGGTTTGCTTAAAATGCGTAAAATGGGGCCACTTTGAAAATTATTTCCAGGGCCTCTTTTGGTTCCCAGTCCACCCCTGTACTTAAGACGCAGTTTAACCATTCCTTTACATCTTGGCGAAGCTCTTCACATTTTGATGCATGTGAAATGGTTGAAGCATAAATGTGGATGTAGTGCCCCTTTTTATTCCCTTCCCTGTGGTAGCGTGAATGTAGTAATTTATAGTTTTGTCATTATACAATACTATATACGCATACCCACACACTTTTAATCTTTCTGGTGGACAATGTCTGTACATACAATATGCATGCATATCGTTAGCTGAACTAGCCTCTCCTTGCAGGTGCGCTGGGGCTCTTTTTATTATTTTTTCTTTTTTTGTATGTGTGCAATTATTTATTTATGTTTTCTACCATCAAGCTCTGCTCTGGTTTCCTGTGAGGCTGCATCCCTTCTTATTCCTGCTGTTTATCTGCCTCATTTGACACCCTTTCTTGATTGGCTCTGCTCTGAGTTTCTGGATGCAGCAACGCCTTTTTACATGCCTCAATGACCCTTTTTCACGGTTTGTCTGTGGCACTTTGCCCATTTCCCTTCTCATCCTTGCCCTGCTGCGGATTTCCACGTGAGATTGCGTCCTCTCCTCACTTAAAGTTGCCCCAGTGCTCATTCCTGCGGTCCCGTTGTGCATTCACCTTGGTGTTCACTTACTCCTGGATCCTATAAGGCAGCTAAGCTTGTATAGGCTCCTTGGTGCAACGTGAGTGTAGATGCCATATTTTCTGAGAAATCGATATGTGTAACTATGCATTTGGGCTGAGGGGAGGGAGATTCCACAGACTACGCCAGTTGGATAATGTAGCTCACAACGCCCGTGCAGGTTGAAACTGTTTATTGGTAAGACACAGTGGATGAATTTTACTAGTTACTAATTGGGCAACCATTCATTTGTAATTTTTAAATCATACTCTGTCTACATATTTTACTGTTAATTTATCACTCTATTGATAAATCTTCCATGAGGAAGCAGGAAAGCCACCAATAGGCTGTACACGGTTGCCCCTATCAAGGCGGATAACAATTTGATAAAGGAGATCGATACTTTACGATCTCGATGAACAACCTAGCTTGAATATTCTAGCAGCGTCTAATTGGGTGATTATGGACTATGCAGGGGAAATCTTTCTCTACTAGTGAATAAAAAGGCAAAAAAAGCAATGTTGCGTAGGCTCAAAACCTCATGGAGCACAATTCCAGGACAGCCATAGAAGGAGGGCTGCTGTTATCGAGTTCAACCACAAGGTTACTCTTGTCCCTAAATTGGAGCTGTAGCCACCACATCTGAAAGTGTATCTGGCCAGGTGCTGGTTGCTTAATTTGGCTACAAGAGAGCCCCTGGGAGCTACCTCCTCACTACTTGACAATCTGGGCCACACAGGGACCCAGGCAACCTAAGTAATTTCTAATAGATACTCACCTTAGTTCTGTTGTTTTAAAGGAAATTAATGGCAATCAAGGGTGTATTAAAATGTGCTCAATCAAACGGAACACCAAGGACTCCAAATTGCCAACTTAGCTTTATCCTGCAGCACGTGCAAGATGTAACTTCCCAGTTGGTTCCTCCACCAATTGAAGCGCAAGCTGAAGCATCCTTGTCTGGTGTGACCGCATCCACTCCAGTAATTGGTGCTATATGTTGTGAGTTGCAGTCCTCCGTTCAAGTGCTTAGAAACAATTTTAGCGATTTATCTGGGTTAATTTACAATCTGACCAATTATCTAGTGAGATCTAAATCCAGGACTGTTTTAGCTTTATCGAGCGAGTAGGGTCGTTTGGGTCCAGCAACAAAAATATTGTTAGTTCCACCAGCTCCTAATGTTCAGGAGCAGAGTACTGTGAAGTCCCCCTTTCCTTGTGGGAATAGAACGCTAGACAGATAATTTCATCTTATTGCTATAGGACCTATGGCAAGGTCCTTGATGTTCTCATTAACCATGCTAATAGCAACCTTTGCCACTTTGGTAGAACTTTGTCCTCTCGAATGTACATTATTATCTCCACCAGTGACTACGCACAAAAATTCATATGCTATATGTATAGTGGCGGTGTCAAATTTGTCCAACGTAAGCAATGAAAGTTCTGAGGGCCTAAAGAATAAATTAATACATTGGGTTCTGCATCGTAAGGTAGGGGTAAAAATGTCATGTTGCAATTTACTACCCACACATAAATGGCCTTATTCACAGGGTGTTTTTCCAGTGGGGTTTCGCCATTATAAAATGCTTCTGTGAATTAGACTTAGTTACTTGCTACCTCAAGGTTTGAAAATGAGGGGAGCTGGGTTCTATTTAGCTTAAACGTGTAGCCTAGGAGAGCCTGGGTGCTTGTCACCAACAGCCACCAGTTGATACTTTGCTGCGTCACAATTATCTTGTTGCTGGCCCCTCTGAATTTGCCTGATGTACACACTTCTGAATGAGCACCATTCGGCTCATTCCAGTTTATTGTTGCGATCCCGCCTCTTTGTTCGAATCTACTGGTTATTCTTAAATATGGCCATCAGAGACTAGTGCTTCGGAAAGACTCTTTGCTTCCTGCACTGGTCCCGGGACGCCTAACTGATGATTGGTTGCCTTTAGTTAGGCCACTGACCAATGTGGAGCCGGCAGGCGAATGCCGCCCCCCCCCCACTGAAGGCCCACATTTAAGACCCTCGGCTGTCTGTGGGTTGACGTGGCCCAGACCTTACACCCCACACCTCGCATTCGGAGCAAGGCATATCTAAGATCCTGAAGCGCAGTGCTGCAGGCGAATAACGTTGGCAACTGCAGACCCTAACGTCCATTCGCACGATCGTATGACCCGTGTCTGCCATCCATCCTTGCATAGTTGTCTACCCATACGTATCCTCTTCAGCACACTAGCCACCTCGCCACGCTGAGCTGACCCCCAGAGCTAAAAAGCAACATCTCCATTGGACTCAGTCTCGTACCCTGAGAACTGTACCACTACAAGCACACCCGTGCAAACGCTCAACGTTCGCTTGCTATCACTATTTTACCAGTCCTAAGCAAACGACATCACCGCTATACACACCGGCTCTAATGACGATAGTTAGTCTACATCCACCTACTGGTAAGCTGGACTGTTGAACCTAGCTACCGTAAACGTTGAAAGTGGTATTTTGCCCATCACTCGATAACTTTGATCGCTGCCTCTTGCCCAATTTGCATTAATTTTGATTGATGCATTTTGCCCACTTTGTGCTATTATTGATTGATGCATCTTGCCCATCTTGTACTAATTTTGATTGATGCATCTTGCCCATTTTGTGCTACTACCGAATGTTGTATCCTGCCCATCTTGCACTAATTTTGCTTGATGCATCTCGCCCATCTTGTACTCATTTTGATTGATGCATCTTGCCTTTGTTTGTACTTATTTTGATACACGACCCTAGTTAATTATTGCACGCTACCGAGCCATGTTTCTGCCTCATGCAATTCTCTCGTGCCTCATAATTCTACCTAGCTTACTGTCCTCACCTATGATGGCCTATAAAGATACGAGCAATGACGTCCTACCAACTTGCACTGACTTCCATGCCTCGCCTTGCACACATAGTATTTCCTCATCTATGTCCCCTACACTACCATTATCTGACACATTCCACCGTCACTATTCCTAACGGCCTGTCACCCAGTAACACCTAGCAGGCTTATCCCACCAACATTCTGCAACCCGCATCCCTCACACCTGCACAATGGATCAATCTCTTTGCTACGAGACCCACACCTAATCAACCTTGCCCAACCAAGACTAGGAATTTAAGACTTGGTTGAAGACTACAGCCAGGACATATAGTATCTAACCATAAGCATAACACTACTGCTAATCGCTTTTCTACCAGAACCAAAGTACTCAATGCCTCTATCAGCTCCATTAACAATGTACATACGCCTAGTGACTCCACATCCCACATGGAAACTAAGTCACAGAACCTCAACTCCTTGATTAAGGGTGCTCTCATAAACGCTAGATCCATATCGCCCCATGCCCTAGATATAGCGGATATCATAACCTCTAACGACTTAGACTTTCTGGCCATAACTGAGACCTGGCTCCATGCCGCATCAGGACCTGCCCTTTCTCTTGCCTTTCCAGATGGATACTCCATAAATCGATTGGACAGAGAATTGGCAAAAGATGGTGGTGTAGCATTTATTGCCAAAACTTCGCTAAACATAAGGCCCATACCTAACCTAACACTCACTTCAGGAGAACTACTATCGATCAAGCTGCCCATCTTAGCTTCTCGAACGCTCACCATTCCCCTCATATATAGACCTCCCGGGTCTACCTCCATCTTCGAAGAAGACATTACTCTTCTTCTCTCCAATAACACCAAACCCAGCTCTCAGATCTTTTTATTAGGTGACTTTAATCTAGGCTTTCAGGACCCTAAAGACGACAAAGCATTTACCCTTGCTATCTCTATCTCTGAATCGAGCTTTACACATCGTATCACACTTCCCACACATAATAAAGGAAGAACTTTAGTTTGGTTGGCGACCTAAACTGCAACACTAATATCCTTTCCAACACACCTTGCGCATGGACGGACCCAGCATTATTTCATAGGATCACCGAGGTGCAGGAGCCCTCAACACTGCAGGAGCAGTGGGCTAGCCCTCCACCAGAGTGCATCCACCCTAAGGTAGGCTCCCTGCCTATTTTTAGCCCCCTGGGCTCGAAACTCCCACCCACTAAAAAGTGCTCCTTCTAGCCCATAATTACACATGAGCAGTGTAAATTATATTTTGTTTGAAAAAACGAGCTTAAACGCGCATTTTGAGTTTTTTCTGTGCCTCCATTGGAACACATGAGGTGTTCCTGCTTCAACATGGCCGCCAACCTCCTCCTTGCCAAGAAGGTGACCACATGACATCCAGGAGAGCCTCCATTGGCCAACTGCAAATACTGAAGGCCAATCAGGCACCGGCAAGCAAACGCCGGCCCCCTCATCCAAAGGATCCTCATCACAAGGAACTTTTCCTGTCTGGAGCCTGTCTGGAGGCACCTGAGGCCTGGGCCAAGGACTCTGCCCATTTTCTGGTAAGCCTGCCCTGATCCTGCAGCTTGCCCACACCTCCCCAGAACCTAACCTTTCCACCTAATCCCTTCATGCGGTACACCTCGTGGGTGCCTCTGCTTTTCACTGACTTTGGACAATTGCTTGCTATTACCTGGTCTATTGTTGATATGTAATATCTCACTATACTATTTAGCGCATTTACCAGTATTGCTTATCCACTTGTAATGAAATGCTACCTATTATGCCCTGCAACCATTTAGCCTCTGCATGCCCCAACTGAGGAAATCGAATTTAAGCATTGTATTTTGTTGAACTGCTACCTATTATGCCCTGCCACCATTTAGCCCCTGCCTGCCCCACTTAGAAAATCGAATTTAGGCATTGTATTTTGTTGAATTGTGACCCACTTGTGACCTGCCTCTGAACTACCTAGCACTAGTCGCACAATCCCCCTGTCATTTCTCTCACATGCCAGCGGCACACACCAGCTGCACACACACACACACAGCCACTCTCCACGATCATGATGCCCAAGAGTCCACCTCCCAATCATAGCATAGTTTCACTCTCCCTGCCACACTCTGCTCAGCCAGCCTAACAGCCATACTTATAGCCCTCACTATAATGGCCTCTACGCCTCCCCACATATTCCCAGCACACCTCACCCAGTGCCCGGCACTAAATTCACATGCTGCAGCACCAGACTACAACATCACACAGTCTCGGCCACCAGACTCCGCAATCTCAGAAATCGATCACTTCCTAGGTATTTACTCTGCTAACCTACACCCATCGCGACTAGAAACACCAGATTAGGCACCCGCACTGCACCACTACCCCATACTAAGATGAGTATAGGCACTGCCTCTCTCCCCCACCACCCCAACATGCATCTACACTACTTCGCACTAAGCCCCTCACTACCACACACCACAACACGCACACTTCACCCCATACTAGTACAAACAAAAACATCAAAGGCATACAACACCCACCTCTTAAATGTGCACTACTGAACGTATGCTCCCTACCTGCACATGCCCTCAAGATAAATGATCTACTAGCCACACTTAATCTGGACCTACTTTGCATTACCGAATCCTGGCTCAATGATGTCTCCTGCCCAGCCATCGCACTAGCCCTACCCACAGGCTACACCATCCTTGGGCAATATAGATGTGATAAGAATGGAGGGGGAGTCGCCCTTATCCACAAAGACTCGCTATCCATTAGATTTGCAGACCATAGTACATGGGGTGGTAATGCTGATATCCTATCAGCCAAGCTTACGCTCTCCCCCAATAATCTAATCAATACCACATCCTATACAGACCTCCCGGACTCCCAGCTGACTTCCAAGAGCACCTCTCCCATCAGCAATAACATTAAAAAGTCCTCCAAAATCCTTCTATTAGAAGACTTAAATGTAGGATACAATGATCCTAAGGATAAATCCGCCGCAACCCTAGCTAAAGAACTTGCAGACTTAGGTTTCTCCCAAGGAGTCCTCACCCACACTCACTCCAAAGGCCGCACCCTTGACTGGGTCATGGATCACAACTGTGCATCCAACATTACCTCAAACACCGCCCTTCCATGGACGGACCACACATGCATCCAATTCCTCATCCCCACCAACCCTAAACCTAAGACTCTCACCCACACACCAACTGCCACAATAAGAAGTTCTAAAAAACTCAACACAGACAACTTGCGTCCCCACCTTTAAAAGCCCCTGCCTAGCACCACCTTTCTCTCAGGACCCAAATATACTATCAGCTATCTTCATTGATACTCTAACCAATGCCATCAATTCTATAGCCCCACTTGAAAGCAAGAAGGAAAAAAAATAATTTCACTGCAACTCTTTGAAGAACTCCAAACCCTCCGAGCTCAAGTCGCTTAAAAACTGGCAAACGGATCCGAGTGATCTAAATAAGAGCCTCTTCAAACAAATAGCCCTCCAATATAAAAAAGCCATTTCTGCAGCAAAATCCAACTCCTTTAACGATAGGATCTCTAAGGCCAACTCCCAAGCTAAAGAACTATTTGCAATCTTTAATGAATTAGTCACTCCTCCGGCTACCACTGACAAGATAACTAAAGACAAAGCCTGGTGTGCCAGCATTCAGTCCGCCATGCTCAACAAAATAAAACTCCTCCAAAATCTAAAAACACTGCAAAGCCCTCCCAAACCAAAAAACCAACCGCCCTACACAAGCGTAGTAATCTCAATCACGCTCAATTCTCCTTCAGAGACGTCACTGAACCTGAGGTCCTTAATCTCATCAAAAACCTCAAACGATCCCTCTGCAAAGCAGACATTTGCCCTCCCAAAATCATCAAGGAATGCGGCCATGACCTAGCACCCCCGATTACTGCCTTCATTAACGCATCTTTACAAACAGGAATGTCCCAAACAATCTCAAGGAAGCCTGGGTGCGGCCACTAAAAAAGGCCACACTTGACCCAGCGCAACCCAACAACTACAGACCGAAAACGACAGTCCCGTTCCTCTTAAAAATCCTGGACAAAGCATCTCACATCCAGATCCAATCATGCATAGAAGCTAACTCCATACTAGGCAAAAGACAATCTGGCTTCCGTGTCGGGCATGGAACAGAATCCGCCTTATTAGACCTAAAAAATCAAATCTCACAGATCATGGACAAATGCAAACCTGCCTTGCTCCTCTTTCTCGATCTATCAGCTGCTTTTGACGTGGTAGATCACCAAACACTCACCACCCACCTCACCCATGCAGCCCATTTCTCTAATCAAGCAGCATCCTGGATCACTTCCTTCCTTGAAGGAAGAGCCATGAAGGTCTACTCTGACACAGATAACGCAGATTCTACCACTATAAACTGCGGTGTCCCCCAAGGATCTTGTACAGCCCCCACTCTCTATAACCTCTTCACAAAACCCCTCTTCGACCTACTTGACTCCATGGGTGTTGCATATACAAACTATGCAGACGACACTCAAGTACTTTTACCCCTATCTGGACTCTATCACCAAGACTCCACAGCCCTTCACAACATGTATGCCACTATCCAAACTTGGATGGCAATCAATGGCCTCTGTCTTAACGGGGAGAAATTCTCATCCTGAGCCAGACAAACACATCATCGAAACTGAGCCCCCAATACAACAACTTGAACATGGACAACTCAACCATCTCCGTATCATCTTCTGTCAAGACTGTAGGTGTTCACATTGATCCAAATCTATCGATGAACAAACAAGTCAGCGCCATAGCCTCTGCATCAGCGTTCAGAACCAAACTCATCAATGCCATTAAACCCTACTTATCCACCCCCAACCGCTTGGCCATAGCTAGAGCAACTATAGGAGCCAAACTCGATTATTGCAACGCCCTCCTAGCTGGCGCATCCGCCAAAAACATTCACAGACTGCAAACCACACAAAACAATGCCCTCAGAGCCGCCATGAGCATCCCTAGAAGAGAACATATATCCCACGCCAGACGTGAAGCCCGGTGGCTCCAGGTCAAAGACCGTATTACTCTGAAAATCCTCATAATCACTCACAGATGCATCAACAAAACCGCTCCAGCATACCTATCTGAAGCAATATCAAGGACCACATTCACTCGTCCCACCAGAGCTCAGTACACCAACCAGCTACACATACCATGCATAGAGAGCCACAGCGGGAGGTCTAGGCTTCATCTATATTGCACCAAAACTCTGGAACTCACTCCCTGCCACCCCTAGAGCTGAAACTTCCATCTCTGTCTTTGCAACAACCTCAAGGCCACTCTCCTTAACTAGCAAGTGGAGGACTTCCTCCTCCACTTCTGCCATGTATATTGTAATATAACACAAATGTAATATAACTATATTGTAACCTGTATACATACTGCTAATGACCATGTAACTAAGTAACTAAGCTTTGTACTGTAACAAGTGCCACAATGTCCTCGGAATGTTGTGCGCTATATCAATACGAATAAAACAAAACAAACAAACCACCACCTTATCACATTCACTATCAAAAAGGACAACCTGCTGGACCAGCAAATGCCCATTGCTCCACCAGCATGCACGAGAAACAATCGAAACATAACCGTGGAGAAATGACTTCCTTTATTACAACCGATCATTGACCTCACGCCTACCAACTCTGACCCTACTGCCCTAGTAGACCTATATAACCTTACCATACTCGATGCTTTCAATACCATAGCACCACTTAAATTGCGTAGAGCCAAACTCCATGCGCATCTAAACTCATGGTTTACCCCTGAACTATAAACCTTACGCAAGAACACGAGAAATGCAGAATCCTCTTGGAAAAACTCCCCTTCAGCCATTAATAAAAACAAATTCATAATAGTATCCAATAATTATAAAGAAGCTATTCTCCAAACAAAAGAAACACCTATAACGATTGAATTATCAAAGCTAAATCTAGTACAAAAGAGCTCTTTCACATTGTAAGAGAGCTAGAATCCCCCTCTCCTCTACCAGACACCTGTATTAAAGACACCATATAGTGCACTAACATTCAGAAGGCCTTACTCGACAAAATATCGATGTTGTAAACAAAAATAGTCCAAAAAACTCAGTCTCGTCCCTGACACAGCTCAACCCCTACCACCAAGTAAACAGCACAACACTCGTGAAATGTTCAACTTCTCACCTCTCTCCATTAAAGAGGTAGAGGATATAATTTCAAAGTTGAAACTGTCAAGATGCCAGGGAGACATTTGACCGGCACCCACCATCAAGGATGCAGCAAAGCACCTGGCCCCTTTTATCACAACTCTTAATTAATGCCTCATTTGAATCAAGCATAGCCCCAACCAATTTGAAAGACGCGTGGGTTCTTCCCCCTCCTAAAAAACCCACTTTAGACCCAAACATCCCTACTAACTACAGGCCTATTACAACAGTGCCATTTCTCCTAAAAATCTTGGACAGAGCAGCCTACCTGCAGATCCAGAACCATCTAGAGAATCACAAACTCCTGGGCTTTAGGCAATCATGTTTCCAACCAAAACACGGTACGGAAACGGCCTTCATTGACCTCAAGACTCAAATCAACAACTTAAAAGACAATGGTAAACTCGCCCTTTTAGTACTATAAGACCTCTCGGCTGCATTTGACTTTTGACAAGTAATCCAAAACAATGTCGTCAGATCAGCGTTGAACCTCCCAAGGTCTCAACATATTTCAGATATAAATTTAGAGATCCAGGGGGAAAAGTTGCAACCTGTTTGCAATCTTGGACGAGAGCTCCTTATATAAGCTTGATCATTTGTATATAGAGTGATCTCTGTGGCTGCATGGTAAAAATTGCATTGAAGTTGCCCAATGCCTGATATAGAAAGAGATTTTTTACCTTCAATTTGCGCCTACAGATATTCAAGTGGTCTGTGTGTCAAACAAATAGGCTTTGATTAATTTGTTAACTTAAATAGTTTTCAATTTATTGTATGTGAAACATTGTTGAAGAGAAAAATATAGCGATATGCACAAAGTTGAATTCAAATTAATTATTCACTGGTAAGTCCTCTTTGACTTGTTATCTGTTGAGTCTTTTGAGGTACTTATTGTTGCTTCACATAGGTTCTTGAGTAGTGTTTGGTATTGGATCCTTTGGGGGGTACCTAACGTTACTTCACTCTGGTTTACTGCTGTCATTCGTTATTTTGACTTTGCTTAGATCGTTCTTGCTTTAGCTCATGTGATCCTTCACATGGGTTTTTGTCCTTGTTGAATCCCTTATTGTCATTCACTTTGGTCTTTTTGTCTTGGGTTGGGATTTAGTTGCTTCACGAAGATGCTATTGCATACCTTATTTTTAGTACACAATGTTGTTTCCCTTTTGGGATGGAGTGTGATGTGTGAAGATTGCCATACAGTAACATCCTTTGCCAGGGATATGAACATCCCACTATACCTCGCAACGGAAACACCCTTAAAACCAAAATCCAAATTCAATCCATTTTTTGCATCCGATAATGCCATAGACCTCTTTCAGCAACTGGTTACCAATGACCTCCGGATCTTTACTTTAAAGGAACTAACATAACATCAATCTATCATCCAAAGAAGCACTAGCAATTAGGAATCTAAGAAAAAATGAAGACATCGTAGTAAAACAAGCAGATAAAGGGGGTAAAAACGTGCTTATAACAACCGCAGACTACAAGAAAATGGCATCTATTCACTTATCAGATGCCGATTGTTATGAAAAACTCAATGGCAATCCACTGATCGACCTACAAAAAGAATGGCAATCCCTCAACAACCATTGGCTTGGCTCCGGATTACTCACAGAAAATGAGAATGCTTTCATGAACGTATCACATCCAGTACTGGCAACAATCTGTTTCATTCCAAAAATCCACAAACCATTCAAACGGCTACCTTCCACCAGGCCAATAATAAATGGAATAGGTTCCCTAACTGAACCAATCTCAGAATTTATTGACGAACACCTACAGCCATTATCCAAAAGCATGCCATCCTTCATTCAGGACACCAAACATGTCATTCAGCAACTTACAGAAGTCACGTGGGAACCCAACTTTCATCTTGTCATCTTCGACGTGATATCGCTGTACGCTTTCTTCCTCTACTCACCTCGCAGGCAGGAGCCCTGGCGTACCTGGCGCCCAGCCCCACAGCTGATCTCCCATCCGGACGACACCGAAGCTGCTCCTGGGCCACTTCATGACGATCAAAGGCCCTCACAGCAGCCGCGGCGGTCCCCCCACCTTTCCGACATATTTTCTGCATTCTAAACAGCAGATTGCCCTCTTTTGCTGCTTATCTCGCATTTACCTCGTTTAGAAACGGCGTGGCTCTACCAAAATGGCCACCGCAATACTGGTGCTTCCAGCTGCCTAGCAATGCTCCTCTTTGCTCATTGGGCAGTGCTTGCTTTATCCGGTGCACAGCCCTGCCGGAAGGCGTGAGCCGGCACCTCGCATCAAGGCACACGTTATAAGGCACGGAGCTTGTCTGTGCCTGTCCGTTGCCGCCTGGCCACAATTGCCATGATCCCCTGGTCCGTCTACCAGCGGCCCAGTCATCAGTGGGTACTTACTTCCCATTACTTAACACTGAACGCCCTGCAGCGACATCAGCCACGACATTCACTTGCGCATATGTACTATGCCTGATCCTCCTACCCATCACCGCTATTATCCACGCACAGCTTTGCTGTAAGAAGTCATTCACTCCTCTGTTTTCACATTACACTCGAGCCCTATGCGCCATCCCGATACAGCCCAGTCCACTCGCCGCCAATCCATTGCTCGCCGTACATGCTAGCATTGCATTTCCAGCTGAGCAGTGAACTTACTTCTATAATCGGGCATACGAACTACTGCGTGCATGCTACCTACGTAACTCTATCCTGTAGGCTCAGCAAAATATTTGCTTTGCATTAACCTCTGTGACCAGAGATTGTATTATGTGCGTCGCTCCATTTGTATTATGTGCATCGCTCCATTTGTATTATGTGCATAGCCCCATTTGTTATCTTGGTCTAACCCATCTGCTTCACTCTATGACCTCCACATATGTCTATACTGCCTTGACCAACTGTCCAATGCATATACCGTGTGTCCAGACCCTTATGCCACTGGGAATCCGCATACCTTCATCCTAATCTTTGAACGCTGCTTCCCTTGCTCCAATTTTCACGCTTTCCTCACCTGTTCTAGTCCATGCCTATTGCACACTGCGATAAGATTTACATAGTTATATCTGACTAGCCTACTGTACTTACCTGTGCACATTGAATTTGCCATATTATGCAGTGTCCACATGACATTGACCATCTGATATGACCAACACTGCATGGTTCAAACATTTAATTGAAACACCTTGCAATTGGCACGTCAGCCGAACAACTCATTAGAGTGCCCTTGCATGGCCACCATCCTGACTATACTATACCTCTGTTCGTTATCCGCCGCCTACTCTTCTGAATGTATCAGTGCTTCCCAGAGCCACCACCACTGCAGTTAGTCTGATCCCCACGGTACATTTTCCTTTACCTCATCTATTGATCACTACTGCTCCCAATAGAGACCTCACTATTTTCTATACGCTATCACCTCCACCGCTACTACCCTGCATCATAACTAGCTAGACACGAGAATGACACCTAATGCCTATTGGTATCTCACATCTCTTCTTAACATAGCCATCCTCCACACATCTCATCTCATATTCCACAACATGGTCCTCACCTGCAACCACCCCAGCAAAGATCAACGCATCATCACAAGCACCACAATGCCATACCCCTCACTCTCTGACAACATAGCCCCAACATGGTTCTTACCACCTTGCCTTCCAGATCACCACAGCATGATCAATAAAGACTCATCCCAACACACACATAAAACACTATATCCTCTAGCATCGTCTAAGCCACATGCTCTCAGACCTTCCACCTTCCTACCCTGCACAACCACGACCAGAAACCTTTGACTAGGTTCTAGGACACACGAAACACATACTCCCATCAAAGCGCAACGCAAACCTAAATATGCTATTCCTGTCACACACATCTCAGCACCTCCTGACAACTCGCACATACAATGTGTACAATGAGAGAATCAGCAAGGCCAAATCTAACACGGAAGAGCTCTTTAACATCCTGAAAGAGCTCGAATCCCCGAGCTCGAATCCCCATCCGCCATACCTGACACATGCACCAAAGATGGCTTGGCGCACAAACATCTAAGAAGCCCTCCTCGGCAAAATTGCCATGATTCACTCAAAAATCGAGTCTAAGAAAGCAAGCCTCACCTCTGTGAATAGCCTAACCTCACCCCCACCCACCAAACAAACAAACACCCTATTCGAATTTTCAGCCATCACCATCAAAAAGGTTGAAGACATAATATCCACCCTGAAACCCTACAAATGCCAAGGTGAAACCTGCCCAGCCCCAGTAATGAAAGACGCGGCCAAACATCTTGCTCCATTTATCACCTCACTCATAAACTCATCATTCACTTCGAGCATAGTACCCGACAATCTTAAGGACACCTGGGTCCTACCCCTACTCAAGAAACCTACACTAGACCTCAACATCGCCACCAATTACAGACCTATCACAACAGTGCCTTTCCTTTTAAAAAATCTAGATAGAGCAGCCTACCTGCAGATCCAGAACCACCTAGAGAAAAATAATCTACTTGGACTGAGACAATCGGACTTCCGCCCTAAACATGGCACAGAGACCGCCCTGATTGATCTCAAGACACAAATGGACAACCTAAAAGACAATAGCAAACTGGCCCTTCTACTCATTCTTGACCTTTCGGCCGCTTTCGACTTGGTCAACCACGACATTCTATGCAAACACCTAGCATCCGCAGCCAACTTTTCTAACACTTGGATTCAGTCCTTCTTGAATAACAGATCCATGAGAGTCTTCGCACCCGCCACCGCTGCTGAACCAGCCCCCGTTACTTGCAGCGTCCCACAAGGATCCTGCGTCTCGCCCACACTATACAATGTGTTTACCAAACCCCTATTTGACATTCTGGATCATCTGGGTGTCATCTACACGAATTACGCAGATGACACGCAAATACTCATCCCACTAACAGGCGACTATCTCACTGACAACAAAGTCCTTAACAACATTTATTCTATCATTCAAGAATGGATGGACTTTGCCTCAGTGACGACAAGACAGAGCTTCTTCTTCTAGGTTCTCAACCCAGACTCAACAATCTTGACAAACTTTACCAAACATTCACAACTGACGGCAGCAACCTCTCTGTATCTAACTATGTCAAAACCTTAGGAATTTACCTTGACGCCTCCCTCACTTTGACTTGACAAATCAACGCCATTTTATCCTCTGCCGCAAACACATGGAAGCTTATCAACGCCTGCAGATCCTACCTATCGCCCTCCAACTGTACAACCCTAGCCAGAGCACTAGTACTTTCAAAAATCGACTACTGTAATGCACTCTACCTGGGCACTAGCTAAAAGAACATTAACAAGCTACAAGTAGTTCAAAACAATGCTCTTAGAGCAGCCCTGAACATACCAAAATCTGAACATCTCAGATTTAAAACTATCCACCCAATGGCTATCTGTACCCCAAAGAAATGAGTACAAAACACTCTCCCTCACCCACAAGTGCCTATCCAACCAAGCCCCCAGATACCTCGCAGACAACTTCACTCACAACATTCCATCTCGGCCAACCAGATCAGCTCGAACACACTGCCTAAATGTCCCCAGACATAAGTTCCAAAGAGCAGGAGGCACAAGCTTCCCTGTGCTTGCCTCGAAACTCTGGAACTCTCTACCACCTACTCTCAGAACTGAACCTTCCTTCCACTGATTCAGACAAAATGCTAAAACCTGGCTCCTCGCTAAAGAAGTCTAAGCCCGGACCGAACACTCACTTGCGCCACTTGTATATATATATTTATAGATATACATAGCCACTACAACCTGTAAATACCCCTCTACTCTAATATTACTGTACATAGCCACACTCTCCGACTTTTTCGCTGATTCACAACTGCTTTGTACATATCTTGCATACCCTGTACCATAAGAATTATGTATATGCATTTATGATCCTGTAATACAATTGCTATGTATATGCACATATCTGTAACAATGTCACTTTGCCAAGTGCCCAGATGCCCCAGGGCCAGGCTGCGCTATACAAAACAATAAACTAAACTAAATAAAACAAGTATACTTCATGACAAAGGACTAGAAACTACAAATAATTTCTTGAAAACCAGATTAATATCGTACTATCAACAAAACCTCATGATACTTGAAATGTTGAACTTTACACTGAACAACAATATATTCACATTCGATAAAGACAGAAACAAGGGACAGCCATGGGTGCCAAATTTGCCCCATCCTATGCTAACATCTATATGGGTCACGTCGAACTCTATCATGCTTGGAAACATTCATTCTTCACGGACCAAATTGTCTATCAGGGACGGTACATTGATGACATTCTAGTCATTCGGAACGGTACCAAAACACAACTGAATGAATACCATCATTACCTCAATAACAACTACAATTTTTAAAGTTAACAATGCTAGAAACCACAAATAAAATACAATTTTTAGACCTTGAACTATACATCGAAAACAATACCATTCAATCGACCCTATTCATTAAACCAACAGCAGGAAACAGCATCTTACATGCTAACAGCACCCACCCTTTGCATATCATAAACAATATCCCACTTGGAGAATATCTATGCATTAAGAGAAATTGCACACAAGAAAATGAATTTGAAAATCATGTGCCAGAGGCCCACAACAAATTCTTACAAAGGGGATACAAAGACAAACTTCTCAAAAAAGCCAAATGGAAATCCAACTGTAGAAAAAGATAAGAACTCCTTCAAAACAAAACCACAATTCAAAGTCGAGAACCACCGACACCGAGATTTATAACAACCTACAACAGTGAAGCGCAAAAGCTAAGAAAAATCCTTAAACAACACTGGAACATACTTAAAGCAGATGAAGATCTTTCATTCCACCTCATGGACACACTGTAACGCTCACCTGGTATCCACAGGGACGTCACTCAGCCTGTTCTGACCTCTTACGACCTCAAACCCTTCCCTGGAGTCTACTTGACTGGAGACTGGGACTGAAATGCAGGATTGGTAGAGTTTAACTCCCTATTGTCTCTGTCTGCTTGAACCCCTTCTTCCCCGGGGTCCAACCCTTCCCTTTGATCCACAGCTCACCTTGTTTTCTTGGAAAGTGTGCTCTCTGTCCTGCTTTCAGCGCAGGGGCTCGTTGATTGATGCAGGCTCGTTGCTGCCTAGTTACTTCACTGGCAAGAGTCCGACAGGTAAGTATAATGAGTCTTTTGAACAGTTCTCTAACTTCGTTCCTTTCCTTCCTTAGATGATGGCCGGCGTCCGGGGATGGCGACGTGCTGTTGAGATGAGTAGCCCTGAAGGCGAGTGAGAGCGCGATGTGACCCTTTCGTATTTGTATTGAACGGAGTTCTTTTTCTGTGTCTTTTAGTGCCGCGACGTTTTTAGCGTGGATGCCGGTTATGAAGAAGAAATGCGGTGAGTAAGCGCGGTATGCGGCGCCTCTAGATGTTTCCACGCTAACCTGGAGTGTCTTTTCCCTCTTGCAGATGGATGAGAAGTTCCGGAGACCGAATTCTCCCAGAGCGGCTGGGATTCAGGTAAGCGTTTGAAGCTCGTACAGTTTTTAGAAATAAGCGAAGATTTGCTGAATGTTTACTAATGCCTTTTTTCTGTTCCTTTCCCTTTTCCTTAGGAAGCGGCGTGCTGGGATGGGAATGACCCCGCCGAAGATGCCCGCAGAACAGAAGAAGCGATGAATGATGGGCAGAAGTGCTGCAAGGTAAGGCTGTTCCTAACGGTGTTCTTGTTCTTGTTCATCTTGGAGGGCTGGGGACATGAGGGGCAGGAATCATGGCACACACCGAACCTAACATTTAGAAAAGCGCTGAATCTCAAAAACATACTTTGCCCTTCTCATTTCCAACCCAAAAACATAACACAAGGTCTTCCACAACTTTGGAAACAAGAAAAGCTCCAAGGAAACAACAAATGCGGAGCCTGCAATGTCTGTCCATTTTCAGAAGACACCAAGAAAATCACTGAAATGGCCAAATGCCAAAGAATATGTCATTAGTGACTTCATTAACAGGAACACCAAATTTCCAATTTATGGTATCACATGTCTCTGTAAAAAACTCTATATATAGGCAACACCATCAGAAAACTTAAAACAAGAATAGCAGAACATATACGCTATGTCAAAAATCAAGATGTGGCATCACCTTTGGCTCATCACATCCTCACATCACATCCAAAAGCAACCATAGATGCATAAGGTTCTTTGGAATTAAAAAACCCAGTAAACATCCAAGAGGAACAATTATTACGACAAAAGGAAGCAAAACTAATTTGTCTAATTGATTGCTGCCACTCTGGTCTAAATTCGGACTCAGAAATGAACCATTTCCTTTGAAAATGTGGCCTCAAGGAAGAGATACCATAGCCCAACCTAAGTCAGAAATTCCAATGTTTATCAACAACAGCAATGAAACACAACTAACGAGGGACCCCAATCAAAGCATTAAAGACTTGCTGGTATGATCAAAAGGCTCTCGGAATAGGACCAAACACAAATTTAAACACAAGTCACAATTCAATCTAACCGTTCACAAAAGCGATACTTTTAGTCTAAACCTATTCTACCCACACAAGTCAAATCTTCCCAATCATAGTAACCACCTCCACAATCTAGTTAGGAACATAATAAAATCGTGCAGTAGTGAAATATGAGTAGGGTTTCCGATTTTCGATGATAACCACTTTTTACTGGTTTGTAGCCGCTGTTGTTGTTTTAAAAAATCTCGGGGGACTCCGATAAACCCCAGTATTTCAATTAATTTAATTAATAATTTCCTCCCTGCGCCAGCGGTGCTGCTCTGCATTGGTTTGCTTGAAAGACCAATGCATTGCAGGTGAGCTATCCTCCAAGCCCTTGTTAGTGGGCTCTATTGCTGCCTATGTGAATTCAGGACTCTGATATTTTTATCGGCCACTAGATGGCACTATTTAGCTTTCTTTTAACCTGCCAGCATTACGGAACGGAGCAGGACATTTTGGTGCCGCCGATCCGGCGCGGGTCGATTCGGCGCGGCCGGTTCGATGCAGGAGCCGGTTCGGCGCAGCAGCCCGCGCCGAACTCGCCGCACCGAAATGTCCTGCTCCCGCAGCCGCATGCAGCGGCATTACAGAGAAGCTCGATCGGAGGACCTTCTTGCCAGTAGGTTCGTTGTTGGGTGGCATTTCCTAGGAGTGCACCCGAATACAAACAATAATAAAAGTGACATCAGACACTATGCGGTACAAAAAGTGACATCAGACACTATGTGAGAAGAGAGTGGAGTGCGCCTTACAACCGAATTGGAGCCACCTGTCAAAAACTCAAAATGCATATTTTTCCACCCCAAGAAGCGGCGGGTGTCTAATCCGCTGGGTTGCACCTCATGAATTCCATGTGCCAAATTGGGGACTCGGCTCAACACAGCCCAGAGCCCCGACAATGCTAGCACAGTGAGCAAGCAAAACAACTACATGCAGCTCCTGAAGAATGTACCAGTCGCAAAGCAGAGCATTTCTGTGAGAAGCTGCTGCACGTACATAAGGCACCAAGAACACACATGCCATAGAGCATATGCATGTACTGGCGCGCCAAAACATCCCAGTGCCAAAACATCCGTCACCGAACTGGCTGCGGCGAAACAAGGTGTACCGTTACGGAATACGGAATACAGGTAGAAGAGTGCTGTTTGCTTATTGAAACCGTGTGATTGTCAGCCTGCCTGCTATCACTTGTAAGGAGCGCCTGGCGCCCAGGCTACAGGTGGGCATCAAGCTCTTAGGTGTCAGTTAACACCCCGCTCCCCTCCACCCCGCCAGGACAGCAGAGGGAGCCATAAAGCGCCCCGAGATGCTGTCACGTTGTTTAATGTTCAGCGCCCCGGACGTTTCCTCTTCCTCGCCTCAGCACAGGGCCGGGGTTCTTTATGGATACGACGATGGACAAAACTCATTGAAAGCAGATTACATTAAAGAATGGATTGATTTGGGGGTCGGGGGGCGTGTTTCGACCGTTTATATATCTGGTATTTTGTATAACACGAACTTACTCCAAAATATTTGTCCAATGAAAAGCTATTAACTGTTTTTTAAGGACTTGTATTTTATTAACTATATACAATTGTGTATAAGATTGTTCAGTAATATTATTTGTATTTTTCTTTGATACATCTATCATGATGACATTTTTTGTGTAAGGTTTACTTAGTTAACTTCCCAAATAATAATACAACGCGTTAATAGTGTTTGCTTTAGGCTCGCTCGCATACTTGCCAACACTACAGATTTAGGCTGTAGGCTACTGCTTTTTAAGCAGTCCTACCGCCTACAGATTTGGGTGACATATCCTACTGCTTTTTACAGTGGCAGGTAATTCATGTGACTGAAAGGCAGCTAAATTACTCTGAACATCTTTCCATGTTGTGCTATTTGATAGGTTGTGTATTTTAGAATGCTTCAATGGTGGCATGCATTCATCGCCACCACTTGCCCCTTTTTCTCTGTTTAAACATGCCAAACGTGCCAGACATCTCGTGGTCTGGTCGAAACCTTCCCGACCAGAATAGACTTGATTTTGTTTTTTCGTTTCCTCCTCTGGTGGGGGCTGTTCACCTTCCACCCACTACTGAATTTCTGGGGGCAACCAGTGTGGCCAGTCACTGTGGTGGCTTTGGGGAAATGAAATACACATAGCAAATAGGTACTGTGTGCACCTCACAGCAGGCTGGTACCTCTGCACCACCGGCATGATGTCACTGACTTAGTTCTAGCCGCACAGTCTTTCTGATAATTCTGACAAGCTCTGCCATGTGATTAGATCCACTTTCATCGTCTGCACTAAGAACCAGGTGAACCTGACCAGATTACCCATTACAATCATGTCTGTAAGTGATACGCTCTGAGCCTCCAGGAAAGAAGCTCCCCTGTCCTTATAGATCTGGAGAGCCCTGGGTATGTCCTCTCTTCCTCTGGGTAAGAAGGAATCTGTAAAATAAAGATAGGAAGGGCCACATACTGGCCAACGTGAGATGATCACAGATTTGACTGAAAAGAGGGCACTTACACATAGGACCACCAACTCATGGAAAAGCAGAAGATGCAGTTAGATGACCAAGAAAGATCCCAGTTCACCAATGCATCTGGCTGATGTGATGATTCAGAGGAATCAGACCTTCCAAGAAAACAGACATTGGATATTTCCTGGTTGCTGGAACATTGCAAACCGCACATTACAGGCTGCTGCCCGTTTTCAGGAAGGGGCATGTTTTTCACCCCCGTCCTGCAGAGCCTTTCTCTGGACCCTTTACATTACAGAAACCCTTCCACAAAGTTTACACATCTCCCATTTAGGGTAAATCACTGGCTCAGAGTTGTGAAACTATTTCGAGCTTAAAAAGGTACTCCTTGTAGAGTGTGGCCCAGTTCAGGCCTTTTAGGATTGTCGTTGTCCTGGCTCGGTACTCCAAAAGCTGGCATTCTACACAGGTTAATTATACGAACGTGTCTGCCTTTTACCAACTCAGCTGGCGCAATCAGCAGAAGAGTTGATCAGTCTGCAACTATCCCAGTTAGTTTATTCATATTCGCATTGGACATTGGATCAATGAAACCTGGATTTGTGTCAACAGCAATGGGCCAGTCTCAGTGAGTTCACATTTTAGACTTGGATTTAACCATTATGCACACAATGAAAGAATATTTGTGTGTTTACACTGAACAAAAACTGTTATCTGCGATTTTTCGAAGTGGGCACGCAAGAAAACACTGAAAAAACACAGATTCTGAAGTGTTTTGAAAACACTGGAAAAACACCCCCGGAAGTAAAAAAAATAAATAAAATAACCCTAACACAGGAAACCCTAAATATGACACACTTTTGAAACTCTCAAAAATTAAAAAGCATCGCCGTTCGTACGCAATAAAAGAATTAAGAAAAGAGATCCACCCTAATATAGAGGCCAACCAGAACCTGACTTAATAATATTGAAAACATCTTGTCGTAATCTTTATGTTATGTTATTTTGCATTTATATAGCGCCTTATGTACCATTGGTATGGTCTGAAGGCGCTGGTAGGTTGAACGCCCTTGCAAACCGAAGTTCAAGTCAGTAGAGAGAGTAGAGAGAGTCAAAGGTGCGTGTGAGCACCGGATATGTGTGCAGCTGGTATGGCATTTGTGTAAGGGCTGCTTCTTAGCGGTAGGTGTGGTGGTTGAGAGATCAAGAGTATGTGTTCGTTCTGGCAGGATTTATCCAGACCGATTGTGGCTGCGTTTAGGCCTGAGGAAAACGCCTGGCTGGGGGGGGTGTAACCAGCAGTGATTAGTTAGAGTGATGGGGAGTATGAGGCAGATGTTGATATGAGAACGGCTATACCGAATGGTGTCATAGTATCTCTGTGTTCTAGTTGAATGGTGGTGTAAAGAAGAGAGTAAGCATGGTGATGTAATATGATGGGTTACATGCTCTTTCAAACATTCAATGCACTACAAACCATTCCATGTAAGTCGCGCAATTCTGTGCACTTCAGTCCGCTCCACGCACTCCAGTCTGAGTCCGCTCCATACGTTTGAATCTATTCCATGTACTCTGATCCGTTCCGTGTATTTCTAAGTTGTTTTATGCACTCAATCCACGTATTTCACCAGTACCATCCACATACTTCCTTGTACTTTTCATATATTACACCAGTACCTTCGACACCCTGTTCCATCCACATTCGACACCCTGTTCCATCCACATTCGACACCCTGTTCCATCCACATTCGACACCCTGTTCCATCCACATCCGACACCCTGTTCCATCCACATTCGACACCCTGTTCCATCCACATTCGACACCCATTCCATCCACATTCGACACCCGTTCCATCCACATACTTCACCCGTTCCATCCACATACTTCACCCGTTCCATCCACATACTTCACCCGTTCCATCCACATACTTCACCCGTTCCATCCACATACTTCACCCGTTCCGTCCGCCCTACGCACTCGTCCGCCCTACGCACTCGTCCGCCCTACGCACTCGTCCGCCCTACGCACTCGTCCGCCCTACGCACTCGTCCGCCCTACGCACTCGTCCGCCCTACGCACTCGTCCGCCCTACGCACTCGTCCGCCCTACGCACTCGTCCGCCCTACGCACTCGTCCGCCCTACGCACTCATCTGTTCTATGGACTCACACACACTTACGCACTCCTCCACTCGGCGCACTCAACCGTTCTGCGCCCCCATCCTCTCCCCACACTCATCCGCTCTATGCACATGTTCTTTCCACGCACTCATCTGCTATATGTACTCATCTGCTCTACAAAGTTGTTCGCTCTACACACTCGTCCGTTCTACACACTCGTCCGTTCTGCGCATTCATCTGCTCTATGTACTCCTTGCGTTTTACACACTCCTCCGCACTTACAGGCCAATTATCATTCTTCACCTTTACAGTTCATTTATTCACCATTTATAGCCTACATGGATACTAAGGGTAAGTCAGCAACAATATAGGCTATCGGCCGACATAATATCAATCCAAATGGACAACGTACACTCAGGTCTGCTCCAGGCTACAACCCAATCCAAGATGGCGACATACGCAGAACAACACCATCACGCTCGATACGTCATCACGCCATCCACAATAAACAAACGATCCAAACATGGCGAAACACAGCAATGAGACTGCGTCTATCATACCGGCATCCCGCAAGGTTTCAGAAACTAACATGCAAGGTAAGCGAAATTACTCCCAACAAACTCAATAGTTAAAGGCTAGTCCAGACTAGTGCATCCCGCTAATCCCAAAAGACGCTTTGTCTGTTCCATTTAGGTATCGCCCACATTTGAAGGATACCACGACTTAACTGTAAGCCATTCAGGTGCAGCTAATGATCAGATACAGCGCCAAAACGACAAAGATGACATGAAGCACTAAACCATGTAAAAGTAAGTGATTTAATTATCCCAGTAGCAAATATCAGCAACAATGCTTATAATGACTAAACATTGTAGATATGCCCAATCTCAGCAGGTGCAAATGCTTTAAATAATACCAACAGCCACCCAATTTCTTATCGGTTGTCCAATCTCAAATGCACAATTTCACTGTTTAAATGCTTCTATGCATCTCTGTATGTCAAACCACACCTAATACAAACCCAAACCAAATATTAATGCAATTTCAGTTTTTACCATCTGAATCAGGTGAATCTAAATCACGAGAAAAATCAAAATGCAATTACCCTCCTGAAGAACCAATTATAAAACAATTGGGGAAACACGTGTCGAGGGACATCACACTCCATCCCTAAAGGGAAACAACATTGTGTACTAAAAATAAGGTATGCAGAAGCATCTTTGTGAAGCAACTAAATCCCGACCAAAGTGAATGACCATAAGGGATTCAAAAAGGGCAAAAACCCGTGTGAAGGATCACATGAGTTAAAGCAAGAACGATCTAAGCAACAAGTCCAAATAACCGAATGACAGCAGTAAACCTAAATGAATTAACGTTAGGTACCCAAAAGGATGCAATATCAAAAACTACCCAAGAACCGACGTGAAGAAACAATAGGATCTAACACCAAAAACTACTTAAGAACCTATGTGAAGCAACAATAGGTACCTCCAAAAGACTCAACAGATAACAAAGTCAAAGAGGACTTACCAGTGAATAATTAATTTGAATTCAACTTTGTGTATATCTCTATATTTTTCTCTTCAACAATGTTTCACATACTATAAATTGAAAACTTTTAAAGTTAACAATGAATCAAAGCATATTTGTTTGACATACAGACCACTTGAATATCTGTAGGAGCAAATTGAAGGTAAAAAATCTCTTTCCATATATTTCAGATAAAAGACTGAACACCCAGTGGCTCTCTGTCAACCAAAGGACAGAGTACAAAACTCTATCACTTACACATAAATGCCTTGCCAACCTGGCGCCTAGCTATCTGGCCGACAACTTCACCCGAAACACTACAGCACGTCCCACTAGATCTGCCCAAGTTCACTGCTTAAAGATCCCGAGGTTTAAGCTCCAGAAAGCTGGAGACAGTAGCTTCCCTGTGTTTGCTGCTAAATTGTGGAACACCCTACCACCTACCTTAAGAACAGAACACTGCTTCCATCTATTTAGAAAAAACTCTAAAACATGGCTTCTCTCGCAAGAAGTCTAAGCATCCCATGACTATACTCACCTAATTGTCAACTGTAACTTCTGCTCCTTCTATCTACCACATTCGATCTGTAATAATCTGTCTGTAACAAATGTATCATATGTAACTGTAAGTAATGCCTCTTGTATCATATGTACCTGTAAGAAATGCACCCAGATGCTCCAGGTCTTGGTGCGCTATATATATATATATATATATATATATATATATATATATATATATATATATATATATATATATATATATATATATATATATATATATATACTTTTAAAACTCCCCAGCCCAACTGATGCAGAACAAGCACACAAATGTGAATTGAACTCTGTGTTTGGGACAATCTATAAATGAACATTCGGACACATTTTATGATATTTAAAGCATAAGGGGTCATAAATAATGGACATTATGTTTTGCATCTTATGTGGAAGTTGGATTTGTGCAACGCTATGTGCTAGCTCATCGTTCCGCCGTGGTAGTTCTGGTCACAGGTTCATGCTGGATACCCAAGAGATGCTTTTAGTTCCTGCTTATCCAATCTTAATTTCAATCCCTGCTACCTCAATTCTCCCCATGCACACAGCACACCATTTCTTACTCGCCAAGAGTCCTTAATCACTAGCCAATGGCTAGTAGCAAGTGCAAATATTTTAGGACTATTGTAAGGGTTGTCTGTAATCGGATACTGTGAAAGTCAGCCAGTAACCTGATGATGTTTTAAAAAATACTTACTGATCATTCATTACGTTTGCAAATCCACATTTTATACATGAGCTTCTCTCGATTGACCATAGTTGCTTACCATCTCAGGATCTCAACAATTCTGCACCCATTTGATAATATTAAGATTATCAACAAATATGGCATGGCATACTATCCAAAATCAAATCACAATCATGCCCTAAAGTACTAGACAAATCCACAAATAATTAAATATGCCTTGATTAACCAGTGTGCCTTCCACCTGTGCCCTTTGGGGTCTCTTATACCATCTACCAATAATGAACGAGCCCTTGCAACAACAAAATAATTTGACATACTATCTTTGAGTATTGTCTGCTTGGGTGGAAGGATGTGTCCTGGATTGAGAAAGTTGTGTTGGCAGGGTTCATATATTTTGTTTTCAGGAAATGTGGTTACTAGAAGCCGTTCAACCTACCATGTGCCTTCCACTAAGGTGGAATAGAATAGACTGAGTGGGGGATTGTTAATATGCCTCTCACTTGCTCTTTGTGTGTGGTCAGTTTTATTTGTCAAAACCTGTGATGCCTTGGCTCTGAAAATTGATTTGGTAAATATTTCTATTTTGTTATTGAGAGCGTGACTGATATGGTGGGACATCTATGAAGTCCTGAAAGTCATCACCATGATTGCTAAGATGATTCCGTGGCACAATGATGATCTGTTAAAATTGCTGGTAGGAGGTTTCAGTGTGCAAATTGATGATTTTGTAAACCAGGAAAGTAGAACTGCTGAGAAAGGTAATGGGAATTCCACCTGTGGTTTATTGGAAACATGTATAAACATACAGGGATTTCCACTCTTTTATATGAAGTTGGATTTGGGATTCCTGGGTGGGGGCTGGGGAGTGGGGTACAACTGCATGTCAAACCTTTCGACAAAAAGTATAATTTTTTCATATAGATTGTATCTTAACACATATTACTGGTTTATGATTGATTAAAGATGTAAAGGTCATATTAGGGCTGGTGAGTTAAACTGATCTTATTTATTGACCTTCCCACCAGCCCAGTTGTGTCTGTCCACATGCCCCAGTAGATCCCATTTCTGTTGCCATTAGCAATCACTGCTTGATAAAGTTGGAGAACTCTAGGTTCTACATGGAATTTCTTCCACTTCTCCAATCCTTTCTGGATAATATTGGCTGTGGCATATGTATGGTTGCTGTATATGAGACCTTGGATGTTTTCTTGTATTACTACAGCAAGAGCAGTCTTTACAAGACACTTGACTCCCAAGAAATTGCCATTTGTCAATGTAAAGGTGACTGTTTAATGCTTCAAGATGGGGTGTGGAGCTATCGGATAGGAACACAATCAGTATGCTGTTTTGCTCCATAAGTGCACAGATATATTTTCACAGCCCCGGCACACTACATGAAGAAACTTCAGATGCTGGAAGGCAATTATTCACACATACACACACTCAGCTAGATTATACGGACTATTTATTCATCAAAAGCATACCGAAATGAATAAAAACAACAAGAATAACATGTAATAAAAATAGTTTAAATAAAATACTTCATTGTTGACACAGCTTTAAAGTACATCCCCATCTCGCCAGAAAACTGCACTGGAAAGATCCCCTCACAGGCAGGCAAAGAGATTGTTCGCATCAACGGGTCTTGGAGCGGTGCATCCATCCTCCAGCGAAGCTTTCTCTGTCTGACTGTTCGGGTGACCACCCCCAGGCCACATTTTTTTTAAACCATTGCAAATGCATGATAGCATTTTCTATAACGTTCTGGCTTTTTCCAAGTCTCTACCTGTTGGCAGTTCCCACTGACCCCTGGCCGTAATGACTCGCGGCAGCCACAGGAGGCAAAGCTTTCCCTTTCTCATGAGAACACGAAAACAGCGACCTAACGAATACCAGCTGGCACCTTTTTAAAAACAGTCCTTGAAGCAATGCAGAAGCAAGAAAACGTGTTTATCACTGGCAGCATTCACTGAGGTTGGTAGAAAATGTGCAGATTTCACAGAGGCCCAGAGCAAATGTCTGTTATGGCTTTGGGAGTACCCAAAATGCATTGCACACAGACACCATGTTTTACAAGCATTACATATGCCAAGGAAGGTCTGGAGAGCCTTGTTAGCCTTAATAAAGAACAAATACCATATATACATATTGGAAATGTTTGTTTGCCAGAAATAGCCACAAGATTCAATAAATCGAAGGAAGTTGGTTTCCCCATTTCAAGAAATAGTGGCTTGCAGAATATCCTGGTTTTCTCAAGAGCAGGCATCCTGTGGGCAGAGGTAAAGCGCCTACTCGTGCTATGGTACCTGTAGATCTATTTTGTAGTGAAGCCTCAGTTTGGGTAACATTCCTAAAACAACCTTTTAGTAGTTTATGGTTGCAGAAGGAGGAGACTGGCACACAGGTGGCATGGTGATTGCTACACACTTTTATTAGGAATAAAGAGAAACCATATCTTTCTTTCCCTGCCTCAACTGGGTTATCTCAGAAGGTCCATGTAAATCAATAGCCCAGAGTCCTGTGTCAAAAACCCTACTTCTGTCCCTTACACTTGAAACTAAACAAGAGATAAAGTAGGCCTTCTTGGTCCAGAAGATCAACTCCCTTCTTCTGGACTGGGGATAACAATTCACTTCCAGGTTTTGGTATCTTCTTTTTAAGGGGAATTACTCCCTTGCCCTGGGTCAAAATTGTTCTCCAACACAAAAGGCAAGTTCCGGCACTTCTCTCTCTGTCTGGTACAACACTTTGTAATTCTTTTCAGCGTTGGCTACCAGGAGAATGGCTCCCTTCTCCTAGTATCTGAAGTTCACAGTTCAACACAACCAGGGGGGAATGACTCCCTTCCCCTAGCCTTGGTTACCAAGACAATGACCCCCTTCTCCAAACAGGGGGAATGACTCCTTTCCCCTGAGCTTGGTTATCAAGAGAATGGCTCCCTTCTCCTGGTATCTGGCTTTCACAGTACAACGCAACCAGGGGGAATGACTTCCTTCCCCTATTCTTGATTTCACTCAAAGGTTTTTCAGCAATACAGTTCATGCCGTTGTAGGGTCCTCGACCCAGGCTTCCCCACTATGGCCCACTTGGTTCTCCGGTTTGCGAAGTGATGCCACAAGGAAGAGGACTTGGCTTTCTCCCTTGCTTTCTTATGTTGTGTGTCCCTGACCCATGCTTTTCCCTCAACCCTCTTCTTAAGTTTGGCCACCTTGGTTTACTCTCCTACTGAGTACTTCCACGAGGAAGATGACTTGTCTCTCTCTCTTTGCATAGCCTTGTTTAGTGTTGGGGGCCTTAGATGTTGCCCCTATTTGGGAACCACTTCCTTCTGTAATTCCCTGTGCTACTCTCTGGACTAGGGCGTGTGTCACTGCCCCTAGGTTGAAGACTTTTTTCGTGTGCCGTTATACGGTAGCTAAGACCCTTTTGTATCCTCACCATTCCGCCCGTTCACTCCTGTACCTTCTGGGACTTCCATGGCAGGCTACGGTCTGTCTATGGTTCTGTTTTTGTTTCGCTCTGGTCTTGCGTGGCTATCGCTGACGTCTGTTTTGCTCTTCGGTGTACTGTGTTGGCTCAGCAGTCTGTGACCCTTTGCAGATTGCGCATCTCTGCTCAACTGTGCAGTACGGCCTCTTTGCTGCCCCGTGACCTCTGCTTCTCTAGCTTCCAGATTGGGCCTGCACCGTCGGACCACGTCGGGACGTCTCTGCCTTCTCGCCAGCGTCCCGGTCTCCAGTCGCTTGAATCTCTCACATCGAACAGCTTCCCTGCTCTCGGTTCCTCGGAGGGCTTGACAACATAGTAAGTCCTTCTTTCCTTTTTATGATGAATGGGCAAAGAACACTAGAATGTTCATTCAAGTTCCCACCAGTGCTCTTCATCCTTCCGCACCTCCTCCTCGTCTAACTCCTTGTTAAGGGTGTCTTTCTGAGGAAGTCCCTACTCTTCCTCGTCTCAGTAAATGTTACATTTTCAGACCTACAAAGATACATGGAAGTGTGAGATACTGGATTGGGGCTTAAGGAATTGGAAGGTGTATATGGTATGGGTAGAGGTTTGTCATACTGCGTTCTCCCGAGATCATCTCATGTCCACAGAGGGGAGGTCTCTTCCCATGAGATCATCCGACTGACTACCACCCCCAGGAGGACTATCTGGTAGCAGCCTGGCCTCATGGGAAGAGGGTCCCCCTTGGGAGAAGTGACAACCTCCGGCTTTGTCACAGTAGCAGGAATGCCTAATGGGCATACCCTGTTAGATGGAAGGGGGGCTGTAATTGTTCCAATCTTCAAAAAGGGGACAGAATGGTGCTGCCCAATTACCGACCAATCGCCTTACGTGATGGTTCATCAAAATATTTTGCTAAGAGTCTGCTGGACTGACTTGTTAATTGGATGGAGGATAATAATAACATCTAAGCCTACTAACCCAGTTTCCTGCTGGGAGTAAGCCCATTGGATCAGGTTTTCAAACTGAATATCTTACTACAAAGATGTGTGTTGCAGAAATTTTTCTAAGCATTCTTCGCCATAAAGATGGTGCTTGTCACAGACTCTCGGAGCTGCTTGAGATCTCCAACCTCGGTGCTCCAACTAACCTGAGAGCTACTGAGGATCGATATAGTTGAACATTTTGCTCCTGCACGTTATGGGACTGGGTGGAACCACAAGGATGTTTTTTCAGCCTATATTGGTGCCTGGCAGCAGTGTGCAATTTACAGCCTGCTTTTTTCCTATTTATCTGTTCACTGATGGTGAGCATCAATGTTTGGCGGCAAAAGGACGGGTATGTTGGTGACTGTGGACAATGCAATTTTATTTCTGATCCCAAAGACTTCTATAGACCTGCAAAGACCTTTCAAGTATTGAATGAAACGAGAGCCTTGCGAATAAAATTAGCAAGACAAAATGCATATTCTGCACAAGGAAAAGGGAATTTAAATCAAATCTAAACATCCAAATTTTAGGTGAAAAACTGCAATACTTCAATCAATATGACGATCTTGAGGTTCACCTAGAAGTTGGGCACCTTAAATTCAACAGTGCACTTGTCCTGTGGCATTAGGGGAGATCTCCTTTCCTTCTACAATCACTTGGGGGGGCGGGGGTGTAGGCGATAGGACAAGCCTTTGAGGTATATAGAGCAAGTCCAAAGCTCCACAATGTATTGAGATGAATTGTGGCTTGAAGATATTACCACTCTAGGGAAAACAAAAATATGATTTTTCTATTGGTCGCTCCTGAACTTATCCTAGAGTACCCTGGCTACATGTCTTAAACTGTAGCTGGGAGTTTGTTGTGTTAAATATGCGATTTCTTTAAGGCTGATTCTGTACTGGTTGAAACTCAGGAGTTCACCTCCTTAGAATAATTACAAGCTGGCACGCCTCAATTTTCTGTCTTTCCAGTGGCATCACATGTTTGAGGTCTATTTAAAATATGTCCGATGTTACAAGGCATAAAATAAGCAGTGTTGCATAGCAATTTACTATGTAATTCAGTAGGTTTGCTAATTAAATTTGTAGCACAACTGTTAAAGAGAGTGCACCAGTCATTATCGCCTCCACTTTTAAAAATGGAAAACCATGTTTTTCAGTAAAGTTTAGCTTAGTTTATCTCAAATCTTCGTGTCGACTACATTTCATTTTATTGGGAAATGCCCATCATACTAATGAGTGAACACCTTTTAAAATGTACATGAGCATGCGGCTAAAAGCTTTTGGTGGAAAGCATTTAGTGCTTTCCACCAAAAGCACTAAATGCTTTTGGTGGAAAACCTTGTGCTGTGCCCTGCTGCTTGCATACATCTGTGTAAGTGGTGCTAAACCCCTGAGCTGATCCCAAACTCCATGAAAATCTATCTGATCACCATGTTGCTTTATACCAGCTACCTGAAAGTGAGATGTCCGCAAACTACAATATTCCACCTAGCTTTCCCAGTTCCCAGCCTGCTATGACATATACTCCATTTAGTCTCTTTCTTTTCTCTATGATGAGTGAATTATATATTAGCACCTGGGTGAGAGAGCTTGCCAATCACAATGCCAGGGATAGAAGCGGAATCCGCAAGTAGCCGCTTGCATTTCATGCCGGCCCAGCCTTCACCTTGTCATTGGAGGCAGGACCCCAGGCTGAGTCTCCACTGAAGTGCTTCAACTTCAGCCCTCTGCCCCATGAGAGTCCCCATCCAACCACCCTGCCACTCGTCTGTACACCTTCTTGCCCACCACCAGTTATTGGAAATGGTTATTTACAATTGCAGGCATCTGTTTAATTTCTTTTTATGATAAGCATGAACTACCCAAAGCCTAGTTACCTTAAAAACGAAAATAGTATTAGCATTCCAGATGGCGGCTCAGAGTGCTAATGGCTATAAATATCACTTTAGTTGCGTGCAGTGTTGGAACGCTGCACTTGGCCCTACCTGGCTTGGGTCCGATTGCCATTACCGACCCCGCTCTCCCCTGACATTGTATTTAACACTATGTTGAAAACATTTGGTATCAATGACAGGCATGGTCATCTTGTCCACCTGAAGTTGACAGTTACTCTATCAGCCACATCACCACACTATGTACTTCGCCTCTGGCTATGACTTTCCTTTAACATTGTGAACTTTTTGGCTTATGAAACTTCTGAACTTCCCTTTACACAGCAAACAAGTGGCCAAGCATACAGAATACGGGACACTTGTGTGCAACACAGATTGCACCCTGCTGCACGGAGCATAGCACCAAAACTATTTTCAGAGCCTTTTTATCAAATCAAATTATTTATTTCTATCCATTCATGCAGCTAATGTTTACGTTGTACAGACACTCATCTCACTAATGTCTTACTATAGAGGTACACAAAGATATTGTATTGTTGCTAATTTTATGTCTTGGGTAAATATTAGTACAAAATTGCTAATCAGACGCGTTTGCTAATCAAGACCTTTTTAATTGGCAAACTCTGCTAATCTATTTTTGAAAACTAATTTATGTTTATGGTGTGTTATCTGGGACGGCCCACTTGTTCTATGTAGGCTAGGGTAAAGGAAGCTTATAAAGCTTGGACAATTAGATAACTTGTTGCCCTACATGGTACAAGCAATATGTTAATGATTGTGTGTATTTTACCAGCACATGTGTGTGTGATCTTTTACTATGGACCTGCTGTTAGAAATCTTGTGTATTATTGATGTTGCGCCCCGGCTGCCATCTTCCGTCCGCTCCCTCTTCTTTTCTTTACGAACCACCCCCCAACTTACCTTATTTCGGCACCTTCCTCTCAGCTTCCCCCGGCCACCATGGAAAAAGAAGAGTGGCTCTGTATGGAGCCCCACCTTCCCTTTCCATGGCAGCCCTCGATGAGGCGTGCGCATCGCGTTGTAGGAAGGAACCCCCCCCCCTTTTTTTTTTGTTGTTCTTTCTTTTACCGCTTTGGTAACCTGGTGTGTTAATGGGCTTCATCCCTCGTTCCAGCCCCTGGAACGGGACATGAACTACACATTAGTTGTAACTTTGAAGTGTTATGGTTAAATTGGATTTTCTGTAGGAAGAGGCAATTTTGTGATGGCCTCGCCATTCTGTGGATACGCATGTAAGTTAGCATTAAAAATACGCATGCCCCTCTGAATTATTTCCGAAAGTTTATTGAAGTTCCCACGATAATGATATTGGCAAGTAAGAACTGCTGTGTGTTTATGTATAGAATTGAGGTGGCGAGTGACTTTATTTTATGGCTGGCTAGTAGCTTATTAGTTTTCAGCTTCAATGTTTGCCCCCTGGTATAGGGAGTGTCCCAAAAGCGGCCTCTACTATTCCAATTCCCAAAGGGAATTTTTGCTCTCATCAACCCAATACTGCTGGATGGATTTGCACCAAACCTTCGCGAGGAGCGGGCATCTGGACCAACTTGAGTTTGTTGCTTTGTTTGGAGAAAATCTTTTTTAAACCCAAAAGAAGTATTTTAGCCTAAATTTATATTTTGACCGTTCAGTTCTTAGATCCACATTTTAAACTGAAAAGATAACATTTTGGCTCTGTGGATATTCGCAGATCCAGAAGTAAAAAAATGAGGGATATTTTGATTGCTGATGATCCCATGAAATTTCGTTTTTTAATCTGCCATATTTGATCTGTGGGTTTGTATTGGGACACGAGAATCCACTGCAATAAAATACATTGGTAAAAAGGTGCATACAGCAACCCTCTGGGGCTTATTTGCACCCGAGGGTGGGTGAGGAAATTCCCAGAGAGGTGGAATATGGCCTTTTTGCGAGTTTTGGCTGCCAGACAGAGGATGAAATGAGATCTGTCTATCCTGCACAACCCAGATCTCGGCAGGATCCGCAGCTACTGGTGCATTAAAGTAATGTGTGGCAAAGTCACAGGATCTACCATGCATCCTGTCGACCTAAGAGTAGGTCGAACAAGACCCAGATGCTCATCCCGTTCAGCTTCGCATCTTGCGTAAAATGAACAATTGATGCAAAGTAGGTGGGGGGGCTTGCAAACTAAGCCTGCAGTATCCTCCCCAAAGACCCTGCTGGAGAGTCCCTCTAAATCAGACTCAGGAAGTTAGGTTAACCAGCCCTGAACTATTCCTGGATCCCCCTCAGAGAGCAACTAACTAGGAACTACCAGATCCCAAAAAACAGGGGACTGCATCTCCCAAGATACACCATGTTTATTCAAAACCAGGAGCAGATTCCGGAATGCCTTCAGGGACTTGGAGAAGGATCTGCTATGTGGAAGCATTAGCACATCCAGAGAGACCCCTTAGTCAACAGGTGCAGCCTTTGCGGGAATGAGGGACCTAACTCATTGCATCACCCCCGTCCCGCAGCGCTTGTGAAAGGGACATTTTTCTTCCCTAACCTTCAGCTGTAACATTTAAAGAGAAATTCTTCCTTTTCGTCCTGATGAAAAATGATTTTACATAGGTGGGACCTTGTGATGCCTTCCAACACCATGAACCCACAAAACTAATTTTCAAGACTTTTTTCTTTTCTCCCCTGGTTTGGAATAGGAAGCCAATTAACCAGTCCATTTGAAAGTTTGCTTCAGCCAGTGGGAGGATGGTGAGGGCATTAAACTGCAGCTAAGATCTACAGACATTCGGAGCTGAGAGGGGAGGTTGTTGAAAAGGTTGGAGAGCACCCAGGGGATAGGGGCAGAGAGACTCTGATCCCAGGCCGAGGGGATGTGTATGGGCTTCATTGGGGTGGGGGTGGGGCTGTTGGCCCTGAAAGAGGGGAATATGTAACAGAGAGGAGAGCCCCAGTGAAGGGGAGGCCTTTTAGGACACCTGGTAAAGGGAGGAATACCAAAATCCAGAGAGATGCAGAGAAGCCTTGTGGCCCCAAAAGAAGGGTTAAGAGCTGAGTTTCTTGTTGCTAGCCTTTATATATAACATTGGTCACAAGCACTATGTTTTCAGAGAAAATTTATGTTACGGTGATCCTGAAACAATTTTCTAGCAATAGTCTGTTTTACTTTTGCCTAGTAAAACCTCTTCCCTTTAATCCCTTGTCAGTAGTTGTGTGTTCCCTTGACCCTTTTACATGTGGGAGTGGAACAGGCCATGTTGGCCAAGCCACAGCGCCATCCAATATCCATCCCTTGAAGTTTGCTGACGTTCAGAACCACTGGGCAATGCATTGTGGGTATGCCGATTATCACAAACTCACTCTTTTTGCCCCAGAAATGTGTGTCTGGCTAGGCAACAATCATAACTCTGCAATGCACTGGAGGAACGGAGTGAAGACTTTGCTCTGACAGGCTAAAGTCCCAGCTGCCCACTGACTATAGTACCTTTTTCTTTTTTTAAAAAATTGATGCTGAATTATTACATAAGAAAACACAATGTGACCAGTCTAGACAGATGAGCACATATTTCATTACAAGTACCCAAACCCGGCAACAGCCCATCTCAAGCCTGCTTCCCCACCCACCATTCCGTCCAACTCTGTTCCTTTACTGCTTGTCTTCCATTATCTTCATTGTCAATACCATGAGAACACCTTTCCTCTCTCAATGTATACATGTTCCCGTCCGTATACATCTGCAACTGTCCTTCGCTTGGGGGTTTCAAATCCGGGGTGTAAGCCAGTTCGTTTTACAGTTGTTCCCAGTGCATTTCTGCCCATCCCTCTCCCTCCGGGTCTATCTGCTTTCTTATGTAATCACCTTCTGCCAAACCCCATCGCTGTACATCCTGGAGCCATTGCCTTACTGATGGACCATTCAGTTTTCCACGAGATTGCAATATGTCACTTCGCTAAAATCATCATAAATAACGCTATTCTATTTCGTGTTTTGTCTCGTTTTTCCTGATAGTAATCTCTATAGGCAAACAGCGGGTGTGCGTGTGTAATTACTGTCCAGTAAGGTATGGAGGTATCCCACCACCTCTTCCCAATTCCTAATTATCCCTGATCTGTCCCAAATCATATGCTAGAAGCTGGCGGAAGCCTGCCTTGCAATGCGGACATTCATGTGATATGGAGGGATTTCATATGCAATTTTGCTGGCGTCTGGTATACTCTGTGCAGATAATTAAATGGAATCGGTTTTCCGTACACCTTTTTAACCTGTTCACACTTTTTTGTCCAACATCGAGAACTTCAGTTTCCCATTCATCCTTTAGCATCAATTTCTCATTTATTCTAGTAGCCTGTCGGTCCACGTATAGCCTACAAATCCTTGTACTTCCTTTCCCCTAATGTCAGTAACATCTGTACCACTGGACATGCATCCGGCTCCTTTGGGATACAGTCCCAGATTTCTGCCATTCTTTGTACTATTTTTGCGTATGTAAGAAAGTGGCCATTTGGTATGTTATACGCACTTCTCCAGTCGTCGGATGGCATTAACTTCCCTCCCGCAAAAAAGTCCCCCAAAACCATGCAATGCCTATCCTTCAGGAATGCCAAACCTATACTCTTTAATGCCACCTTAATTTTAATATCGAATCCTATCTGTAGATCCGCCCATATAGCCGCTTAACTTTTAAAACGCTAAGTGTAATGTTGGCACCATGCAGTAAAGCGCTTCGAAGCTCTTGAGCAACGTTTGCGCTAAAAACAATAACTGCTTTTTTAACCTCACCTTCAATTTTCAGTCTGAAACACTATCAGCGTCATCTTTTTCAGTATCGGGGCTGCCCGTACCCTAAACCAGAGATCGGACAAAGACTATTCGGCAGGGTCTTTCAAGCTCTTTAGACATGGATGCCTCAGCTTAGAGACAGTATACACTTAGATTACTAGGCTTTGGATGTAGGGGCTAGGGGCACTCCTTGAGGTCTTCTGTTATTTGGGGGGACCTGCGCGGACACAACTGCGTGTGTGGACCCATTATTATTGATGAGCCTTGAGTCTATTGCCCAGCACAGTTGCTTGAAAGGGGGGTTAAATACAAATGCTTGTTATCAAACCAGAGAAGCTTCGAATGCCACCCTGAAAGAATGTGCATTCTTTCACAAGGCCCGTTTATCAGGGGGGGGTTTCAGACTGTAAACCTGCCGTAAAAATAATCTATCTTTTTCATAGCACCAGTCACTATGCCTGCTCTAACTCGCATTTCTGTGGTCCGATCTCTGACACGAATCACAGGAATTTAAAACCCAATGGACATCATTTGAGCCCAAGACTCACAACCTCCATTGTAAAAACCAGCTCAATGAAAGGCAGAAATAAAACTAATTTAATAACAAACGCTCCAGTCACGCTTAGTAGCCCTCGAATGCAGGATTTATATAACAAAACAAACCGCTTAAGGGTACCATCAATCATAGCGGTGCCACAACAGATTATTCACTCAAATCATTTCAAGCAAAGAAAAAAAACTTGTGTGCCTCTCAGAATAAAAACACCCTTCTGCAGCAGTACGCGCCTGCTATGCAATTTCAAGAAATTCGAGGTAATTTTAGAGCTTTTGCCCCATCCATTGTGTGGAAATCGTGCAGATAAAGGGATAGGCACAATAACTGTTCCACAAATTAGGCTATAGAATGTTACCACATATAAATACCCAGACCGCCCCCCCCCCACCCCAAAAGAGAAAGGGGACACTATTCAGAACTATGCACCTGCTATAGACCATTGTGTTAACTCTTGCCAAAAGAAGCAAACTGAAAATCTTCAGGGAACACTTCCAAAGAAGGGAGTACAACAAGAAAGGCAAACAAAAGCCTGCCCCCGGCTTCCACTCTTGGTGCTCCAAAGTGAATGTTGCGATAAGTTGCACCAGAAGAGCAGTTCCACAGGAAGGATCTCCATCACTAGTAACTGTTCTGAAACGGAAAGATGACATATATTTTACTGGCCAAAAACCCCACACTGGGAATGGGCTTTATTCCTTGAGAAATGTATTTCAACTAATAAGAATACTCCCTCTTAACTGGAATCGCTGGCGGTACTTGGCAATAGCAATTTGTGCATATAGATAACTGCCATTAATGCTGGGGGCACTCATGCCTGATTGTTTGCAACTTTTTCACCGCCTCATTAAGCCCAACTCACAGGAGCACCATCTGCTTTTGAACCAGCAAAAACATAGCCCATAATTTCTCAACATGACCCATTTGCGGGACAATAGTTTCAAACCTGTATACTTGAAGAGAACCGAATGGTTAAAGAACATCAATGTTTCATTTCATCAATCTGTTCCGCCAGATAAACTGTAGAAATGACCCTCTCCCCCAGCCTGCTGTAACGCATAATGCAGTATTGTGTCATCCCTTTGACGGGCATTTTTGAAGATGATGAGCGGAACATTACTAGGATTTATGACCTAATCCAAAGATGGATGTGTCTCAACAGCCTTGCTCTCAATACAGGAAAAACGGAGTTGATGCTCGTTGGGACGGAGGCAAAAACTTGCAAGATGATGTCAGAATATACTCAGTGTAAGAATGAAGGCTGTACAATAAAAAATTAAGAACAAGGTCAAGACCCTTGGGGTTTACTTGGACTGCAATCTAAACATGATGGCCCAATTGAGGAACTTGGTGTCATCGGCCTCTTACTACATTAAGTTTTTAACTCGCGCACATGCTTTTATTTCAAAAGATAGTCGGGAAACATTGGCAAGATCCTTGATCGGTGCAAGAATCGACTACTGTAGCAGTCTCCTTGTTGGGATGCCTAAGACTGAAGTCAATAGACTTCAGGTAGTGCAAAATAATGCAGTTAGAGTGATTATGGACATGAACAAAAGGGACCACATATTGGAGGCGAGAAGGAGCCTACATTGGCTCCCGGTCAAGGAGAGAATCTGCTTTTGGCTGATGCTAGTCTCTTTTAAGCGTTTAAGAAGCACAGCACCGGTGTATCTGAAGGACAAACTGGTCATCAAGTCAAATAGCCATAACTTGAGGTCCAACAACACCACAAAACTGAAAATTCCTAACTCAAGTTAGGAAAGGAGCTTTCTATGTAGCAGTGCCGGGGGCTTGGAATAGCCTTCGCTGACTTTGAGGGAGGAATCCTCAATCACTTTGTTCGGGGAAAGACTCGAGACCTTCCTTTTTAATTAGTTGCTCTATTCAAGTCTTGGTTCTCTTAAACTGTGGTGTTCTCTCTCCCAGCTGGTTGTCCCTTTTTGTTTGTGTTTGTACTTTTTGACCGTTAAGCCTCCGGGTCAGTGCTATACAAATGTAATAAAGTAAAAAAGAAAGTATTTCAGTACTTTGCCAGTTGAAAACTCCCATGCACATCAATGCATCTGGGGTACTTTAGATCGTTGCATGAAGCTTAAAATCATGATGTAGTTGATTGGAATTTTTTTTTTACCTTTCCCAATAATCAATCCAGTTTTGATAGTGGGAACTATAAAACTGAACTCTTGTAATCCACCAGGAGGACCCATGTCCCAGTTGCCTTTGCCTCAGCCTCTTCCTCGACCAGGACCAGGGTTGTTTTGCTGTACATTTCGACGTTTTACACAGTTTTGATAAAGCGATTGGTAATAGGAAAAGGGAATTAAGAAGGCAGTTGCGTGGACTGAAGAAAAAAGTTGGAAGATGGCGAGGTTATGATCAGAGCCAAGACCCTGAAACAGTGGTACGCAATTGGTTGAAACGGCTAAAAATGAAAATTTAGCAAAATGATGGTGAATCTATGTTAAGGATAGTAAACTATAGGAATAGCAAGGCTATTTGGGCAATGATGAATGGTGACCTCTTCCCTCAGGTGGATAAACAGATTAATCAAGTCTGAGAGGGTATCGGGTAATATTATCCCCATATATATGGTCGCCATACATAATAGCGCCGGGAGAAGGTTGTGGCGATATTATATGGGTGACCATATATATGGGGATAGGGGCAGCCAAAAAAAATGGGGGTTGCGGAGGTGTCCCCCGCATGTTCCATGCAATAATGTCCCCACAAAAAACGTCAATTTTTCGGCGATATTTTTGCATGGCAATGTTTTTGTGGGGACATTATTACATGGAACCTCCAAGAGTCCATGTGGTTGCATTATTTAACTCTGCTCTATGCTGTGCCAGGAGGGATTTCTAATGTTGAAGGCCGGGACACTGATCTTGATACCCTTTGGGTAATTAATGTATCGGCTGCAGATGTGGAGTATTGGTTGAGGTGAGTTGACGCCCCCCCCCTCCCCTCCCCATCAGCCTGGATGGGTTGTCAAATTTGGTATTAAAGAGGAACATTGAATTGGGGCAGATATTCTATCCACCCTTTTTAAGACCATTTTTGGGACCAGGACGATCCCAGAGTCGTGGAGGGGTCCCATCTGATCCTGATCTTCAAGAAGGGCGTTGGGGCCGATCTATCTTCCCTTCTTGCTTCTTGATGTCGGGAGTAAGATCTGCTCTGATTCTGTTGGTGGACCTGATTGGGTGGACCAATAATAATTTGGGTTGGGATATTGGTCAATCCAGGTTTAGCAAGGGCCTTACGACCCAACTAAATAGTTGTGTACTCTCACTTCTCTTGAATAAGCAGCTATGGACAACTGTAATCTTGACTGTGTAAAGTTTTTGATAAAGTCAACTGATGCAATCAATGGAGGAACTTGAGATCTAGAGGTGTGCCTAAGGTATTTGTTGACACCCTAGTTGCTTTGCACACTGACAATATGGTTAGAGTGAGGTTGGATGGCAGTGGACACCTGTCAAACGCCATGGGTACCCATTGTGGCGTTCACCAGGTTTGTGTCCTTGCCCCCTTCCTTTTTAACTTTTATTTGTCAGAATTAAATGACCATCTCAGAAATATGGTTGTTTGTCCCCCCAACCCCTTGTCTTGGTTTCCACTCGATATTATATGAATTCTGCTGATGATCCAGTCCTAATGGACCAAATGCTGATGGGTCTACAGAAAAGTTTGAAAGCTCTGGACTGTTATATGAGGGGAAACCACATGGAAGATGAGATTACATTGTGTCGACCAATATAAGTATTTGGGGCATACAATTTACAGTAAATTTCATAAAGGTGTACATTTTGAAACCCTGATGAATAAATGTGGGACCCTTGTAGCTCAGATGAAGAGACTCAACACCAAATATGGTAGATTCTACCTCATGCTGGTACTTAAATACTATAAGGCAAAAATAATGCCAGCCTTGCCGTATGACACAGAAATTATTACTATCAAGCAGTATAAATGGCACGAATAGGAGATGCGTATTTGGCGCAGTGTGTTAGAGTGTCTGTTGGAATGGAGAGCCTTGTCATTTTATCGGAAGATTCTGCTTCCCCCACCCCCCTGAATTCCCCTAGTCAATCCCTATTCATGTATTTGAACTCGATATTGTGTAATAAATCCTGGCCACGTTTGGTTTCTTGGGTTGAAGATTGTCAGTGTCTCCTGGGCAAAATAGCTAGTAGTAAAGAGAACCTAATACACAATCCCCAAAAAGTTAAGATTGTGTTGTCTGATCACGATTGGCGCGCGACCCGCACTACAATTAGTGTCTATACTTTGTTCAGGATTCGAGCCCTCTCTGAGAAGAGGTGCAATGTTCCTGAACAGTACATCAAAAAGTGTCCTTGTCCATCTATGCGTAAAAAGTACATGAATCTCAGGTTGAATCTATACCCCACTTTTGAGGTTTTTGGGGCTATGGCCAGTAGCCCGAGATCAGTTTGTTTGTGCAGGCTGTGTGGTGAAGCTAATGCAATTGAGACAGTGCAGCACCTTATTTTTTTTTAAATGTTGTGGAACACTTCACTTGTGCTCCATGTACTTTATCGTTGTATTAAAGCCCTTCGAATCCGTAACAAGCGTACAACTTTGGAGCCAGATAATAGCAGGGGCGTCAACCCCCCCCCCCCCCCTCCCCTTATTCTGGCTACTCTGCGCTGTGTGGAAGCCATAATGGAGTGCTTTAATCGAAACAAATGTTTCATGATTGTATATGTGATTTAATAATGTATGCATTTAATGATTTTTAGATTATGTTTTTATGCAGTACTTGGAAGGTTTTATATGTTTGAAAGGTTTTATTAAGCCATATCGCAATAAAAAAATGAAAAATAAAATGAAGGGGTGTGTACGTGCCACAATTTTTACCACTCATTCACTTAAGCTCTGCCCACCAGATAAATGTATTCATCACGGAGGAGATGTTGTAGTAGGGAAAGCCTGGTTACAAACACTGTGTGCCTGCTACCTCTCCGTTTTAGCCCCCCTTCCCATTGTCCTCACCAACTAAAGGCTATAGCATTATCATGCCCTAATGGGCTTTCACACTAAGCCCAGGGTTCGAAATTGCTGGGAGCTATTTAGCTCCTGCTTACTAGCATAGGAGAGTCCGGTTAGCTTGGAACCAGGTACTACTTTTGGCTCCCCAGGCCAACTGGTACCTTTTTATAAACGGCCGGGCGTATGCCAAATTAACCGTAGGTGTTTAAGAATGTTAATAAAGAATTAGGACATTTTCAAACCTAATGGATCACAAATAATGGGCAAAAGTGCGCCCCCTCTTCGTTGAAGTTAATGTGGTGCGTTGTGTGCCCGCTCCTAGTTCCCCAGTCATAGCTCCTGGCTATTGGGTGATTTCCGACACCCAGGAGCTGGTTTTATCTCCTCATCGAATCCCAATTCTGGACCCTGCAGCCCGCTCCACCACTTCTCCTCCAACTCTGCCCCCTCCTCCTCCAACTCTGCCCCCTCCTCCTCCTCCTCTTTCTACTCTACCCTGCTCCTATTCACAATACAGCACTTTGAAGCTGCCTGAAGGTGGCATTCAGTACTATGAAAGAAACTGAAATATACAGATGTATAATCCCACTCTTTGAGGTGACGTCTGTTAACCCCTTTTGAGTACCTCCGTCTTGTTACAGTGCGGTGCATTCCAGTAATCGCATCAAACGAACATTTTGTCTTTTTGAAGTCGCGATTCGGCTACCGAGCCATTTCACCGGTGTAGTTCTCAATAACGTTTGGACAGACGAGTGTCCCCGTGCTTATTTTTATTTAGTTTTCCACCCGAAGTACCGACAAAGGCTTACTGTTTTGCGTTTTTAATGGTTTTTTTAAATATAAAAAAGTGAACAACAATCGGTTTCCTGCCTGTTTTATTTGTAAAAACCCGAAAGCAGGTCAGCTTAATTCCCCAGGCTGTCCGTCATGCATCGCAGGCCAATGATCTTGCAGACTATAAGGATGGAGAGTCTAAAAGAAATGTAAGCAAGCATTCCCAAAGCCAATAGTTTGGCCTTTTATGCAGGCAACGGATAAGCATTTGCTAGGTACTGGCATAATGCCGCTACCTGGCCATAAAATCACAACAGCTGGAAAAGAGTGATTACCTGAGCATATGGTGGCAGTATGCCTATATAATACTTCAGACCACAACTGTTGGCTTTGTCGTTGCTTGTTTTTAACAGGACTTCAGAGCATGGAACAGATACAAAATAAGTGACTGAAGCCCGCTTGGTTAAGACATTTTCATTACTCCAATAGCCATTTGCAGCTGTAATTGAACCATTAACTCCCAGCAGACTGTGTAGAAATAAGTGACATGCTGAAATTTGATATTTATCCTTGATGACCTTAAAGGGATCCCAGGAGACAATACGCTCTGAAGTCACCCACTTCAGTTTAATACTAAGACTCCTTAATAGGAGACTTTGGTAATTGCAAAGCTCCTTTTCTCTCCAATTAACCACCTCTAAATAATTTTCTTTTACTTTACACAAGCTGATATACCCAGTGTTCATTTTAAGGCTTGTTTATAAACAAACATTTTTTTTTCCCTTTCCGGTGAACTCTAGCGCTTCAATTACGTTGGGCAGCAATTTTCTAATGCATAGCCTTGTGCCAATGCACAGCCTAGGTAGGTCGAGATTGTGAAGCAGCATGATGGTAACCCAACTTTCAGTCAAAGGTGATGTGGTGTCATTCCCGGGGGGGTCAAAGGAGTAAAGGTATTATTTTGGATAGTTTACGGCTTCGTCGGCATCCACCATCGTAGCGATTGATTTGTACTCAGTAACTGTGCCTGGAAGCATATCCTGATCCTGATTCTGATCCTAGAGCCTGGACCTTGAGTTTTGTTCCTCTTGTCGGGACCGGTCCTTCTACAACCACATCAATGTTTTGCCGAATTCAAGCAACCGTCTCATGTTTGAAGGTGCTGAAATCTGGTGAAAAGGGGGTGGAGTGTCCAAATATCATGGAGCCAGTAATGTCAGGAGGGTCCTAAAAGGCAACTATGCTAAATTTGGTGCAGATTGGTGAAACAGTGTGGAATTGTATAAGGAACAACGCTTCGCCACAAATCCTGCCACAAACGTTCACTATATATATATATATATATATATTTATATATATATATATATATATGAGGCAAATGCTTTGCAGTCTGCAAGTTCATGGGTGTCCAGTCAAAGTTTTGAAACAATAGTTTCGAATGACAAAAGTTCTGAAACAAAAGTTTCAAATATATATTTTTTAATATTAAAGGGTTTATTTTAACTTTGCATAGTAAAATAAGTGTTTTAAAAAAAAAACGGTTTAGGGGGGACACCCATTAAAAAAAAAAAAACATTCAAAACTTTTCAACACTTTTGTGTTGGAACTTTTGTCATTCAAAACTGTGACTGTCGAAACAGTCACTATGAACCAAGTTCATGCCTACCAGTAACACATTAACTTTCATGGAACTATGCCAACGCTCACATCTTCAGCTCTATCACAACCTCTCCCCAAACCCATACCAACAAATAACTAAGCCTCAGACTTCTGTGATAATTTGGTCTTGGACTCTCCCTTCGCCTATAACAAATACCCAAGTGTGCCTGCCAAATAACATAAAACCATACCAGTACTTGGGTCTCTGTAAACTTTGACTGTAAAGCTGGTGCTGTCAAGTTCTGTTGCCCAGCATCGGCTCAAATAAAGTGCTGGTTTCGGGCTGTACACTTCCAGCCCTTAAAGCTGTGTTTCAAACCCACCAGCAATTCCCCTTCTCCTCCCGGTTGACCATCATTTCTTTCCTTAAAAATATACAACCATATCCGTGTTCCTAATTTCCGTTGGTCTCCAGCTTCGCCTATAGCACGGCGCTACACTGTTTAAATAACTATACTAAAACATCTCTTCCAATGCACTCTTTGTTTTTTGATGCATGCGTAATCGTGTTAGAGTGAAATTTGTCAGCGGAGCAGCTCTTTTTCATCTGCTGGTCTTCTGAATGGTTCTCTTTATTATGACTGAAGACAACTTGTTTTGTTTGGCTGATTTGTGTGTGCACATGAGCCTGGCGAAACACATTTCTTTTATTCATTGTATTTTTGAGCTTTGTACGGTGCAGTATGTAGAAATATTTCACTTCTGGACGCTGACGCAGGAATAGGAGTCTGGAGAGGGAGGAGTGTCAGAAATGTTGGTTACGCGCACAGAAAACCCAGATGTTTCATTACTGACACTTTTTGGGAAAAACTTTCTGGAACAAGAAGGTTGCGAGCTCCACTTAAGTGGAGTTCTGAGGTTCCCTGGGGGTGTACTCCTTATTTTCAGACCATTATGAAATAATCTGCCCCTTTCCCACCCCCCCCATTTCTGTGTACCTATTTTCCGAAAGCACCACTGCATATGCCGGCAGCCTTCGCTGTTAATTTGATGGCAGTATATGCTATAGATGGCCTAAAGAATACACCAACTCCCAGAGACAATTCATGTGTTTTTAAAAAATAAATTGTATTCAGTAAAGGGCCTCTATAACAAGGGCCATACCCAATGGGATGGGTCATGAGTAAGAGTCAGACACAGAGGCATATTTTGACTGCTAAAAGTTTTTATTCAAGAAAAAGACGTTGGAGGAAAACCTACAGTTTCGCTGTAGCTATGAGATGTTTCCCTGCCTCAAGCGCTTAACCCAGGGTCCTGTTGGACTGGACACGTTTGTTCCCTCCCGCCCCCTCTTCCTCTCACCTCCCTGCACTAACTAAATATACTAAGACTAGTAAGTTTGTCTGTCCTGTCCCCCCCCCCTTCCTAGCTGGTCAAAACTCGAACACTTCATGCACTTAAACTATGACAAATACCGTCAGGCCTAGTATGCTAGTTTTTCTGTTTAGATCATTCAGAAACTTCAAGGCCTAAGAATGATTACTGTATTCCAGTGTTCCCTTCCCTCCTTGAAGCACTTTGAAGCACTCCACCTGTGTATAAGCGCATTACAAATAACTAGTGCCCCAGTCAGGATGTCCATATGTTAAAGTCCTCTGTCCAAAACCTAAGATGACCCTTCTATTCTAAACTTATCATAAAGTGAAAGGGTAAATGTTCTTTTGTTGCATCCTGCATCTGTACTTTGCAAGTTCAACTTAAAGTTCAAAAAGGAAACGCATAACGTCCACAAGGATCTGAAGGAAGTTCCCTTCCCCTAGAATCTCCACAGTTCCTTTACAATGTACAGTCTCAAGATATTAACAGATCTTCACTTCCTCCTTCTGGTTTCCCAATGTTGCCACAAATTGCATGTCTTTTCCTCCCCTTCACAAAGATTCCAGCATTAAGGTATATCGTCTCCTCCCTTGACAACCACAAGTTTCAATACTTTCGTTTACGCAGCTCACTACACCAAGAGATTTATCTCTCCTTCCTTTGGTAATCACAGGTTATAGTTCTTTGGCTCACAATATTCATGTCACCAAGAGTCTGTTCTTCTCTTGAAGAACAGAACTTCCTCTCTTGTTCGCAAACTTCTCAAGGGCAAGAGATTGTTTCTCCCCTCTTGATAGAATGGTTCAATTAAATATGTACATAAACGTTTTCCAAAACAACGTACCTGGTGTACTCTCCTGCCAGACATTACTCAAGTTTACTTGTATTATATTGCACCATATTATATTCTCTTCACCAGCCTGATATACTCTCCTGCCAGGGCTTCTCATATGTGTAGTTCTTTCAATTAGCGTGCGAGTTCCTGACTCACCTTCAATGTGCCTGATATACTCTCCTGCCAGGACTTTGCCAGACTTCATATATAGTTTTCCCTTTCGATTGGGTCCCTGACCGTTCCCTTTTGGTTGCTGTCAATTCAGGTTCGTTACTGCCCCTGATTGGTATTCTCTGCTTTTCTTGGTTTCTTGCTTGCGATATATATTTATTGTTCGCTTACCCAGTCCAGCTCTCTTGTTCATGTACTCTGAACGGAGCTCACCCTTCTCAATCGCTGTGCGGTTCACACATCAAAGCGCCCTGGTGTCCCCCTTTGCCTTGCCTGGGCTCACCGGTAGTTTTTGGCTGCTTTGGCATCCTATGTGGGTGGGATTTCCGGGCTCCTCACCGCTCTGGCATTCACAGCATAGCCTCTACTGCTCAGTGTCCCGTGATGGTGGTCTTGCCGGTCTCATGTCTCTTCCGCCAGCGACCTCCCGACCGCTCAAATGCTCTGTTGCACGCCATGACCCTTCTGCTCCCCGAACCTCATTGGAAAAAGGAGATTCTTCATCTTCCTTCTTGGCTCTGAGTTTTAAAGTTCCCGGCACAGGTCACATGCTCAGAACGACTAGACTGCATTGCATGCTTCCTGCTGTTGTTAATCTGCATTATTTTTGACCTCTTCTTCATTCCAGTGGTTTCACAGAGATCCATATATATTTGCTTATGTCCTTCAATATTCTCTGATACACAGCATGCCAGGCAGGTTGGAGATGGATGTACTGCATTATTATTAGTCATTTCAAGTGGGGAGTGTACTAATTGTTTTCCATGGCCCCCTTCTAAAAAAAACACCCTCGACCCCACACAGCTTAACAATTACCGACCCATAACCACTGTGCCATTCCTCCTCAAGATCTTGGATAGAGCTGCTCACTGCCAAATCCAACATTTCCTTGAAACCCACTCAGTTCTTGGAACAAGACAATCAGGGTTTTGCAAAAGACATGGCACGGAAACAGCATTGGTAGACCTAAAAAAACAGATCAACGAAATCATGGATAAAGGCAAGTCAGCCCTCCTGCTCCTGCTGGACCTCTCGGCTGCTTTCATCCTGTAGATCACAATACACTCACCTCACACCTTACCCACTCAGCCAACTTCTCTAAGGAAGCTGAGCGCTGGATCACCTCCTTCTTAGAGGGCAGGGCAATGAAAGTGTTCTCAGACATAGCCAATGCTTCCCCCACCACCATCCACTGAGTCCTGCAGGGCTCGTGTACTGCACCCACGCTATACAACTTGTTCACAAAGCCTCTCTTCGATAAGCTTGACGCCTTAGGTATTGCATATAGTAACTACGCCGATGATACTCAAGTACTCCTACCATTCACTGGCTCCTACACTAGAGACGCCCAAGTACTACACACAATATACACCACCATCCAGGCTTGGGTGGCAGCCAATGGCCTCTGCCTCAATGGGGAGAAGACCAAAATTATCATTCTAGGCCTAAAAACATTAGCCAAACTAGACAAACTGTACTCCAATTCCACCATTGATAACACTGTCATCCCTGTCTCCACCTCAGTAAAGACCCTAGGTGTCTACTTAGATTCCACACTTTCCATGTCCAGGGAGGTTAGCGCTATCACCTCCACCTCAGCACACACCACTAAATCATAAATGCAGTAGAAACATACTTATCCAACCCCAACTGTCTCACTATAGCTAGAGCAACTATTGGTGCCAAATTGGACTATTGCAATGCTCTCCTAGCAGGTACATCCAAAAATAATCTGAACAGACTCCAAATCACGCAAAATAATGCGCTCAGAGCAGCACTAAGCCTTCCCAAAAGGAAACACATCTCTAAGGCCAGACAGGCAGCTCATTGACTCCCTGTTAAAGAACGCATCAGCTTCAAAATCCTCGGCCACAAATGCCTCACATTCACAGCACCATCATATCTTGCGCAGACTCTATCCACACCTGCTCACTTCAGACCTATCAGGATACACCACACTAACCTACTACACACTCCCCACATCAGTAGGTCTAAAGCGGGAGGAATAGGTTTCCCTTACAAAGTCACCAAGCTCTGGAACATCCTACCCACATACATCAGAACAGAAAACTCTCTCCTCACCTTCCGCGGTTTGCTCTGCTACATGCCTGTATATATGTCTGCATCGTTCATCACTTATGTAACTAAACCGTAACCAGCACCACGATGCTTCCGGGCTGTTGCGCGCTTAACAAATCCAAATAAATAAATAAAATAAATGGCGAACGGGAGTCGGGTAGCTTCTGCCCTTTCCTGGCCACATGAGGGAAACTTTCCGCATGGAGGCAGTGACTGCTTTCTCGGCTTCATCACACCACCCCAACCCAAGCATCCCTCTACCCTAGTCTGATTCTATAAATCGGTAACACATACCTTTTTAGTGACTGCTTAAAGGCAAACACCTTTTCTAGATAGGCTTCCTCTGGGAACGATCTAGGGGTTCCTACGCAATGATGGTACCCAAGGGTTGCTATTCCTCTTCCTCAATCTCTACTACTCACCCTGCTGTCGTTCCCCTCTTCCCAATCCACTGTTTCTCCTCACTTTTCCTGATACTTACTCTTCTATACCTCTGATGTTCTCTCGACCTCCACCCTCTGATCTTACTTTCTGCTACTCTCTCCCATCGCCACACCACTACTTCACCCACACTTTCTCTGTCACCTTCTCATTCACCCCCCCACTCTGTCCTGCCACTCCATACACATACACGCTCATTAATTTCCAGTACCACTTCCTCTCACCAACAAATGCCTCAACCTGCACAGAGCCTGAATAATCCTCCTTCATGGTCCTATGCACCATCCTTCTTCCACTGGCTCTCTTGGTCTGCTTCTGCATCAACCGAATAATCCACAACCTCCTGCTTCCTTTTGATCCTGTCCCTTTTCCTCCTATCCGTTCTGTATCCTTCCCCTCTTGTCCTCTGGGCCAATCTTTTCCTGTTCTTTCCACCCTGGAGGTGTTATAATTAAGACACAAAAGAGGGTGTAAGGCCTGCCCCTTTCTTGTGTGCCGGTCCACCGTGCAATGGCGGCCTGCAGCGGTGAGCCATGCTAGTCAAGTTCAAGTTTGTATGAGTGCCCCTTGGGCTAATAAGTTAGTTTGATTGCAGAGCTGTTCCGCAGCTCTCTGAGGTAAGCGTATTATCCTTGTAGCGTCCCACATACTAACATACAACCTAAGCTTGACCCTCTTCCTCTTTCTAATTTCTGTCCTATTTCACTCCTGTCTTTTCCTATGAAGCTGGTTGAATCTTTGGTCACCTTTCTTCTCCGCCCCTGTCTCGAGGGCTCTCACTGTTTAGATCCTTTCCAGTCGGGTTTCAGACTGAGCCGGGGCACTGAATCTATCCGGACCTCTGTTCTTGACGACCTGGCTCAGATTGTCGACCAGGGGGGTGGGAGGTGGGGTGGGTTGGTGCCCTGATCCTCTCCTCTTGGATCTCTCTGCAGCTTTTGACATCATTGACCACTCCATCCTGGTCCAGCAACTAACCACAGTGGGGATCTCTGGCCAGGTTCTGATATGGTTTTCTTCTCTTTTTGCTGATTGTTCCCAGTCTCTCTCTTTCCCCATTCATTTCTGCCCCTTGTCCTCTGATTTGTGGAGTCCCTCAGGGATCTGCTCTTTCTCTCCCCTTCTCTTCAATATTTATGTGTTGCCTTTGATCTCGTTGATACACTTGTTTGGGGTTTGGTGTTATTCCTATGCTGACGACACCCAGATTCTGATGCCCCTTGATTTGGTGCAGCCATCGACAGCGGAGCGCTGCTGACGTTGCCTTTTGGCAGTCTCGGACTGTATGGGCTCCAACTTGCTCCGGCTCAATGGCAACAAGACCAGGGTCTTGGTCATCGGGCCCCACCTGAGACTTCACTCTGGTCGGCCGATTTCTGGCCATGCCTCTTCGTCTTACTGAGGATCATCTCCGCTTCAGGCAGGCTGTGAAAACCTAGCTTTTTGCAGCCTAATTTCTGATTTTGGTCTTTGGCTTTCTTTGTCTGTCTTTGTATAGTTTTGCCTTAGCGCCATGATGCCCCTTGGGTTGAGAGTTTGCACTTTATAAATAGTTTAACATAATATACATGCAGGCTACTGTCTCTGACTAGGACTCGCCTTGCGTATTGGACTCCATTTAGGATGTTTCGAGGTTGTGTTTGTAGGTTCCTGGTCTCTCACTGGAGCTTTGTTTCGGCTGGTCACGTGTTTCTTTGTTGCTTGAATGTGTAATTTTCTAGAAAAAACAACACTAGCCAGAATCAGGTGGGATGGATATGAGGCCCTCCCAACTGCCACCTTCCTCCTCTGGAATAGGACTGTCTGTGGCTTCCACCCTGGTAGGACTTCCACCCAAGGCTGAGAGGGGTCCCCATACTCCTTTGTCAGGGTCAGATTACTGACCATAGATCTGTCTGTCCAACGTGGTGGGCACATAATGTATAGTTCTTTGAATGTCCGATTTGTGCTCGACTGGTAGCCAATAAAGGGATTTGAGAGGGGGTGAAGTGATCTTGATTTATTCAAGGGAATTTCCAAGTGGGCTCTCTGATTCGGCAATAGCTGTAATTGCTTAAAACTGTTCAATGGGGTTCTACGGTGTACAATGCTGCAGTAGTCCATCCGGATAGGTTCCAGGACACTATCAACGTTAACTATGTCACAGGGGTGCAGGAGGGAGTGGCTTCTGCCTTTTTTTTGCCAGCATATGCAGAAGGCGGCAGGCGCTTCTTCAGACAGCATTTGACGGGGTTGGAAGGAATGTTCTGTGTAAACTTTATGCCTAGGTTTCTTGCTGTTTAGAATGGATTTGGGGCAGTTCAAATGGACACTAGCCAGATGAAGGGCAGGAGTCTTGTAACGCCCCAGGACAAGACCTCACATTTTCTCTCTTTAAGGCATAACTTGTTGTTGGCCACCCAGTCGTGGATCTTGTTCTGGTAGGAGGCTGTAGTGCTCCTTCTGAACTAAGTACACACATGTGTTAAGTACACACCTTAGAATTTGTCATCAGTGTACGGCTGAAATGCATTACTGAGATTGAGAATGATTAAATGGGGAAGCTAGGGAATCTCATGCAGGTATTGAACATCCAAAGAGCTTCTGAAGACCCGTGTGGGGAACTTTATCTCTGGGGTCTAGTTCTGGGTGTTAATTGGCCCACAGAAGCTCAATCTAAATTCATCTTTGAGAAAGAACGAACAGCAGTCTGGGCCTTGCAATAGATTCCCATGCTGTGATAAAAATGATGTAGGATATTGTGGTCTATCATGCCCTAAGTAGCTGACTCGTTGAGTCATGTCCATGTGGCTGGGTTGTTCTTGTCAATGGAATAATGCTCCTCAACTTTTGATTTTGGGAAGTGTCGTTTCTGTGTTCCTGGATGGTCTGAACCCCCAGATTGGTGGTCATGTAGCAGTGCGTTTGATTCACTGCACTTGAGCAATTGTAAAAACTAAGGTTACGAAGATCTTGCCTTTGAAGGGTACATTTGATATGGTCTGGGAATTTGTAAGCACACTACAGTATGCATTGGGTTTTTTGAGGAACGACGTAATCGAAGCTTATTTTAGGAGATATGGTATCTTTCCTGTTTTGATGGGTGAATTGCAGAAGATTGCTAGACCTGGATGTTATTTTTTGGAGTCTTATTGGACATGCTTTGCCGTGGGCGTGAAAGCCTGAAGAGCATTATTTTGATGCGTTGGTGAATGCTGTTGAGGTGGCACTAGTTGGTGTGCCATGGAGGGTAATTACAGCAGAGAGTCCCCAGCCTGCGTTTAATGTGGCTTTGTGCTTTGATTTTTTTTTTGATGTTTTTATTTTTAGGATCTTTTTAGGTTTTGGGTTAGAATTATTATGTTCATTGCTTGGGATGGTATAAATATATTGGACAAAAAGGTGGAATGATGAACCGCACTCCCGCGGGCCTGGCATGAGTTGCAAACTCAAATTCCGGATGTAAACACAAAAAGCACGCTGTGTTGTATTACGGATACCTTTAATGTTAAACAAAAAAATATACTAGTACACACAAACATGTGGTACACAAATGAAGCTAAACACAAACAAACAGAGGCAGGACGCCGTGGTATGCGACCTGCAGACAACGCGTTTCGCGCTACACTGAGCGCTTGTACACCTAATACTATGTAACGACTAGCACCTTTTGAAGATACGCACAAATTAATTACAATTAATTTTGAATACAATAATTCTCCTTTACCGCACATGTCTGGGTAATTGTTTTTTGATAATTCCAAGTGAATACATAAATACACATACACATACATATTTGAATAATTGAGGTCCCTCATCAAGTTGGGTATTGAAAGCCTGAGACCGAGTCAGCGCAGCACTGTATAAGAAGCACATACTTGCATGCCCTTTTAAAATGAGGTGCATACACTTAGCAGCAAATTATCCTGGAAATGGGGAAATACATACGCCCTTCCGTTCCTCTCAAATGTGAAATTGCGATTTTAGTGTCCATCACTGAAAATGTGTGATTTTCCTTTTATAATTAAGCTGATTACAGTCTGCCGATGGACTGACAATGTACTGCTGTTCTTCCTGCTATCTTAAGTGTTTTTAATAAATAATTAATAGGGCTTGGGATGTTCAGGAAATGGAGCAATGTCTATGCATTACACTCCACGTTTGACAGGAGGTCGGCAGGGACACATGCAGCGTCTCTTAGGAGGTTGAGCCATCCACTTCAGTGAAATAATGGATGGGGGTTGACGGTGACATCGGGGAAGTGTCATGTGAACATGATTGTCTCTCAAAGGCTCTGGGGAGCCACAGATCTGTCTCCAAGCCCCCCAGCCCACCCTTTAGGTATTCCTGCACATACTTCTCTAAGAAAGTGTAGTGATTTGCGAGCCTGCTGCAGAGACATGTGAACTGGAAGCACCACGATTGATTCCCCCAGAGGACCGACTGACCCTTCCGTCATCCCATGGCCGATTAAACGGGTGCGGTTCACTTTGGTAGTATGAACTACTGCCATTGACACTGGTGCAGAGCTCCTTGCAAGCACAATGTAAAAACAATTCCTTGTTTTTCTCCTTCGCCTAAGTGGCATGTCCTAGGTGAGTCTCCTATGTTGCCTGTCCGGCCTCAGGAAGTTGGTGGTGTAAGTTATGGTTGCTTAACTGTTTATTTGGACACAATAAACCAGGGTAGTTTAATGATCTCATGGTGGCAACAGTAAAGACAGACACTATTGATCACAGTTAAAGGGTGTTTATTAAACTGTATTCAGGTTGGAAAAACGCCTAATCTAAACATAAATCTAAGATGGGAGCAAGCGTCGACCATCAAATGAAAATAAGGCCGTCCTAGTTGCGTCGTGTCAAATGAAAAGGGCGAAGACTTAGAAACCTATTGCCGAACCTTACAGCTAATACAAAAAGGGTGTGTGATAGTTTTCAAGAAAAGAAAGAATTGTTGACAAATAATATGTCAGGCTATGGTAGCCTGGGTCTTCCTTCCCCACGTTTTGAGCACAGGGTAAGGTGCTATCTTGGAGCGCAACACAGTCTTGAGCTCACCCAGCATGAGACAACAGTTCTGTTTGCAGCGATCAGGGTCGTTGATGGCCAAGTCTCGTTTCTCTTGAAAGTCTCTTGCCTTCAAGGGTCTGAAGTATTCAAATAACAAAAACAAATAAGTACAGTTCCAAATGCACGTTGGGTGATGCTTTCACCCGTGGGTCTCCCTCTTCTGGGCGCAGACCCTTCTTGAATCTCAACCTCTCTCCGCCGGGTTCACTATGGCTCTCGATTAGGGTGATAATGGTTCACCCTTGGGTCCCCCTCTCCTGGGCGCTAATCTTTGTTCCTCGTTTTGTTGGGCGATAGCTTTTTCACCCCCTTGGATCTTCCTTTTTCAGGTTTGGATCTCCAAAACAGTTTCCATCTGTATCAGGGCCTTTGGTGGTTGTCTCCTGGCTCCAAGGGCCTTATAGGTTTACAAAAAAACAACAAACAAAAGTTCACTTCGGTTTCGCTTGAGGTGATTGCTCTTCACCTCTGGGTCCCCCTCTCCTGGGCACTAACCACTTTTGAATATCAGCCTCCCTCCTCTGTTTTCCCTATGGCTTTCTTTTCACTTTAGCGGGATTCACTCCCCTTACTTCTTAATGTCTTTTCAAACAGTTCATAGTGGACATCCCTCTGCTGGGTTCACTCTTGTCAACACACTCTTTCTTGGGACTTTAGATTTTGCCCCTCTTTTCTGGCATCCCTCTGCCGGGTTCACTAATGCACTGCTTCTATGCCTTTACTTTTGATGCTTGCGGGATTGACTTCCCTTGCTTTCTCATGATGCAGGATTTACTTCCCTTGCTTTCTCTACAGTACTTGGGCTAAAGACTTTCGATTGTACAGCGATTTTGCTAGACCTTCTGTATGACCACTTTGACCTGTCTTGGCAGTTTTCCAATGGCCTTCTCGTATCTGTAGTTTTGTTCAACATGGGATTGACCAGAGTCTCTCGAGTTAGCACCCACTTTTACAGTTCCTTTGAACGTCTTTCAATATGCCACTTTGTGACTTTCATTCACCACATCCTGGTTTTTATTGGCTCTCCCTTCAACTCACTGGCTGTGATGAACCACTTGGCTTTCCTCATAACTGGAGTCAAGGTGTCTACCACAGTAGCAGGAGTCTCCCTCGCTCCGGCTTATCAGCATTGATACGCTGCGTGTACTGTTGACATCTGATGCAACACACTTGGGCTATTGTCCATGGTCTTGCGATTCCTTCTGCAGAGGTTTCGGAGGGTTTTGACGAAAAGGGCAAGGTTGTGTCTTTCCTCGTCAGCCTCTCGATGTTTGCTGCCTTTCTCCTCCTCCTGAACTGCAGGACCTGGATAGCTGTCTCGTTGTGCGGTCTGCCTTGCTCGTACTGTGCTCTTTTGCTCCCCCTTCTATCCCTGTGGGGAAGGGAAAGGGCTGTTGGGTGTGTGTGATTCGGGTCAGTTGCCTGACTTTGCCTGACACTTGTATTGGGAAATGTCAGGTAAACGGCTCTGGTGTTAGTCCGTTGTTTTTCATGTTATGCGACGTGTTCGTGTCGGAAAAGGGGGGGGGGGAGTGTTTTTCGAATGTCCTATGGAAGAGGATGGAGAAAAGGTGTTGAAGGAAGGGGGGGATACCGCATCCCACCCCTCGGTGTGGCACTCTCACTCCCCAACGCCCCCCCATCCGGGTGATCCTCCCTCACTAGTCCACCCCCAGGAACTGGATACAATAGCGATGGCTTTGTCCTGGCCACTTGGATGACGGATCCCCGGGGTTTAGCTAGGGAGACACCTTCCGGTTTCTCACAAATCCTTCCCCTATGCGAAGTGGATATGCCTGTTCTTTGGTCAGGTCTTCTGTGGTCAAGGCTGGCAGAGCACAGGGATGAGAGATGTCCATGGACTCTGGCATATTCCACTGATCAGTTTTATTGGGTAGAGGTAGAGTGGTTTTATCGCTTTCCCTACAATAAACGATGAACTGGGTTTCAAGGGTTGTCTTGGGTTTTGTTGGTTCTATGTTTTCCCAATTCCACTACAGGCGAGTTTTGGGAGTCGCAGGTCTCTTGCCAGATTCTCTGTCGTAGAAAATCTCTGAAGGGAGGTGGAGAAATGGGGAAGTCTCGTCCCAGAATAACTTCCTCAGAGAGCCCTGGAGTGATGGCAGATGGTATTTTACTGGATTCACCTTGGATTTTAATGTGTATTGGAATTTTAGGATATACCTTGTTGTCTCCATGTACACAAGTTACTCGGACCAGAGCCGCGTGGTCTAGGTCTCTTGTTGTAACTAAGTCGGCCCGTATAGCGGTCTGCTTACTACCCCAGTCGATTAGGGCCCTTACCTATTTCCCATTTACCCAAGCATTTTCATATGAACTTGGTAGGGGTTTGACATAAACAGATGCTGAAAGTCTCTTACTCTTCCTCAGCTTCCTCCCACTCTTCACCCTTCAAACAGCCTATTTCCATAGGTTCATCTTTTATATTCTTTGGACAGGGTCTAGCTAGATGTCCGGTTTCTCTACAGCAAAAACGGACCAGAGGTGATGGTTTGCTTCCTTTCACATCCTCCCTTCTACTTTCCTCTTTAGGCCTCGGATCAGTTTTCCTGATCTCTACTTTGTCCTGAGGCATCCCTTCCTTGACCTTATATGAGCCTCCTTGTTTATCTATTCCTTGGGGTTGAGGGCGATGGACAGGTTTATGATCTCTTCGATCTTACCATCGGTGGGCTAGATGGAAATATTTAGCTGCATCCAAATGGTTTTGTGCCATTTCAATGGCCATGGCTAGAGTAGGTTGATTTAACTGAAGAATGCATTTTTGTAAAAGAGGGCAAGGAGTTGGTAAATTGTTCTAAGGTGATCTTCTCCGTCAGTTCATCTGAAGATTTATTAATAGTCCATTGGACCACCATGTTTTTAACCTGTTCAACCATTTATAAAGAAGTTTCTCCTGGGTTCAACCTAATGTCTCGTAATTTCTGCCAATAAAAATTGCAGGTTTGCCCTACTCTTTTTTTTCAATAGGCTTCCTTGATGGACCGGAAGGAAGGCTCCTTGTGCAAGGTTGAGTAGCTGATAGGAAGTTTGGAGTTCCCCTTTTAGCAAAGGTCCCAAATAGCATCTCTTAAGGTTCTCCTAGTTATTCAGCCAGACGTTCCCAAATCTTCGCCTTTGAGATATGTTTGAAGTACTTCTTTGGGTAGGGAAGGCCTTGCTTGCAATTCAATGAGTTTAGTTAAATTCTCTTGGAGTTTGTTTCGGGCTGTATCTGATGGGCCGGTAACTGGGCAATGAGATTGGTTAGGTCTGCCATTACTTCCGGGGGTGTAAAGCTTCCCTCTGTAGTGTCTGAATCGGAGAAGAAACAACTCTCGACTCCTTCACTCGAGTAAAGGATCTGCGTGAGGTTTGAACTGCTGGAGAGAAGTCGGGGTAAATTTGGATCTTGTCCCTGTCATATTGTAGCTCGAAGTTGAGCAGCCGGGCAATGATGGGGCGCGGCATCGCTCCTGGGATCGGGCGATTGGATGGCACCCAGTGGGCTCTCTCGACAACAAACAGCTATGACAGTGCAGGTTCGCCAAACAGCTCTTTACACATTGCTTCAACAAAGTTTTCAATTTTTAGTGGGGTTTGTCTCTCTTACCCCAACTAGCCTGATGTTGTTGTGGTGGGCCCTCCCTTCTAAATCTTCTTTCTTGGCAGACACTGCTTTCATTTGGACTTCCAGGGCTTTCATCGTTGTGATGAGTGTGGTGGTGGTGATGATGTTGTCGTTGAGATCTAAGACTCTCTGTTCCACTGAGTCCAGCCTGTCGCCGTGTTTGTCGAGGCGATGCTGAAGTAGGTCGACTTTAGACAACAGCGTGTTGATTTTAGTGTGTAAGTTATCGATGCCGGCTTTGAGTTTGAGTGATATTTCTCGGATGTCAATGGCTGGAGCTAGGGATGACTCCTCGCTCTGTTCCATTTTTGGCGTTGAGGACTCCGGCGGTGGCTGCGAGTTGGGGGTCTTGACTATGGCTCTGGGGTCAAAGTTTAGTTTCTTCTGGGTTTTGTCTGTTTTGCCCATGCTCGGTTTCTGCTGCTGGGGAGAGCGGCCAGGGGTGATTTAGGTGAGTCCCTGGGAGGTATTCAGTAAAATATGCTTCGCCCTGTGGTTATGGGTGGCATGTTCGGCAGACCCCAATTCATGACCACTCCGTGGCGGAGCTGGGTGTCCTTGCTGCAGTGTCGAGGTACTTTGCAGTTGTTGTTGGAGCAACAGTATTGACAGGACTCCAGGGTCTAGAGTGTGCTGCTAGGCGATGATTTTGTTTCTGAGTTCGTTTTTCGTGGAGTGTTTACTCTCCCCGACCCCTGGGGGCTGCTCTATTATCGCGGCTTGGTGTAGCACCTGCTGTGGGTCCTTTGGTTACAATACTCTTGTGGCGAAGATTGGGGCCTTTGTCAGGGGTGGCCGCTGGTTGAGTCCTATTTGGTTGTCGGGGTGTATGCGCCGTTGGTCTGGGGCTTAGCTGTAGTTGCAGCTGGGCAGATTCACATGGTTACTGCGTTGACAGTGTCGTTTGTAAACTTTTTCTGCGGAGGATGTGCCGTGAGGTCGGGTGGTACTTTGTGATCACGGCTGTCTGCCACAGAGCCCCTTCTGTTGCTGAGGATGGTCTCTAGTTCCTGGTTGGTTGTTAGGCACCCGACTGAGGACCAGCTGGTAGCGTGACTTGAATGGCTGCGTTGCGAGGGTTTGGGTTGCTTGTCCGGTGCCTCTGGCTTTGTCTGTATCTGGTGGTAAGGGAAGCAGTACTGCGTTATCTTCGGATAGGCCGCTGGATGTCTCTGGTTTCTGGACTTCTTTGGAAGGATTGCCTCTTCCGGTGGAGAGCAGGGGATGCGCCCGGTCTTCTTTGGGGTCTCGCTGGGGAAGCTTTGAGCAGGTATGGGGGAGGACCGGTAGGGTCTGGGTGTCCCAGAGTGGTGGAGCTCCCACCCCGTGTCACGGGGGTGGAGACTGCAGTTGGGTCTCCATGGTTGAGGGACGCGGAGAGGAGCTAAGGGTACTCCTTACCTGTGTTATCCGTTGTTCACAGCGGCCCAGGAGTCTTGTCCGGGGGACTTTGGACTGCATCGCGGGGACTCAGTCTTCGTTGCTCCGCTGGCCTGCTCTTGTTCCAGTGACTGTGCTCAGCAGGTGGGGATTGCCTGTGACCCCAGTCTGGTCGGATGTGCTGGCTTGTATGGCCGTTCAGATTCATGTGGATGCAACCTGTAGTCTTCTAGGAGGTCTGGCTTCTTGATCAGCGAAGTGTGTAGAGGGGGGGGTCTTGCCGGTTTGTTTGGATTTATTGTCCAGTCATGGGGCTCCAGATTTAATGATTGCAGCGCCATGGGCACACTCGGGAAGGGGGCGCAGGTGTCTGGCAGAGGTTACACCGGGCCCAATTGGTGTGAGTCCGATTGGGGCCCTGGGGTCACAGTAATTTGTGTGCAACAGTCTTTTATGTTGGTGGGCTGTTTGGGCTAGGCGCGCCTAGATGACTCAGTTTAGGATGGTGTGCGACGTGCTTCCCTGGGGCGACTGCAGTGGTGTTTGCTTTTCACCTGGTGCCGCGCGGGTGATCCCCACCAGATGGTTGGGGCCTGCCACATCGCTCAGGGCAAACCTTATGTCCGTGCGACTGGGATCGGAGCATGCTCTCCTCACTGCCTCTGCTCCGACCGTGATCTTTCTGTATTTGTGGGTGTGACCGCTGGTTCTGTTGATGTGGTCCTGCTAATTTCGGTCCGGCTCCACGGTACAGTTGGACGGTCCGCGCTGCAGTGAGTGCTGAAGCTCGTTGCGGGGAGCACCCCGTCTGTGGCTCTTGTCCCGCTTCGCAGCCGCCGACAATATTTGCGTGGCTTTCGTTATGTGAGACCGTGGGGGCGTCCACTGCGACTCAGCACTGATGTTTCGGCCAGGAGTATCTGTTGGGCGCTCTGCGGTCACCGCTGCGAGCAGTCGAGGGCCGCCCACTGCATGTATTTCCAGTTCGTATGAGAGTATAGTAGCGGCTTGCAGGCTGTCCGCTGGCGTTTCTTCAGGATCGGGGTGTTTTTCCCCGCTGTATATTGGCGTGACAAGTTCTACATCGAGGAGGCACCTTATAACTCTGAACTCTGCGGAACGCACAGCAGTAGCTAGCTAGGCTGTCTCCGACGGCAGGTCATCGTGTTTTTCAGTCTTAGGCAGTAGATTTAACAGGATTTATGGAAGCTCCTGCACGGAGCTCACATGAGAGCCGCCATCTTGGTTTGGCTCTCTAGCGCCCTCAGCTTCTGCCATTTTGGGAAGTCTACCTTTATTTTAGCCATCAGGGGGGAAAGTTTGCCGTGAATAGGTTACCAATATCCCTTGTGACCTTTATACCAAGGTATTTCAATGTGTCCAGGCTAATCTTCATCCCTAGTGATGTGAACCTTCCTATCTCCCTGCCCCTTTCCCTGTCTGAGGGAAAAGCACTGATTTGGATCTATTGATTTTTAGTCCTGCCATAGAGTTGTATTGCTCAATTAGTAGGATCAGTACAGGTATGGAATTTAAGTGGTCCCTTATGTGTAGGAGCATGTCGTCCGCATATAGTACAATTTTGTTGTCCAATTTGTAGTCCATTTTGTAATCCACTCCCCCTCTGATCTTCTGGGCAAGAGGCTTTATTGATGAAGCATACAGTGTCGGGGAGAGGGGGTCAAACCTGCTTGGTGCCTCTTCCCAGTTTAAACCAGCGTGAATACCCTCCGTTGACCATAACAGAAGCTATTGGAGCTGCGTAGACAGCCATTATCCCTTGGAGAAGCCTTCGTCCTATACTAAACTTCACAAGTACTGCCTTTAAAAATCCCCACTTCACCCTATCAAATGCCTTTTCGGAATCCACTGACAGGAGGGATGGGTCCCCAACCATCCCTTGGGCTGCATGAATCAGATGGAGGGTTTTCCTCATTGTGTCCGCTTCCTGTCGGCCCTTGATGAAGCCCGCTTTTGGTGTCTATGTTCAGGAGGGAGATCGGACGGTAAGAGAGACACTTCCGGGGATCCCTACGCTCCTTGTGTATTACTGTGATGAGTGCCATACAAAGGACTCGGCGTCTGCCCAGTGCTCAGCTTATAATTGAACAGCTCTGTACTGAAGGGCAGGAGGGTGGGGAGAAATGTCTTATAGACCCCAGCAGAGAATCCGTCCTCCCTGGGGGCCTTTCCCAGTGGTAGTCTCACCACTGCGTTCCTAATTCATTCTTTCGTTATGGGGGCCTCCAGTGCACCGGTCTCCACGAAGGAATGTTTGGGCAGATGGATATCGGCCAGGTACCTGTCTATAGCACCCACCTCGGGGGCAACTTGTGATTCGTATAGTTTCTCCTAAAAGGCAGCGAAGGCCTCCGTTGTCCCTTCCCCCGATGGATCCTTCGTTCCTTTCCGCACCCTCGATTTCTGTGACCCATCTATCGGTTAGCTGTCCCCTTAATCTAGCCCCCAATAATGTCTCCACTTTATCTCCTTTCTCGTAAAATGTTTGTTTCAAAAATTGTAGGTTTTGGATTATTTTCCCCTCTTCCAGAAGGCGCAATTCCTCCCTTTTTCCCCATTGCTTCCAATATGCTTTCGTCTCGCCTCCCTAATGTCTCCTGTGCCCTTTTATCCAGTTGCTTTATCTCTTCCCTCAGCCCATTTTCGATTAGTGACCGCTCCCTCTTCTTGCACTCCCTTTCCCTGATCAGGATCGCTTTTCAGGTGGCCTTCCCCACTTCCACACAGTTCTCCTCTCAACCTCCCCCGTGTGATTCGGTTTAAAGTATTCCCCAATTTCCTTGAACATGTACAAGCGGAATAAAGGGTCCTTCCACAGGGATTCGTTACACATCCATTTCGTTTCTGGGGGTCAAACCTGTCCAGTGTAGGTCCACCATAACCATATCGTGGTCGGACCAGGAGATCGGGATGATAGCCGAGCCCTGTGCTTCTTCCCACATGTCTCTAGAGATATAGATGTAATCTATTCTGATGTATGTTCCATGGGGGGGTGAACAAAAGGTATAAGCCCTTCCCCGTGGGTGAAGTGGCGCAATGTTTTCGCTAAGCCCTTACACTTCCAGTGATTTGGAGGTCCTGAAAGCCTAGTCTTGGCGGGTCCTGCTCCCTGTCATGTAGCGCTTGTCTATCTAACTCAATGTCCGCTCATATGTTGAAGGCCCCTCCTGTGACAAGATGTCCTGTGCTTTCTACCAGTATTTTCAAGAGTGTGTGTCTTTCAAAAACCTTAGCTGACCCTGGTTTGGGGCATAGAGTGTAACAAACATGAAGCGTAACTTCCTTATGGTGCCCGATGCCAGCAGAGCCCTCCCATCTACGTCGGACCAGACCCTGGTCAGTTCCATCTTGAGTGCCTTATTAAACAGAATCCCCACTCCCACTTTGCTTAGAGGACCAAAGCCACAATGTGCCCGTGCAATTAGCCCACATGGGATCCTTCTTTCTTCCCCTTTAGTGTATCTGGTCTCCTGTAGAAACAGTATATCTAGTTTAGACCTCCGTAATTGCCTTGCAACCAATGATCTCTTTGTGGGCGAGTTCAATCCTTTAACATTCACGGTTCCCACCCTCTTGAGGTCACACTGTGATCCTATTTCAACTGTGGCCATCATGTTATCCCTGTTCGGGAGCTCTCTTCTTGCCACATAAATGTTTTGCATGTGCCATTGTGAACAATGCCATAGAAGGCAGACAATAGGGAGATGGCCCATACCAAGGTTCTCCCCCTGAGTGTCTGATCCTCCCCGGTTAACGTCACCAGGTTGAAACCGAACCATGTACGGCACCCGTTCAGTCAGGTCCCTTTCACATGAAAGCACTTGTTCTGGAGTCCCCCCTTCTCGCCCCCCACACCCCCAAACGGTTTTCCAAAGAGCCACAAATGCAGTACCCTGAATTCGGACCCCCCACAACACTACATTTCCAATTTAACAGCATTAATGGGTGTCAAACTGTGACCCACCATCATGGGCGTTTCTTGATTAGGTCTCTGTCCTGCAAGTGTTAGCCGTAGAAACGCTGCCCAGTGTTTGGTCAGGCTCCCATCCCCGGTGGGCTGTTCAGATTCCTGAACTTCCGAGAGTCTGGAATATGTCTCCTTCTCGAACCCTTCATCTGCCATTGGCCTTCTTCTGCCGTCTTTTCTCTTGAAGTATGAGGAGTCTCAGCGTTTCCCATGAGTTACCTGGTGACCCTATGTATGTCATCCTCTGTGATGACTTACTGCTAGAGTCACAGGGTTAGCTTGTCCTGTCTCAGCCCAATACCTTGTAACACAATACAGACAGAATCTATTTATTCTACAAGTTATTCCTACTGCTAAAGTCCCTACATATAACTAGATGTCCCTACAGAGTCTCACTATCCCTGTGTTTGGTGTACTGACCCTAGAGGGCACTATTGTGCCGCTATCTAGGTTGAGGGATAGATCAGAGGCTCACCCTATCCTCTCTCACTACTTTTACTGACTACTTAAAATTCAGTGCACACTCAGGAAGTCGATTGATTAATTTTAATTTTTTTCGCTTCCATTCTGTGCTTCTTATCAATTACCTATTAGACTTGAGCAGATCAATTGCTCTTTCCCAAGTCAAATATTAAAATGCAATCCTTCTCCTGGACCGCTTAGTGTGTGTTTATTTTACACTTCCCTAAAAAGTGATGGTGTAGTTATACCGAGCTCACAGGTAATGTGTGTCTCGGGGAACAGGTGATCACCCTGAACCTAAATGTCAACCGATTTCAGCGCATTACGAGCCCTTTCCGCTTTCTTCAGGACATAGACTGTGACATACAATCATATCAAATTCAATAAAAAAGACAATTTTCTTTTTCTTTGTTTTGTCCCATAGAGAAAACATGAGACACTCTCCCTAGACCAGAGAACGGAGATCGACTTCATTTGATTCCAAATACCCTAAAAGGGAATACACATAAGGGGGCATCGTCAATTTCTATCTCTAATTTTGTCTCAATTAGACATCTATCTCTTCTCACAGACGGGGAAGTGCTTACCAGTCTTTCATTGGTTATTCACACTTTCACTTCTTGTGTAGTCTGCTCTTGGAAGTAGACAAACTGCTGTCCATACTCATCCTGTGGGTCAGTAGTTTGAGATTAGTATGCTTGCATTAACTATCTAATGCCCAATGCTGTGTTATATTCTACTGATTGTTCTTACCCGTTCTTAATCAGATGGTCTATTCCATGTGTTCTTCTGAGTTTTGCTACATTGGTCTCTATGCGGGACATGCCGCTTCCTTCAGTTGACTTTCATTGTTCATGTAGTCATCTGTGTCCTCTATAGTAAGGATACCTAAAGAGGAGATAGTTACATGTGGCATTATCCAGTGCCCGCCTCGTTTTGGTATTTTTTAATTAAATTTGCCTGTTACTTGCAGTCTATTTATACTTCACGGGTATAAATATTAACCAATTCCCGCCTCGTTTCTGCATTTGTTGTTCACTTTACCTCCTCTATTGTACTCCAACTATGGTCTCACCATATATCACAGGTCTTAAGGACAGATGTATTATTCGCCCTCTCCCATTTTAGTTCTAATGCGCTTTATAAATAACACATCATTATCATGAATAATTTTCTGCATGCCAAATCTCAGATGTACACGAGTATAAATAGTACCACATCTCTCAAGATTGCATTTCACGCGCCATTCGGTACCACTCACTTGTTCTTACCTGCTGCGGAATCCTGAGCGTTCTCTCCTTTGTTATTCACGTTTTCTTTGCCAGCGGCCATTTTTGAACCTGTGCTTTATACCCCTGCGGTCACATGACACAAGTCGTTAGTTCGTGTTTCTTGTCTCAATATTACACAACTTTTCTCTCTTTTATTCCGGGTCACTACACTAACTCCCCTGTGTGTCCGCTATGTGAGTGAATCTTTTCCCGTTTCCAATACCGATCTATACGATTGTGTAACTATTTTACTATTCGCGGGTGAAACTATCCACGTTGCTTGGATATGTAGTTTGATTATTATGACTACCGCATAGTTGTGTTTCCCGTTTCAATGTTATGCTTCCAATTCCTGGTTCGCTCCTTCATTGCGGGTCACTGCACTGTTTCCCCTGTATGTCCGCTATGTTTATAATCACATCTCCAATGCGGTCATGTTACGCATCGTATTATGGGAGAACTACTGGCATCCCTGTATTGCTGGGAAATGTAGTTCGGTCGTTGTTACTCACCTGATTTTTACAGGCAGTGTTCACGGCTTACACGGCTGCTCGCTGGCGCCTCGGTGTGGTCAATGCTGTGTGCATATGTGCCCATAACCTACTGTTTAATGACCGACTCATCACTGATAGTCTTCTATTCTTACTTTGATGTAATACGTTGTGTAGTTTCCTTCTTATTCAGGCCATCGTGGTTCTATGGTACTTGTTAAGTCCATACCTCAAAGTCCAGTCTGCGGATTTGGTACATCACCATATCTGCTCATTGTACCATGTGTTTCTGAATGAGTGTCTGTATTGATTTGTCAGTCTCTAGACAGATGTTTGGACATGGACAATCTGTATGTCAAATATTTGGGGTGAACTACAATCGGCTCTGTTCTGTTCACTCCCTATTGTTTGTGACTCCTGTCCGTCGAATCCTGGGTTATGTCTACATTCTGTTGTTGATCTATCATCAAAAGGGGTCCATGCAGGTTTTTTAATGGTTGGTCTTGGCCCTCAATATGATTGCACTTACTTAGTTGTCCTATATTAATTCGTAATTTGGTGTCTCTTCAATGATTTCCTTTTCGATGAGGATCGTATGAGTGTTTTTCCATCATAATGTAGCCAGCGTTTGCTAGCATATCTCTTCATTTAGGCCCTGAACATGGCTTTTGAGCCTATAAATCAAAAGTTGTTCTCTTGTCATGAAGAGAGCTCCTATATTTCCCACTCTTTTTGGGTACCACTTCTTTTTCCAAAATGGTCCAGGTAATGTCATTTTCTGAGTTTTTCATATGTACAAAATGGTTGACAAGTGGAGCTGTCCTGCGTTTCATTCGGATGTTTGACCTATGTTCACATATTCTGATTTTAATGGCTCTTGTGGTCATTCCTATGTATCTTTTATCACATAGGCATGTGATAAGATATACCATATTTGTGGTATTCCAATTAGTGAGCTCCCATGGCGTTGCCCAGCCTGTGTCTATGGAGGGGCTGCGTTTTGTGAAGTGGCATACTGAACATGTTCCACACAGTGTGTGTCCAGTCATTCTTGGTAGTCCCCTTAGAGTGGTCTGGTTGTCGGTCTATTTGATTTCTTTATATGTGTATAACAGTACATCCCTGATGATGTTCCTCTTTATTGCAAATAATGGGGAGTCCAAGTTATTGTCACCTACGTTAAGAATATGCCATAATCTCCTCCTTTTCTTATGCGGTTTACCACTGGTGAGTGGGTAAAAACTGCTGTTTATTTGATTCTCGCCCCTTGTTTTCCTACCCTGTTGTGTTAAGGTGACCTCTCTGGGTATATTCCTGACTCTTTTCCTGGCATGTCAGATCGTTCTCTCTGGTTAGTTTCTTTCTCTCAAATTATGTGTCAATCTCTCTGCCTGTACCTCATAGTCATTTCGGGTGGTGCAGTTCCTTATAAATCTTAGGAACTGCCCGAAAGGCAGGTTCTCTTTAGAGTTCTTTGATGGAAGCTGTTGAATTCCAGCAGGGAATTTCTGTCAGTTGCCTTTTGATATACCGTAGTTTCTACTGTGGTGCATGTCCTGCTGATCTTCAGGTCGAGGAATGTTCTTTTTTTTTTTGCTTTATTCATAGGTGAATTTCATAAATGGATTAAGGACGTTAAGCCACTCCATGAACTTCAAAAGGGTGTCATCATCTCCTTCGAACAACATAAACACGTCGTCTACATATCAACGCCAACCCAAGATGTTCTTTGAGTAAGGATTTGAATGATGGTAGATACTACGTCCTTCGAAATCTGACACATAAAGATTTGCTAATGTTGGCGCAAATGTAGCCCCCATTGCTGTGCCCGATATCTGCTCGTAATACCTATCTTCTGACCAGGAAATAGTTTTTTGTGAGCGCTATTTCGGCAAGTTGCATGATAAGAGGAATCGGCATCTCAATGTGTTGTCTTATCGCTTCTAGTACTTTCTGAATTACTTTCGGAGATTCCCCCTGTTGAATCTTTGAATACAATGATTCAATGTCCATAGTAATGATGTAGATGTTGTTGTTCTCTAGAACCATATCTTTAAGATGTAGTAAGACTGCTGTAGTGTCCTTGGTATACAATCCCATTCTGGTTACTTCATTTTTGAGAAAAAAAGAACAAATTGGGACAGCGGTTCAAGAATGGAACCTATCCCCGAAACTATTGGGTGTCCTGGTGGTGGTATTTTTCCCCTGTGTATTTTGGGGAGCGAGTAGAAGGCTGGACATCTTGGATGTTTAGGGCAGAGAAAGTCTGCCTCTCTTTGGCTAATATGTCCCTCTGCTAGATCTTCTTCAGTCACTGGGTTAATTAGATTTCTCAATGTACCAGTCGGATCACTGCCCAATCTCCTGTAGGTAGTTCTATCATTGAATAGAGTATTAACCATTGTCTGATAGTTCTCTTTATCCATGACTACTATGGACCCTCACTTGTCTGCAAATTTTACCACAATCTCATTGTTTTTTTGGAGATCTTTAAGTGCTAATGTCTCTGTTTTGCTCAGATTGAAGAAAGGGTTGCAATTTTGTGCCTTTATTTCTTCAATTTTCTTTAGCATTGCTTTTTCAAAAGTAATCGATTCTGCTGTAATCGCGTGAGGGGGTGGATAGAAGGTGGATTTGTTGTGGAGGTTGGTAATATCTTTCTTACCTGTCAATGTACTATTCGCAAAGTATTGTTTTAAGCAAATCTTCCTCATAAACTGAGTGAGTTCAATTCTAGTTTGGAAGGGATCATGTTTTGTAGTCTGGACGAAAGAGTTCTTTCTGTAACACCTTCATGTGTATGGGATTCAATTGTGTTTTTGATAGATTGACTACTAGGGACTGTTCCCTCTGTTTTCCCCTTGTGCTTCTCTCTCTTTTCCAATTTACATCCCTGGGGCGTTTCGTTCGTACCAGCGCCTGCCTCTGTTTTGCACGTTATCCTGAGTGATTGTTCTTGCCACCATCCTCTCGTTCCCCCACATCCTCTGGGAGGTTGATTGTTGCCACGTCTATTCTGTTCCTGGTCTTCAAAACATACGTTTTTCCCAGATCTTGCTGAATCTTCATCGGAACTCGCACTGGAAAAATTCCAGTTATTTGGTCTCGTTTTGCTTTTCTGTTGTTACTGACGTTCTCTCTGGTTGGGATTTTGGTTAGTATTTGGGCCTGTTTCCTCCTAATACTCATTAGTCGTATATGGTATTTCTTTTCATGTTAATGTTAATGTTAAAGGTCATTTGTACCGCGCACTATCACCACCGGAGTGGTCCCCTGGCGCTCTGGCGGCTCTGAAAGAGGGTGGGTTAGTGGGTGGAGGCTGGAAAAGTGCAAGATTGCAGTGATGTGCTGTTGGCAGCCTCAGCCCGGTGGTTCTGTCGGCTGGGCCTGGGGTGTATGCGGCCGGTAGTCGTAGTGTGCAGATGTGCGAGTCTATGTGTGTTTTTGTTTTGTTGTTGCAGTGTAGTGAAGTTCGTGCGGTTTGCTGCGCTAGAGGTTTGTGGTTGTGTTTGGTTTGGAGTTTGAGAGGTGTATGCAGAGAAGGAAATTGTTAGTGGTATTGGTTAGTTTGTATCTCTATCCTGGACTGAACCGGTTGGGCTTGTGTAATCTTCCACAACAGCATGCTTGTACACCCTGAGCCTCAGGAGGTACGTGCCCGTTTTTTCATTCGAGGCAGTTTGAGGATTTTGCTGTCCCCTCCGCCCGCTCCCTTAATAACCTTGCATGCTCCTCACCCCCTCCACATGACTAGCGCGGCTGCTAGTGTCCATACTTCCGATTGTGTGGTGATTGGTGGTATCTTGTCCGTTCCACAGCCCTGTTGTACCTAGTTGTGGCTGTACGGGCGGTGGGGGATGGTAAGGGTTGGTTGGAGTAGTTGCCTCCGTTTCTCTGGGTCTCGCGGGTGGACCTCTGTGTCCAGCGTCGGCCCTATTGGTGCTCAGGGTACTTCTGTCGGATTCTAGGGGTTTGTCAATGTCCCTTTTTTGATGAGTCGTTTGTCTTATTGTTGTTTCGGTTTTAGTCTCTGGTGTTGAAGAGGCAGGTTTTTAGTAATTTTCTGAATTTAAGGTGATCTTTGGTGTTCCTTATTACTTTTGGGATGATGTTCCAGGTTTTCGCGGCTAAGTGGTAGAAAGCGGTGCCTCCGAGTTTCTTCTTGATGTAAGGTTTTTGTTCCAGTCGGATTTCGTTCGTTGACCTGAGCGGTCTCGTTGGCTTGTAGATTATTTTTTTTTGTAGGAATTCTGCTCCTTGTCCGCTGATTGCCCTGTGCGTTATGCACATTGTTTTGAAGATGATACGCTGTTTTACTGGGAGCCAGTGTAGTGTTTTTAGGGCCGGGGTGATGTGGTCTCTTCTGGATAGTTTAAGGAGTAGTCTGGCTGCAGTGTTTTGGATCCGTTGTAGCTTCTTCAGTAGGTATTCCGGGATACTGAGGTAGAGGCTGTTTGCATAGTCGATACTTGACATGATGAGGCCGACGATGGTGAGTGTTTTGTGTGTGAAGGATAGGAAAGGTAGTATTTTTCTTGCCGTGTGGAGGAGGAAGAAGCATTTCTTGACTGTTGCGTTTATTTGCGGTTCTAAGGTTAGGGTGTTGTCCATCAGGACTCACAGGTTTTTTACTACCTTAGATGGTGATGGTGTAGATCCCATTTCTGTTGGCCACGGGATGGCGGTTTCCTTCTCTTGGTCTTTGGATATGATCATGATTTCGTTTTTTCCTGGGTTGATTTTCAGGTTGTTGGCATTCATCCAGTTGAAGACTTACAGTCGGTTAAGTTTGAATGATCGGCTTGGGTGTCTTCGATCTTGTAGATGATTTCAGTGTCGTCTGCGTAGTTGTAGCATTTGATGTTGTGTTTCTTGAAGATTCTGATTACTGGGGTTTGGTAGATGTTGAAGTACAGTGGTGATAGTGAGGATCCTTGTGGTACTCCAGTCGTTGACTCGTGGGGTGGATTTGAAGGGTTTGATCCAGACGGTTTCAGTTCTGCCTGCTAGGAATGATTTAGTCCAGCGTAGCGCTGTGTCTGTTATGCCTATGTCTTCTAGTCTTTTGGTTAGGGTGTCATGGCTAACTGTGTCGAAGGCTGCGGAGAGGTCGAGTAGGATAAGGGCAGATGTTGTGTTGGAGTCTGCGTTTGTTTTTAGGTCATCCCAGATGGATAGTAGTGCTGTTTCTGTACCTCTTGTGGGTCTGAAGCCGACTTGAGCTTGGTCTAGCAGGCGGTGTTCTTCAACGTATTCTTGGGTTAGTTTGTATACGTAGGTTTCGAGGAGTTTGGCTGGGTAGGGGATGTTGGAGATTGGTCTGTAGTTGGAGAGGTCATCTACGTCCCCGCTTCTGTTTTTCAGAAGTGGTTTGATGTAAGCCGATTTGAAGATCCTTGGTACTGTTCCTGTTGCCAGTGATAGATTTAGAAGGTTTCTGAAGTATTCTGCTGGTGTTCCTTGTCCAAGGATTGATTTGTAGATGTCCAGGGGGGCAGGGATCCATCGGTGAGCCCGCTTTCTTGCTGTGTTTTATCAGCATTGCGAATGCCTCTGCTGATATTTCAGGGTAGTTATTGAGTTTGTGCTGCGGTTCTGATTTAGGTTCGTTTGGTTCTAAGTCGCTGCTGGTTGGTCTCTGTTGGATGGTTTGTCGGATGTCATTGATTTTCTTTTTGAAGTGGTCTGCAAGGTTGTTGCATAGTTTCTCCGAGGGGGTTGGGGTGTTGTCACAGCCTGGTGGGTTTCTCATGTCTTTAATGATACGGAACATTTCTTTTTGTGTGTTGGTGGCATTTGTGATTCTGTCATCATAATGCCTTCTCTTTGCCTTTTGAATTTCCTTTTTGTATGCGCGAATGTGCTTCTGGAACATTGTTTTTTTGTCTGGATTGTAATCTTTCCTCCATTCCATTTCCATCTTTTTGTTTTCTTTTTTCATGGTGGTTAGTAGTGGGGTAAACCATTTTGCCATTGCTCTCTTTCTGTGAATGGTTTTTCTGGGGCCATCTTGTCAATTGTATCTGCAATCCATTTGTGTAGTATCTCAGCTTTCCCGTCTTGGTCAGCTAGGTCTAGTTCTGTTGTGAAAAGGATGCAATGTCTTTCTTAAGCTTTATGATTTTCTCATTCAAATTGAATTCTTTAAATTCTTTTATAGTTGCATCCAGCGCTGTCATGCTTTTAAGGTAATTCCCAACGATAACCTTAGCTGCCAAGGTGTCTTGTTTCACTATAATCTCATTAATAATTCTTTCTGAGACAGCCTTGGCTGTGTTTATAATGAGGATCAGCCAGTCCCTGGTGCACTCTTTCGTAATAAAGCTCCAGTCTTTCCTAAATTGAATCTCATCAAGGAAAATCTGTGGTTCGATTTTTATAATCGGACCATTCGGAGCAATGTGTGACCTGAGATATTCGGTCATTATGGCTCCAAGTAGCTCTGTTCTGATACGTTTCTTGCGCAGAACTTCGAGTTCATTCCACTCGTCACCCTTCGTTTGTAGGGCTGTCTGTTGGTCTGTTCCCAAAATGGTGGTATTTGCTAGTATTCCCTCCACCAGTTCTTCTGCATAGGCTAAATAGGTTGCTTCTGCCATGTTTATGTAATTTCTATTAGATGCCTTATCAGAGATATATCGATATAGTCCCCTTTTTAATAGTGTCCTTTTTAAAGTGTCCTTGATGGTACACTAACTCACAGTGGGTTACACTGCTAGAAAGGTAATAGCTTACTACTAGAGTCACAGGGTTAGCTCGTCCTGTCTCAGCCCAATATCTTGTAACACAATACAGACGGAATCTATTTATTCTACAAGTTATTCCTATTGTTAAAGTCCCTACATATAACTAGATGTCCCGACACAGAGTCTCACTATCCCTACGTTTGGTGTACTGATCCTAGAGGGCGCTGTTGTGCCACCGATCTAGGTTGAGGGATAGATCAGAGGCTCACCCTATCCTCTCTCACTACTTTTACTGACTACTAAAATTCAGTGCTTACTCAATGGAAGTCTATTCTTTCATTTTTAATCTTTCGCTTTCATTCTGTGTGTCTTATCAATTACCTATTAGACTTGAGTAGATCAGTTGCTCTTTCCCAAGTCAAATATTAAAATGCAATCCTTCTCCTGGACCACTTAGTGTATGTTTATTTTACACTTCCCTAAAAATTGATGGCGTAGTTATACCGAGCTCACAGGTAATGTGGTGTGTCTCGGGAACAGGTGATCACACTGAACCTAAATGTCAACCGGTTTCAGCGGATTACGAGCCCTTTCCGCTTTCTTCAGGACATACATACAATCATCTTATCAAATTCAATAAAAAAAGACAATTGCCTTGTTCTTTGTCTTGATCTCTGGTCTAGGGAGAGCGTCTCATGTTTTGTCTACGGGATGACTTCATTTGATTACAAATACCCTAAATGGGAATACAGATAAGGGGGCATCATCTATTTCTATCTCTAATTTTGTCTTAATTAGACAGCTATCCCTTCTCACAGACTGGGAAGTGCTTACCAGTCTTTAATTGGTTATTCGCACTTTCACTTCTTGTGTAGTCTGCTCTTAGAAGTACACAAACTGCTGTCCATACTCATTCTGTGGGTCAGTAGTCCGAGATTAGTATGTTTGCATTAACTCTCTAATGCCCAATGCTGTGTTATATTCTACTGGTTGTTCTTACTCGTTCTTAATCAGATTGTTTATTCCATGTGTTCCTCTGAGAGTTTTGATTATTGGTCTCTATGCGGGACATGCCGCTTCCTTCAGTTCACTTTCATTGTTCATGCGGTCATCTGTGTCCTCTATAATAAGGATACCTAAATCTATACCTCAAACGTAGGGATAGTGAGACTCTGTGTCGGGACATCTAGTTATATGTAGGGACTTTAGCAGTAGGAATAACTTGTAGAATAAATAGATTCTGTTTGTGTTGTGTTACAAAATCCTCTGTGATGAGCGTGTACTTGTATCCGTCGATTTCAAAAGTGATGGAGAACTGAAACCCCCACCTGTATCTGACTGCTTTTTCGGTGAGCCACTTTGTGAGGGGTGAGCAAAGCCTTCTTTTGGTGAGGGTGAGACAGGACAGGTCTTCCAAGGCCGTGACCCTGGACGGTCCATATTGGACTGGGCCCTTTATTCTGACTCTTTTCAAGGATCTTAAGTTTGTCCCCGTAATTATGAAAGCGGGCTAGGACAGATCTGGAGCCCCGGTCGCGCCTCCGGCCCTGTGGATCCTCTCAGTCTTTGCCTCATTATGTCATTTTCAAAGATGAGTTTCGTAATTTCATACAGGGTTCTCCTCCGGTCTGTCTCTGTCTCACCCTCGTTGTCAGGGATCCCAAGAATTCAGAAGTTGTTAGCCTTTCTCGGTTCTCAAGGTCATCCATTGTAAGCATGATCTCTTCCTCTCTCCTCTCCACCTCCGAGAGACGCACATCCATTTGAGTCTCTAAGGTGTCCAGGGAGGACTGGTTGTGCTCCACCTCCTCAAGTCTTTCCTCCATTTTATCGATCCTTGGTTAATTTTATCCACCCTACCCCCAATGTCCGCTCTCATATATTTCGGATCTCCTCCATTAGTGTGCAACATCTTTTTTTATTTGCAGCATATTCCTCTTCCACCAGAGATATGGTGGACCATCTGATTACTCCTCCTTGTTTGTTCCCGGGGTCTATTCAAAAATAGCTAATTTCTTTCTTGCGTCCATGTGCCACCTCTCTACTCAGCATGTGCACCTGGATGTGGCTAGTTCCCCTGCTGTTATTAATTGGACTCTGTCCTCCCGGGGCGGGGGGACTGCCGGATTGTCGGTGGTCTCGGGTCCCTGTCGTGAGCTTGGTCTCAGGTCTCTTCCGTGGCTTGTCAGTCTGGGCAATCCCACTAGTACCACTATGCTGACCGACGGATGTTACTATAGTCCGTGGTTCGTGGGGCCTCTTGTACCCTAGGGGTACCCCTATGCCGACCGGGGCCTTAAGTTTGGGCCAGATCTACCTGGACCCCTCTCTCGCTCATATAGACAGGGGGGGGGGGTCGGGCACATGCCCCTGGGTAGGGGGCCCACACCTCTCTGTTCCTCTTCTGGGTCTGTGAGCCTGCTGGTTCACAGGTCTTGCCCAGACTACTTTAGGCCTTCCTATCTTCTTGTAGGCGCTCTTTGTCTGGCCACGTGGCCCCGAGGCTACAGGGCGTCAGCCCCTCCCCAGGTCAGTTCACCCTGCCCAGCGCTGTTACCTCATTGTATTTCAGCCCACTGGGCCCTCTGTGCCTTTCTTGCTGTGGGACCACTTCCCCAACCTCTGCTTGGGCTCACGGCTCCCCTGTGTAACCTCCAGGTCCGGTCTCCCTAGTCCTCCACACCAGAGGGGGCAGTCTTAATCCACCAGTCGGCGCTCTGTCTGGGACTATAGGGTCCCTGCTATGTTCAGCTGGGAGCAGGTGCTTGCTCTAGGTGGTGTGAGGGCCTGGGCCGGATAGAGGGGGGGGGTTTGCCCCCATACCCTGCCGCCTTACAGCCTCAGCAGGCGCTTCTATGGGGCCCTGGGGAGTCCCGGGTGCTTTTCCCTGTGACAGGGCCGCGGGCCCTGAGAGATGCAGAGCCCGGGCTGGTACATGGAGAGAGGGGGGGGGGTTCACACCTACCTCTACGTGGCACGGCTGGTCCTCTCTCTGGCTCCGCTGCGTCTCCGAAGGTAAGGTGGGTTAGCTGCTTTACTCTGCTTCACATCCCCGATGGGACAGCGCACTTTCGGTTTCAGCCGTGGCTGTGCAGAGCGAGATTAACTTCCAAGAGGCCCGGGTGTTTCCCCCAGCGTCTGGGAGCGAGGGGCCCGGTCTGGGTGGTGGTGTGGGGTCAAGCCCACCTCCTTGCAGTTCGGCAGTCCGTGTCTTGGGCTCCTCAGGCCTCTTCCTGTGTAGGGTGGTGTAACGCCTTCGATACGCTCCAGGCCTCGGGTGGGACCGAGCACTGTCGTTGTCAGCCGTAGTTTGGCTGCGGCCAATCTGGGGAATTGGAGTGTGGTTTTGCACTGCGTTCACCCTTCAGCGAAAGGGGGTCCTCTGGTCTCTGCAGTGCAGGGTTAGTTCCTGGGGGAACTAGGGGTTATGAAAAGTGGATGCTCTCTTCACTTTCCTGACCCGTTACGGGGGAGACGCGCAATCAGGGACTGTCCATTAGCGCACCCGCTGGTGGCCTCCAGAGAAGGCAATTTAGTGACCACGCTTAAAGAAGATCTTTTTAGCAAGGTATCTTTAGATCTGTCTTAACAGGCATTTCTTTGTGGAGTCATTTTCAGATCGACCGGGGCTAGGATAAAATGTTGCATATAATGATCACTCCATCTAATTGTGATTGTAGTGTGAGATTCAATAGTCCCCTTGGCTCATGAGTTTGTTAGTGTCCAAGATGGTTGAGGATAAGAACTCCTCTAGACTGTCAAGAAATGGGCTAGGAGGTCTAGGTGGACGATACCATAATATGCTTTTTAAAGAGTTTCTAGGTGACACTTCCAAAGTATAACTTGCGAGGAGTTAACCCAACAAAGGTTTTTGAAGTTGTGGTTGTGGGGAGGGCTAGATCTGGAGTTTGTGGATGGCTGAGAAAAGGCCGGACCACCCCATCGAGTAATTTTTATGAGCATGCCTGAAAAAGCATTAAAGAATGTAAATTGAGAAATCGTAATAAAGTAGTGGGTGAGTGATCTATTTATTTAAAAACAATTCCTTCGTGGAGAAAATGGGATTGATTTGTACATTGAGCAGGAGATTGGGGGTATTTTCGGCCCGTTAAATGTGTGTTTAGAACCCTTTTGGCATCACTTTTAATTATAATTTCTCCACAGAAGGGCAAGCACACACATCATGTGTGTAGTTACAGGTTATTTTGAAATGGGTGACGTTTCCCATTGTTTGAGAAAACATTGCAGTGGCGCTCGCGTTGTTACTGTCGCAGTGTTGACAAAAACCACGTGTAAAGAACCACTTTGCACTTGACTTGTCCTAAGTTGTTTGGGTCGGGTGCAGTGTGGGAGGAGAAGAGAGAAGGGTTGAGGGAATCTCGACCGGGAAAGCTTTGTGTCTTAGATGTGTTGTGATAGTCACAGAAATGGGCGGTTCGCTTTGCCTTCCTCATCACTCCTGCCGTGGCACCGTGATGTCGCAGTGGCCAGAGTTAACGAGAAAGGCGTTGATAGGTGCCAAGTAATAAAGACGTTTTGCTCGTGTTCCTGTGGCAATCATTTTGAACTGTTTAAGCAAATATCCCAACATCAGTCGCAACCGTTTAACATTTACGGAAGCGAGTGCAGTTCAAGACTGCGGCATGGCTCGGGGAAGTCACTGGTGATGCGCTTTTCATTGACTTCATAATATTCCGCGGTTTAAAGTGGTCTCTCTGCTGGTCTCTCTGCTGGTATGGTGGGATTGCATTTGAACAATTAGCTTAGTAGATTTTTGGCAAAAATATGTTGCTTTTAGCTCTTGTTTCCCTGTTTACCTTTGTGTGCTCCTTCCTCTTTTCTTTCACCTTTGTTGTGGTGCGTGGTTGTAGTTTCATTGTTTGGATACTTTTGGGGGGGGGGGTGTTATTATCCATTCGTATTTGTTTTTTTTAAATTATTTTTTAGCTTTTTACTGTTGGGAGTATCGAAGGTGCACAACCTCAGGTGCAGTAAGAGGGAACCTGGCAGAGGACTTCAGGTGTGGAGAGCCTTGAGAACAAACTTCAGGAGGTCTTGGGAAGGTCAGGATGAGTGGATTGCTTACAGACCCCGCACAAATCCCTTTCAAGCCAAGAGAAGGCACCACCATTAGCTGCAAGTATTAGTGTGCCAGAGGGGAGGCAGGCAGGGACTTCATTTCACCAAAATGCCAGGGGTACCGGAAGTGACCTCACAAGACACTTGAATTCCTGGTGACAACACTGGATGTGATGCTGTTTGGCCCCACCAGGAAGTGATTTCATTTGATACCCCACCCCCACGTGACATCACGGGAAGTGGTACCATAAAGCAACCAATACACTAAGCAACATATGGTTACAGTAACATTGTAATGTGACATACATTTCATACAAGAATGGATCATCCAACTGTAGCAGTGTGTCGGCCTATATTACCACAGGAAGTGTATGAACCCAAATCCCCTCTTTATGTGGATCCGCTTTGTTATTTCAACATGACTGTAGAGCGAAACCACATTCTTGGGGGACAGGAACGGGTAGACGGGCATAGCGATAGGGGAAAGCCAGGGGAGAGGGAGAATAGTTGACCAGTGAACATGTGTTCTTATAGTTGATGGCATCCACAGTCTTCAATGATTTTGGTACTTCTGATTCAACAAGTTCCTTCAGGATTACCTCTCAATAGGATGTGTTGTTTTGTACTGTTTGCAGTCATGGACTTCATTGTTCCGGCACAAAACAGCCCGACGTCTTCTATATTCAGAACCTACAGCTAAGTCTAAAATGAATTTAATTAGTTAATTGACTTAATACTCCTACCTTTTTCATGTACACATCCTAGCATACAAGGCCTGCAAAAGTTAAATGTTTTCCAAAACCTGATTGGCGAACATTGAAAACCTGTTATTCCACTTCTGGAGGGATTCTGCATTGCCATTCTAGTGCAGCACTCTTACTCAAAATCAGAAAATGAGAGTACTTGGAGTAGTCTGTCTGCAAACCTGCTGAGCGCACATTTGAAGGATGGGTATGTATTATACTCACATCTGGAAAACAGAGATCAAGACTCCATCTTCTTCCTTGTGCTCTCGTGAGGCATCAGGTGTAACACTTGTTCTTGTGTGATTTGGCTGCAAACAGAATAGTTCAGAAAGTGTTAGACGTACAGGGCATTACTGGGTGATACCAACTTCGGTACCAAAAGCCTCATGCCTCATGACTCATGTTCACATACTTTGCATAAGAAAAATCCTGGCTGCGTTTTGCATCTCTCCTACACTCACCAACACCCTTTATATGCCTAGGTTTCTATATGTTCATTATCCTCTACATCCTGTACCTCTCCATAGAGGCACACATTCCAACAAGTAGCACTATTGTATAGATTCTTGGGTAATGCCCAACAATTGCTCTTCCTTCACTGTTCTGATCATAAGACTGCACTGTAGTTTCTTACCAGATTGAGCAGAACAATGGCTTGACAGACGTGTCAGTTGCTGCTGTTTCAATGGCAAAAGAGTTGGGCTGTGGAATAAATGGTGCATGCCTTTCTTCATGTAAGGCGAAGATTCTGACTGGAAGGAAGGTTGTTGCTTAGGTGACCGGAAACTACAGAGGAGGGCTGTGAGTGTTCAATGGCAACAGATCAAGACACAGACCTCTGATAGTGGAGCTGCAGGTGTTTGGCAGAGAAGAGACTGCTAGTATGCCAACTGCTGTTTTGATGTCAGCACACTGGCTGTGATTCGGATGGTGCCTGACTGGTTTTAACAGAAGACACTGACTGGGTGGTTCCCATCGTTGCTTGGTTGACTACAAATCAAGAAGGTGCTGGCAGCGTGTCGGATGCTATTTTGATGACAGAAACCTAGCTGTGGGGCAGCGGGTGACTGGTTTAAAAGGAAGATGCTGCTTAGATGGTTCATCACTGCTTCATTGACTGGAAATCACGAAGAGTCAGATGAGATAGCTAATGTTTACACAAAACTCTGTTTGTGGTGAAGCTCGTGGCTGACTTGGCAAGAAGATGCTGATGGAGGCTACTCAAATTCTAAGAGACAGGCAGATTGACAGATGATTTTGTCTGTGCAACTAGTAGTGCCCGTCTGCCTTCACAGGTAAATACTGATTGGATGTTTCGATGTTGCTTGGACTGAAAATCAGTATGGCGCCGGCAGTGTGGCAGATGCTGCCATTTTGAGGGCACACATGGATGGCTGCAAGTCTATATAGTGCCTTTCTTTCTTGGGATGTTTCTGATGTAATGGTTTGTTGTTCCTTAGCTCACTGGTAAACTATAGGATGCTGACAAATCAACAGCATAGCAGACAGTGTTTTGAAAGTGGACACCGAAACTGGTTGTAATGCATCAGCGATATAGCATGACTGACTTCATGATAAGAAGAGGCTGATAGTGCAGGACGGTGGCAGATGGTCTTGAAGACTGTGGTGCTGATTAGGTTTGCATGACTTAAAGGGCGTAAATGGAAACATGAGCTATAACCTAGCACTGTCCAAGATAATGGTTTCTCTTTTCAGAGAATACCTCCTGTGCTGCATGTCATCAAATCTGTCAAATCTGAGGTTGATGAGATAAATTTGAGTGACCTATGAAATTCACATTGTTAAAGCAACGTTATGGTTAAGTTGCACTAGCACAAACCTATGAAATTCAATGGAAAAACGTTGTTACAGGGACGTTACGGTTACAGGTAAAACCGAAAACCCCCCAAAATTCGACAGTTATGGTAAGCTAAGCATCCATAACTCGTGCATCCATGAATGGGATTTGTGATGGCATCTTTGATGTCATGGGTGTTAGTCCTTGCAGTGCACACTTGTGGCACAAGTTATGGTTGCTTAGCTTACCATAACCGTCGAATTTCGTTTTTTTCTCACTTTTACCTGTGTAACCATAACGTCCCTGTAACAATGTTTTTCCAATGAATTTCATAGGTTTTTTCTAGTGCAACTTAACCAGAACGTCCCTTTAACAATGTTTTTGTTAGTGAATTTCATAGGTTTTGAGTAGGGCACTGAAAGCAGAACGTTGCTTTAGAATAGTGTATTCATAAATGATGCTATGTTTGTAAGGTATACCGTCATTTCATCGACGGGCTTTTCATCGTGGGGTTTTTTGCTGCGATTTTTTTTTTTCCCTCGAAAAAAAAATCTTTTTTTTTGGGGTTAAACATTAAATAAATTTGGTGTGTGTCTAGGGGAATATTAAAATAATTAAACGGAAGGGGGGTTTGGGGTGATAACCCACCCAAAAAAACAAAAAGAAATCGATGTTTTTTAAAAAAAAAAAATCTGCGGCAAAAACCCTGCGATGAAAAGTCTGTCGATGAAATCACATAGAAGTACCGTAGCTACACCGTAACGTCCCTTTAGCAATATTTTTTGTGACTGATTATGATATGAAGCTCTTTGTAGAGTGTCACAATGTAAGTGGCAATGAAGGGAGGCAGTGCGACGCGCATCGTATACCCTCCACACAATTGTGTGCTAAATGGAAGGAACACCGTGGTACTGTTGAAAAGACTGCAGTGCAAACAGGTTGAAATGGATGGCTGTTGAAACAGATGTGCGTGTTTCAGTGCATTTTCAAGAGCGCAAGTGCGCAATAGCAAGCACAAACATTATTCATATACTTCCAAAAAGGGCAGCATGACAATGTGTATAAAGCGTGCAGAATACGGAAATGCAGTAATAGCAACAAGAACGCTATTTGTGGGAGAAACTGCTCGTGCTGTGAAACAGTAGATTCCCATTTCTACGGTACGACAATGGCACAAGTTGTAAAAAGACACAAATAAAATACGCTTTCTCCGTTTTCGGACCAAATAGAAAATAACGTGCTTACATGGGTGTCTGCATATTGGGACACAAAATTATGCAGGAGATCGGAAACAGAAGCATTACCAGCCTACTACCTTCCTCAGCAAAAACGCCACTGAATATCATGTTACATGGTGTGCATTTGTCCCGCCACAATCAACAACAATAATATCGTCGGGATTGAGTGTCACCAAGTCTCTCACACACAAACGAAAAGCAATCACTGCAGTGTAGATGCTCCATACTCATACAAACTCACTTGATGCACTCCACACAACTCCCACTGGACTCTGTTTTCCATTCACTGTCAAGTAATGTACATACAATTCCCCCACAAAGCATACGCTGTGGCGCGTACAACCCACAGCCCTAAGCTCACCCTCTGCATGTAGGTCGACAAATATACTGTATACCACAGTCTGTGCATGCACTCCACACCCATAAAGCTTATTGCGCAATCCTGTGTCCTCCACAATCCCAAATATAAGATGGCCATATGCAAAAGGGGCGAATGTTACACGTACAACCCTCCAGCTGTTGCAATGTCCGCTGACTTTTGCAGGTGTGCGCGCGCGGGAGTAGGGGAATAAATGTCAACCAGGCTAGAGGATGTCCATTGTAGTTGTGGCTCTTAAAAAAAGGTGTTTCTAAAAAATTATTTAAAACAGCTTCCACAGTAACAACTCATTTTTGTGGCTTTTATAATTGTTTTTATTTGTTGCACGGCGCCTCACATTCTTATAATAGCGTCTTCAGTGCAGCCAGTAGATTGGAAAACCAAATGTCATTGCCACTGGGCGACAATGAAATACCATTTCCATTGAGAAGGTGCACATATCGATAACCAATGTTGACATTCTCACAGGCGTACATTCCAGCAGCACGCAAAAAGTTACACATGCTTCTGTTGATAAGACTCCTTCCCACCTCTGGCTGCCGACAACATTCATTGGAATAGTTATATACTGGACTTGGTAGTATACATGAGAAAAGCACCTTTGCACTGGCAAAAATGTGCTGCACTTCTTTCATCATCTTTTTGAGTTGACAGTACACACTTGAACAAGCTATGGAACCCAAAAGCAATACTCCATAGTGCACGACCACAACGTGTACAGTAAGTGGCCACTCATTGACATTCTGCAAGCAAATGGTCGAAAGTATGAACAGGGACACCGCACCACAAAGTGTCCACTTCGTCCAAATTCAAATTGCCATTAAGGCCTTTTTCCACGGCATACTGGAGCAGATCTAGCACAAAATGATCACCCACTATGAAAACTGTGCATCTCGCCATCTCTGCCAGCCTCACTACACACAGTAATGAAACCAAATATGACCGCCCTTTCCTGTGACGCACCCTCTAACCACCTGATTGGACAATTGCAACAATCACATTTCCATTGGCCAGCATGTTCAAAAGCGCAGAATGTAGCACGTGAGCCTCACAAAGTATCGTGAGAGACCCGCGCCTCAGTAAATCATGTGAAGTCCTTCTTCCCTTTCCACTATCCTCTTCCCACCACGCCCTTATTAGATATTGGTAAGTACTCACACACGCATCCACCAATGCCCTCCACGACCTCACCATCTTACAATGACAGTTCTCCACAAGACTTCATATGTACCATTACAAAATCAGCCTGCACATGTGCTGTTATTGGGAAGCACGTCCAGTGGAAAGTTTAGTGAAACATTCCAGGAGTTATACATGCACATTCATCCACATAAGCACCCAGCAGCACAAAACAAAGGTATGGAATTTTTTTTGCCAATATGGTCAGAACTCTGTTATAAGTGCCTCTGCGCACGATATCTGCCTATAAGCGTCCACTACATGTTTAAAATGCATACTGATGTTCCTCCCATCTCGTACCATGAAGTGGCAATTTGTTGGTATGTGCTTGCAATGTTTTCATTTACCCAAATCATACACTATATTAGCGACTCTGTTCTTTCCTTACCACAATGGTACGCAAATTGTTACCCACTAACCCACCTACTACATAACTTGTAAAAAGAAGTCTAAAGCCACCACTGAATGTATCTTAGCAACCTACAGTCACTTTCCAAAAGGTCAGTTTCTGCACGGGTGTGGTGCTTTGTACACTGCACTGTTGGCAAACGCTCTTTTTAAATCTGCCAGCTTACACTCTGCGCCCTCAGCAACTCCCCCATAAGAGGAGTGCGCTACTTGTCCTACGCCTGAACGGCAGGGATCGTATCTCTGCTTGACTAAAATGGCTGCAATTGCTCCCAGTGGCAGCGAACAATAAAATAAAAGCCCTGTGCATTATGCAGAAGGCCTTCTAGTCCCTGGGACCTCAATACCTTGCACTCTCGCATCCTAAATATCTGCTTGCTCCAGTTCTTCCCTCATCCTCCTCCTACTCCCTCCGGGTCAGTTGCTTCTACACGCAACCACAGGGTGGTAGATGTGGCTTCTGCTGGGGCCTCCCTGTGCAACACACACTGTCTCCCTGGACCTTGAGGAGATGAATTGTAGGCTCTGAAAGCACCTGAAGACCTTTCCATGTGCTTCTTCTTTTTCCCCTCTTCTCTCCTGCTCACTTCCTGGCTAAAAAGTATTCTGCACTGGTTTCCTACACACCCTATAATCTGTTCCCCAGGCCACCTCCCTCCCTACAGTTCCACCCTACACTGACTTTCTGCCAACCCCCGTACTTAGGGACTGTTTTCTAGAACCCTAACAGTCCAGCCACCACTTGATGTCTACACTTAGCCTTGCACTTGCCAGCGCCAGGCGAAGTTGAATGTATTTCTATTTTGTATTGTTCCCATGTATTGCACTTTGCCATCCCCCTTCCCATTCACTTGCGCACTCTCAATGTCTCTGTGTGGCCTCCGTTCTGCCTCCCTTTCCTCGGCGCGCCTTCACATACTTGTATGGTGGCGCGATACAAATGGCAAAAAATACCATAGCACATCAGATCATATGATGCACACACTGCACTCATAACAACATGATGCCTGCCACGTACCTTTTACACTTCACAATATGGCCTTCGCATTGTAATGCAGGTACTACAAATGTCGGAAAAGGGATCCCAAAAAAAGCAGCAGGGAATGTATATTGGCAACATTAAGCAAGTGCGTGCAGTGCATGCATACAAACAGTATGCATGCCCCTTACCTTGCACACTTTCACCATAGCCTCCTACATTTATCTGTACAAACAGACCTTCTGTCAGTGTTTGTGTACACACCACAACCAGCAACCACATTGCCCAATGGCTTAGCCTTCACAGTGCCAATGCTATAGGTGCCATCCTAAAAACAGCCGGATCTGCCACGTCTAATCCCCAAAGTCCAGCGGAATCCGCAGCATTACTGTGCTAGAAATTGGAGGGGGAGGGCGTGTTAAAGGGCAGATGGGGGGTATATGTAAGACAGGGGTGGGGATTGTGTCTTTAGGATAGTCTCTAAAAACACTTATTTTTTTGTTTTTGTCATGTGTTTTTTATGTACGTGCATTCATACATTTCTTTTCTTGTTTTTCTCTCTATTGCTCAATGTCTGTTTGCTTCTCCTCCTGACATTTTTCTCAACTGAAGATGAACGGTTCCATTGCTACAGGATTCTCTGCAAAGCTTTGTGCAGAGTGGCAAACACACGAGCATTGCCAATAGAAGTAAAAAAAAGGCCATTTCCTCTGAACCACTGGAAATGTTATTGGTTATTAATGCTTTCATAGTGGGTGCAGAACATCCCAGCACTGCACATAAAGTCGCATATGCTTCTGTTTATGCAATGCCTCCCAACGCTGTGGACAAATTACACCGGCATGCTCCCAATGTCCTCTTGGTGTCATTGATGAGAAAATCACCTTTGCAGTAGCAAATATCTGGATCACAGCTGTCATGAACTTTAAGTAAGCGAGCAAACGTGAGCACGGTATGTGCCCTAAATATAGTCCTCCAAAATGCAAGACCACCACATCTACAGTACCAACAGAGGTCACACATTTGCAAAGGAGATCCATGCACCCGAAACCCCACTCATAAACTGTGCCCTAAAAAGCCTGCACTAATTCCAACTGAAAGTCCGTATCGAAGCCTCTTTCCACGGCATACCTGTGCAGATCGTGCAGAAAGGTATCACCGACTATAAGCACTCGCCGTCTGTCCATCTCTGCCAACTTCACTGCATTGAACTTTGGGTAAATATTTCTCTGCACCTTCTGGTGAACCACACCCTAAAATCCTCATTGGAGAATCCTCACAGTTCCATTTGCGAAGGCTCCATGCTCAGAAGGCCATGATGTGACACATGTGCTTTCCCAGCTACAGCTAGGGCCACGCCCCATTAAAGCAGACACGATACTTCTTCCCTTTGCACTTGAATTTTCCAACACTCCCTTACTGACGGCTATTGGCGACTATAACATTTTCAAAAAAAGCCTGCAACAATCACTTACTGAACATCGGAATTGCACACTATAATTTCTGTACACAACTCCATATTTCCTGTTAAACACTCTGAGAACACGTTCCATTTGCTTCCAAAGCCCCTCCACCAGAAACTTTTTTTACGGGATGCCCTATTTCAGCATCAACAATGATCCTGCAGCGCACCCAGCACACCTGCCATGCACACAACAGTCCACCCTTGCACACACCCAGAACAACATTATGAATCCATGCATGCGACCATGACGGCAGCTAACATTGTGCACACACGTAACATACATAACGGCACTTCAACCCAACTCCCTCATACCAGAAAGCACTCATTCACGAAAACGGTTCGCAATTAGCAGCATCCACAAACCTACCACAGCCTCCAACACCCCCTACCCACTGCCATTCACAAAGTATTGTCACTACCAACCTACCCACATCCTTTTCACAACATTGGCTCTACTTCAACAAATTAGCACACCGCATAGTAACCAAGCACATTTAAGGTGCACTTCTACCATATTCTCTTCCATACTGACCGTATGCAAACCCAGCACCCACACTGCATGTCTTTTCACACCACCATCGCCAAGTACACATCAAGAACTTTACCATCACCTACAAAACCAAACATGCACGCATGGCACCTCACTTCTCCTGCTCTATTGCGTCAGGGCACCACCCACTAACTGCTGCAGAATCCAAAATGCATTACTGCCGTGTGTGTTGGGTGCATGGCCTATGGCCATGCACCCAACAGTCTAGGCCTTAAACACTCTCACTGCTACATATCAGCACCATCCATTTCAGCATGTCACCAACTACGACAATCCACATACACAGCACTGCCACCAGCACTCCTACCCAAACTGCACACCGCTATACACTTACCACACTGTAGAAACACAACACTGTCTCCTCCACCCCTGTGCACTTTCATTCACAAAGTAATGTCACTGTAAACCTACCCACATACTGTTCGCAACATTGCTCCTACTCCAACCAATCTGCACACACCACCCTTCTTAAAATCACCTGCCACCACTCACCACGGAAAGAGATTGCTGCAAACCACCCTCGGCAGAAGCTATCGTGCCGTTACGACATCTGCCTAAAATCACCACACAAAGTTGTTGGATGTCTAGGTACCTGGGAAATCGCGCTATACGCTCCAATACCCCAGCCACTCCTCTGTCGTCTTCCACCTACTTACTTATGTCGCATTAACCACTTGTCACTTCCCCATCCTTTCCCTCCCTTGCTGCGGCCAACACATGGCGTACAGTACATTTTGCAGACCCTTCCGCCGGCCCCTGTCCTCTGAGACACCATGGCGGCGTTTCGCAAACATTGTTGATGCACAGCACGCTTCCCTTCAGCCAACCACCGGCCGCGTCCAAAGTTCTCTGACAGCACACCGTACCGCAGGCCAATGACACTTCGGTCCGCAGAGCGAACAGCGAACAGGGAAATGGGGTCTGCGGAGCGGACCCAGATATCACTAATTTTTAGAGACTTACATTTCAGTCGTTTCCAACAAAAGTACTGGTCGGATTCCCACCAAAGACACAGGTGCGCTTTCTGACCCAAAACCCCGCTCCTGCTGCAAATTTGGTGAAAATCCGTCCAGCCGATCGGGCTGTAGACGTGCGCAAAGTTTTTCCCCATTCAGTGTATGGAAAAAAAAGATTTGGGACTCCCCCTATAACTTTGCCCCCCGCCCACGAAACCTCTCCCAACTTGGCGAAGAAATTCAGAGCCGACCATATACTTTTTTTGCAAAGTTTGGTGAGGATTCGTCCAGGGGGAGCGAAGTTATAAGCCGCCGAAAAACTTGTCCTAGGAGTTTAGCAACTTAACCATAACTACACGGCCACTGCCGCAGGCCGTGTAATAAAGAACTTTGTTATCACTAACATAGTGTGTGGACATTCCTTTGTGGGGGCTTGGGGACTACACTGTACTTAAGAACCAGGCCATATCACCTCCTGAGAGCTTAAGCCCTAATTGCTCGTCTATAGCTACCCCATAGAGAATCTTGGCTGGGGTGCTTTGTGCTTCTACTCTGCCATATAGAGGGCAGGAGTATAGAAACCCCCCCTCCAGTCTTTACACTGGTGGCAGTGGTGGGATGCTTATTGTTTTTAGAATCTGTGTGACCTTGCCACTACAAAATATACACACTTTGTTAAATTGAGGTTCAGTTGTGTACTAAGATAACTACATTACAAGCAATGGAATCTATTGCAAATGGTAAATTGTCTAGGATGAACTTAGAGGCTCTCCAGAGTGCTTGTGAAGCTAGGGAGATGGACTTTGAAGATAAGTCTAGGGCTGAGCTGATAGCTGCCCTGGTGGACTACCAGACTGATTGTGAAGCTCTTAATGAAGGGGGTGGGGAGTGCAACCATTGAGGACCCTACCCCTGGGGTTTTTATTGAATCTGTTTCTGGTGGTGCCACCCCTCCTGCTGCTACTATTCCGAAACCCAGCACTGTTTCTTCAGCGGATTCCTTGGAACTTGAATTATTGAGGATGAAATTGGCCTTTGAATATAACAAAGTTGGAAACTCAAGCTGAACTAAAGAAGGAGGAGTTGACACAGCAAGCGATATTCAAAAATAGGGCTTTTGAACTTAAATACAAGGACACTGAATTTCAGAGTGTCCAGCTAGAGAAAGCTAGAGTGGAGACTTCAGCCAAACCAGTTGAGTGTGTCAGGTCCCCTGCCGCCAAGGTTATGAAAGATTTGGTTGGTGTGTATGTTGGATTGAAGTGTTTGAGATGGCTTGTGGAAACCATGATGTTGATAAAAGAGATTGGGCTTAGTGTTTGTTACTTAGAGTGCCTCAGACTGGTTATGACTGTATTCTGAAACTGAGTTTGGAAGAAAGGGGTCTGTATGAGTGCATGAAGTCTGCTTTGATTGACAAGTTTGGCAAGACACCTACCCAATACCTTAAAACGTTCAGGGAATATAAGAAAAGAGAGAATGTGTCTTGGATTGACTGGGTGAGTGCTGCCCATATGAACATGAGGGGGTGGATTGAACCTTTGTTGAATCGTCTTGCCTTTTTGTTTTTTGAGCATTTTTCAGAAGCCTGTTCACCAGAGCTGCGTCAGTATGTTGCTGACCAGAAAATGTTGGATCCCTTTAAGCTGGCCAGGCTGGCTGACAAGTGGGTCTCCCACCGGGTGTCACCTACGGAACCCAGTGGGAAGGACAAGGACAAAGAGATGGGGGGCCTCTCCGAAGTCTAAGGAGTCCCAAAAGCAATCAGTCGAATAAACCAAAACCTTCCTCTCCTAAGACCCAACAATCTAGTGGGGATAAGTCCTATGTGGGTGGGAGTACGAGTAGTGGTTCTCCTACTGTAAAGCAGGCTCCCAGTGGATCCAGTACTGTACCCTGAATTCCTGGCACTTGTTGGGACTGTGGGGCTCTGGACCACAAGAAGGGTGATTCCAAGTGTAAAGGTAAGGCACTTGGAGTCCAGGTTGTTAGCCTGACCTATCCATACTTCATGTCTGATCTGGAGGCCACTGTCCTCCCCTCGTCTACAGGAATCGCATTTGGTGCTCCTGCAGAGATTTTCCTAGTGTCTCTTGGGGCCTGGGACCAGTACGCAGAAGTACTGGATACAATCCCACAAAACACCCACAGATTTTTGAGAAGTGTCCTCCTGAATGGTCAGCCTTCTGCTGGTTTGAGACACTGGGGGAAGTATGACTCCTCTGAGAACTACCGGGTTAGCTGGTGGGCCTCCCAAATGATCTCTTGTTGCCATAGTCACCATCACAATTGCGGACAAGACAGCAAAGCTTCCTGTCCTGGTGCAGGACAATGTACCTGCTAACATTTTGTTGGGGAATTATCGAGTGGAGGTGGGGTTCATCTCTGATGGTCTACCCCTGACTGCTGCTGTAGCCAGTAGGTCACAGGTCGCACCTGGTCTGTCTGCGAGTCGGGTACCCAAGCCGAAGGGGAGACCCAAGGCGAGACAGAAGAGCAAGAAGGCCACCTCTGTGAAGGGGGCTCCTTCTGTTCCTGCTGCTTCAGCAGCACCCACTGGGATTCAGGCTCCGGACGGGCTGGGTCCAGTGGTAACCAGAGACACAACTCTTGAGGGAGAAGAGCCAGAAGACCCTCCTGCGGGAGAGGTGCTCAACCCAGAGGATCACCATGACCTTCAATGCCTGCTGGCTGAAGGCGGGCCCTCTAGGGGTGACTTCTGTAAGGGCCAGAGAGAGTGCCATTCTCTCGAGGGTCTGATAAAACCGGTTCAGGCCCAGGCACAAGGTGAAGTGCCTAGGTCATTCAAGATTTATTGGGAGGATGAGCTCCTTTGTAGTGAGCCCACTAAGCCTGAAACGGGTGCCCTCAAGAAGTTGGTGGTACCTCAGGTCTACAGGTCCTTCCTGTTGCAGTCGCCGCATGAGGTGCCCTTAGCTGGTCATTTTGGCACTAAGAAGACTAAGAAAAGGCTCTCTGCACCTTTCTACTGGCCCCGGATGGGAGTAGAACTGGAGTCCCACTGCGGACCTGTCCCACTTATCAGTTTTCTGGCAAGACTGGAGGCAGTGTCATTGCCCCACTGCATCCGTTGCCAGTGATTGGCAAACAATTTGAGTGGGTTGGCATCGACATAGTCGGTCCCCCTGACCCTCCCACTTCAGGTGGACATCGGTTCATCCTGGTCCTGGTTGATCATGCCACCAGGTACCCTGAGACTATACCCCTTCGGACCATTACAGCCAAGGTGGTGGCCAGGGCTATCCTGGGCATTTCTACCAGAGTTGGATTCCCTAAAGAAGTGGTCTCTGACAGAGGATCCGACTTCTTGTCGAGTTACATGCAAGCGATGTGGAAGGAGTGCGGAGTAACCTATACATTCTCAACCTCCTACCATCCCCAGACCAAAGTTCTGGTTAAGGGATTTAATAAAACTCTCAAGGGCATGCTGGGTGCTTTGGAATAGCACTGAAGGAGGACATGGGATCTCCTCTTACCATGCCTGCTGTTCGCCTACAGGGAAGTGCCTGAAGAGGGTGTTGGTTTCAGCCCCTTTGAGCTGCTCTTTGGCCATCCCGTGAGGTGGCCCCTTGCCTTAGTCAGAGAAGGCTTGGAAGCCACCCCTCCAGGTCCTGCCAAGCAAGTGGGGGACTATGTGTTGGGCCTCAGACGTAGGATGACGCAGATGATGGGCCAGGCGACAGCAAACCTTAAGGCAAGCCAGGAGTTGAACAAATACTGGCATGACCTTAACGCATCACAAGTGGATTGGACTCCAGGACAGGAGATCCTTGTGATGGAGCCTACCAAGCCTAGGGCTTTGGCAGATAAGTGGACTGGACCCTCCAGGATAATCTCCAAAATGGGTGAAGTCCGCTATCTAGTTGACATGGGAGGCCCTGGGGTAGCCCTTCAGGTAGCCATGTCAACTGGCTCAAGCCTTTCCCCAGGCGAGAGGAAGTCTCATATCTCTTGCTTGCTTCAGAGCAAGAACTGGATGAGAGCGAGCCCCTTCCTGATTTGCTGCATAGCAACCCTCAGGATGGCTCAATGGAGTGAGTGCATCTCTCTCCAGATCTGAGACCAGAGCAGCAAAGGGCCTGCAAGGCTTTGCCCTGGCAGTACGCCCCTCTGTTCTCACTGACACCAGGCCTCACCCCATGGTGCAGGCACGAAATTGACACTGGTGACAGTATACCTGTCAAAAGCAGTTGCTATTGCATGTCAGACACTGTGAAGAACCACATCCAGGCTGAGGTAGCCACGATGTTCGATCTGGGTGTAATTGAACCCTCAACCAGTCCCTGGTACAGTCCAGTCGCCCTTGTCCCCAAGGCAAGTTCCCCGGCAGGTACCAAGGATTGGCGGTTCTCTGTAGACTACCCATTATTCGCCTAATTATTTTTGGCATAGTACCCTTGCTTGGTTTTAGCCAGCAGATGCGCAGTGTCCTCTGCATAGTGTGTCTCCAGCATTTTTCGGGCGTCTTGTAGGGCCCGTCAGGATTTCAGGGAGCAACCTTTTCGTTTGTGGACGGCTTCAGCTTCGTGGACCTTGTTCTCAAGGTCTATGTGGATTGGCCGTCTACGTTTGTGAAAGGCCGGTCCCTGAGCGACCAGTTCTCTTCGCACCATCGCTTTCATAGCATCCCAAGTGTTAGCTGCGGACGTGTCCTTGATCGGGTACTCCCTAAAGAAGTTCTTGATCGACTTAGCTATGGAGTCTCTTAATGACATGTCGTTTAGGACGGGGTCATATAGGTTCCTTCGGCGTCTGGGAGGAGGGTCGGGGTCATGAGCCCGGAGCGTCAGGGCAACTGGAGCGTGATCGGAAAGAACCCTAGAGCCAATGATGATGTCAGCGAAGGCTAAGATTTGAGGGGAGACCAGCAGGAGGTCGATCCGGGAGAAAGTTCTGTGCACATATGAATAGAAGGCGTAGTCCCTTTCATTGGAGTGAATCACTCTCCATGTTTCCACTACATCCAGGGTTCGGAATAGGTGAAGAAGGCCTGCCGCAAGTCCAAAGTCTCTGGGGGTCGGAGGGTGCGATCTGTCCTCGAGTGGGTCGGGACCCCGTTGAAGTCTCCTCCGATGATGGTTTGGCCTTCGATGAATGGGAGGAGGGACTCTTCCAAGTCTCTGTAGAACCCCTCCTGTTTGTCGTTTGGGGCACAGATTGAGATGAGGGAGTAAAGCTGTCCAAAAATAAGGCATTTGACTGCCATGAAGTTGCCCTCCGGTGTTAATGACTCCAATCAAGCATTCCCACTAAGTCAGTGCCTTGTCTGGGATTGCTCAAGGGAAGCCCTTAGTTATATATTTTTATGACAAGTTATAATCTGGATGATAAACCCTTATATAACACCCCTCTCTTTGAATCCCCCTGACCTCACTGAGCCAAGCAGTGGGTTTGTTTTGCAATTTAAAAGGTTTATTGAATAATTAAACAATATATATATCACACCTTCATAATAAATTAATACACAGGAATAAACTGATATGGGTTCAACAAAAGCTAATATGTTCACTTTTCCCCTTGTGGCAATTCACTCCCCCCCTTTATGCAATATAAGGAGATGGAAGTAAAGCACACAGTTTTCAGGAATACAATCAACATGCAATTCAGTTCCCGTTCCCCCCCAGCAAGCTTAGAAAAACAGGGATGATTTTAAACACAGGCAAAAGTAGTAGAAGTGAAAAATATGCTAAAAATAATTTTAATTCCCTATAAGAGATTCAGGGTGGGTGATAGCTACTTTTAATTAGTTCAGGATCACTTTAGCAATGCTCTATGAATGATTGTCAGGTTGCAAACGAATTTCAGCAAAGGAAAGCAAGAAGCTGCTATTTTGACAAGTGAAGAAATTTGAGCCAAATCGCAAATCGCGGCACTTTTTCCGAGCGCGATTACGGAAAAAGTATAATGAATAGAAAGATTTTCAGAAATGAAATTACAGTTTCAGAATGACAGATGCGCTGTGGAAGGTTGTGGATCAACAGGATGGACACACAATTCTATGATGCAGTTCTGTACAGGTTAAATTGGATTGAATCAGATTATTTTAGACTAAGAGATTGGTTCTGGCGCAGTTCTAGCTAAGTACTCGCACTATAAGTTTGAAATGGACCGTCAAGGTCTGGTCAGGTTTGCTCTCTCCGGTACTGGATCTGCTCACAGCGATCTGGTCTGGGTCTGGTCTGCGGTTCAGGATCTCTGGTTCTGGTCTGGTCTCTGGTTCTGGCTACAGCTCTGCTTTCTGGGTGTTTCCGGCACAGGGTTCTAGGCCAGAATCAAACCGCTCAGCCCGGCTGTTTGAATATTGGGTTGCAAATGATTTTGAGGCCTGCTGAAAAAGGATTTAGCTGGTGGTTCAGGCCTCTCCGCTTTAAGTTCTGGCATGGTTCTGGATCTATCTGGAGTTAAGTTCTGGATCTCTGGATGTAAAGTCTGGAGTCTGGATGTGAAGTCGTCCGTCAAAATGCTTCGCAAGAAAGTGGAAAGTCAATCTCTGTCTGTCCAAGCAGTCTCTTTTTATGTGTTTTGAAAGTGGGTGGGTCGGCTCATTCTGCATGCCCAATCCTCTCATGATTTGATAGGTCAAGGATTCTCTGTGACCTGATTTGAGAAAGGATAGTGTGTCAGAGTGAGTCAGAGTCTTACAGTCTATTGAAGAAACGCCCCTTTGCTTTTACTTAGAAAATGCATTTTTCATAACTAACAGGTTTTCCAGATACACACGTCGTTGAAATTACATACACATTTCACAGATTAATTTAAGATACACTCTCGCCCAACTCTGATCCCACTCAGAGCCTGGCTTCACAAATGGCAACATTTTGTGCTTTTTAGTGACTTTAGCCATATTGGCTTTTCCTCAAATTTTACACAGACCTGCACCCCTTCCCTGAGCATATTACTGGATATACTATGTCTCTATCCTAAACACAGTGTCTGCAATATTTATAAATAGCAGGGTTCAGTCCCAGAACACCGTACAAAGTGGAATTTGGGCTCAAATCGTGAGGGCATTTTTCATTCTCAGGATCCCCAAATTGTACATTTCTGTGAGCTTAATACAAGATTTTAGAAGCATTTAACTTAAACATATATTTGCTGCAATATTAATCCACAGTCCTGTCGGCCCGCCACTAGGAACTGGGGGAGTCAGGGATCACATGTCTCTCCTTCTTGGCAGGGCAGCTGTTGCCAGCTACACCCTAATCTGCATTTCTATTCAATTGAAAGGGTCTTTTGTCTTGGGTCCAGCAGGCTGCAGGGAAGTCCCCTCTCTCTCAGTCAACAGGGCCATGTGATATCCTGCCTCCTGGTGTGGGTCTCTGGGGTGTTAAGAGTTCTCAGGAAAGGCATGTCTTTTGAACTTTTAATTACATAAGACCCCCTTCTGTTCACTGCACAGTTCTGCAAGACAGCTCTCCTGTCAGGATTTATAGAGTGCCAGCGCCGGTCAGTGTCCAATGCCGGTACTGCACCTATGTTTGACAACTGTCTTGAATTAATACATTTCAAAAGGAAAGTATTTTACTTGATAGTATATGATCCTTGCTTGACATGGCATTGATGTGGATCTGTAGTAGAGTAAAGTAAAACACTCAACCATAGTTGGATTTTTGTTTGGTGGTTCCGGGCCCATGATCTTAGCAATTTTTGACATTAATAAAAACAGGTTTTGAACAGAACCATCTTTCTTTGCACTGGTAGGTGGCAGGTCAGGGGACCATTTTGGTGTGTGCAAAACTGCACGGTTCTCCTGGATTCTGGCGCAAATGTGGGCTTTTCCGCCCTCTTGGATTTCCTAAGCCCACAGCACCAAATGTTGCAGCATAATAGTCCAAACGTGGGTCAGGACACCCAACAAGCCCCCCTGCCCGACTGCGCTTTGATTTCGAGTCGAGGGGGAGTCTGGTGCAAAGGATGTTTTGATCCACGCGCTGGGATGTGCGCATCATCTTCTTCCGATTCTGCAGATGACAAAGTTCAGCATCTTTTCCTCCATCAGGGTGGATCGATTGGTTCTCCTCGCCGGTCCTGATGGGAGTATTGGGCGGTACCCCGGGCCCCTTGGATCTTTGCTCCCGGTCCCCAGGTCGTCTTCCTTGGTCAGTCTCCATGGTTTCATCTCTCCTAGGATGACAAAGCAAAGCGGCAATACCTATTCGTAGACATTTCTCCCCCACTATTGATATAGTGGGGCGGCATATTCATCTTATAAATCCAAAGACATGAACATATACATTTTTTTTAATCAGGAGACAGTTTGCATTCAAAAATCATAATGTTTTAGAGACCATATGTGGGATATTTTAGGGTTGGAACTGAATTACTCTGGAGCGGCCCCCTCTGGTATTGCAGAGGACTCCTCCAGTTGCTGCAGAGTGTGCCTGGGATGGCAACACTTTCACTGATTTATATGGACCCACTTGTCTTCCCCTTCTGCCGAACTACCTTTCGGGTATGTAGATCTTGTAGGCAACTGGGGAGATCTTGTCTATAATTTCAAACGGTCCCTTCCATGTAGGCAAAAATGTTCGCTGTTTGGCCTGGTTTCTTTGGAAATTGTATAGATAGACCCTGTCTCCCACATTATATACTTTCCTTGAAGTTTTCAAATCGTAATGGGTCTTCATGCTATCAGCTGATCTTTCTAGATTCCGCTGAGCATAGGCAAAAGCATGTTGAAGGTGTTTCCTTAAATTCTCCACATACTCATGAGTTGTGGAGGCATTTATCAATGTCTGCTCTTGGGTCCTGTAGAGCAAATGCCGGGGAAGCACCATCTTGCGTCCAGTCATCAGCTCAAATGGTGACATTTTAGTTGCGGATGAAGGGGTAGATCTGATGGCCATTAGGACCAGAGGTAATCGGATATCCCAACTTGGCCCAGAATCTGCCACAAACTTTTTAATATGCTCACAATGGTCCGGTTGTAGTGTTCTACTGCCCCAGAAGAAGCTGGCCGGTAAGCAATATGTAGCTTCCTTTTTGACCCCCAGTATCTCCCACATCTTTGTCATTACCTCGCTGGTGAAATGGCTACCTCTGTCTGACTCAATCCTTTGAGTTAGACCAAACCAAGAGAAGATGTGGTTTATCATCAGGGCAGCTGCAGTTTCTGCCTTCCAGTTTGGGGCCGGGAGACATTCCACCCACTTGGTAAACAAGCATGTGGCCGACAACATGTACTTGTTTCCCCTAGAGGAGCGAATCACGGTGCCTATGAAGTCGATTTGCAAATCCGACCATGGCAGTGTCATCCCCCTCTTTTGGACAGGCGCCCGGTGTGTGAGGGATGTTGGCTGAAATTGTGCACACACAAGGCACCCCTTCAAGTATTGGTCGAGGTCCTGCCCCATGTGTGGCCAGTATGCAGCCTCTCTTAAGATCCCAAGTGCTGTATGAAACCCCCTATGACCGGCGGTGGTCGCATCATGGGCTTGACTTAACATCAGGCTTCGGAATGAGGTAGGGACCACCTACTGATCATGGCCAGCTTGGGACTTCCTTACCAACAAACCGTCTTGGATTCGGAACATTTTTGGAGATTTCATCAACACTCTAAGGTCCTCTTTCCCAATGTAGTCGGTATCCGTCAGGGGAAAGTTTTCAGGGTCCTCAATGTGTTGGTAAAACTTACCAATTATTGGATCCCCCTTCTGAGCCGTAATCAAATCAGCATCTGGGGTCTCCTTACTCCATTGTGCAGTTGAAAGATCATTGTGAGCATTTGTCTGGGACCTAGTGATAGCAGTGACCTGGATTTTCCCCAACAGGGACTCAATCTCTATTAGATCCCCTTGGATGGCCCCGGTTTTGGCAAGCTGATCAGCTAATTCATTTCCAGTTTTGTCTGGTCCCTCTACTTTGGAATGACCCTTGATCTTTTTCCATTACATGGTCATCCCATTCGATATGACCAGATCATCAATATTTTGGATTAACTTCCCATGTTTCTGGGATTTATTATTAGCATAACATGCCTCTGGTTTTCCAATTAACCAGATTCTCCACGAACCCGTTCCGTACATAATCTGAATCTGTGATTATGACCAGTTCGTGGAGTTGATGTTGGACAGCAGTGAGGATGGCTTGATGCACAGCCATCAACTCTGCCACCTGACTACTTCGGGGACCAATTTTGTACCCAGCGGAGGGTTCTGGGGACTCCTTCACCCATGCATTCCCTACGCCGGCCACCAGTTCTTTCTCCCCATTGTTGTCAACATGGTAAGAGCATCCATCCACATAGACAGTGGGCATTCCCTCACACTTGTCTTCTTCAAAGACTTTGTTTGGGGAATTAAGGTATGCCTCCATGTTGTCCTTGATTTTTAGACTTTCGTCCTCGAGACCGTTTTCTCTGGCACAATCATGCAAGTCAGCTAGAACTTGCGCGAGGGGACTGTTCTTGTTTTGGCCATACCTGACCTCCACAGGAAAGCCTTGCATTGACAGAATCCAGGAAGTAATTTGGGGAATTACTCACATTTCCGGCCCGGATTCTGTCACTTTGGAGATATTGCAGAGGCTGGTGTGGAGTCTCCACTATGATGTGTTCCCCTTGGATGAACGGGCGGTAATTCTTCAATGCCCACACCGTTGCCAGGAGTGCCTTCTCACAATCGTTGAATTTTTCCTCCACAGAGGATAAAGTTTTGCTTGCATAGGAGATTACTTTATTGACCTTGTCATGCTTTTGGTATAATACTGCCGTCAAGCACGTATTAGAGAACCCGGTCTCCAGGAAAAACTCCTTGTTTCTGACAGGGTAAGCTAGGCAGGGCGCTTGTGAGAGGCTTCTTTTGAGTTGTCTTACTGCCTCGGATTGTTCTGGACCCCATTCCCACTTGACCCCCCCCCTTCAAAAGATGAATCAGGGGTCTAGTGATCTCTGCGTAGCCCTCAATGAACTTTCTGCTATAATTAGTCAGTCCAAGGAGGCTCCTTAGTTCACGCAGAGTTGTGGGGTCTATCAGTTTCTGAAGTGCTTCCACTTCCGTTTCCTGGGGACAGAGACCCTGAGGAGTAATCTCATGCCCCAAGAAATTAACACGGGTTCTACACCACTGTGCTTTCTGAAAGGAAAGTTTTGCTCCGGCGGCCCTCAACTGTGTCAGAACATAACGGATCTCCGCTATATGTTCCTCCACAGATGAACTTTTGATGAGGACATCATCTACATAAGCCAAGTTACCCCTTGCACCCAGGTCGGGCATGGCCTTGTGTAGAAAAATGTTGAACTCATTTCCGGAGTTGAGGTATCCGAAGGGAGTCCGGGTCCATGTGTACTGCTGGCCCCCGAAGGTAAAAGCCAGCTTGTATTGGTCCTCCCTACTGACAGGCACAGTCCAGTATTCATTGGTCAGGTCTATTGCAGTGAATACCTGTGACCCCTGAATCTGGGCCAGCCCTTGGTCAATGTAGGGAAGAGGCCATCGGGAAGTATGGACCAGTTTGTTGAGCTCCCTAAGGTCGGCGCAGAGTCTCCACTGGCCGTTTGGCTTCAATATTCCCAGCACCGGATTATCGAAGGTGCTCTGTACTGGACCGATTATTCCCCGGGACTCAAGATTCTTAATTATTTCAGTAAGGGACTCCATTGATGTGAGAGGCAAGCGATATTACTTCACAAACAATGGAGTCACGCCAGGGTCCGTGGGAATTGTTGTTGTTTGGATGTTGGTGCGACCACAGTCATATGAGTCTACCGCAAAGAGATCTTGGAAATCCAAGAAAACTTGTTTCAACTTTTGCTTCTGTTCCAGAGTCACACAGGCATCAGCTAGGTTGACTCTCTCTTCCACCATCTGCCTGAAGCCTGGAAAGACTTCTGGTTTTGCTATCTCAGCGGCCTCCTCCAGCTGGGTGGAGAAGTCCCTGGTCAGAGTGCTGATTTGGACTGGAGGCTTCAGGTGGGAAAGGCAGCCCTCATGGACCTGGAAAATCACCTCATCCCTCCTGAAGTCACAAGTCACATCTTCCTTACCATAAGAGCAGGAAGTGTACACCAGGAAGTTCCCCCCATGCCGGGTAACGATCCTGTCTGGTGTTGTATTGTCATCACTGTCACTGTCAAAACAGTCCTTGGGGATTGGTCCTAACAGTTCATTTCCTAAATCAATGGAGAAATGTCAGTCATCAACCGCCATTCCAATAATGGTGCCCGCGGCTAGAGTAATACTCTTTAAGTCGCTGTTATCCACCTCTATTGTAATGGTGTAATGTTCTATGTTGACTAATGGTGTTGGGTTTACCCCCAACCCTTGCTGTTGGAGAGAAGCATTTAGATGAATATAAGCATCAGGGTTTTTCAATTTTTGTCATCTTTTAACTTTCACTCCCAGGGAGAATTGTCGGGTCCTTTCTGGGATGGTGACTTCCTCTTTAACCTGAATTTCAACTGCATAAGGTAGCAATTGAGCTGACCTAAATGCTTTCTGAATTTCAACTGCATAAGGTAGCAATTGAGCTGACCTAAATGCTTTTTCTGGATCATCAAAGCCCATGGGATTATCCACTAATCGGCACCAAGCTTTGAAGTTTATTAGATCCAAACTAATGGCAAAGCGATTGTGAATGTCACTGCCTAAGTAAAAGGCGGCAGTGACGCCTCGCACGACCCAACAATTATGGACTATGCTCTTGTTGCCAATTTTGTGCATACAGCTGCTTGGCAGGAGATGTTTGGAATTGGGTGTTTCCAGATCCATTTCCCATTTGTCTATCAGTTTGAATGTGAGAATGGCTGGATCTTTTGGGAGTTGGCGGAACATGGCTTCGCTGATGAAGCTCTTGCCGTTGTTCACACACACTCGGGCGAGAACAGAGTCCTTCCCATCATTTAACTGAACTGGGATGAACAACTGCTCTCCAATTTGCTGAATATCAGCCAGGTTCTGAGCTGATTTCACATCTTTCTGGACTATCAGAGTGGGAATGTCTGATTGTGGATTAGTAAAGAATTTCAGAGTTTCCTTCCAGTGTGGAATACCACCTTAAACTAGAAGGAGGGTTGATTTTCAGAAATAGAGAAGACCCCCTATCACCAGTCTGTTGTCCTACTGCTATTACTGTCACATCTGGAATTTGGTTGTTCTGGAAGTGAAATTCTACTTGGTCAGATTTTTGTTCAACCATGTGGCAGGTGCCGTTTAAGCTAACATAGTTCACACTCTGCTTTAATTTTATTGGTCGGCTAGTCTGGCTCCAGAGGACCTTGTTTACACAATCTATTAGCGGTGACAACCTTCTCAGGAGGTAATTCCCTAGTAAACAAGGGGTGCCCTCTGGAGTCACTGCTATGACCGGGTATTTCACCTTGTGTCGCCCAATTTTGATGTCCAAATCTGCAGTCCCCTCGACGGGAATTTCCTTCCCGTCAAAGTTCTGGAGTTGTCCAGGAAGAGAGGTGAGAGGAATTCGATAATTCTCCCCCCTTCCTGCATTTAGTTTATCAAAGGCCCTTTTGGACAGAAGGGTAGTTTGGGATCCAGTGTCCACCAGTGCCAAAATTGTACCCTTCCCCTGTACTTGTACCGGGGCATAGTATCTTCCCTCCTTCTCCTCAAGGGGGCACAGATAATGCACATTTTTGGACAACTGGTGGGCTAATTTTCTGGTTTTGGACATTGGGTGAGAAGAGATTTGGGCAGAATTCTGTGGAGAGTCATGGGAATTTGCAAGAAAAAGTTGGCAACTTGAAAGAGGATATTCAAGTTCCCCTGGTTCCAGTCCTGGGCCGCCCCCCCCCCCCTTTTTGGAGGCAGTCACCAGAATGGGTTTGAACCCAGGGATTTTGATGCCGTTTGTTCTGGGATAGGATGATGGGCGGCGACAGTTCAATCCCCACATCTACCCAGTCTATTGATGCGGTTTTGGGTTCCCCTGGTTCCGGTTCTGGGCCGCCCCCCCTTTTTTGGAGGCAGTCACCAGGATGGGTTTGAACCAGGGGTTTTCGGTCTTGTTGGTTCTGGGATAGAATGATGGGCGGCGACAGCTCAATCCCCACATCTACCCAGTCTGGTTTGGAATCCCTTGGGACCCATTTTTCCTTGGGAGGAGTTCCCCCATCTCTGAAGGAGAAGATCTTTTTCCCAGGATCCTCTGAAGATCCCTCTCCCTCAAATTGGAAGACCTGTACCTCCTCCACAAAATGGGTCTGTTTGGGTCCTTTGTTTCTCCTACCTCCTCTCTGCTCCTTGGGTGGCAGACTTCTAGGGGTAGGAGATTTTGTTTCCGGTTCCTGGGTTTCCAGGGGCTGTTTACAAGTGGGGAAGGAAGCTTCCTCCAAGGCTTTACACCCCCCTTCCCCTTGTGCCTCCTCCCTGGGAACCGGTGGGTTATCGGGGTGCTGCCCCGTCATTGTTCTGGAGCACCAGGCCCAGAGTTTGGTGCATTCTGTGCCGGCATGCCCATCTGAGGGTTCTGCTGAGCCCTTAGCACGCGACCCAGCTCCTGTGCCATATTTTGAACCTGGCGCTCAAGTTGGGAAACCCGCTCAGGCTGATACGGGGTTCTGTTTTCTCCCCTGGGCTGATCCCGGGAAGGGTAGCTATCCCTTCTCTGCTAGTACCCTGGGTTGGGAAGATTTGGGTACCCCTCCACCCTTGGCCTCCCCTCTCCCAGATTAGGTTGTCTGGGCTCAGGGAATTGGGGAAAGAAGGATGGATGATTTTGGGGCTAGAAGTTGGGTGGATACCTGGGGAACAAGTTCTGCCCAGGATTTGGTGAATTTCTGCCCTCCTGGGGGGGAAGTGCGGAGGGAAGTTCACTGGGTTGGGCGCTTGGTTGGGTCCCCCCCCTTGAGCCGGAGGAGTCCACACATAACCCAGGATTGGACTGTTTCCCTTATAGCGGGGACTTACATAGTCAGGGGAGCGAGGGACCCCATTTGTGGGACTACCTCCTCGACTCCCTATCTGTGACTGGCCCGCAGGCTTTCTGGGCTTAGAATTATTTGGTGCCGGCAGGTTTTTAGGTCCCCCCATCTCCAAATCTAAAATGGGGGCAACCTTTACCTCTGCCACCTTGGCAGCAGCAGGGGTGCTGTTGGTTTTGGGGTTTTTGGGCTGAGGGCTGATTCTTATTTTCCACCCGTTTCTGCACCTCATAGATGCGGGTGGCTTGCTCAATGACCCAGTCTAAAGATCTTTTCTCGTGAAAGTCTCTCACGAGCTGGGTTATTATGTATTTGGGTAAGGCATGGAAAAACGTATTAACAAATTCTTTACTGTCCGTGCGTACCCTTTTTGTAGTCTGCGCAAAAGCACGCTTTAACTCCTGCACAAATTCTTGTGGGGCCTGATCCTCCCCACATTGCAAATTGTATGCTGCCTTGCGAGCCTTTTGGGGATTTCTGTGAACATAAAAATGTTTCAAGATGGCAGCCCTGTATGTGGACCATCTTGAATGATTTTGGTCCTCCAGCCCCGCAAAGAAACTGGAGTATTCTGGGGAGAATGTCCATTTGACATACTGAATGCAGCTACTGCTGTCCTTCAAATGGAAAGTCTCCATCATTTGCTCATAAAGCTCCAAGTGTTCCCAAACAGAATACTTGGCGTTCTTGTGATAAGGGGTGATGACACTCCTTATTGCCTTGATCTGCTTTAAGGGGTCCTTAAGCAAGGCCCTTTTTGCCTTATTGGCCTTTTTGGTTTGGGTAACCCTGGTCCACTCATACTCTGACTCCGAGGCACTGCTCCCAGAGGTGCCCGTCTGATCTTCCAGGTTTTCCCGGATTCTTCGAGCCTGGGAATGGGTGGCAGAATGTGGGGATCTAGTCTACTGTGTCCTGGGCCGCTCAGAGGAGTCTTCAGATCCCTCCTTGCTGCCAGATTTTGATGGGTACCCCCCCCACTGACCTAACTGGGCAGAGGTTTTCAGGATGTCCTTAGTGGGCCTACTCTCCTGGGGTTCCCCACTAAATTGCACTGTGCTTAGGTGCCCATACCCGGAGCCCCTGCTCCCTGTTGCAATGCAAGAGCCTGCGCTTTCAGTTCCTCAGTTAAGGCCTTACTAGACTCTATCAGTCTCTCCTGCATCGCTACCTGTTGTTGGAGCCTATCATTGTGCTGACAGAGAGCCTCATTTTCTCTCTGCGCCTCCTGATTGGTCCTGGAATACTGGGTCAGTCTTTGCTGCAGGAGGGTTACCTCCTGAGTCCCATCCCTACTGGCCTGTTCCTTTCTTGCCAGAGCATCTTCCACCCTCCTGGTGTGCTTTAACAAGTTCTGATGCTCTTTTTGGAGGTCATCCAGTCCCTGCAGGGCCAAGTGTTTTTTTTCAATTTTTTCTTTTAATTGGCAGACTTCCTGGCCTAAGGTGTCCCTTTCCTGACTAAGTGCCTGCATCTTTGCCGCCAGGTCGTCCCTCTGCCTTTGAAAGGCACCAGCTTTCTGGCGTTCTTGATCAAACTCTGCCTGGGTATCCAGGTCTTTCAAAACCAATATATTGCTTTCCTCTTTCTCTCTGTCTAGTCGGATTTGCAGGGTGGCTACCTGCTCTGTGCATGCCCTGTTAAAGTCTAGTATTTGCTCCAGCTTTTTCTGGCTCTGCACTAGGGATTCCAAACCTTCTTGGTACTCCTTCTGCAAGGTCAGAAATCTCGTATCCTGGTCAGCCTTTTCCTGTTGCAGGGTATCCATATCCTCCTTTATTTTAATAATATACTGCCTACTATCATTTTCTGACTCCTGGCTCCTCTGCAGCCTCTGCTCAGAAGAGACCAGGTCAGATTGGGCCTTCTCTAATGCCATCAGTTGCCTATTTGCCAGATCTTGGCCTTCAGCACATTTGTCCTGTATGGCTCCCATATATAAATATAAATATGCCGCTACCTTGGCAATCTTGTTGTGCTCATCCTTGGCCTTAGGGGCCATATATAGTTCACTCAGGGCCACATGTAAGGGACCCTGATCTCTCCATATATCTGACCCTGTTTCATTGATCTGGGGTGCGATTGCCTGCAACCAGACCGCCTGGTCCTGATGAGCCCACTCACCTCTCACAAATAGCTTATGTAAGAGGTGTTCTCTGGCTATTTTGATATCTACCAAGGTCGTCATTCTGGAATTTGATTTCCTAACTGACTAAGTTTGTATTTTATTTTGCAAAACAGACCGTTTCCTTAGAGCGTTCCTTTGAGGGGTGTTTTTAAGTGTAACACGGCGTGGTGATCCAACAGAATTTATATATCCTGTCAGTTAGCACACTGTATTAATCTGCACAAGTGATAGATCTAATCCAGAATCCCCGGCTCGAGCCCCCAATCTGTTAATGACTCCAATCAAGCATTCCCACTAAGGCAGTGCCTTGTCTGGGATTGCTCAAGGGAAGCCCTTATTTATGTATTTTTATGACAAGTTATAATCTGGATGATAAACCCTTATATAACACCCTCTCTTTGAATCCCCCTGACCTCACTGAGCCAAGAATTGGGTTTGTTTTGCAATTTAAAAGATTTATTGAATAATTAAACAATATATATATCACACTTTTATAATAAATTAATATTTGATATCACACTTATGAGTATAATGTCGATCAACAATGGATAATGCTATACTAGCACACTTATTTTATTACTTAGGAGTTGGTATGGTAAGAACAAGGTAGCTGAGAATACGTTTATGATTTCAAGGAATGCAGTGATAGAAAAGAATGCAGCACAGGAATAAACTGATATGGGTTCAACAAAAGCTAATATGTTCACTTTTCCCCTTTTGGCAATTCACTCCCCCCTTTATGCAATATAAGGAGATGGAAGTAAAGCACACAGTTTTCAGGAATACAATCAACATGCAATTCAGTTCCCGTTCCCCACAGCAAGCTTAGAGGAACAGGGATGATTTTAAACACAGGCAAAAGTACTTTAAATGTAGTATGCAAAGAAGGGAAACATATGCTAAAAATTATTTTAATTCCCTATAAGAGATTCAGGGTGGGTGATAGCTACTTTAAATTAGTTCAGGATCACTTTAGCAATGCTATATGAATGATTGTCAGGTTGCAAACAAATTTCAGCAAAGGAAAGCAAGATGCTGCTATTTTGACAAGTGAAGAAATTTGAGCCAAATCGCAAATTGCGGCACTTTTTCCGAGTACTTTGTTGGAAAGCCTATAATCTTAGCTTTAAAAGCTTTAATAGCTTTAAAATGAAAGTTAAATCTCGCTTCTAGCACAAACGGTTCAAGAGATACGGACGATTTAGTGAAGGTAGATTTTGAGAAATGAAATTACAGTTTCAGAATGACATGCACTGTGCAAGGTTTTGGATCAACAGGATGGACACACAATTCTATGATGCAGTTCTGGACAGGTTAAATTGGATTGAATCAGATTATTTTAGACTAAGAGATTGGTTCTGGCGCAGTTCTAGCCAAGTACTCACACTATAAGTTTGAAATGGGCCGTCAAGGTCTGGTCAGGTTTGCTCTCTCCGGTACTGGATCTGCTCACAGCGATCTGCTCTGCGGTTCAGGATCTCTGGTTCTGGTCTGCTCTCTGGTTCTGGCTACAGCTCTGCTTTCTGGGTGTTTCTGGCACAGGGTTCTAGGCCAGAATCAAACCGCTCAGCCCGGCTGTTTGAATATTGGGTTGCAAATGATTTTGAGGCCTGCTGAAAAAGGATTTAGCTGGTCGTTCAGGCCTCTCCGCTTTAAGTTCTGGCATGGTTCTGGATCTATCTGGAGTAAGTTCTGGATCTCTGGATGTAAAGTCTGGAGTCTGGATGTGAAGTCGTCCGTCAAAATGCTCCGCAAGAAAGTGGAAAGTCAATCTCTGTCTGTCCAAGCAGTCTCTTTTTATGTGTTTTGAAAGTGGGTGGGTCGGCTCATTCTGCATGCCCAACCCTCTCATGATTTGATAGGTCAAGGATTCTCTGTGACCTGATTTGAGAAGGGATAGTGTGTCAGAGTGAGTCAGAGTCTTACAGTCTATTGAAGAAACGCCCCTTTTCTTTTACTTACAAAATGAATTTTTCATAACTAACATGTTTTCCAGATACACACGTCGTTGAAATTACATACACATTTCACAGATTAATTTAAGATACACTCTCGCCCAACTCTGATCCCCCTCAGAGCCTGGGTTCACAAATGGCAACATTTTGTGCTTTTTAGCGACTTTTGCCATATTGGTTTTTCCTCAAATTTTACACAGACCTGCACCCCTTCCCTGAGCATATTACTGGAAATTACTATGTCTCTATCCTAAACATAGTGTCTGCAATATTAATAAATTGCGGGGTTCGGTCCCAGAACACTGTACAAAGTGGAATTTGGGCTCAAATCGTGAGGGCATTTTTCATTTTCAGGATCCCCAAATTGTACATTTCTGTGAGCTTAATACAAGATTTTAGAAGCATTTAACTTAAACATATATTTGCTGCAATATGAATCCACAGTCCTGTCTGGCCCGCCCCTAGGAACTGGGGGAGTCAGGGATCACATGTCTCTCCTTCTTGGCAGGGCAGCTGTTGCCAGCCACACCCTAATCTGCATTTCTATTCAATTGAAAGGGTCTATTGTCTTGGGTCCAGCAGGCTGCAGGGTAGTCCCCTCCCTCTCAATCAACAGGGCCATGTGATATCCTGCCTCCTGGTATGGGTCTCTGGGGTTTTAAGAGTTCTCAGGAAAGGCATGTCTTTTGAACTTTTAATTACATAAGACCCCCCCTTCTGTTCACTGCACAGTTCTGCAAGACAGCTCTCCTGTCAGGATTTATAGAGCGCCAGCGCCGGTCAGTGTCCAATGCCGGTACTGCACCTATTTTTGACAGCTGTCTTGAATTAATACATTTCAAAAGGAAAGTATTTTACTTGATAGTATATGATCCTTGCTTGACATGGCATTGATGTGGATCTGTACTAGAGTAAAGTAAAACACTCAACCATAGTTGGATTTTTGTTTGGTGGTTCCGGGCCCATGATCTTAGCAATTTTTGACATTAATAAAAACGGGCTTTGAACAGAACCATCTTTCTTTGCACTGGTGGGTGGCAGGTCAGGGGACCATTCTGGTGTGCGCAAAACTGCACGGTTCTCCTGGATTCTGGCGCAAATGTGGGCTTTTCCGTCCTCTTGGATTTCCTAAGCCCACAGCACCAAATGTTGCAGCATAATAGTCCAAACATGGGTCAGGACACCCAACACCGGGCAATGCAGAGTCTCAACAATTTCTTAGTACCATTGGAATCTAGGAATTGCTGTGGGAAAATTCTGCTGGGAAGGTAGGTAACATCTGTTGGGGCTAGACAAGTCTCTCGCAGGAAAACCACAGAGGATTCCCCATCTTGTAAACGTGTAGCGTAGATTTCCTTTTTGGAGGGGGGGATTCAAACCTCTGACATTTAGCGTAACTAATTTCAGTTTCTGATGCGGAGGGGGTGCGTCCTGGATTTCTGAGGGTCCTTGGGGCGGGGGATGGGCAGAGCGGAGCTCAGTCATCGTCCGGAGGCTTGGTCAGCCTGGGGTATTTCATGCGGCCAGGGGTAACAACCTCCAACGGGAGGGCAGAGGTTTTAACATTGACCTCCAACGGGAGGCTGAGACTTCCAAACGTCAAGCAACAATCGCAAACGTGAAGGGCACTGAGCATTTGGTGTCAACAGGGCCCCTAACAGTTCCCTTAACCAACAGGGCTAACATTGTTCGTAATGTACTCCAAGGGTTACTAGGTGACATTCACCTCGGAGTTGGGCATGAGCCGCAGGAAGCCCCCTGCTGGTGAGTGCATCTTCTGCATCTTCGCGCATGTCGTTCCTCTAAAGTTAGCCATGTGCAGGTGGATTGTATGGAGGGTGGCAAGCCGACCATGTAATCATTAATCCGGTCATGGCTCGTAGATTCCCGGGAGGGTCAACGGCCAGGCTTCACTTTCTGGACCTTGGTCCAGGTAGAGCGTTTTGGTTTCGGAGAGAGTTCTTCAGGGTTGCTCACCGGAGAATCAAGGGGGGGTTCCACTTCCCTTTTCAGGTGAGGTAGGCCACAAGATAGTCAGCATCTTTTATGTGACTGATCGTTCGGGGGACCCCCCTTATAGGAGAACTGAAGAATGGTCGGGAACAACCAGTGGTAACGAACCTGTTGATCTCGAAGAAATAGTTTCAAAGGCTGCAGGGCTCACCGCTTCTGGATAGTCGCCATGGCTAGATCCTGGTAAATCTGGTTGTCCCGATAGTGCCCCACCGCCATGACCGCTTCTTTGGTTTAATGGACGTGAACCCGGGTGATGACATCAGGGGGGAGATCAGAGTCCACGCCTCGCCGAGGCCGAAGTCTGTGGGTCCGGTCCAGTATGAGTTGGGATTTATCCAAATGGGGCAGGAGAGACTGAAAGAGGTCACCCACATATTCAGCCAGCTTTTGATCTGGGACCGAGGAGGGGATGCCTCGGATCCATAGGTTATTTCGCCAAGCTCTGTTCTCCAAATCCTCCGGCTTGTGCCCCAAGATCTCATTTCTATCAAGTAGGGTTTGCATCGTGCACTGTATTTCCAGGAGCGTGGCTGCATGTTCTTGGGTCAGGTCTCCCCCCTCCACGACCCTTTGCTCAGTCTGTTCCACTTTAGTGGTGAGCTCTATCATGCAGGACCGGAATTCCGCTTTAATATCCCGCATAAAAGCCAGGATGTCTCCCTTAGTGGCTAGCTGACTCGTGTTGTCTACGTGAGCTTGTGGCGGAGACTTCGGTGTGTCTGTCTTTTTCCCTTTGTCGGATGGGAGCAGCATAGTGGTGATATCTGCGCTCTTCGGGGGTTTAAGGTGTTTTGACATCTTTGCCAGGAGCCCAGGACCACCGCAGGGTCCTCCTCAAGGAGAAGCAGCACGTGGGGGTGATAGCGTTTGTGTCCCGCTGTTGAGTCGTATCTCTGTACTCGGAGGGCCCCTCCACCTCCGACTTGTAGTAATGTTTTGCACGGGTCCCTCCGCCCGGCCAGAAGAGTTGAGGTGGGTGACCTTAAAGCGTGGTAGTGATGTTTGAGAAAGGCAGGATATTTTCTCAGGTGTCATGGGGCAAGTGAGGCAGGGGGACTCCAAGGCACGGGATCTCCACCCAAATCGCCAAGAGCCAGCAGGCGAGGGAGCCCAGAGATTGGACAATGTAATACCAATCCACTAGGCGGTAGCTCTAAGGCGTAGGGCGGCGAGTTTACCTCTCATTTCATGTATGTTTGAGGTCCGACAATTCATCCGGTTCCAGGTCCACCGAGGCTTTCAGGGTAGGGCCGCCACAGAAATAAAAGCATAGTGCTAGACACCGTTCCTTTGAGTCGTGCAACGGCTCCGGGCAGTGTTCATCCAGGGGCCGGGATCGCGTTGTGCTCTGCGCCGTTGCGGAAGGTGGGGGTCGGCGGCCCCAGTGTAGGGGGGGACCCAGTCCCTGGGTTCTGACTCACCTGGGCCACACAATCAGGGCTCTGCTGGGGGATCTGTCGGATCAGGGGGGCTCCTGCCCGCCCTGGGGCTGTGCTGTGTCCAGTGCTGCAGATGTGGTCCCCACGGAGGGATCAGGGTACCCCTGGGGAAAGCTATTCGCAGTCGGAGGATCAGATGGGGCGCCCGCTAGAGATCGGGTGTGTGGGCAGCGTCAATCTCCCTCTGCAAGTAGAGGATCCCCGACTCGGGCAGCGGCGCACTCTCCCCGGCGGCGGGGGGGTGATATTTCAGTTGAGTGGCTCAACGCGGCTGTGGCAGCAGTTGAAAGGCAGCTTATTGTTGCGATGCAAGAGAACTCCCTCTGGGCCTCCTCGAAGCCAGGTCGGCTTGGCTGTGGGTCGCGTTCCCTCCGCACCCTGCGCCACAGAGAAGGTCCGCCATTTTAACGATGCCGGGGGAGGGGATCTGAAATCTGCAGCAATCCGGGCGTTGGGAGCCGGCCGGGGCCATCAATCACCATCATCCGGATCGCCTCAGTCCAAGCTCACCAAATCACCATGTTTCATGGTTATACTGCGCGAAGAACAGGGCTAATATATACAGAATAGCGGGCTTCAGGCAGAGGCCTTTAGAGGAGCTGCCTCATCCGTGGCACTCCAAGCCACGGCCCCCGTCCTGTACTCCTTTTTCGTATGTGTTCTTTCTTGTTTTCTGCACAGGAGTCCATGTAGGACTCTTGGCAGTGCAGCTCTTCCTCCTTTTGGTTGTGGTGAACAGACCCTTGGGATACCCTTATGACACCCATGGGTGGGGGTACAACAATGCACCCTAGTGTATGTTTTTGGGCACCTGTGTGTGGTCCGCAGAGCAGGCTATGTGCTGGTGGCAGATCCATGCTGAATTTGACAGGTGCTCTGATTCTCCTCCATTTTGGGATACCCGAGCCCTGTCATTTGAATCAGTTGATTCTTCATAGGAGACAAGATTGCTTTCTATTGCCCGTTACCTTGTTTTCCCAAAGACCTGGGAATCCCTGACTCTGTCCCTTCCCCTGACTGGCTGTTGGGTGGAAGTTCCATATATGGTATTTTGGGGGAAGTCCAGGCCAGACTGGCCGGAGCCTTCCCAATGACTGTATGTTGTGGGTACACCCTTTGGGTGGGACCTGGGTGAATGGAGTGTGTGACCAATATACATGTCATGTTATGGGTGTCTGGTTTCTGGTGTGTGATACAATGAATGAGACAGCCTTGGCCGAATCTGGTATGAATGCAGTTTGGTGTGCTGAAAGTCTGGGTGCTTGCCCCAATCCACATTCTTTGTTTTGAGTGTGTGGAGGGAGAATAATGGCCCGCATGCACTCTGAGCCTGATTGTCTGCCTGCTGAATGCCCTTCTGAATGATTGGCTGCCTGAGCCTGGCTCAGCAGTGTGAATGAGAGGCAGAACAGTATATCTGGGGACCTCTCACTTAATGGAATTGTTCAGAAGGTGAAGTCGAAACTTGATGCTTAACCTTGAAGCCCAGCTGGAAGAAGAAGTCTTTGCTGATGCTTTCCTTCGACGCAATCCGAAAGCTGTCGTGTCTCCAAGAACGGATCCAAGATAGGACCTGGCTAGGAGACCTTCCTGAGCTACGAGGGAATATCGTGTACCAGCTAACCTTCACCAAGGCTCCCTTACTATTTGGGATCTTAGGAACTGCAGCTCCTGAAATAGAGAAACTATAGTAAGAGGCTGAAGCCTAAAGACAATGGCCAGTGGAATTCCCCATTGAGAGCGCACTTACCAGAACAAACTGTCAGATGGCTGAAATCCTGCTTGGCTGCCGCTCCAATCGTTCTTCGTGCAGCGGCCCGATCCGGAACGGCATTTTGCGTAATCCACACCTGCAGAAAGGAAAGGAGAAAGAGACTAGTTAAAGCGCACCATGCCACCAGACAAGAACGAAAAATACACAATAAGCCGCGCTTTGCGGCGTAAACTGACAAAATTCTAGAAAGAACTCAAAGCAGCGCTATACAAAGACTTACCTCATCACCCTCAGCATCTCGTGTGCCGGAGCTGGCCTGAATCACTACTCCCAGTGAAGCGACTGGAGTCGGATGCTTACCTGGCACCTTCAGCCGCCGCCTTCTTCTTTAAACACAGTGAACTCAACCGCATGCGTGCCACCCAGCATATCTAAGGAATACATAAGAAGGAGGTGGGGTGAGAGTCGGGAGATGCATACTGAATACCTGTACTTGCTTGTCCTTAGGTCTCCATCCAGACCCCCTCGTACACCTTACCAAAGGTTCAGAATCCTACCAGGCCACTCCAACCACACTGGTCACTGGGCTACAACCCTTCAGTGGCACAGTGAGGACGGAGTGGTTTTGGTGTCCATCATAATCAGTCCCTCCAGTGGGGGCAACGCTTCGGAACAGTCCGGACCAGGCACTCCTGCAGGGCACCAGAGGTAAGCGTTACAAAGACACTTTGAAATCAAGGACTCGCTTGCTCATCGCCATCGACCGCTTTGTTCTGCCGGAGAAAGTCAAGGTCGCTGACAAACTGAGGAGAATCCGCCAGTGGGTTTCTCGCCACCCGAAGTCCACAAAGACAGTGAAGAAGATCTGAAAACCAGCCGTGGTCGAGTTCCGATCGGCGACGCCAAACGCTGATGACCCAACACCCTTGCTGGGCCTATGTTCGTCATCGATCTGCTTTGCGGCAACAAACTTTCGTCATTGCAGTGTACCGCATGCCTCATATTTGCAGGACGTCCACGACCGAGAAATCTCGCCTATCTGTGGCTCCTGCCTTTAAAGGGAGTTCACTCAAGAAGGATACGTTGCCGACCCGTCAAAGAACTCTGCTAAACCAGGTACATTGGGGTAGTAGAACACTTTTAAAAGGAACCAAGACTATCTTAAACAATATATGGACGGTGCTTGTCGATGCACTTTATTTACAAGGAAAGAACAAATTGGCAGAAAAAGTCACACTCCACAGTGCTTGTAAGTATAAATTGGACAAAGAGCTTCAAGGCTGCAGGTATCTGGGTAGTGTGGATATACTGCCAGTATGATTCCACTGAGGTAAGTACAAATGCAACACAAACAAGTCCCAGTTTCACTGCGCCAAGTATAGCAAAATAAAAATCGGGAGTCCAAGTGATTTGTATGAAAGAACAGCCTTAAAAGTCCAAGGTTTAGTACGAGCAACAGCCTAACGCGTGTGAGGCTATTATTAAACATAGGATACAATAACAAAAATGGAGTGTGCAACATTCAATAATATAGTGACACCATACAGTAACATAAGCAGGACAAATAAAGGCATAGCATACAGGGAAAAAGCAGGGGATGAATGAGCCAAAATTAAATGTATGCAATTTGCAATAGGGTTAATGCAAGGCAAAAACGAAAAGCGAAAGCATATTTGACAAAAGAAACAATTATAAATGTAATAAATTTAAAGCCATACCAAAAGTGGTGTAAATCCATTAGGAGTTGGATGTTGGAATATTCAAAATAGAGAGAAAAACAAATTTGTGCTAGGGTTACAATTTATTCGATGGAATGACTGCAGCAGCAGTAGATCCCAAAAAGTAAAAAAAAATAGAAATAAAATCCCCATTAAACCTACGGGAAGCAGTTACATGTTATCTAAGACATTTTGGCTGTACAGGTTCACTATGTTGATTTGGTGACAGATTAGTCACCGCACTCATCTAAATTGGGAGTCGAAGATCTTCTCTGGATCCCCTGCTCAACTTGACGCATCTGCACACACTCATGACTCTGCAACCAAGAGCTGCCTGTGCTCTCCCCGAGGAATGCAGTTTCAGAAGAGCAAGCAACAGAGGGGGATCCTCAAACATGTCAAAACGGGAAGAACAATCCTCAATATCAGGATTGAAAGAACAATCAGCATTATCCATAGCTTCTCCAATGAAGGAGAAGCTATGTCGGCCAAGGAAGCAGGAGCTCCAGGCAGAGTATCAGCATGTGAAGATCTCAGACCATTGTCAGCACATGTAGATGTTGATGAATTGCCTGCACCTGAAGAAGCAGCTCTGCTGCCAGCAGCTGATGTGCTGGCTGATTGTTGGACAACATGTACAGCTGTGCTTGAACTGCCACTTGAGGTATCGTCAGAAGACAACCTTTTTTGCTTGCTTGAATCAGAGATTGTAGCAGTGTCAGCTGTTCTTGGTTTTTGAGTAAATATATTGAGGATTGACCTCTGTTTTGAATCCTAGGGTTTTCTTGTAGGTGTAGACATGTTCGTTCTTTTAGTAATGCTCAATCAGAAGCTATTATTCAAGCAAATGAGGGGATTCCTGGGTGTCGTCGCTTGTTTTGTTATTCACTCTTCTTTGGGAGACCACTTTTGCTGTATATCAAATAAGAGGAGACAAATCTGAAATGTACTGTTTTGGCTTAGAACTAACATATCCCTAAAATAAGCTGATACCCCCCAAAAATAAAAATAGAGATTAAAAATACTCCCAACAAAAAATGGGAAACAGACACAGTGGACCTTGATCCCCTGCTTTAACGCACACAATTCCAAGGATATGTTTGGAGATGCAGTGCACGTAGTGCCACAGGAAGAAAGTACTATTATTACTGCCCAATCAGAGAAATGCGCATGTATCTTTTAATGTGTATGAATAACTTGATTCAATGGAAGAGACCCAGCTAGTGTTGGAACAACTAGAACAAGGCATCAATGCATACATATATAAGGACTAACAGAACATTAAAATATGCAGCCATTTTCAATACGTTGCTTCATGTTCATTTACCTCCCACAGTGGTCACAGATGAGGCTGGATATCAGCTGCTCAATGGTGGTACTGTTTACTGAAGTCTGAGAACACAGAAAGGAACTCCCACAAGAAGATGCAGGTCTGGAAGATGCAGGTCTGAAAATGAAAACAAAATATCAGAATGGAAGAATCATTGGGCAACACTACACCATATTCATTTTTCATAGGATTTTAGAGTTGGGGTGTAAAAGAGAGGCATGGGGGCTTGCCTCCATTAACAACGCAGCAACCATATACAATAAAATGGTCATAGAGGCACAGTGGTGTGACTAAATGATTGTAGAACCCTCAAGGAGGGTACCCAACGGGAAAGGTCTCCTGCTGGCAGGACAATGGGCCTCGTAAGGTTGGTGGTTGCCACCGACCTCGTAACACAGTTCCGCCGCCTGATATCTCGGTACCAGTGGGACCTTACAAGTCGCAGCAGCCGGTGATGTCAGGCCGTGGAAAGTGTAAGTCTCCATTCCCATGGAATCCCATAGACTCCATGGGAATGGGGACACTGAAGCACCAGTACTGTTCATGCTAACAGTGCCGGTGCTACTGTGGAAACCGTGCCTGTAGGGGCTGGTGCCCCCGATAGGTCAGACCTGCTGGGTGCACCGGCCACTGCAGCCATACTGGTAATCTGGTGGTCCAGAAAGGGTGCCAGTATGTTGCTACCGGCACCCTTACTCAGACCGCCAGACTTTGAATGATCCCCAATGTGTGCTGAGCAATTCCTACTCGGCACGCTCATTGTCCTGGCAGCAGGACACCTTACCCTTTCTGAACGGGAGAGGTGTCCCATTGCCAGGACAATTTCCCAAGGCACTCCAGGCTGCAGAGGGGATCTTGCGTTACTCTGTGTCAGAGCATTTCATTGTGAGCTATTAGGCACTGATGTGAGGGGGGGGCTATTAGCACAGACTTTTTTTCCCTTTAGAAATGGGAATGGTAGGGAGTGATCAGAAGTGAGAAGGGTACATAATTGTGCATGCTCTATGAAATAATGACTATGGCTTTACAACCCAAGGGGATTTGTTAGGCTCACATTAATCTGCATGATGCTATTGTTACTTTGCATGCAGAATGGGGAGAATACAACTAAAGCCATACTCTTATTGCTCAACATATTTCTATGACAATGTATATAGTGTATAGTTAGTTTACTATGAAAGGCTAGTTTTTTATGTAATGTGGTTCACCTCCAAGGCATTGCTATAAATAAAGGGGGGTCATTCCGAGATTGGAGGCAGTCATGGCGCTATTTGCGCCATGACTGCCTCCAATACCGGGACCGAGTCCGGTGTGGTGCAATGGGGACTTACCAGTCTAGGTCGACCCTGGCGGAACCGGTAAGTCTCCATTGCACCAACCATTCCCCATTCGAGCCCCTATAGGGCTCGTGAATGGCAAGCCCGTTATTTGCGCCCTGGTCCCTTAGCGGGACACGTTAGGGACGTGTGGTCCGACCACACGTCCCTTACGGTTCGCGCTAATGGTCCTCGGAATTGGGCGGTAGGGGATTACCAGCACTGGTCTCCTTAGCGGTGCCCGGTATCCCCTTCCGCCCACCTCGAAATGACCCCCAAAGTATTATTTAAGCCCATGAAATGCAAAGCAATCTAATAAATAAAGCTGAATGTATGTATGTTTTTATGTTTGTCTGGCTATACAAATCCACACTGTTGAACCCACGTCTATCAAATTTTGCATGGATTCCTCTTTTGTCTAGGGCAAGATCGTAATCTATGTTTGGATTAAAAAAAAATCACACCGTAGACACCCTCATTTACTGATGCTCACCCCGATTCACTACAGTAGGTACTAGAAGGAGGCATAATGTTGGATGTGCTGGTTATTCCCTTTACATTTATTACTACTGTATACAGTTCGAAAGTGTTTATTAAAGCATTTTTAAAGGGAATTAAAAATAAATTACATTTTTTTCATCACGCCACTCCAAATATGGGAAATGTCAAGCTTGCAGTTTACTGAAGTTCATTCATGAGAAGAGAGCACAATCAATCTTTTAGACATTTTCTCAAATGTGCTGAAGCCATTGAGTGACTGAAACATGCCGCACAAAAAAAAGCCAACATCACTTGGAAAAGCTCAATCTGATGCAAAGCGAAAATCTATATCAAGAGCTTCTGAAACAAAATAACAGCAGCACGACTTGCCGACCAGAGGACAAGAGCAACTTTCTCCAGGGCAAATGAGATGCCAGAGCAAACTGAAGCAAGACTTGCTGACGTATGGACAAGAGCAACATCCTCCAGGGCACATGAGACACCACTCGATCAGGACACGGGAAACACCGGGTACCCCAGCCAGTCCTTAATAAATATGTATATCGACTAAACCTGGGAAGATGTTCTCAGTTGCTTAAATTGTCCACATGCCGGTTTCAAAATTTAACCGAAGTATGTGATCCTGGGCAAATCATTTAATTGCACTGTCCAATCTGCAGCTCTGTAAGTGATTCACTTCATATCTTATGTTGGCATATCATGCTGTTATTTTTAAAAGCCTAACGACTATACAGTTGCTCCATATATAATAGTTCAATTTAGGTATTTTGCACCAGTTATTTTCCACTTAGCTTGCCTCGAAGTATCAAAGACTGATGATGGTCCATGCAATGTAAGGCCTGTCTTGGGTCCATGACCCCCATTCCACCTGCCTGCAGCAAGGGTAGAGGGCAGGAGCCCCTCGCACCCCCCATAAGCCAGAATCCAGCTCCAGGAGTGCGGGCACACGGAGCAAGGCCTGCCTGACCTTGTCTCCATGGAGTGCCTGACTCCGCAATTCCGGGCGCATCGCGGCGCCACAACGAGGCCGCACTTTCACTTTTTTTCGCTCCGGCATCCGCCGGCAGGCGGAAACGCCGGCCACAACGAAGGCCATACTAAGGCCTGTTGTGTGCCTGTTTGGAGCCACAGGAGCCAGGGGCCAGGAACTCTGCCCGTTCTGCTCCAGGTAAGCCAGCGCTGCCACACGCATAACACCATCTGCTGACTAGAAGTGCTTAATTTCCTGTCCAATTAACGTTGCCATCCCGCACGGCTGTCCATGCCTATAACGTGCCACCCGGATACCCCGCATTTCACCTCCCGACTCACCGTCCCGGGACGCCTTGGCCACTTACCCGCAGCTACAACTACCATGGACCACATCCTTTACACCTACGGCTGAACACGCCCCTCTCCTCTAGACCATCCTTACATCCCCCTGTTTTACCAGTATATCCTGAAATGCCTGTCTAATGCCATTTTGTATCTAGATGCCTGTATACTGTGCCTAGTGAACTGTGTTGCACTGCCGTCAGCTGCCTAATTGTGCCATTCTGAATCTAGATGTCCCTGTACTGTGCCTACTGACCTGATTTGCACTGCTGTTAGCTGCCTAATTGTGCCATTTTGAATATAGATGTCCCTGTACTGTGCCTACTGACCTGATTTGCACTGCTGTTAGCTGCCTAATTTGTGCCATTTTGAATCTAGATGTCCCTGTACTGTGCCTACTGACCTGATCTGCACTGCTGTTAGCTGCCTAACTGTGCCATTTTGAACCTAGATGTCCCTGTACTGTGCCTACTGACCTGACTTGCACTGCTGTTAGCTGCCTAATTGTGCCTTTCTGAATCTAGATGTCCCTGAACTGTGCCTACTGACCTGAGTTACACTGCTGCGGGCTGCCTAGTCGCGCCACCTCTACTCCTTTATACCCTTTGTCCTGAACCCATATAATTATATCCTCAGTCCCCTGAATAATACAAGCTGCGACATGCAGCTAAGAACCTGGGCCAGCATTGACCTTATATTCATAGTCTTCCTAGGACTATCAGCCTGCACTGCTGCCAGCTACCGCGCAAGTAACACTAAGACCTTACCTATTCGCCCATCAACTATGCTCTACCATCCTGAGCCCCTATCAAACCCTTACCTCAATGACCCAGCCCTCTGGCTCACGCACTTTGCTACCAAACCCACTCCAAACATCCCATGCACTTTACAACAAAGGAATAGCAGACTTAGAACTAGACTGCCCAGACCACCTTGTATTTTGCGCAATCGCTCTGCCCTTCCACTGCCCAACTTTAACATAACGCCTAGTCCTCCACCATCCACCCTACCCATCGCAGCACTCAAGGGAGCCCTTATCAATGCTAGATCCCTCACGGCGCATGCCCTTGACATCGCTGACCTCATCACGGTCCAGAACCTTGACTTCCTAGCTATTACCGAAACCTGGTTATATGACGCCTCTGGCCCACTCCTTGCTCTATCCCTACCCAAGGGTTATACAATCATCAGAAACGACCGCCATTCCAACTTGTCGAAAGGAGGAGGAGTCGCCTTTATTCATAGCAACAAAATCACTATGAGAGCTGCTCCCCACATACAACTTAGTTCTGCAGAATCTCTCTCAGTGAAACTATCGCTCTCTCCTACCAATACAGCTACACTCCACCTTATATACAGACCTCCAGGCCCATTGGGCTCATTCACAGATGATGTTGCATCCACATGCGCGTGGTCTGACCATCATGTTATTACCTTCCTCCTGCCAGCCACCAACCCACAGCCCATACCTACCATAGCCCCCGCTATACCTACCAGAAATAAAAAAGATATCACCAGGGAGAAACTGCTTCCTCTTATCCTCCCTTTCCTGAACACTCTTGCTGCACGGCAGAAGGACAAGGACCCCACTGTCCTAGTAGACACTTATAACAGCCTAATGACCAATGCCATTGAGAGCCTAGCTCCACTAAAAATCCGTAAAGCCAAACAGTCCCACCTGAACACCTGGTTCACCCCGCAGCTCAACGTGCTACGCAAAGAAAAGCGCAAGGCTGAAGCCCTTTGGAAAAGCCACCCCAATGCTGCCAATAAAGCCTCCCTTCTAATCACCTCTCTTAACTACAAGGAGGCCATATTACAAGCCAAAAAGGAGACATACAACTCACGAATATCCCAGGCAGAATCGAACACTAGAGAATTATTCAAAATCCTCAAAGAGCTAGAATCTCCCTCACCTGCCCTGGACACGTGCACCAAGGACAGCACCTGGTGCAACAATATACAAAATGCCCTTCTCAACAAAATATCCACCTTGCAATCCAAAATCAACGCCAAACAAAATACCCTCCACACCCTTACATTTAGTAATACCAGGCCACCTAAATTAACAACCCCCGACTCCCTTGTGCCGTTCAGCTTTACACCACTCACCGTTCTGGAGGTTGAAAAAATCATCTGCAACTTAAAACCCTCAAACTGCCAAGGGGACACCTGTCCAGCCCCAATCATTAAGGAGTCTGCTCACAACCTCGCTCCTTTTATCACCTCTTTCATCAACGCCTCCTTTCAATCGGGAGTAATAATTCAATAACCTAAAGGATGCTTGGGTTATCCCTCTCCTAAAAAAAACCCACCTTAGACCCGGCGGTTCCAACCAATTATAGGCCTATCACAACGGTCCCATTTCTGCTAAAGATCCTAGGTAGAGCAGCATATCTTCAGATACAGAACTATCTGGAATCAAACAACCTTCTAGGCACAAGACAATCCGGCTTTAGACCGAAGCACGGTACGGAGACAGCCCTCCTCGATCTCAAGACCCAAATTGAGGATCTCAAAGACAAAGGTAAACTAGCCCTGTTACTACTATTAGACTTATCTGCTGCCTTTGATCTGGTTAATCACCAAATCCTCTGTCACCACCTGAAAACTGCAGCTCACTTCTCCGACATGGCCACAAACTGGATTCAATCCTTCCTGAATAACAGACAGATGAGGGTATTTTCGCCCACTTCCGCGGCCGACCCTGCACCAGTCCCTTGCGGAGTCCCCCAAGGATCGTGTGTATCCCCGACCCTTTACAATGTATTTACTAAACCCTTATTTGATGTTCTCGACTATCTGGGTGTCACCTACACAAACTATGCGGATGACACCCAGATACTCATCCCATCACGGGTGATTACACATTAGACTCAAAAGCCTTGAACGACGTTTACCATGTCATTCAAACATGGATGGCCCAACATGAGCTCTGTCTCAATGACGACAAGACAGAGCTCCTCATCCTAGGTACTCAGCAAAGACTAAACAAGCTGAACCCTATGTTCAGCTCCTTTAACATCGATGGAAATATAATAAAAGTCTCCAAAGACACAAAAACGCTTGGAATTTACCTCGACTCCACCCTCTCCCTTCACAGACAAACTAATGCAGTTGCGGCCGCCGCCGCCTATACCTGCAAGCTGATCACAGCATGTCGCCCTTTCCTCTCCTCGCACAACTGTACTACCCTTGCTAGGACTTTGGTCATGTCCAAACTATACTATTGCAATGCATTGTACCAGGGCACTAATCAGGGTAACCTAGACAAGCTCCAAATCATACAAAATAACGCCATCAGGGCAGCCCTCAATATCCCCAGATCCGCACACATTTCGGATACCAGGAAGAACCTTCATTGGTTGTCAGTCACCCAAAGGATCTCACTAAAATCGCTTGCCCTTACCTACAAATGCATGAACAACCTGGCCCCCACTTATCTCTCCTCACGATTCACGCTGTACACTCCAGTTCGCTCACTTAGATCCACCCTCAACCAGAGCCTACGGATACCTAGATACAAGCTCCAAACAGCTGGTGGTTCTAGCTTCCCAGTCCTGGCAGCCAAACTGTGGAATGCTGTCCCCTTGACTATCAGAAACCTCCCCTCCCTCAACCTTTTCAAACATAGAGCCAAACGTTGGCTTGCCTCTTCCAATGCCTAAGCTACACTCTGAAAACGTGTTGCAATAACCTATGTAGGGATGTACTACTTGACAAAACCATGTATCGTTGTACTACCTACCTATGTCTATCTCTATGCTTACTTATTGTTTGATATATTATCATTGTATGCAACTTATGTAACCATTGCCTTAAGAAGTGCGCCCGGTAGCCTCCGGGCCTGGTCTGCGCTATACAAATAAAATAAATACAAATACAATGTCCTTTTCCATGAAGTAATTTCTGTTGGTGCAATCCATATGCAAATTAGGAGGGTTGTGTGTATTTTCCCTCAGAGCGCCTGAACAGAGCTCTGATAGTTGAGTTTCCAACTGTTTCCTGCATCTGCAATTATTCTGCAGTTTTATTTTTTTTGTCGTGTGTAAGTGCCATTTGCCACTATTGTTACCAAAAAAGTAGATTAATTTGCGGCAGGTGGTTTGGGGGCATGAATGTGAATTGCGCGTACTGCATTTAGTAGAAGGACATACTTTGTTCGTGGCTCGCACCCGTCCCCCACTATTGCAATGCTGGATACTCCCCTGCACATGAGACCTACAACAAACAAATACATTAACACTATTCCTTTTTATTTTGTTGTCGGTACATGCTTTGCGTTGCTGGCTGGGCTGCCAGTGGTGCCACACGAGCACGACGTCAATGGACTGGCTTGGGGTGGGCCGGCGGCGGGAATCTAAGGGAGCGTGGAGCGGGCCGGGAGTGTATGAAGTTAGATTGATTATCGTTTCATACTTACACTCCCGACCCGCACTGCTCCCAGCCGCCGCATTGTTTGGTATGCGGGCCACTGCCGGCCGCCACCCGTTAGCCCTGCTTCCAGCTCCATAAATGCAACAGCACTGCACACACAACGTTGACCTGGACCCATTGACAGTGAGACTGAGTCCAGGCTGGCGGCGGGAATCTAAAGGGAGCGGAGTGGAGAGCGGGTCAGGGGAGTGTTTGAAGTTAACTTTATATTGCGGCGATAACCAAGCTAACTTCATTCACTCCCGACCCACTCCGCCTCTGCTCCTAGATATCATATCAACCAGATTGAGGATTCCGATATTCCCGTTGGCCACCACCACACAATGGGTGCGTGCCAGACTGGTGGCTTCGTGCACAGCACACGGGCTGCTGCTGATCCGTGCTGCTACTACATGCAGGCTGGGCAGGCAGCGACCTGACCCTCCAGTCCCCCACCATTACACACTACTCAACACACTTATCAGCCAGTCCTTCAAGGAAGGACTTGATAGTTTTGAACGAGCTGACGCTGGTCCAGAAGGCCCGGGGTGCTTGTGCTCGACGGCGCGCTCATCCGCAGGAGGACACACTTGCTTCCTGCTGCTGAGAGACAGCACAAAATGTAGGAGCTCATGTACATGCCATGCGGCTAGCTCGCTATAGCCACCCCCTGTATTCTCCGATTGTGGGAAATGCAGGGGTCGCAAGGGATTGACAGGAGTCCCCAGCCAATCGGCAGGGGTCGCACTTGCGACCCATGGCAACCCCTGAATGATGACGCTGGGGGCAGGCCTGGTCGGGGAAAGAGGCACTCAGCACGTTCTGTTACCATGTCACTCAGCAGGGGCATTTCACAGTCCAGGCACAGTTTCTGCGTACATTGCCATGTCTACTGATTCTTGCAGTAGTCCTGGTCCCTCCTGCTAGCTTTTTTAAGCAGTGCCACCATCACCTCCAGCAGCTGCAGATCACTCTTACCTTTCCTCAAGTGATTTGGCACATGTTGCAACAGCAGTTTCTCCTCCTGTAGATGATGCTTAAGGTTAATCATCCTGAGCCCCACCTTCAGCAGTATGTGCACCATGCTGCAGGCTCCTGGAGGCACACTAATGATGTGCATTACCTGCCACCAAACTGAACATGCTTTGGGGCCTGCGAGGATGTATAGGCTGCACACCATGATCCAGGTCCTTGTTTTTTGTTTTTTGAGATTTTCTTTAGTTTTTCCCCAATGTAAAAAGGAAAGTTATACGGTTTTCGCCTTCCTGGTTTTCCTGCTCCTTCAACCCAATCTACCCCCCTGTAAACTAACAGTTATTTTCCGAATTACCTTTATAAATTCAAAAGACAGAAGAGCCCTGGAGATTATTACATCTCTTTTGTACATTTAAAAAAGAAAAAATGAGCATCACAATGTATAACGCAGCTTTGCAATGTGTACCGATACTTTTATGGGTATGAAGAGAAAATTGACATGATGATGAATGTAATAAGTAACTAAGAGTAACCTTTTTAATTAGTCAAGTCATGGTGTAGCAATGCAATGTTCAGGTGTATGCCATATCATTTTTTTTTTTAAATAGAGACGTTGATGTTAGCTTGAAGACTAAGGATGGGAAAGTGTGTGAGCGGGCCAAGGAACTGAATGGTTTGCTTTATGTAGGCAGTGTCTTTGCAGATATAATACCTATTTGTAGTGCTATAAGTGGGGTAAGAAATTGAGGGGGGATCATTATGGGAGCGGTTTCCGTGATGAGTGTGGCCTGAAAAGTGCACAAACCATATTAAGGTGCACAAACAAATACATAAATGTATGCAAGCATTTATATATATCTATGCGTTCCTTACTATTGTTTGTATACTTTTCAAGCCATCTTTTATAAACGTAGAAATCCGAAACATATTTCTATGTTTATAAAATATGGCTTGAAACGTACACAATTCAAGCCATCTTTTATAAAGCTTTGAGGACAGACAAAACCAGAGGTGTGTGGTCTGTCGACAGCTTTTTTAAAAGAGGGTTTGAATTGTCTACTTTTTAAGCCATCTTTTACAAACCTAGAAATGTGGTACATATTTCTAGGTTTATAAAAGATGGCTTGAAAAGCACACAATTGAAGCCCTCTTTCAAAAAGCTTTGCAAACGGACAGATGCCTCGGCGAACCGGGTGGCTCTGTGATCTTATCTGCAGATTAGATCACAGAGCCCCCAGGTTCGCAGAGGGTCAGTGACCTGGGGAGGGGAAACAAAGGGACCATAACATCGTCTCATGACCATTCACGCGAGGGGTCACAAGAGGATGTTACAGTGACTGACAGAAGTGGCAGCCAGCCACAGCATTTCTGAAACTGCAACTTCCAGTTTCAGCGATGCTGTGACTGGCTGGCACTTCCGTCAACAAGTGCAAAAGGGTCACGCAAATGACAGACAAAGACGAGTTTGCATACCACATGGGCGAGACAATGACTTGTCTAACCCTCACGAAGAACACCCTAGCCCGAGCGGCGTGCCTGTCCCTAGATGGCGAATGATGCACAGCCTATCTTTAAGAGGATAGATCAAGGAGATAGTGTCCTTAGTTCTCAACAATTTGTGTTGGCAGGACTCACAACAGATTTCAAGTTGAAATGGAAACAGCAACAATGTCCAGCGTAAAACCACCATATGGAATTTCAACGGCAAGTAATGTGATTAAATCTTGTGAAGAAGCAGCTATAGAGCTATGCATGTGGTAGGTGGTGCCATAGGAATTTCCATACTACATTTATCCACCCTTACGCTACCATTTAACCAAATGTGGGTGGTTTTTGCGTGGAATCAAAAAACACACAGTAAAAAAGAACACAGTAAAAACTGATCCCAACTCTGCATGGGATACCCTTAAAAGGCTCATCAGCGTGAGGAAAATGTGCCAAACATAAGGAGTATCCCCTCTAACACATGGGGACATCTCATGAGGTTATGTGAAGCACCATAACCAAGAAAGTCGACCGGTTTCGATGGTACCAACATTTCTAGACCACCGTTGGTACCATCGAAACCGGTCGACTGTTATTTTAGTTTTTTTTATTCCCCGCAAAAACCACCCACATTTGGTTAAGTGGTAGCCTAAGGGTGAATAAATGTAGTATGGAAATTCTCACAGCACCACCTACCACATGCTCAGCTCTATAGCTGCTTCTTCGCAAGATTTAATCACATGACTTGCCGTTGAAATTCCATATGGTGGTTTTATACTGGACATTGTTGCTCTTTCTGTTTCAACTTGAAATCTGTTGTGAGTCCTGCCCACACAAACTGTTGAGAACTAGGGACACTATCTCCTTGATCTATCCTCTTTTAGATAGGTGGTGCAACATTCGCCATCTAGTGACAGGCACCCCCGCCTGTTCTTCTTGAGGGTTAGACAGGTCATTGTCTCCCCCATGTGGTGTGCAAACTCGTCTTTGTCTGTCATTTGTGTGACCCTTTTGCACTTGTTACTCCTAAAGAACTGTGTAGGTTGTGTTATGATAACTGTTATGTTACGGTTAGGGAAGGTAGTTGCCTTTCTTTTTTCCTTGTTTAAATAAGCTCTGTTGTTATTTAGTGGCACTTCCGTCAGTCACACAGATGCCTGACTTTAAAATGGCGGGAAAATCTCCTGTTGCAGCTATGGCCGTGGCTGGATAATGTGACCCGCCGTGGGGTGGTGGGACCGAGGAGGGGCCCTGGTTCAGGCCCACTTTCTGGAGACTCCCGGGCGCGGTCTCGGATGGCCCAGGTCCACTTAACTGAGTTGGTTTTCTGATGTTGGAAATGGGACCTATATACATTTTTCTAGATTTATTTTATTCTATGTCTCATTAACAGAGATTGGGCCTCATCACGAGTCTGCTGGTATCCCCGCGGTAATAGCGCTGGATCACGAGTAGCGGTACAGCTGTAAGTTCCTATTCCCCATTGGGTCCAGTGATGTTTGGGGTGCTATTACCGCCAGAGCTAATCGTGCCGAAAACGGGCGGTAAGGGGAAGTTTGTTACCTCCAGCAAAAAGCTGGAGGTCAATCTCCCACTTACCGCCCGACTCAAATTTGGGCCAACCCTTAAATGCAGCAGAAATAGCATTACTGTTGCATTTAAGGGCTAAGGCCCAACTCATGATGAGGCCAATGGGTGGAAAAAATGTGAGAATATGCTGATTTAGAATCTGTTATATTCTCTTAATGCAGAACCGGACTAAATAGAGTGAGTGGTAGGTCCAGGCCACAGGATGTCTTTGCAAAGCAATTTATGCTATTTGTATAGTCCTTGATGGCTAGGCTTTTAGTTTTTCGATCAGGTCACCCAAGAGATATAACAGACACTTGCCAGATCTGAATATGGGAGTTAATGATGATGTTGACAACAGACATTTTCGATTCATATATCGTTCAAGTCCAAGAAACATATTTTAGATCAGTCTTTCTGCTTGTAGCGGTCAGATACCCTCTACCCTGTGACTGACCCGCTGGCACGTTAGAAGTGCTATGATGGTGGCATGCAGCAGAAGGATCCCATGCAGAACCTTCACAAATTCTGCAACAGTGGACTGTTGGAGTAGGCTTCCCTTTTGCACTTCTTGGAGTTTTGGGAGGGCACACTTTATATTTGTTCCTATAAACTAGTAATTGCTGTTGTTGCTGTTTTTTGTATTTGTATTTTTTGTTTTATATAGCGCCTTAATCCAAGGCGCTTTACAGTTAACAACAAGAATACATAAACGTGGAACAGTAGAAGCAATAACAGTAAAAATGAATCAAACCAGAAAATTGTCATGTACAACAATTTGCATGAGAAAAAGGCAAAGGAAAGGAAGGGGGGTGTGTGGAAGGAGGGAAGAGGGGGAGAAAGTAGTGACTAGAGTGAGTAATAGGAGGAAGGATAATTTAGAAGAGAAGGGGAAAGAGAACATGGGTAAGGGTACTAGAGGGAGGGAGAGAAGGTTGTGAGGGGGAAGGAAGTCAGGGAGGAAGGTAGTTTTTTCTACAACCTAATGGTCCATATTAGAGAGTCTCTTATGCTAATGATTCTGCTGCAAAATGGCTTTCTTTCTGGTATCACAATTGTCGGCTTATGTCACTTGCACCCTCTGAACAAAATGTATTTTCTTCTTTATTCCTGTAGGTTGCTTCCCGTCGACAAGGCCAAACCATGCAGCTGGACTTAAAGGACGACCCGTAATCTGCAATTTGGTGTCAAATCCGTCTGTAATTGAAACGAGATCCAAACAGTATTTAGTTTAGAGGACGAAGGAAAGAGGACACACTGGACAAGACTGGGCCGGCCCATGGTCTGATAGACATACCATTAAAAAAAAAAAGATATTTAATAAACGAGGAAAGCAAACGTAGGTGAATGAGCCTGGTTATACGTTTGAGACGTGACCAAGTGGCAGAAAAGAAATCCCAGACAAAAAGTTGCAGTGATTTTATTGATCTATATTTTTGTAAAATATATCAGTTTTGCAGGCTTTTAATACTTCTCAACGGATTGAAGAAAACGTTTTTCTTCTCAGCATCATTTGCACAAAAGTGTTTTCGGATTGTCCTGAAACAAAACATTTATCCCATAGGATTCTCTAGCACATAGCCAGGTGCCATCTGAGCTGTGGAGCACAACCTTGTCTCTTTGGTTTTTCTAGTGATGGGGCTGTAATGACTGCAATGAATGAGAGGCCAGACAAGAGTTTGGTACAATTCGTGGACCAAATACACAAAGGAGACAAACATACTTTCTGTTCAAGATCGAAGTGCCTAAGTGAGCCAACTCCCAAATATTCATGACTCAGGACAAAGTGGATGGGTTAAAGGAAAAGCACAAACCACTTCAATTACAGCACTTAAGCTTATGGACAATCAAATGACTTGTTACTAAAATTATCAGTGACCCACCAATAATATTTTTCACTCCATACAAAAAGAGGATAACCAGGGTACTGTGTTAGTCAGGAAGGTGTCTTATTTTTATTTTTTTAATGCAGTATTTTAAATTCTCTAGCTTGTTTACCTTTTGCTAGGGTGGAAGTATGCAGTGTTTTTCATTTCGTTATTGACCCACTTTAATGTGTTTTTGAATTCTCCGAGTGAAAGGATTTTCTTGTGTTTTTATGCTTTTGTATTGAATTTAGTTGCCTTGAAAAACGGCATAGGTCGACCCTTTTTCAGGTAGACAGCTTAAACTATGTATATGGTCCAAATTCAACAGAGGTGAGCCTCTGCTCTCCGCATTCACAGACATTACTGGATCAGGCAAACAAGCCATTCAGTTGTGACAACCTAGGAATGGAAGGGATGTTTTTCTTTTTTTCTTTTAATTTATCTTTGATGGACAAGTGACAGCAGTACCTTTTTTGCTCCGACAAATGGAGTGCCCTGCAAGAGAGCAAGGAGATGGTGCTAGCATGGAGCCTTCTAAGGGTAATGACCTCCAGGGCTCTGGCAGTCTTGTGAAAAATGCCTGTGTCACTGGTGAAGGTGACCGGCTGCAATCTGACACAGAAGAATCTGCTCTGGATGAGGGCAGCATGGCAAAAAATGGAAAAGTGTCATCAACCCAGGACTCTGAAAGCCCAGTGGAAGAGCAGGGGAAGACTGCAACTGACAAGTCTTCCTATGACCAGGATAGCCAGAGCGGGAACGCAGATACTGACTTGGAGTCAAGAGAAGACACTCTGGGCTTTAGCTTGGGCTCCAGTGGTGGGGCAGAGCAGCGGGTAGGGTCTTTGGAGCCTGAAGAGCTTGAGGTCGGGAAGGTAGCACAGCAGCTGGTGAAAGATTGCGCTGAAGCAGAGGGTGCCACCTCCTACCTGCAAGGTGGTTCTCTTAGTGCCGGGGCGAGTGCACCCAAAGAGCCTTCTGAAGCTAGTGCTTCCAGATCCACAGCGAATGAGCCTGAGACTGATTACTACTTTGTGAAATGGATCAACTGGAAAGGAGAAAGAACACCCATCATTACCCAGAGTGCGAACGGTCCCTGCCCTCTGCTGGCTATTATGAACATTCTCTTTCTGCGTTGGAAGGTAGGCACAGATTTGCTTTTTTCATTAGGCCTCTCTACCTGATGAGATATTTTTATCAAGTAGGAACTTGTACTTATACTCTGCAGATAAGTGATACAGATTTCCCAGAATAATATGTAAGCTTAGTGCGGGCAGTGCCTTACCAAAGTAGCTTTTAAGCACCTCAACTTTACAGTGCGGAACAGAGAGATAGCGTTGATCCTTTGCACAACACTTGGACCCAGACGATGTAACTTACGGTGCACACTGTTGCCCAAACACTAGGTCTCAGATCCACTGCCCTGGCCACACCTCCACCCTAAACACCTGCTATGACCAGGTCTCTTCCACTCCCAACCCATACAAACCAATGTTTCACCCTAGACCCAGCGTTATGGCAGAAAACAATTACACTGTACATATATCCCAGACCATGAGACACTACAATCAACCACACCTCTACCTTCCATTTTTCTTGACTACTCCTTTACTTCAGCCTCCTTGTCTGGTGGTTTCACCACTCGTAACATCTCCCCTGATGAAGACTCTCCTACCACCAAATCCTGATTGTAGCGCATAAGGCTGAAGCTCTGCATTGTCTGAAGACCCCCAGTTAAAGGCATAACCAGGTAAACATTACTCTAAGAGGCTTTACTGGGAGATGTGCAACCTTGTAGTCCTCCAAAAATTCACTCAATTTAAGGGGAGATGCACAGGGAACCCATAAACTGGGTTTGCAGACAGTGATTGACTTTGTGCCCTCATATTGGGCTATCTTACTAGGCTTCAACACATGCTGATAACGTTTTAAGGTGGATGGGTTCAAACACCCCCCGCCCCTTCTTCCTTATCTGCAAATCATTCGGTCAACATGAAAGTGGGCAACTCAGTGGTTAAGTGCTCTACTTAAAAAATAAAATAAACACAATTCTTTCATTTCAGGTAAAACTGCCTCCCCAGAAGGAAGTAATCACATCGGAGGAGTTAATGGCTTATCTCGGTGAGTGCGTGATGTTTGGTTTTCTGTTACGGGGTCTTTGTTCCAGTTTTAGGATATAAATGTCATCTTGAATTGAATGAAGGGTTGTTCAGCAGAGTATTACATAATTTATTTTCGATTTCGAAAAGGGATGTCGACATGGCGTGTTGTAATACTATCCCTACCGTGATGTGCACTGTACCCATGATCCTTCACACTTCGATGTCCTCGGATTGTTTATTTTCTGCCATCAGGTTGGTCGTAGTTTGCAGACTTAGTTTTGTTGCTCATGATCGAACATTTAAAGTTGGTGATCAATATACAGCTTAATAATACTTCGTATCGCCTTCTCCGTCAGACCGCTCAACGGTACCTGTTCGCTTTCGACAACAGCTTTTCGGCTTTCGAGCATCGGTGCATGATGGTCTACATCCTTCAGGATTTGACCTACACAGTAGAGGGAGAGGGGTGGGGAAAACACTTTACACATTAAAGAATAATCTCTCATACATTTCCCCCATTATATATATATATATTTCTGATGTTTGTTAATCTGCTTAGAATCAAATGCTGTGCATGGGTCCGACATCCAGTGGTCACTGCGGAGTATTGAATTTTGTTTTTCGTAGTCGAAAAGGGGATGTCGACAAGGCGTGTCTGTAACACTATCCCTATAGTGACGTGCGTTGTACCCACAATCCCTCACGGGTCGAGGTCCCTCAGATTGTTCTTTTCTGCCCAGCTACTGGTCGCCTTTATGCGGAGCTCCTCGAGAGACATTGCCAAATAATTTCTTCGACCTTTGGTCATTTGTTATTAATATCAATAACGAAGATCCCTCCCTCGACGCAGAGCTGTTTCTCCGCCGAGTAAGATCTTCGATGGAAGGACGAGCGGAGGGGATCCTTCGGCGCTGCCGAACACGTGGCCTGGCCTCGCCGGCCATACATAGTAGGGAAAGTGGGGTTGTGTGGTCTTTCTTTCTCTTTAAGAATGCCTTTCTCTTTCCCCTCCCTCTCTTTTGAGATCATAGTCACACTTCTTGCCCTCAGCTATGGAGAGGACGCCATTTAGGTTTTGCCCGCTTTGCAAGGGTAAATATACCTGGAAGGATAAGCACAAACAGTGCAACCGTTGCCTACCCCTCGATCATCAGGAGGACGGCTGTGCGGCCTGTAAATTACTAAAGCCCAAAACTCTAAAAGACCGCAGGGTCAAAAGGTGGGGGGCCTACGCCATGTCTAGGCCTGACTCCTCACCCGCTGCCGCCGCCGCCGAATGTGACGAGGACAGTGACTACACGGACCCCGTAACGGAGGTCGTAGACCTCTCAAAGGAGCATTCACGCTCCTAGTCGTCCGTCCCCGGCCCCGACAAGCCCAGCTCACGCCCAGTTTATGGGGATGAACACCCCGGCGACAAGGACGCACACGGAAAAACACCAAAGCACATACCCCCGGCACTCATTCGTCGAAGACGAAGGCAGCCATAGTGCCAACGGGGGCGCCGGGCCCACCGGTGTCTTCCGTCGACCGTAAGGGTCGTCAGCCCTCCCCGCCACCGCCTCCGCGACAGGCGACTGGGCATTCTAAAGATAAGGGCCCTAACACCAAAATCTCCGGCGAGGCAGATCGTAAGAGCGCTCACGTTGCCAGCAAGGACTCGACGAGCAAGGACTCGACGTTACATAGCGCGACGGTGACCGATCCCTTGGAAGAGAGAATGATCGCCGAAAGCCTCACGCGCATATCATTTAAGGACGGCCAGAGACGTACGGCGAGTGAGACGCCGAAAACCGTGCACAAGGCCAAAGATACGCCGAAAGCGCTGGAAAACAGATCAGGCCAGTTCCCGACGCTGACGGAAGGCCCTAGCCAGCGAGAAGGCTACTCGGAAGGCGAAGGCTCACTTTCTTCGACGTTATGGGACGAACCAGACAACTACAGGAGGAAGAAGCTCCTTTTTCATTCCCAGACCGTCCTGGCCGACCTCAGTGGACCTTTGAAAGGTTCCAGACCTGTATGGATAAACTAGACAGGTTCATGTCCATCCCAGAAGACAGGGCACCCAAGAGACCATGGGAGGCACCCCTGGAGAGTCCAAGGGCTAAATACCAGAAGTTTTATAACCCCATACAGGAGGACATATACTCTTACGACCTCACTGAGGAAGACACCCTCTTCCAGGAGGAAGATGAGTTCACCTATGTTGGAGACCAACAAGAAGAGGAAGGTTTTCACGAGGACACTAACCTAGGTGAGGAGGGATTCCAGGAGGACACAGGCGAGGGCGACCCAAATCCCTGGGAGTCACCAAATAGGTCTACAGACACAGGCAGTAGCAGTATAGTCATCAGGTCTACTGAAACTACACCAGTCAGGAACCCTTCACCTGTTGATGATCAACCCACCTTCAATGCACTGCTGAAGAAGGCAGCAGCACATTTTGAACATGTAACTGGGGAGGTCACCCCAGACACCGATTTTGTGGAGAGGATTATCAAAGAAAAACCCCCCACTAGCCAAACTATCCCCATCCTCGCCTCAATTAAGAGACGTATTACCCCTTCTCTGTCCACTCCTGCACTGGTGAGAGGGGTCAATCCAAGGATTGAGAAACTGTTCTCTCCCTCTCAGTCAGACCCATTATATATTAAGGGTCACTCAATCCCAGGCTCCCTGGTCGTGACCAACACCAGGAAAAGGGCCGGAGTCCCACTATCTACCAGCGAGGCACCCCCAGATAAAGAGGGGAAGAAGCTTTATGCCCTAACCAAGAGAATCACCACCTCTGCAGCATTCTCTACCAGAATTGCCAACAATAACACACTATTGGCAAGCTATGCTGATGCTCAATGGGAAAAGCTTAAACAGGACATTGAAGAAGCTCCCGAACCCCTAAGAACTCATTTGCTGGCTACAGTTAACGAGGGCTCTCTGGTCAACCAAAGCATCGTCAAGAATACCCTTGATGCAGCAGAAACGGCTGGCCACACTTTGGTACAAGGAATTTTGCTGAAACGTCACGTCTGGCTTCGCAATTCCGGTTTTAAGGCAGAAACACAAGCGTCCCTTATTAATAAGCCCATAGAGGAGTCCAACCTCTTTGGGAAAGCAGTTGATGACGCGCTGGAGAATGCGAAGAAAGAATTTGACACAATAAAGACCTTAGACCAAATTTCAAAACCCCCTAACAGGCGGGGATTTGGTAATAAGCGCTTTTTTCGTGGCCAACGCCAGCAACAAAACCAACAACAGTATTCTGCCAGCAACTACCAAGGAAATAGTGGCCAGTAAAATCAGAGGGGTCAACGCCGTGGCAAAGGGAGAGGCTGGGGTTCCACCCCAGAGGCTCCCAAGCCACCAACACCACCAACTGATGCGAAGATTCGCGTCCCCTCCCATGCAACGCCGGTCAGGGGCCGGTTAAGATCCTTTCTTCCAGCATGGGAGAGAATAACATCAGACCGCTGGGTGCTTTCCACCATAGCCCGCGGCTACTGTATAGAGTTCAACAGTTCCCCAACATACAGACCCCCGAGGGGACGCCACATGACACCAGAACACCTCGCCATCCTTCTCCAAGAAGTGGACCAACTGCTGGAAAAAGGAGCCATAGAGGTCGTGCCTCTATCTCAGGTAACGGAAGGTATTTATTCAGTGTACTTCCTTGTACCCAAAAAGGATCTAACCATGCGCCCTGTATTAGATCTGCGCCCAGCGAACAAGTTTGTCAAACCCCAAAAGTTTTGTATGGTGACCTTACAGGAGGTGATCCCACTGCTATCACAGGGAGATTACATGGCGACACTGGACATGAAAGATGCATACTTTCATATTTTAATGTTGCCAGCGCACAGAAAATACCTCAGGTTCATGATAGAGGGCAAACACTACCAGTTCAGAATGCTACCCTTCGGCATAGCATCTGCTCCAAGGGTATTCACGAAGGTACTGGCAGTGGCAGCGGCCCACCTGCGCAGGTTATCCATCCCAGTATACCCTTACCTCGACAACTGGCTTATAACAGGGGACTCTTACGAGACATGCTTCTCAAACACCCAAAAGACTGTAGACCTTTTGTTCCAGCTGGGCTTCTCCATCAACGAGAAGAAGTCCAGCTTAGACCCCACCCAAGTCAAACAATTCCTAGGGGCTCTAATTCGAACAAAGGACGGCCTCGTCTTCCCCTCCAACGAGAGGGTCCAAAACATGCTGTTTCAGATCCCCCAATATGTGGCAGGTCGAGAGGTGGCGGTGCGCAAAGCAATGCGCTTGCTAGGTATGATGGTGTTGTGTATTTATTTGGTACCTCACGCGCGCCTGCGCATGCACCCAATACAAGAGTGGCTCAACAGCCAGTGGTGCCAGGCCAGCGGACAATGGGACGATCTAGTGGTGGTCTCGCAGGCCTTGGTTCTCTCGCTAGAGTGGTGGACAAAGGAAAACCTGATAATAGGGAAACCTTTTGCCACACCCGCGGTGGAGGCACTCTAACCACGGACGCATCCCTCACAGGATGGGGGGCTCACCTATCCCACCAGACTGCTCACGGAGTGTGGACTCCGACCGTAGCATCCAAGCACATAAACCTACTGGAGCTACTGAGGGTGTTCAAAGCACTAAAAGCCTTCCAAGAACACCTACAAGGGAAGACAGTGATGGTCCTTACAGACAGCACCACAGCCATGTACTACATCAACAAGCAGGGGGGGCACCCACTCTCCAGGACTGTCCAAGCTGTCCCAGAATATATGGAAGTGGGCTCTCAGACACAACATGTTCCTACTGTCACAACACGTACCAGGGTAACTTAATCTGCTAGCAGGCGAACTCAGCAGAGATTTCCCCCTGCCCAAAGAGTACGAATGGCGATTGCACGAAGACATCGTCTTAGACGTCTTCACGCAATGGGGATTCCCCGAAATAGACCTGTTCGCAACTCTGGAGAACTCACAATGCCAAAGTTACGCCTCCAGGTACCCCCAGAACCAGTCCAAGGGGAACGGTCTATCGATTCAATGGTCAGGGAAATTTGTTTACGCTTTTCCCCCCCGACTCCCCTTCTCAACAAAGTTGTGCACAAGATGCACCAGGAACAAGTTACCATGATACTAGTGGCCCCGATGTGGGCCCGGCAGCCATGGTTCAATCACTTGATGGAGATGTCTCTATCTCCCCCAGTGAAACTTCCCTGCCCGTACAACATGGTGTCACAGGACAAGGGCAGGACGCTACATCCATGCCCTCAGACCCTGAATTGAGCAGCCTGGCTCCTGAGATCATAGAATTTGGACATCTACAACTCCCTCAGAGATGTATGGACATCCTCAGGGAAGCCAGAAAACCTAATACTCGCCACTGCTATTCTAGCAAGTGGAGAAGATTTGTCATCTGGTGTAGAGGAAAGAGCATCAACCCTGTTGACTGCTCTCCCACACATTAAAGTCCACCTGGCGCCACTTTCTGCATACTCCACTTCCCAACTTAGTGTCGTGGTGGAAGATCCCAGTTATCAAGGCCTTCATGGAGGGTGTAAAGAGAATACACCCCCCGATAGCTAACCCAACTGCTTTTCTAATAGCGATCACCTCCATTAGGAGAGTTAGTGAACTACAGGCTCTTTCTGTTCTAGACCTCTTCGTAACAGTTCACAAAGATAAGGTGGTTCTACGCACACACCCAAGGTTTGCACCGAAATTCATCTCGAAATTCCATGTAAACCAGTCAATAGAACTACCAACGTTCTTTCAAAACCCTTCCAACTTGGGAGAAAAAAGTCTGCATACACTGGATGTACGCAGAACTGTCATGTTCTACATGGAAAGAAACAGGCCACTGAGAAAGACTAATCAGTTCTTTGTCTCGGTGGCAGCAGGAAGAGAAGGAGATGCAGTCTCAAAGTCAACTATATCTAGATGGATTGTTCAATGCATCACTCTCTGTTACACTCTTGCTAAGAGAGAACTACCCTTCAAGCCAAGAGCACATTCTACTCGAGGCACTGGGGCATCCATAGCATTCATTGCAAATGTTCCCCTTGAGTCCATCTGCAAAGCGGCTACCTGGAGTTCTGTGCACACCTTTACAAAACACTACTGTCTAGATGCACACTCTAGATCTGACTCCCAGGTGGGACAGGCAGTATTAAGACATCTTTTCTCTACTGTTCCTTCTCATAACCCACCGCCAACTCCGGGTACTGCTCACTAATCTATGCACAGCATGTGATTCTAAGCAGATTAACAAACATCAGAAGACAATGCATTTCTTACCATAAAAGCATTTCTGATGGTTGTATCTGATTAGATTCACATGCTCCCACCCTTCCTCCCAGCTCGGATGGAAGGAACATAGACATCTTTCTACATCTCTCTTTTCTGTACTCACTCACGTATAGAAGGCTCCCTCAGGGCAGAAAAAATACAAACAGAGGGATCTTGATGCGTGAGGGATTGTGGGTACAACGCACGTCACTATAGGGATAGTGTTACAGACACGCCTTGTCGATGTCCCCTTTTCGACTACGAAAAACAAAATGCAATACTCCGCAGTGACCACTGGATGTCGGACCTATGCACAGCATGTGAATCTAAGCAGATACAACCATCAGAAATGCTTTTACGGCAAGTAATGCATTGTCATATCGTTTCAGCAGCATTAACCATGGAGAAAATCCCTTTTAAATTTTGCTGCATGTGTAATCGGAAGTTTCCCCGGAAGTATACACACAATGGGCCTCATTACGACCCTGGCGGAAATCGGTATTGCATTTCCGCCATCGAATAGCGCTCGGTGCGATTATGACCCGTCACCGCAAAGTACGATGCCATTAGCGACACCGTAGTGAACGCCAACGCTAACTGCACCAAGTACGCGCGCGCGCCAAACCGTAATTACCACCATGGCGCAACGGTACGCGAATTCTGACCCTAGCGGACATGCACCTAACGCCATCAAGCACGGCGGAAAGTACCATTCCGCCATGGTTAGAAGTACGGCATCGCGAACCAACCATAAACGGCCCTACTGAGTGCCTGTACACCGCTCCCTGGCCACATTGTACAACTCCCCGTAGGTGCAATGAAGTCACACATTGCAACCAGTGAAATGTACTAGTCATCCATGCCTGCCAACGAACAAATGAATCTCAAGAGGGGCCAATGGGAGCTGCAGGGCACAGATGGCACGAATACAGAAGCTATTCCAATGGACATGACCTCAGTCTCCCACCAAGAAACGCACGCAAACACAGGCACCTGTGACCAGTAATATTCCGAAAATCACATCATTCCACCAATCCACCTGGCTGACCGGCATCTGTTACACAAAAGCTAATCCCCCGCCCCTGAGCATGACATCATTAAAACAGTCATATTGGCAGCCCTTATCCCTGCCCTCACTGGGCTTCGTAGGCAAACGCGCCCAGCACAGTACCACGCAACTATACTCCGAAGCTGGAACCCAATGCAGATCTCCTCACAATACATCGCTCCCCAAATAGGAATATGCCACATCACTTGCAAAGAAGAACGCTACACGGTCCATATCAGAATAGAAATTTAATGCACAACAAATTCACCAAGCCCATACAGCCATTAGGCCATGAACTCCAAAACACATTTCACCATTGTGGGCTGCATCCGCAATAAATGACCAGCTACTTCTTGTGTGACGCCCTGTTCCTTCATGGTACACAGGGGCTACATTCTCGTACGAAAAGGCAACATGGAAGCGCCTAGAACCGCAGGGCCGTCCCAATAGGGAGGCACTAGTCCAACTGAAAGGCCGAAATGTTGCTCCTAGCCACTAGTACTGCGTAAGGGCATGTGGCCCATTGGCGATCGTCCCATAAGATCGTAATGCTGCTCCACTGATTAACACGAAGCAGCAGGTGTCGGGAGTAAAATCCATCTGCAGGAGTGGCATACAGATGGCAGTGGCAAAAGGGGAGGAGATACCTGTCAACCAAATGAAATGAAAAAGAATAGTATGGCCATCAGAACTACATTTGAATTACTCACTTCAATGATCACACCAAATCCACAGCCATATGCATGCTAGCCCACTCCAAAGGATCATCACCACCCAAAAACCACTTGCGAATCATAACTATCTATATCGAGGTGAAAACACCATCACAAACGAGTGTACCTGTGCATGCGTCTGTTAAAACAGAATCCATCAGATGGGATTGGTAACGTGCATAGACACAAGTGTCTGAAGGCGCGTCGAGACAGGGAGGGCTCAACAAGGCCAGATAGACGATGGTCCCACTATGGCAGCCCTGCATCACATAGCGCAGGGGAGGCGGACAGATTCCAAGAAGCCCTGTACATGGCAAACTCTGTATCAAATCATCTGTCCATGCATCCATTCATCATTCCCTCATCCCGTAATGAAAACGCCTGTTTCCATACTCATATAACATGTGAAATTTCCATTGAGTCTGTGCGTTATGCAGCCTGCAAAATCCACTGTGCCCCAGCCCGTAATTCCAGTGTTGTGAAGTAACATGTATTTGGGAACGTCCGGCCTCATCGTCCACTTCGCTATTGCGCATCCCAAACTATTCATATCAATCATTGCATCCTCGCCATGGCCCCTGTCCCAAGGACATTGAACAATAGAACGTTATATTTGCAGTCAGGCCTGTGGGCATCTCCTCGCCGCTAGCTGAAAACCGAAAGCGCCGCCCTTCGAATTCCTCATTTGCAACATCACGTCGAAAAGGCATCTGTGGCCGCTTGAAATCACAAATTAATCCATCTAGTGCGGCTGTGTGTGAAAATGGCAACTGCCTTCACTCACAAATGGGACGCCCCGCCCGTCGTTGAACCTCGGTACAGTGATGCATGAGGGTCCACCGTTACTCGAGTACTACGTTCCACTGACCCTTCACAAGTCTGTTCGCGACTGCAAAGATAGTATGTGAAACAATGGGACCATAGCCGAATGAACATATCAACCAATGTTACATTGCCATCGGGTACAAATACATGATTGTAATAGCAAGATGCCATTCGTCGAATTGCAGCGTTGTGTGCGGGACGTGCTCGCCCAAAGGGGAGAGCAGCTTGCACAGGTGGAATGAATCACCACAGGTGGAGGCCATACAGCCTGAAAACACATAAATTGCACACCCAGTCTCCTCCCACAACCACACCCACTCCGAAATGCTACCGGCAGGACTAGCTATGTTGGCCCTGGGGGACCTGATAGCACTGCAAGTACTCCAACTTCAAGAAGAAGACGAACACCAACTACAACCGGCCGCACGGAGGAGACGCAGGAGGAGGAGGAGGGCAAGGCAGGGCCAGCAAGGGCCGCCAGCACAGCCACTACCACCACGCAGGCAGCCCGCAATCCCACGCCTCCGAGCACATCCGTTCAACCTCACTGATGAGCAGATCCACACCCTCTACCGTTTGGACCGGGACACCATAACCGCCATTGTGGACATGACACAGGCTGACCTTGTCAGCATGATAGATAGCCCAACCGCCATCCCACCCCTACTGAAGGTGGTGTCTGTACTCCACTTCCTGGCCACAGGCACCTACCAGCACACAGTCGGACAGTTGCATGGCATTTCACAGCCACTGTTCTCACGGACACTATTGCAAGTGCTCGATGCCCTCCTGCAGCACGCAGACGACTACATCTCTCTACCACGCTCGGAGCAGGAAATTACCAACACAAAAGTGGGATTCCATGCACTTGCCGGCATACCGGGTTGCATTGGTGCCATCGACTGCACCCATGTGGAATTGGTCGTCCCACATGCCATGGAGGCCCAGTACCGCAACCGAAAACAATTTCATTCTCTGAATGTACAAATGGTGTGTGACTCCAACAGGATCATTACACATTGTTGTGCCCGATTCCCTGGATCAACCCATGATTCTATGGTCTTGAGGAACTCTACAATACCACGCTACATGGAGCAACACGCAGGGAACAGATCCTGGCTACTCGGTGAGTCTCATTTCATGCATGATGATGTGGGGTATGTGATGCGGCAATGACCTGGCAGGAAGGGGGGGGGGGGTGCGTACGTAGCAATGGCATTCCACATAATTCGTTTATCGTCCACATACAGGTGATGCCGGATATCCACTGAAGAGATGGCTCCTCACACCAGTCCGGAACCCACGGGACCAGCATGAGGAGGACTACAACCATGCCCACTCACGTACCCGTGTAGTCATAGAACAGGCATTCGGCCTACTGAAGACTCGTTTCCGGTGCCTCAGCAGGTCTGGCGGGGCACTCCTGTACCGCCATGTGAAGGTTGCAAAGATGGTGATGGCATGTGTCATGCTACACAACATGTGCGTACGTAGAAATGTGCCCATGCCCCCTGACGCAGAACTGCAAGCACCTGAAGATGGTCATGATGAGGGTGGGGATGTGGCAGCACCTCAAGGAGTCTGCGAGGCACAGGAGGGCCGTGACATTCGTCAGCATCTCATAGATGCATGCTTCTAGCACTCACGCCTGGTGGCTGATACATGGACACGGGACTCGTGGCACTTTGTGTGTTTGGTACATGCACAATATGGACTGTACGCCTATAATGGCCTCGTACACAAAGATCAATGTCCACACATCTCATTGGTTGATCGTGCATTTTTTATGGCATATGTGATATCATGTTAAACACCCTATCGACCCGCCACCCAAGTGAGCCCAACACCCCCCTCCACCCTCCTACCTCCCCCCCGAACACCAGTGTCCAAAGATGCTCATTGTCAGTGGGCAGTCGCTATTGCAAGCCCCCTCTGCGGGTATCAGGGGCACCCCTGCCTGTGGAGCGCAGGTTCCTCCCAGATCTACGTTGGGGGCTGCCCTGGACGGAACTTGCAACGGATGATGTCTCTGCCTGCTCACGTCCATGCATGTCCCTAAGGGTTTGTGAGAGCTCAGTGAGCACACGGTGCACTGCGGCAAGTTCGGCACATACGTCTTTGGACGTCGCATGCAGTTCCCCCCTCAGGCTCTCGGTGCTTCTCTCCATTTGGACTCTCAGGCTCTCGGTGCTACTCTCCATTTGGACTCTCAGGCTCTCGGTGCTACTCTCCATTTGTGCCCTTAGTGTCTCTGTACTTCTCTCCATTTCTGCCCTAAGTGTCTCAGTTGATGTTTCTATGTCTGCCTTAGTGCCCCCACATTCATCGGCATGGTCCTTGAGGAGCGTGGCCAGTTGCTGCTGTTGCACGATTAACTGGTCGAGGGACTGTTGCCTCTGCTGGGCCATGGCCATTTGCGGTGGTGTCACAGAGTGGCTGTTCGCCTCATGTTGCCCTGCCACAGGGCTTGTGGGGGATGGCCAGTCGTCGTCTTGTGGGTGCCCCTGCGTGGTATCCTCATGGTGTACGGGATGGAACAGACAAGGGGGATTGGGACAGGTCATGGATGGATCTGACTTCGACATCCCCGTTTTCTGTGTCAGAGCATGCTGCCATTAATGCAGTGTCACCTATGGTGCTGCTGCCACCAGAAGCAGTGCCTACTGTGGCATCCATTGGGGGGACCTGTGGTGGTGGTGGTGGTGTTGTGGGCATGCTGGCTGCTGGGGTGCCTGTTGGAGTTCCCTCCTCTGTGCTGCCACTTGATTTGTGCTGCTGCCGTGTCTTGATGCGTGCAGCTGAGGTGGAGGGTCTTTGGCCGTCGGTCTTGGCCCTCTTTGCAGGTGTGCTGGTAGGGGTGTCCTGGAGCTCGTCGTTTGGATCGGACCCTGTGGTGGAGTAAAGGAGGGCGAGCGTTATTAATGGGTCTGTGGGAATTGTAATGGCAATGTATCACATGCATTGGGGTGGTACCTGAGGGTGATTTGGGTCGGGGCCTTGGAGGTGGTTTCATTTGTGTGTGGAGTGAGGGTGCAGTTGTTTGGCAGCCTGCAGTTAGGGTGTGCCTGCTGCACGTGTAGAGGGTGTTTTTAGGATTTTTAATTATTTATGTATTTGATGTGAGTTTTGAAGTGTGCTATCAGGCCTATGTATGTGGACGTTCTCCTGGACATGTGTTACTGTTGCACTATGTGGGCACGTGGTACCCCCATGATTGGACATTGTGGTTTTGGCATTGTTTTATTTGGGCCACCTACCTGATTCTTCGGATGTCTGCACTCCTTTCTCCATCCCTCCGACTCCCTCTATGCTCTCCATTCCTATGGTGGAGGCACAGATTTCTTCCCGGGGGGTCAACTTGATGGGTGATTCCGATCCTCCCCCGGTGGCTGTGGCAATGTTGCGGTTGGCAGAAAGTATGCTACGGACGCGTATCCGCAGGTCGTCCCATCGCTTTCTGCATTGCTGTGGGTTGCGGGGTGCGGTCCCCACCGCACTTACCCGCTGTGCCACCAGGGCCCATATGGCCTTCTTGTTCGCAAGTGCCGTCCTGGTCATTTGCGTGGAGAAGACGGCGGCAGCATTCTCCTGGAGGGTCTCTGTGAGCACGGTGAGTTCCTCACGGGAGAAGTGGACCTGCCGCTTGTGGTCGCACGCTTTCTTCGCTACTTTTCCCATTTTTCTTGGTTTCACTAGGGTGGATGACGGGTTGGGATGTGTCTCAGGGTAGTATTTTTAATGGTTGTGTGGATTTTGTGGTTTTATAGGTGTACGGCATGATGTTTCCCGTTCCGGGACCATGCTTTTACTTCCGTTTCCGTATATTTACGGTCACCGTACTTTCCGGTTGGCGCTCACTGCGGTGTCCGCTAAGATGGGTGGCGGTATTGCACCTAGGGCGCCGTACGGCGGCGGTGTGGGCCGTTTTGGGGTCATTTCCGCCATCGCGGACTTTGCACTTCCGCCATGGCGTGGTGCTCGTGCCCGATGGGTCGGAATGAGCCGCACTTTGCTCCATCGTGCAATGGCGGAAACGCTATTTATGCTGTGGCGGTCCGGTCAGTCACTTTCCGCCAGGGTCGTAATGAGGGCCAATGTGTTTAACCATTGTTTTTCAAGAGACCACCAGGAGGCCAAATGTCGAGCATGTAAGCTCTTCAATTTGAAGACTCTTAAGGATCGACGATAGAAACACTGGGTGCACTATGTGATGCAAGCTGAGGCATCTACAGAATACTAGGAAGGCAGAGCAGGACAGTCCCTGTGTCTTCAGTGACTCCAATGAGACGTCTGATTGGAAAACTGAAGTTGCACAGGTGCCAGTCCACAGCTCTGAATGGCAGGCATCGGGCTCCGTTATGGAGGCTTCCTTTGGTGACAAGGCCAAACATATAAAACACCTGTATGTGGTCTGCTCAGTGCATAGTGCGCCAATGCCAAGCAAACCGAAGTAGCCAGCTTCATAGAGAAGCACTTATCTAACTTCTGCCGTTTCAACGCATTTGTCGAAATGCCCAAAGGTTTCGGTGGAACGCATATCCTCAGCAAGCTGCTCCAAAAACCTCTGCACCGAGTGGTGCTCTTTCAACGCATGTTCACAAAACATTGCACTGGGAGTCTGCCCAATGCCACACCCAAAATAGCTGCACATTCGCATTAACATAAATCGCACATATTGAAACAGACAGTTCAAATGTTGACAGAAACACCTAAGTCGGGGTAGACCGGTAGCACTTTCCCTTTAGTGGAAACACTTAAGAAAAAGAAACATGCACAGGAAAGTCTGGAGGAAGAGGTGGTTTCGACAATGCAAGCAACTCCTTCTCGTGGTGCTTGAACAAAATGTAGATTTGAACAAACCCTAGATAAAATGGCCTCTTTCATGGATTTTGTACACAAACATCCTATGAAACAAACATGTTATTCAGGAGTAGGAGGTTCCATCTAAAACACCTATACTGGATCACACACACACACTTATGAGGGAGCCCATAACTGAGCTGAATGCACTGAGCCAGATGACTATAATGTCCCATCCCCAGACATAATGGATGATCCAATATCTTCATCACCCATTGATGATCATTTTTAGTATAATCTTCTTAAAAAGACGTGCAATGTATTTGTTATAGTTATTTCTCTCCAATATCGACACCTGAGAATCTGAGGAGGTCACTGATTTCATTGACTTTCTCAACGAGAAAAAGCAAATAGATCAATATATGCAAGTATTAGTCTGTTAAGAGGAGATTAATACCATCCCTCTCAACACCTGCTCTAACCACAGCCATTAATCCATGCATTGATCAGCATTTCAAGTGAATACCTACAGTCCCTCTTTTATTAAAGGGCATCTTAAACCAGATACCCTCGTAGTGGCTGCTACCCGTAAAAGAGCTGCCACGCCCTTAGCCACACCTGAGGTACCTCCTGATAAGGAGAGCAAAAAGATTTGCAGCCCAGGGAAAAAGAAAGCAACATCAGCTGCTTTTCAAATGCGTATTGCCAATAATACAACTCTTATGGAAAGTTTTTTTAATTTGGGATCATGTGGAAGACCTTGTTAATGGCGTTCTTGAGCCCCTTAGGTCTGAAATACTTATGACTCTCACAGCGGGCAAGCAAACTGCCAATACCATCATTAAGAACCCTCTTAATGCTGCAGATTCCGCTAGTAGAATGGTTGCAGAGGGGAACCCTAATAAAAAAAAACATGCGTGGCTAGGAAACTCTTGAGTTTAGACCAGAAACCAAGCCACACTGCTAAACATGCCAGTGGGGGACAATGCCCTATTTGGCAAAGCAGTGGATGATGCTCGTGTAACTGTGAAAAAGGAGAACAAGGCTCTTAAAACAACACTTTTCAAGTACACTTTCAACAGATGTTTTCTAACCACCGTAGTTTTCGGAATCAAAGCTACTCTGACCTCAGGCCAGTCAGGCTATAACTCGGGTGCAGGCTCCAGATCGTGGTATGCCAACCAGTAATAATTATTTACGTCTCAATCTTCATTTCACAGACAATTTAGAAGGGGACATAGCAGAGGTAGGGGCCAAGCCACTTCAGATTCTGCCACACCTGCCAAAAAATGAATTCCTGTTTCAGTTCCCCTCCCATACCACCGTAGTAGGGGTTCGCATTACATCATTTGCCTCACATATGGGAGGGGATGACATCGGGCAAGTGGGTGTTGTCAACAATAAAACACAGGTATTGTGTGAAACCACACGATCATCCACCAAGACACAGAAAGATACAGTTATACCATCAGATCCTTCAAGCCGAATTGATACTCTTCTGGAAAAAGGAGCCATAGAACTCGTTCCACCATCAGAGGTGAACAAGGGTATTTATTCAGTGTACACCCAGTGCTTGACCTTAGAGCAGCAAACACTTATGTCAAACCACAAAAGTTCAGAATGACCACATTGCAGAAAGTCATCCCAGTGCTCAAAAAGGGAGACTTCATGGCAACACTAGATATGAAAGATGCATATTTTCATATTTCAATGCTGCCAGCGCATTTAAAATCTCTACGTTTCAAAATAGGTTTGACACACTTCCAATTCCAGTTGCTTCCCTTCAGAATGGCATCAGCGTGTCAGGTATTCCCAAAGGTAACCGCAATGGTAGCAGCACTCCTGCACAGAGACTGTATCCCAGTGTACCCTTATCTGAACGTCCGGCTAATAACTGGAGAATACGTATAAAACAATAAATCTTCTGTATCAATTGAGATTCTCTACGAAAAGAAATGGCACCTAATACCCAGTCAGCAAAACCAATTCTTAGGAGCATTTACTCGCACAAAAGACTATTTGGCCTTTCCCTCCAACGGGAGGGTCCAAAACATACTAAAGCAAATCCCTTGTTTTGCAGTCATTCATCAGATAACAGTCAGGAAAGTAAGACGACCTCTCGGCATGATTGCATCATGCATTTTCATCATGCCACATGCATGGCTATACACGTGGTCAGTGCAACAGTGGTTTGCAAAATCTCCACTAGATTGTCCTTATTGCCTGCAACCATTGTTTCGCCAACAGTGGTGTTAGCACTTCAGTGGTGGACAAAGGTGAACATGTTACAACCGAAACCCTTTGTCAACCCGCCAACACATTTCACAATCGCAACAGACGCATCACTCTTAGGATGGGGAACCTATTGTGTCCACCATGCAGCCCGGGGCATGTGGAACAAATACTTGCCAAAAAGCACATCAGTCTTCTGGAATTGCTAGCAGTTTACAAGGCACTATAAGCTTTCCAACATCACTTGATAGGAAAGCATTTACTAAAATATAATAGACCGCATAGCCGCCATGTTTTACATCAACAAACAGGGTGGGACTCACTCCCTAAATCTGTCCACAATAGCACATAAGATCTGAAAATGGAGCCTCCAAACAGGAATATATTGCCAATCTCAGCATGTTCCAGGGGAACACAACTGCCTAGCAGGTACACTAAGCAGAGACACACATCAACCCTCAGAAAACTAGAGGGAGTTCTATTCAGACATTGTAGACACCATTTTCATACTTTGGAGGTAACCAAACATGGACTTGTTTGCCACAAAAGAGAATGCAAAATGCTTAACTTACCCCCCCCCCCCCCAGGCTCCTACAGAAAGGGTACAAGGAGAATGCACTGTGGATTAGTTGGTCAGGAGTATTTGAATATGCTTTTCCTCCAACAGCACCCTTGAACAAATTAATCCACAAAACACACCAGGAACATATAATAATGATCCTAATTGCTCCAATGTAGGCACGTCAAACGTGGTATTCCCACCTGCTCAAAATGTCCATTTTCCACCAATAAAGTTAGCATGCCCTTATAACATGTTAACACAGAATGAGGGGTTAATCCTACATCCTTTGACAACCAATTTAGCAATTAAGCGCCTAAAGTCCTAGAGTTTGGACACCTTAATTTGCCTGACATATGCATAGAAATATTAAAAGAAGTCTGTAAACCAAACACTAAACACTGCTACTTTAACAAATTAAAACGATATGCGCTATGCTATAACAAGTCAATGTCAATCCAAATGACTGCTCACCCTCACACATAGTGCACAAATAGAGCACTATCTACTATGCTACTTAGACTCAGCTCTGGTCTTTAATTCATTAAAAATCCATTTATCCACGTCCATTTAGCCGCACAAGCTGCATCTACAACATTGCAAAATGAGGATTCTTGGTTGAAAGTTCCAGTCGTGAAAGCCTTCAGGGAGGGAGTTACAAGGCTTTACCCTTCGATTTCAAACCCACCCCCAGAATGGGATTTAAATATTGTCGTAAGCAAATTCATGGGCTCCCCTTGTGAGTAAATGTATAACGCAAGCTTCAAAGATCTCGCTTAAAAGGCTGCTCTCCTTATAGCCATCACTTCTATTACAAGGGTAAATAATGTGAGGAACCAGCAATGAGACGCAGACAGAGGACTAATGTTGGTGGTTCCAAACTTGTATTCCAATAATAAAGGGGTTTGGAAATGCCTTACTGTCCTTACTCTAGGAGGTTTTTACCTACCTCAGCCAAAAACAAAGGGTCTGCCATGTGTCAAGATGTCCAAAGCAAAATTATCCTGTGTTCGAAATCCTATCCTAGCCCTCGCATTCTATAAATAACTATAAGTTGCTAAGAGGTATGGTCTCTGGCTTAAAAAGTTCACAAATGTGTCTAAAGCTATGCTTTCCCTCACTCTATACAAACATGTGATGGGAAGTTCTTTACAAAATAAGAAAAATAGTAGTTCAACAAAAATGGACACCAGGATTGGTTTCAGGTTGTCTTCTTACCAGGTGCTGCTCGGTCAATGTCACGCAAATAAGTTCAATCCACAGAGCTATTCATAAGAACTTCTCCACAGGCCCCTTGTAGTTATTCTAACTATCTTCAGTGTCTTTAAGTCCCTTTGGGGATCCCTTCCCCAAGCTTCGCTTCATCAAGTTTTAAAACACCATGTAAAATGGAAACACAGTTCCTTTTGTAAGCCTCTCACGGTTATCTTCCCCATGCTTCAATCCTCTCACAAGTTCAACAAAAAAACGAACACGTCTCTAACTTGGTTAGGCCTCTTAGGGATTCCCTTCCCCAATATCGGGTCCTTTTCAACTTTGAAACACAAAATCAGTTCTTTATCCGTTTGTTCTTTGATTTCTTAAACAGGCCTCTCACGGATATCTTTCCCCCCAAGCTCTAGGCCTCTTCCAGCTTCCAAACACAAGACCTGATTTAGTACAGTTCTGTCTTGAATTCATAAACCATTCTTTCATGGGGTAGAATTAGAGGCTTTTGAAAATTACAGGCTTTTTGCTTTTCTTAGGCGCGACCTACCTGACCCTCTTGCCCCTCTTTGCTCTCACGTTCATCTGTTACCTTTTTGTTTCCTTCAGATGCTTTCTGCACCCCTTTTCTTCTGCTTTCCTTTCCGTGCACACTTGCACCCTCTTTAACGTGCCCCAGACACTTTTCTTTGCCTTTCTTGTGCCCCTCTCTCGCTTTGGGCCACTCACTGCTTCTGTCCACTTTCTCTCGCTTTCAGCTTCGATCAGGCTTTTACTCGCCTTTCGGTCCGATCTGCTTTTCTCACTGCTTTTCTTTTGCTTTCGGTCTACGCGCTGCGCTTTCAGCCTTTTTGCTTTTACTTTTACTTTTAACTTTAACACTTGTCTTTCTCTCTGATTCTGTGCCGCTTTTCCTGTTCGTGACTTTCTCCCGCTCGGCTCTCATTTAAACGCACGCTCCTGAGTTTCTCTTACAATCTTCATGAAACTCCACTAGCAGCGTTTCGTTGAGAGGCGGTTCCTCCAGGCAATGCAGGGTTGAGGTCAGGGTCTCACCAACTGCCCCTTAGGCACCCTTGGTCGGCACTGGCCCCAAGGGAACGAACACTTCACTGGACCTAACCTGCGGAATGCAGGCAGTGCTTATTTGGCTCCCTCGGCCACGCTGCACCGCACACAATCACACAAGGGGCCATCTGTGTGCCGTCTTCCTCCTGCCAGAAGCTCCTGCTTCTCTCCACTTCTGGGCTCTACCGGTCCGAACTGCATTCCGAGCTCGTTTGTGTTTGTGACTGACCACACCTTTTATAGCTGAACACACAGTCCAATGGAGCCTGGTGCGAATGGTTACCTACCAATGCCTGACTCTGCCTGACTCTATTAGTGGGACAGTAGTTTTTTTCTAATGTAGGTATCCCTTACTTTACCCATGTTATTTCTATGGGTAATCTCTACTGATCCTAGTGACCTCCTCCTCATCTCAGTATTTATGCGAAACAGGTAGGGGAGAGATTGTAAACATTCTTTCGAGGTTAGGGGAGAGTGTTCAAAGAGATAACAGGATTTAAGTTGAGTTCTGATCACCTTATCTGGATATTGCCTGGGGATATATGAATTTGTCATGGTTTGTTTGTCCCCACAGGAGGACATTTTGGTTTGCTGATGATCTGTGTGTATAGAGCTTTAGGTGGTTTTCCCTATGAGTTGGAGAGAATACATGCATCTTACTCTGTGCCCTGATCCCGTGTCACGTGCACCTTTCTCCCTCTCGCTCTTGGGTAATTGGGTCGTTCCCGCCTTGCTCTGGGACCACGATGGATCTTGCCACCTGGATTTGGGTTATGGGAGTCAAGATATCCCAAGAAGGCATCTGGGACATCCTCTTCCACCACTGTCTGGTTAGAATACTGCGTCTTGTCTAGACACTCTGCTGAGTGCAACCCCGGACCCCAGGTGATCCTCCCTCGCTTGTCCACTCCCAGGGTTGGGATCCAAAAGCGATGGACCTCCCTGACACCTGAATAGAGGATTCTGTGGGTCTACATGGGAGAATACCCCTAGGTTTCTCACATTATGTAATGTTTGTCATATACATTTCTGAGGCTTGTGGATCTGCTTAGAATCGTATCATATATGCTAAGAAGAAGTAATTTATAATGTGCTTGTACATAGGTGTTTCTAGACGCAACAAGACAAGGAAAGGAAGACAGGAGGAGGACAAAAACAACGCTCTTACTGGGCCTTGTCATTCAGATTGTGTAAGTGCGGGAGGGGAGAGGGAGAAGTGTCAGGGGGCAGAGGGGAGGGCAGAATGCAATGGAACACCTAAGTGCTGCCAAGGAGGTGGCTCATAAGCGCAGAGAGTCGGGGGGACTGTAGGGTTGCAGATACAATCCCTAAGTGGTTGGAAGGTCTGGAGGCCGTGCAAGGGCAACTGGTCGTGCAGGCACATGCATGGTCCAGTAAGTTTAGTGGGTGGCCAGGTAATCAGTATGCGCAGACTGGGGCATCAGCAAGTGAGAGGGAGAGAGAAAGTGGAAGCGAAAAGGAGGGTCTTGAGTAGAATAGGCAGACCTCTAGTAGTAGGTGCGCAGTATTGCATGACTTGTTTTTGAAGTTCGAAAAGACACATTGACTGAACCTGTTTGTAATACTATCCCTAGTGTGACGTGTACCCATGTTCCTTCATGCGTCAAGGTCCCTCAGATTGTTTTTTTTCCGCCATCGTGGTTGGCCCCTCTATGCAGAGTTTCTTGGCTAACAACATTATTAATGTATGAAAGTTAGCTTAAACGTATTTGCTTGTTGTCTTAACGACGACTCGCTGGCTTCGGCCTACACCAGGCTTCGACCTGTTACTGTAGGAAGAGTGGGGGAAACTTCATACTTTCTAACATGTTATAGTATTTCTCTTCACTCTTTCTTATATACAATGTATGTCGGGTTGCCTTTTTTTTTAAATATGGAGACTACTTTGTAATAAAACTATTCATGTGTGCAACCACTTCCTTCCAAGCGACCACTCCGAAAAGCGCGGTCAGTCCTGTTAACTGTTTAAACCTAAAGCATTAAAGGATAGACGTACTATACGTTGGGAGGGCTACGCCATGTAGGCCGAGGCTTATGCCGACAACTCGACGGGCGCAGAAGAGCAAGGCAGCTACTGCATACAAAGTGACGCCAAAGACATTATGGGTTCTGCTGAATCCTGCGGCCCAGTCCCATATCCAATAAGCAAGTCAGCGGTCCTTTGATAGAGACCACACTCAGTGACAAGCGCACACATAAGCACTACCATGCTAAAAATACAACCTGACCCATTTTTCAACTAAAAAGTCAAAACATGGACACGCGGTATTGGCTGATTCTGCCTCGAAACGTCCTTTGTCCTCTGGCCCTCAACTTTATGTTCGTCACAAGACAAACATGAAAAGACGCTGAGTGATAAAAGTACTACCGCGAAAAAGGAATATTTGCATGCCGAACCTCATGTGTTGTCACGAAAATATTAGACATACACTGATGGTACATCAAAACACATTCAACACAAACCAGTTTTAAAACCACTTTCTGCACCCTTGGAAGGCACGCCGTAACACACACAGTACACATCCGCCTAATCCCCTTTGTCAGAGGCCTTACAGTCACACCACACCTATCAAGCTGAAGGTGATCATATAGCTTTTGATTTTAGTAAAGCTTGTAGCACAGGATATTGGACAAAAGAAAAGTTGTAAAAAACAATGGATAAAATGTCATGTTTTGTAAACTTCCTGGAAAAGAATGCCTTGAAGCAAACATATTTCTATCAAGGGGGAGAGGGAACCTCCTTGTAAATCTCAAAGGTTAGTATATGTCCAACACACACAAGTCATGTCTTTCTCTGGGGATGATCTGGACCAACATGCTCAAGCAGGTCAACAGATGGCTGCTCTAGGTGATCAAGATGATGATCAGGGTGATCATGGTTACGCTGAAGAAGATGAACAAGGTCAGTTTGTTGACCAATTTACACAGGATCAGTATGAAGACAATGATCCTGACATTTATGTGCTACCATCTCCTGAAGACCTTGATCAACCCATCGCTGATTTCCCGATACATTACCAGATTCAGTGTAATAATCGACTTATTAAAACAGCTAATCATTTTAAGTTCTAGCCTCAAGAAGTACCACAGGACGCAGACTTTGTTAATGACATTTGAGGAGATAAAACGAAAGAAGACTTTTAAACCTGCTTCCACTGACCCCCTCTACATTAGGGGACAGTTGAAGCCTGACTCCCTACTGGTCACAAGAAAAAGGGCGGGCACTCCTTTAGCATCTGCGGAGGCACCACCCTAAAAAGAAAGCAATAAATGATATGCTCTAGGCAGGAAGGTAGCCTGTCAAATACCCATCACTAACTATAGCATTTTTTAGCCAGAAACGATAGGTCACTATGGGACAGTGTCAATGACCAACTTGATACTGTTCCTCAACCCTTACATTATTGCTGAAAGTACCCTTTTGAAGCGTCATTCTTGGTTGAGGCAGTCTGGTTTCAAACTAGAGGTTCAAGCAACACTGCTAGATATGCCCATTGAACCGCATGTTTTATATGGTAAAGCAGTGGACGATTATCTTAAAAAATTCAAAGGAAGAGCATGAGTCCCTTGGAACTCTAGGGCAAATCCCTAACAAACCCTGTATTCCATTGGCGGTCTTCAACACTCGACAATCCTTTAGAGAGGGATACGCATGTACATCAAAGGCAGGGTAGAGTTGGGGATCTTCATCGCCATGGTATTCCTCACAAACCCAATCGGCCCCTTATCAATCCACTTCTCAAAGACGCAGGGGTAGAGCTGCAGCCGCTAGAGGCTGGACAGCCCTTAAGCAATGACACACACCCATTCAGGGTCCCTCCCATGCCTCTGCTGTAGGGGGTCGCATTTCACTATTCACCCACGCATGTGAGGGGAGCACATCAGACCAGTGGGTGCTGTCGACTGTGTCCAAGGGTTACTGCATCACGTTCTTAGAACAACCCCCACATCATCCACCAAGACACAGAAAGATGTTGCAGGAACACCAGCACATTCTACAAGCTGCGATCGAGTCTTTTCAACAGAACGGTACAATACAATTGTTTCCACCTCACGAGGTAAACAAGGGTATCTGTTCAGTGTACTTCCTAGTCCCACTTAAGGATTTAACTGTGCGCCCTGTGTTAAACCTGCGTCCAGCCAACGCATATGTCTAACCAAAAAAGTTTCGAATGACAACTCTTTAAGAGGTAATCACTCTACCAAAAAGAGGGAGATTAAATGGAAATATTGCAGAGGAAAGATGCATACTTTCATATTTCAATGTTGCCAGTGCACAGAAAGTACTTGCGCTTCCCGATAGTGAACACTCACTACCAGTTCAAAGTGCTCCCCTTCAGAATTTCATCAGCGCCAAGCGGGTTTACCAAGGTACAGGCAGAAGTTCCGGCACACTTGTGATGGTAATCCATCCCAGTATATACTCCATCCCAGTATATCCTTATATAGACTACTAGCTCATAACAGGATACACAACACAGATGTCAACATCACACTCAAGCCACAATCAACCTTTTGTTCCAATTGGGGTTCTCTATCAACCAGAAAAAATCCAGTCTCGTCCCCAGCCAAGTAAAGCAATTACTGGATGCATTAATACGAACACAAGAAAGATTTGTTTTACCCTCCAATGAAAGAGTACAAAACATGCCATTTCAAATACCTCATTATGTGGCCAGTCATCGCATAACCACACGGATGGCAATGCACCTACTCTGGATGATGTCATGCATATACCTTGTCCCACACGCACGTCTACTCCTGACCCCAGTGCAAGAGTGGCTAGTGAAACAATGGTCTCAAACAAGCGGTCAGTGTGATGAGCTATAGTGGCTAGTACAAACACTGCAGTCTTGGTCAAAAGAAAATCTGTTGAAGGGAAAACCGTTTCGCAATCCAGCAATACAGGCCACACTTGCACATCCTCTCCACCAAATTGCTCACAGCGTTGTGAGGAGTCAGAAATGAGAGCCGAACACAAAGTTGTGGTATTCTCAAAGTCAGACATTTTTATTAACAGAAGTGGGTTGAAAAAATGCCTCTCTAGCCCTACTTATAGAGGAATGTCCCTACCTAGAAAACTAAACTAAAGATCGGTCTAAGCTGCTCTAAGCTGACCTTCACACTAGATACAAAACCACAAAGGGTGCAAGGAAGTGTTCTTGACTTAATATTTGCAAAAAGTGTTCACAACCAAAAATATAAGGATAACTCCAACAAAAGTGTCTTCCAATTAAAGTCCCTTGGATCCAGATGGTGGTCCCCTTCCCCTGGATCTTTTGGTAGGACGGCAAGAGTGTCCTTTTATCCAACGGTGGGTTCCTTTTGTGTCCTTTTATCCAACGGTGGGTTCCTTTTGTGTCCTTTTATCCAACGGTGGGTTCCTTTTGTGTCCTTTTATCCAACACTTCCTTTGTGTCCTTTTATCCAACACTTCCTTTGTGTCTTTGTATCCAACACTTCCTTTGTGTCTTTGTACTGGACTCACAGGTCTTGTTCAAACAATAAACAGTCTTTCTTTAACTCTTCTTGTAACTTTGGCAGATTGCCTTGTGTACTCCCCTGCCAGGAATCCTCCTATGGGTTTTTTCAGATCCCTTGGTATACTCCCCTGCCAGGTATCTTCCCAAAATGTCACTCTTTATACAACTTCAGGTGCCTGGTACTTGCCTGCCAGGTCTTCTTTCATGGTCTTCCCAGATATCCTTGTATACTGCCCTCCTAGGTCTCTTCCCACAATGTCAGAATCTCTTGTAACTTTTGTGGATTACCTGGTGCACTACCCTTCCAGGAATCCTCTAGTATACTCCTCTGCCAGATATCTTCCCACAATGTCAGCTGCCTGGTTTATTCCCCTGCCAGGACTTCTTATTGTTTTTTTCCGCCATACTGGTCGGAAGCATCTTGCGGAGTCCCCTGGCCTTAGCCATACGTTTGCTAATTATTGCAATTTAAAATTATTTATTTACATCCTTCCCCACCCCAACGTCGACCATCGACACTCGACGACGGCTGGAGAAGACATCGACCGTCGGCTGCTGCACGACGGATCTGGGCCTCGGAAGGCCGCTGGCCTCGGCCCGGGCCTAGTAGGCCGCTGGCCTCGGCCCTGCAAGTAGGGAGAGTGGGGGGTGGTACATACTCTTCACTCTTGGTATATAGGTACACCTTATATATTTCCTACACTTACCAGCCCGCTGCCTCAAGGTGCGAATGGAGGGTACCCCTTTCCAATTCTGCCCCAAGTGCAACCGCAAATACCCTTGGGTCGACAGGCACGCCACGTGCAATCTCTGCTTGCCGAGGGACCACCCCGAAGCGAACTGCAGAGCGTGTAGTAGGTTTAAACCTAAAACACTTATGGACCGTTCGACAAAGCGTTGGGCCCACCACGCCAGGCAGGCAGCCATGGCAGCGGAGGGCGCCTTCAGCGATGGCAGCGACGTCGTACTTTTGGACGGCGAGGGCATTACGGCGTCGAAAGACTGCCGAGCGCAGGTCCCCGACCTCGGAAAGTTGTCCGGCAGGGCGGCTATGGGGAAGACCCCCGGCGACGCAAGCGCTACACACACTAAGCACACTAAGTCCAACCGAACCTCGACGACGTCGACTTCTCGGAAAGAGGCACGGATAGAACGGTCCGTCTCGGTGTCCTCTGGGCGCTCTCGATCGAGATCGCCTCATGACGCAAGGCAATCATCCACTCTTGCCAAGAGTGCCTCGCTCCCTAGATTAACGGAAGTTCGATCGTCGGAAGACGAAGACGACTTCCACCCCCAGGCCGCGCTCCAAGAGACCGAGAGCGCAGTTAACACCAGCGAGGCCCCACGCTCGAAGCAAGATACCTCTCCCGACCCTCGGCGCCAGGCGTCGAAAGTCTCTGGGGCCTCCAAGGGGCAGGGAAAATTTTTTTCCACGCACGGGGAGGGAGGGAAACAGCGGAAAGCTCAGCCTTCCACTCCTGTAAGACCATCCTTCCACCCCAAGCAGACAGATAAACATAAATCTACTGGGACATCAACATCCAGCAAGGGTACCCTTGATAAGTCCTCTAAGTTGCCTACTAAAGTCATACCCTGTTCCAAAGAATGGTCCAGTGAGGACATAGACAGGGTCATGTCAAGGATGTCTTCCTTAGCTGATTTTTATGACAAAAACCCAGAACATTTCCTTTCGTATGACCCTCAAGGGGCCACACCCTCAGGCTCCTCTGATCCTATCCCCCTAAGTAAAAAGGCCCGGGTCGAAAGACCTGACCCCTTCGAGGTGCAGCCTTACTCTACTCCATACTCCAGATACCAAGGAAAACCTTTCCCTGAAGAGGACCAGGAGTTTACAATTATGGAGGAACGAACCGGGTCTGAATACTATGCGGAGGATGAGGACCTGGAGGAGGTAGAAGATGAGCAGGAAATTTACAGAGTAGATTCCCCGGTAGAGAGCGAAGCCCCAGTTACCGACTCACCAGTTGATAACCAACCCCTCCTTAATGAAGTTCTCGCTCGCGCAGCAGAACATTTTCACATCGACACCCACGGTGTACAGGAGGAAAGGGACTTCGCAGAAGAGTTGGTGGGAGAGAGGAGGCCGGTCGCTCAGACCATCCCTATCCTTAAATCCATCCAACGTAGAATAGATCCATCCCTGGTGAATCCTAACCTCACCAGAGCCGTCAACCCCAGAGTCGAAAAACTTTTTGGGGCAGCCCAGTCTGACCCTCTTTATATAAGAGGTCATCTTAAACCAGACTCCCTAGTGGTTACCAACACTCGGAAGAGGGCTGGGACACCCTTATCGTCGTCAGAAGCTCCTCCCGACAAGGAGAGCAAAAGACTGTACGGGTTTGGCAGGAAGGTAGCCTCAACGTCCGCCTACCAAGCAAGGATTGCAAACTCCACCACCCTGTTGGCAAGTTACAACTGCCATCAATGGGAAGAGGTCGCGGCGCTCATAGCCTCTGCTCCTGAACCGTTAAAGGGCCAGTTGGCTCGGATCTCGGCAGAAGGGAGAGCCGTGTCTGGTTGCATATTAAAAGCAACTTTCGACGCTGCAGACAACGCAGGAAGATTGATAGCAGAAGGTACTGTTATCAAGAGACATGCGTGGTTACGGCAGTCGGGGTTCAAAACAGAAACACAGGCTTCATTAATAGACAAGCCGGTGGAACCAGATCTATTGTTTGGGAAAGCGGTCGAAGACGCACTTAAGAATGCCAAGGACGAGTACGAGACTCTCAAATCCCTTGGCCAGCTTACCAACAAACGCCCGAACCAGAGGGGGAACAGTAATTTTCGTCGCCCACGCGGCCAAAATTCACAAAGAGGCAACTATGCCCAAGGACAGGGTACACAATGGAACAACAACCAGCAGTCTACCCAAAGTTACAGCAAGGGTAACAAGAGAGGTCGTGGAAGAGGCAGAGGCAGCCCCAACAAGGGAGGTGGCACGCCTCCGCCAAAGCAGTGACGCTCAGTTCAGGGTCCCTTCTCACGCAACCCCAGTAGGGGGACGCATTTCCAACTTCACCCAGGCTTGGGAAGGGATCACCTCAGACAGATGGGTGCTGTCAACAGTGTCCACAGGATATTGTATAGAATTACTGCAGCGTCCCCGGAACCACCCTCCACGACAAAGAATACACTCCTTAGAACATCAGAAGATCCTTCTCGGGGAGATCGCCATTCTGCTAGAAAAGGACACGATAGAACTCCTCCCAGGACACCAGGTAAACAAGGGTATCTATTCAACTTACTTCCTTGTGCCAAAGAAAGATTTGACAATGCGCCCAGTATTGGACCTAGGGCCTGCCAACAAGTATGTCAAGCCCCAAAAATTCCGTATGACCACGCTACAAGAGGTAATCCCCCTCCTAAAAAAGGGGGACTACATGGCAACCTTGGATATGAAAGATGCTTATTTTCATATTTCCATGCTCCCAGCGCACAAAAAATACTTGCGCTTCAAAGTGGACAGTCGCCACTACCAATTCAAGGTACTGCCCTTCGGGATAGCTTCAGCACCAAGGGTATTCACCAAGGTACTGGCGGTGGCAGCTGCACACCTACGCAGGGAGGCAATCCCAGTGTACCCTTATCTGGACGACTGGCTCATAACGGGGGAAACCCCAAGAATTTGCAGGTCAAACATTCAGAGGACTATCGACCTCCTCCACGAATTAGGCTTCTCTATCAACGAGAAGAAGTCAAGTCTGGTGCCAAGCACCTCAAAACAGTTCCTAGGAGCAATCCTAGATACTCAGAAAGGGTTGACCTTCCCCTCGGAAGAGAGAATTCGGAATATACTACTGCAAATTCCACATTATCAGTCAGGTCAACAAATAACGGTACGCAAAGCAATGCGGTTACTGGGCATGATGGCGTCATGCATTTACCTGGTCCCCCACGCGCGTCTGCGCATGCGTCCCATGCAGGAATGGTTGGCGAAACAGTGGTCTCAGGCAAGTGGTCAGTGGGACGATCTAGTGGTCGTTTCGCCAACACTCGTACAGAGCTTACACTGGTGGACAAAAGAGAATCTCGCAAGGGGAAAACCCTTTTACGATCCCGAAGTACAAGCAGTGGTAACTACAGATGCTTGCCTGACTGGGTGGGGAGCTCACCATCTCCACCACACAGCTCAGGGTCTCTGGTCTCACTCAGTAGCCAAGAACCACATCAACCTGCTAGAGCTTCTGGCAGTATTCCGAGCGCTTCGGGCGTTCGAGCCCCATCTACTAAACTTGTCGGTGCAGATCCGGACGGACAGCACGACAGCCATGTTCTATCTGAACAAACAAGGAGGGACTCGTTCGCCAAATCTGTCCAAGCTTGCCCAGAAAATCTGGATATGGGCACTCAGACGGAACATCTTCCTATCAGCACAACATGTTCCAGGGGAGCTCAATTCCCTAGCGGATGCCCTAAGCAGAGACTCCCTCCCAGAAGAACACGAATGTGTCCTTCACAGAGAGATCGTAGAAGATCTCTTCTCTCAGTGGGGTTTCCCCACTATAGACCTATTCGCCACAAGCGAAAACAGACAATGCCCAGGATTTGCATCCAGGTTCCCCCAGCCAGACTCCCAAGGGAACGCCCTGTGGATGAACTGGTCAGGGATGTTTGCGTACGCTTTTCCACCAACTCCTCTCATCAGGAAGGTGGTGTACAAGATGAACAAGGAATCGATGACGCTCATCCTAGTTGCTCCCATGTGGGCGAGACAACCATGGTTTCCACACCTACGCAGGATGGCGCTGTGCGAGCCCATCAAACTCCCAGCCTGGTACAACCTACTGTCCCAGCAACAAGGTCAAACAGTGCACCAGGAACCCAACTCAATGAACCTGGCAGCATGGCTCCTGAGGTCATAGAGTTTGGCCATCTCAATTTACCACAGAGGTGTATGGACATCCTAAAAGAATCCAGGAAACCAAACACAAGGCACTGTTACTTTGTCAAGTGGAAGAGATTCGTTATTTGGTGCCAGAATAAACAAATCAACCCAGTTGATTGCACTCCTTCCAACGTGGTAACATACATGCTCCACCTGCTGGACTCAGGTTTGGTTTTTAACTCTCTGAAAGTACACCTGGCAGCCCTCTCGGCTTACACCACATCCCATAACAAAGTATTGTGGTGGAAAGTACCAGTAGTTAAAGCCTTCATGGAAGGAGTAAAGAGACTTCACCCTCCTATTTCGAACCCACCGCCAGGATGGGACCTCAATGTGGTGCTAGCTAAGCTCATGGGCCCCCCTTTCGAACCCATGCATAAAAGTAGTCTCAAACACCTGACTTATAAAACGGCCTTCTTAGTAGCCATTACCTCCATAAGAAGGGTCAGTGAAATTCAGGCTCTGTCAGTGCAGGATCCTTTCTTTATTATCCACAAAGACAAACTGGTTTTACGCACACACCCTAGGTTTTCACCTAAATTTATATCTAAATTCCATGTAAACCAGTCCATCGAGCTTCCGGCTTTCTTCCAGAACCCGCAAAGCTCGGCTGAGGTGAAACTACACACCCTTGATGTGCGTAGGGCGGTCCTCTACTATGTAAATAAAACCAGACCGCTAAGAAAAACAGATCAAATGTTTGTCTCCGTAGCTACAGGCAGAGAGGGGGATCGCGTCTCTAAAGGCGCGATCTCGAAGTGGATTATCAACTGTATACAGCTGTGTTACTCTCTTTCTGGAAAAACTCTGCCTTTTACGCCAAGGGCCCATTCTACTAGAGGCATTGGTGCCACTCTGGCTTTCATTGCAAATGTTCCCCTCGACACCATTTGCAAAGCAGCTACTTGGAGCTCTATTCACACTTTTACTCAGCATTACTGCATTGACACTCATTCCAAGACAGATACACAAGTGGGACAAGCGGTTCTAAGACACCTGTTTGCTCATGACCCTTCTCACATCCCACCTCCTTCTTCGGGTACTGCTCGCTAATCTATGCACAGCATGTGATCTAAGCAGATTCCACAAGCCTCAGAAGGGATACATTACTCACCGTAATCGTATTTCTGATGCTTGTATCTGCTTAGATTCACATGCGACCCACCCTCCCTCCCCTCCGAGAGAAGGCGCATGATTACTTGTAGTCTTACCTTTCTGTCTATCTGCTTGGATTATCTGTACTCGCGCTACTCCTCATGCTTCCTCATGTCAGAAAAAATACAATCTGAGGATCCCAGACGCGTGAGGGATCTTGGGTACATTGGACGTCACACTAGGGATAGTATTACTGGCACGCCTGTGTCAACGCCCATTTTCGAGTTTCGAAAAACAAACTGTAATACTCCGCAGCTTCCACTAGATGTCGGCCTATGCACAGCATGTGAATCTAAGCAGATACAAGCATCAGAAATACGATTACGGTGAGTAATGTATCCCATACTGCCCTCCTAGGTCTCTTCCCACAATGTCAGAATCTCTTGTAACTTTTGTGGATTACCTGGTGCACTACCCTTCCAGGAATCCTCTAGTATACTCCTCTGCCAGATATCTTCCCACAATGTCAGCTGCCTGGTTTATTCCCCTGCCAGGACTTCTTATTCGTTTCACCGTTTTTTCAATACACCACAGCAACATATACCCTGAGATGCTCAGTATATTTGCCTATGGTAACACTTACTTCAGCTTTCCCCCACATTGGCATCTCATGCATCTGTACTTGCTTGGGGTTTTTTGCTGCACTTTGTCTCGTCTGCATTCAAATATTCTTCTTATTGGGTATTGAATTGGTATTGGGTTGTGGCTGTATTCAAATAACTTTTGAGTATTGTCTGTATTAGTAATCTCATACCATTCAGTCACTCGGTCGCATGCATTTTGGTACGTCCTGGGGTCTCCAGTGACTTTCGGCAGCCTCACTGGTTGGTGCTAGCGCCTCTGACTCTTGGCATGTCTCTGCGCTGATGCTCCCTCAATGATACGGCTTCTTGCACTTTGCGGACATTCCCCCAGCGTTTCCTGCAGCTCTGCAATCACTCGCCCGCTTTCCTTCATTGCCTGGACCGGAAATGTTACTTCTTGATGAGGTTTGTGATGTGTGGAGAGAAGGAAAGAGAGCAGTCAAAGATGATCCTAAGGTTTTTTGCCTCACAAGTGGGTGAGGGGAGGGGACTGTAAGGAAAGCGTGGTATCAGACAGTGAAGACAGATACAAGTGATCACAGTTCAGGGGTGTTTATTGAACTTCAATGGGTTGGTTGAACGCCTATCTAACCTAACTCTAAGGATCGGAGCAAGCTGTGATCATCAAATATTGCAGTCCTAGTCGAGTCTGTTAAAATAATAGAGCCTATACTAATGAACCTATTGCCAGTCCCTTCTTCTAAATACAAAAGTGTGTGGAACAATGTATGCAACAAAGAAAAGTGTTCAAGAAATATTTCAGAACAGTTGAGCAGTTGGTTTCCCTTCCCCATGTTTTCAGCATGGGGCAAGGCGGCACTTTCGAGCTTTGCCCACACTCTGGCTTCTCGGCCACAAGGATACAGTTCAAAGCATACACATCGGGGCCTTCTGCCAAAGCCTCTTTTCCATTAACAGTCTCCTATTGCAGAGGGCCTGTCGCAACAAACAAATCTCAAAGTTCCATTCCTATTAGGCTTTTCACATTTACAATTTCTCGCTCCTAATGTTCATCATGGTCTCCCTCCTTAGGGTGCGGATCCTCTTTTAATCTCAGTGTTCACACTTGGTCTCCCTCAGATCATGGATCTCCCTCATTCGGGCTTGGATCCTGTTGATACCAAAATCGAAGACTTTCAAATGTGCGATGGATTTTGCTTAAACCGTTGCAGGACCACTTCGATTCACTTTACACATTATTCTTCGAATCTTCTACTTTCGTTTCTCTTGGTGGGATACCTTACAGGAACCTATTGAGCACATTCATGGTGCCGACCACTCTGTCAACGGTATTGCATCTTTCCTTCTCAAGTTCAAGCATTCATCAGCAATTTAGCTTTACTCATGTCTTTCATCACAAATGTTTCTTCCAGCGCTCGCTATACAATGTTGCCGCTTGCAACCTTGACTTCAACACAGACTGGTCTTACAATCGTCTCCCTAACTCGCCAGCTATGTTGATCTCTCTGATGGTTCTTGGAGCCAAGGACAATACTATGGCGGCTGTTGCTGCTCCTCCCTGCCTTGGTTAGTTAGGCAGGAGGCCCTTCGGTATCTCTGACACACAATGCAGCCTTCTTCAGTCTGGTTTCCTGGCCTTATGCTTTCTTCCTCAAAGTTTTTGTAAAAGTAACAGTTTCTTGATGAAAAGGTCAAGGGCATTTCCCTCCTTGTGAACCCTTCCTGGCTTCCCGTCTTTCTCCTCTAATTCCGCTGCAGACTGTTCCTTTGTGTGCTTTGCCTCGCTCAGAGTGTGCTTTCGTGCTCTGCCTTTTATCCGTGTGGGAAAGTTAGGTGCGAGTGATAGTCGGTAATTGCTTGACCTCGCCTGATCATTGTATAGAGGGACATGCCGGGTATACTGCTTAGGTGTGAGTCTGTTTTCTCCCAGAACGGGCTGTCCATGTGAAGGGAAATGAGGGGAGGGGTTGGGGTTAAGTGCCCACATATCCTCCTAGGTAGGATGGGGTAAAGGTGTTGAAGCACAAGGTATAACGCGTCTCGCCATCCGGCATCCCACTCCAAGCCCCAACGACTCCTCACGCAAGTGATCCTGCCGCACTGGTCCACCCCCAGGGTGGATCCAAAGGCAATGGCTGTGCCCTGGCCACCTTAGAGAGAGATTTGCAGGAACTAGCGGATGAGACACCGTCTGGGTTCTCACAGGACCCAGGGAATCTGGCCAGAGAGTGAGGGAGAAACTAGGAATAGGCGTCCCAATAAGAAGGATCTGTCTTGCTGGCGTTGAGGAAGAGATCATTGGCAGAGCACCATACCTGAATAGCAGTCAGTCAGGCACAAGGCATGAAGAGGAGGGAGCAGAGGTAGGGGAAGGCAGCCGGCAAGAGAGCTGTGTGTTGTCTGCGTAACACTGGAAATGAAGGGAGTAGTTGGATATCAGGTGGGCCAGAGGGGCCAGGTAGATGTTGAAGACCCATGGCAATAGGATAGATCCAGTTATGTGATTTTACCGACTGACATTACAGAGTGGTACATTTCATTGTGGTCAAAGCACTGAAAAACAACACATTTTATTTTTTTTATTTGGGGGGGGGGGTCCCTTCCCAAGCCCCCCTGATTTTCTACCCTTCTAACGCCACCCCAACCCCATCCTGACCCATTTTAACCTCTTACCACGCTACCCTTTATATTTTTTTTTTCAGTGTTCTAGTCCGCTCTGTTATGTACCACTCAATGTTTGCGATACATGTATGGGTACCATAGATCCCTGAGGTATGCTACTGGACCTGATGAGCTGTGGTGTTTTGGACTGTGACCATGATCTTTTACAGGTTCCTGAACTGAAAACGACTTCATCTATTGTCACAACTGATACACCCCACGTCCCACTTTGCACTTATGACTGTGTCCCTAAAGGGCTATCATGAGAACCTGATCAAACCCCTGGCTACTTGTACTAACAAGCGATATCCATAATATCCCCAAACACAAACCCAGAGGGAATCAAGATTACTATTTCTTTAAATGGCATACCCAGCTCTTTGGAACAAGGATTTCAAGGGAGGAGGATTTCGCCGCCCAGTACCGTCTGCCAATACCACCAAAAGACGCTGCTTATAGTGCAGCTGATGTAATGGGCTCGATAGCTGGGAAAGGCATCCCTTTGTGTGTTAATCTCCTCAATGTAGGGACCCCACCAGGAATTTCACGTATTTCTGCCCCCGTTTCAACTCCCAATGAACCAGCAGAGGGATGCCAATGATCACTCAACCTCCTGTAACTGGTGACTATGAAGAGCTTCTTGATGCAGATCCTTGCCAACTGTAGATGCATGGGTGGCGGAACCCTAGGGAAGCATTACCTATGCACCAAGGCTAGCCCACGGTGGCCTGAACCAGCACCAGCAGTGGAGAAGCCCTACCACACCCCAAACATGCACATTACTCAGCCTGCCGTAAGTCGCTCCACCGTTCATTTCGAATAGCCACCGAGAGTGGCAGTACCAAAGGGGTCTTGGAAACAGTATGACCGTTGCACTCCTGCATTAGCCAATAAATTGCATCAGAAACCAACACAAATGCCCAGGTGGGCTGGCTTGGGGGAGGGCATCTAAGAGTATAATCAACAGGGTGATCAGTTGGGGGTGTGTAGATAAATAAGCAGACCACAGAGTGGCCCCTGAACTGGTCTCCCACAGCGTCCCAACATTGCAGAATGATCTTGGACAAGGCATGGGGTGTGGAACAATGAGAGGGCCTGGCAGCGGAGTTGGGGGGAATGGTATATCTGCACAGAGTCCCCAAATGTCCCAATGATCAGGTGGAAGCTAGAGACTCCTTCACAAATTGGCTTTGAACAGTCTATGGATGCCGCTCACTAATCAGAGAGGACATTACAAGCTGTAAAAGACAGTGCCATAATGAGGGAGGCATCCATGACACCATTCTCATTGAACTAAGGGACCCAAGACTGGCCTTTGGCTTATTGGGTATAGCAATGAGACGCAGTCCACCGTCAAGTAGTTCAATTTTAATAAGTGGCTCCCCTTTCTGTAAGAATGCTATCTCCATAGGAACCACGTACCCCACACCAACTGCTCTCTGGAGCTAATTTAGCTCAATTGGGGAAAAGACCTGTGGAGACCACCAATGGTTGTGGGAACACCCGATAAATGCTACTTAAGTATCTAAATCGCTTAGAGGCTGTTAATTTCAGAATTGCCCTGGGGTAGTAGAGCTTGGTAGTTACTGTCTTTGACACAGGTGTCCAGTTGATGTTTATTATTTTTATTTCATAAGTTTTATGTATTATGTCTATGACGTATTTGTCTGTAATTTAATGGCCTTGTGGCAGAATAAAGTTAAACAAGATAAACGAAATAGAGGTTCAGTGTTGAGCGGGTTAGTCAAACAGCCAGGTTTTAAGGGCTCTGTGGAAGGACTAATAGGATCCCTCCGCTCTTAGTGTATTTGGGAGGGAGTTCCATTGCTTAGCAGCAATGACTGGGAAACTGGTCCTGCCTGCTTTGTTGCGTTTGAACTTGTGTTGAACCAATCCATAGGTGTAAGGAGTTTATGTATGGTGTGGGTGGAGGTACCAGCAAAAAGTACATTACAGTAGTCTAGCCTAGCGCCCACCACTGCACGGGCGATCGTCATGCAACTGTCTGTAGAGAGGAAGGGTCTGGCAGCGTTTAGGAGTTTGAGCAGGCTGCTGAGGAGGATATAGCATTTACTTGACTGGTTAGGGAGAGTGTAGTATCAAGGTATACTCCAAGGCTTTTTACTGCTGTTGAGACTGGGAACAATGTGCCATCGATGTTGAAGGCTGAGTATTTAGGGTGCAGTTTTTTTAGCACAACTGAGGGCCCAACGATGAGCAGTTCCATTTTCTCATCATTGAGGCAAAGGCCATGGGTCGCCGGCCATGCTTGAATGGTGGCATAGCTTGAGCTCAGGGTGTCGTCGGTGTAGGTGCCAGAGAGGGGAAGGGGAATATGTGTGTCGTCAGCGTAATTGGTATACTCTATTCGGAGGGAGTCCAAGAGGTCGAAGAGAGGCTTTGTGAAAATATTGTAGAGAGCTGGCAAGACGCAGGACCCTTGGGGTACACCACAGTTGATATGGGTGGGGGGGGCCGCAGCGCAGGTATTCTCAGAGAATAGTTTCATTACTCTGCCTTCAAGGAAGGAAGCGATCCAGGATGCCGCATCTGGGGAGAAGGAAGCTGTGGAGGTGAGGTGGTGGCATAATATATTGTGATTGACTATGTCGAAGACCGCAGACCGGTCTAGGAGGAGCAGCAGGGCAGGTTTCCCCTCATCCCTAATCTCATCCATCTGTTTTTTTTCCAGGTTGGAGTGCTGACTCAGTGGTATGCCCTGGGCGGAAGCCAGATTGGCGAACTCCTAGGATATGGTTTACTTTTAGGTGATGTTGAATTTGAACATATGCTGCTCTATTAAGTATTTTACTAGGAAGAGTACTGTCGTGATGGGCCGGTAGTTGTTGGATAAGGCCGGGTCAAGAGACTTTTTTTTTTTTTAGGAGGGGTAGAACCCAGGCTTCTTTGAGGCTGGAAGGTACCATGCTGGACGAGAAGGAGGAGTTGATGACGGCTGTGATAAACAGTGCCAGAGCTTCCACACAGTCTTTGATAAGGGGAGGCTGGGCAAACCTCTCCTTTACATTTAGATGGCTTTAGGCTTTTTAAGATGTGTAGGGTGTCTTGAACAGTGATTTTTGTTGAAGGCGAACAGTGGGCTCCTGAGGTGTTAGAAGTAGGAATGTGGGTGGCCTTCGTGCCCGGGCAGCATTGATTAAGGGTAGCTTATTTGGCAAGTTTTTTTTTCTTCTAAAGCATATCTATTTTTAGAAGCATAGAACTCTGAATGCTGGAGCATCAGTCTAGGTCTTTGGTCACGATGGATGCCTCAGGGGCCGGTGCTTCCAGTTCCCTAAGGATGGCAAATAGTTCTCTAGTGTCCGAATTGGCATTGGCTTTTCTTGTGTTGAAGCGGTTAGCTTTGTCTTGGATAATGGCTTTTTTGTATTGTTTGGAGAGGATTGAGAACTTCTGTTTAAGGGCAACAGTAGGGTTGCTTTTCCAGCCGGTTTTGGCAAGTCTTTTTTTCAGCTCTGAGACACGTAAGGTATTGGTTGTACCAGGAATTCATATGATCTACAGGTTTGGTTTTTTTAGGTACTAAGGGGGCAATGCTGTCGATTGTGTTGGTCAGTGTTTTGATGTACAGATCCAATAGGATCTTCGGGTCAGAGGTGTCCAGGAACTCTGGTTTAAGGGCATCGAGGAATGGTGAGATACTGTCTTTGCTTAGCTTTCAGGAACTACAAGCCAGAGATGGTGGTAGCAGCTTTGTGGGTGGTTTGGTTTGTAGGCCAAGAGGGATTGTGAAAGCAATGATTTGGTGGTCTGACCATGGGCAGGGAGTATTGGCTTTGACTGAGATGTGGCAATTGAGGTCAGCTAACCAGTCCAGGGAGTGCCCTTTAATGTGCCTGGGGTTCTGGATACGCTGACTGAAAGCTAAAGCAGTTAAGGAGTTCACTAATGAGGTGGCTGGTAAGTCGGTGTGGTCATTAAGACCTAAATGGAGATTCCCCCCCCATGAGAATCGCCTGCGAGGAAGGCTTGATATTATCTCCTAGGGTAAGAGGAACCTCTTCAAATGTTAAGATGGGGCAAGGTGGGCGGTAGACAAGATGGATAGTGATGGTGTTGGTGGGGGAGGTGGTCAGTTTTAGTGGGAGGATGTCACAGTTATCGTTAAGTGAAGTGTTGTCTAATACGGAGGTGGTCTTTGGCTAGGAGGGCAACACCGCCTCCTCTGGAGTTCAGCCCATCACTCCTGAAGATATTGTAACCTGGTGGGAAGGCGAGGGATAGAGCCGGGACTGATGCCGTGTGCAGTCAGGTTTCCTTGATGGCGAGGCCCTTGAGGTTGTTTACTGACTGGAGGTCGTGGATGTTTAAGGCATGAACACGTTGAGGGTCGGATTGGAGATTTTGCAGGTGCCTGTTTCTGAACTGTCAATGGCAAGGTTAATGGGGCCAGGGGGTATGGGTGGACTGACTGGACTGACTGGAGAGTGCGACGGCAAGGGTTGGGTTATCACAATGGAAGACTGGTTGGTGGTTGAGGCGGGGCTGGTACTGGGAGTGGCGATATTAACAGTGTTAGCCAGAGATAAGTTACTGACAGGAACTATACCATAGGCAGTGGTACTTTTGGCCGTGTTAGGTTCAGCTAGATTGTCAACGGGCACACTATTGGAAGCAATGGGTGAACAGGAGGTCACAGTAGTCCTCGCATTGGAGAGAAATCTGGTCCAATTGGATGCAAAATGGTAGGGGGGGAGCGTAATTTCCTCACACAGGGGGTCATCATTAATAACATTAGGGGCAGCAACACCGCAAGTGTGTGCAACATTTGCAGGAAACGAGTACTCACTTCACACAACATATTAGCAGTAGCAATATTTGTCCCACTGGTAGCACAGATGGAGGCAGTAGCAATACATGTTGGATGCAGCATTAGCAGGAATCGGTGTTCTCACTTCACACAATATGTTTGGAGCGGCTGTATTCGATACATTGGTATCCCAAATGGGGCAGTATCATTACATAAGGGCGCAGTATTAGCAGGAATAGCATTGGTGACATTAGGTGCAGCAGAAGCACTACAAGTGTGCGCAGCAATAGGTGTACACACTTCAAATAATGTATTGGCAATGGCAGCATTTTTCACTTCAAACAATGTGTTGGGAATGGCTGTGTGTGTGTCACAGTGGTATCCCAAGTGGAGGCAGAGCCATTATACATAGGCAGCAGAGCAGTCTTCCCATACAGTGTATTAGCAGTGGCTGTGATAGAGTCTGTAACATTATGGGTGGGAGCTGCATTCCCCGAAGTTGGTACGGGTACTTTATTTTATTTATTTATTCATTTGTAGCAGCACGCCAAACCCTTAGGCATCAGGGCGCTAGGTACAATAGGTGCAAAGGGAAGCATTCTTAAATGGGTTGCAACATGCAAATGGTACTTGTGGTGCATAAAGGGACACAGATATGCAAAGGTCAATCAGGTAGTTGCATAGACTGGCAAGCCACTCCTCATGGTGCAGGGGTCTATAACATATGCATGGGTCAGTCTGGTAGATACATTGTCATGCCTCTCCTCAAGGTATGAGGGGCTACAACATATATGCAAGGGTCAATCAGGTAATTACATAGTCTGGCAGGCCACTCTTCATGGTACGGGGGGCTACAACATATATTCATGGGTCATTCAGGTAGATACATTGTCAAGCCTCTCCTTCAGGTACAAGGAGCTACAACATATATGCAAGGGTCAATCAGGTAGGTAAGTAGGTGTCAGATTACGGTGCTGGGTTATTGTCTTAGTGCAGATCAGGCTGGGAGAGAACGGAAGCGGAGCGATCTTGGTAAGAGTGCAGGAATACAAGAATCTAGTGACTGATGCAGGTAGTGGGAGTCGTCGGCGAGGCTTGCATATCAACACAGGGATTGCGAGCTGCCACAAGCCTCCTGACTTATCATGGAAGCAGTGGATGAGGCGGCAGCTGGGCAGAAGTGGAGATGATCCTATAGCAGGTTAGGGGGCAGCCAGGTCACAGGCGAGTGCGATGGCCATCTGTTGGGGGCGCAGCGACCGGTGAGGCAGGAAGAGCTCCTGGCCAACCGTAGCCCGTAGAGGCACAGGCAGGCAGTAAGCCGTACCCGCTGGCCTTCCCTGGTGGAAAGAACCGGCTTCGCCTGCCGGCTGGGGGACAGGGTTGTGCACAGGCATTCGAATTAGCATGCGGGTCGGGGAATCATCCAGAAGGACAGAGATTAAAACACCGAATGGGAGATTTGGCTGAATTGCGGCCAAAAACTTTGATCAAATCCCAAAACTTCGACCAAATCCCACATCCGGTGGCGGGGGCTGCTAGGGTGTCCCCGGCAGCCTTGCTTACTATATTGTGAGTGGGGATTGCAGGGGGTGTCCCCCGCAGCCGTTCCCGAAAAAAAAACCCAAAACATAAAAGGACCCTGCAGCACTGGTTCCCGATCACGGTAAAAGGTAACAGGTGTTGCAGAGACGCAGCGTGTTGGCAGAACACAGCGAAGTGTGCTGCTGCAAGGTAAGTAGGGGGGTGGGGGCGCGGTTGGGTTTGGAAGCCTTTGGCTGCAATGTTCAGCGGAGAAAAGACCAAAGGCTTTTGGAAAAAAAAATTCTGTCTTTTCTCCCTCGAACATTTCCGTCATGGTCTTCCAACCCCGATCCCGGGTTGGCTTTACCATTTGTGGCGTTGCGGGCAACATTTAGGATATGGGAATTGCTCATTGGACCAACGATTAGGAGGCTGTGCGGGGAAGGAGCTTTCTTGGACCCTGAAGCAAAAAGAGGCTCTGTGGATCGCAGTGCCGGTAGACATTGGCGGCTGAGCTCATCACAAACCGCTTGGTGTAGGCTAAGTTAGTGGGGGATGAAAGGAGAAGGTGTGTTCTTAAGCGCAGGTTTCTGTTTCTTGTGCAGGTCAAGGGGGTGCAAGTACTGAGTGGGGTTGTGTGACTGATTGCACTCAGCCTTTTGTACGGCAGGCGGGGTGCAAGCCCGGGGGACTTCGGTGTAGCTTCACAAGTTGAACAGAGCCTGCAGGCTACTGGAGGAGTTGGCAACAGTGTCCGTAGCATAGTGTGACCAGGCAATGTGAACAAGAGGTACTGTCTCACTTTGCTTTACTTTAGAGCTGTCGGCTCACAGAGGCATATCAAAAGGCATGAGTAAGAGGGTTGGGGCCTGGCAGGGGGATAATGTGCCTAGCAAAGAGGCAGATGAGCACTGCAACCTGTGTGTAGGGTTTATTTGCCGGCTATTCCAACTGGGCATTCCTAGCCGCAGGAGGGGGGTGAGCCTTACTGTCGGAAAAGGGCTTCAACCAACGGGCACAATACGACTCGATCTGTGTCTGGATCAGAGATCCAGGCTGAGGCAGAAAGCCTTATATGCTGGCATTGGGTGTCAGCTGGCTGCGACTCCCAGATGGGGGCTTCCTCAGCACTTGATGCAGGGTGCAGCCAATGGGTTGGCAGGCAGACTGGAGCTTGCTGGTCCTTCTGTTTCTTTCGAAAAACTGAGGTGGCCATCTTAGACTCCCCAAGCACATCCATGTGTCTATGGGGCAGTCTTTGTTGCTGGAGGTCTGGATCTCCTGGGGGGCTACTACTGAAAAAATTAGTTAAAGTGAGATTTGAGGCACTAACCAATAACTGAAAGGGAATTCAGTAGAGTATCAAATTTAACTAATTTGAGATATGATATGGAATTTATAACACGCCTGTACACAAGTGTTTATAGGCGTGACAGGACAAGGAGGGGCAAACAAAGGGAGCACAAAACAACAATGTTACTCGGCCTTGTGTCATTCAGATCGCGCAAGTGCAGGTAAGCGGGAAGGGGAGAAGTGCCAGGGGGGAGGGATAGGGAGAAGTGCAGGTAACTCAATAAGTGCAGCCAGCAGGTGGCCATAAGTGCAGAGTGAAGGGACTGTAGGCGTTGCAGTTATAGACCTTTAAGTGCTGAGGGAGCCCGGAGGCAGCGCAAGGGCAATTGGCCATGCAGGAGCCTGGGCCAGAGTTCAGAGGGTATCCAGGTGACCAGTGCACGGAGCAGTCGGGTATGTCAGCAGGGGAGAGGAAGAGAGCAAGCAGAAGCGAAAAGCGAGGTCTTGAGTTGCTTCCAGAACCACCTCTGGTTCTGATCAAGGCAGGGAGGCTGTTCCAGAAAGAGGCCCCAGTCGAGGAGAGATATCTGTCCTCAACTCTATGCTTGGAGAAGTGCCTGACCCTCAGAGAGTTGGAGGTGGATGAGCAGAGAGTTCGAGAAGGAAGATGTTTAGGAAGAGAAAGTTGGAGGTAGAGCTGTCCCAGGCCCCAGAAAACCTTGCGGACGCAGCAGAGGGTCTTGGACTTGATCCTTGCAGCCACTGGGAGCCAGTGAAGAGATTTCAGGGCTGGAGAGATACGATCCCTGGGCTTGAGGCCAAGGACAAGTCTTGCAGTCCTGTTCTGGATAAGTTGTAAAGGTGGAAGAGTAAAGGTAGGCAGATTTAGAAAAAAGAGGCTGTTGCGGTAGTCCAGCCTAGAGCTCTGGAGACAGTGAGCATCGTGGTGAAAGTGAGAAAAGAAAGAATACCTCTGAGGAGGTGCAGCTGATAATTTGATTTCTTAGAGACATCAGAGATGTGAGGAGAGAAAGAGAGGGTGCAGTCGAAGAGGACACCAAGGTTCTTAGCCTTACAGGAAGAAGCAGGAAGAGGGTTCAGAGTGGTCGGCCAGAGAGCGAGAGAGAGAGAGAGAGAGAGAGAGAGAGAGAGAGAGAGAGAGAGAGAGAGAGAGAGAGGAAAGGAGGGAGCCAGTGTCACAATGAGGAGGATCTCAGTCTTACTGGCATTAAGGCAGAGATTCTTGGTGTCACACCATTCCTGAATTGTGGCCAGACAGTCTGGTATGAGAGAAGGAGCAGAGGTGGCTGAGGGCAGCCTGAAAGAGAGCTGAAAGATCCGCATAACACTGAAAATTGGAACAGAAACTAGCAATGCAGTAGGCAAGAGATGCCAGGTAGTGGCTGAAAAGCCAGGTAGAGAGGTTAGACCTCTGGAGAACACCATAATTAGAGGGAGAGATGGAAGACAGGAAATACCCGAGTTGTATCTGAGACGGTCAGTCAGTGAGAAGGTTCAGTGAACGCTGCAAGAAATCGTCTTAGAAAGATTCAGACTCTAGCAAACATCTTGGAAGACAATGAGTGGCGTTCCAATGGGGTACAATATCCAGATCTCTTAAAACCCTTCATGCAAAATATGACCATGTTGCGGCATAATCGTGCTTGCCACCCACATATCTTTGATCCAGAAATCGTTTATATAAATAAGACCACCCTATCTGTCCTTCATTTCGACGGCTGTTCCAGATCTCTGCCGAAAACCTCCAACAGACCTTCGACGGACGCTGATCCAGTCGGTGCTGCCGACCACTTGACCGTGCTTTCCAGCCGGCCTACACAGGTCGGGGTGGACATTTCTGTACAAACTGAGAATGCCTTTCCCCTTCCTCTTTGGTCTTCGTCACTTTACCTATCCTCAGCTATGGAGAATACTCCATTTAGGTTTTGCCCCATTTGCAAAGGCAAATTTCCTTGGAGAGATGAGCATAAACGGTGTAACCGTTGCTTTCCTCTCGATCACAACAAAGTCAGTTACGCGACTTGCAAGGTCCTCTGCCCTAAAACATTGAAGGAGTGCCGAGTCAAGCGGTGGGCAGCCTACGGGATGTCGAAGGCCAAGTCAACTCCCGCTGCCTGAGCCACCGAGTGTGACGAGGGCAATAGTGACAAACATACCTCCGAACCGGAGGTCGTTGACCTTTTCATGGAGCGCTCCCGCTCCGCATCGTATGTCCCCGGCCCCGTCAGGCACGGCTCAGGCACTGCTATGGGGAATATACACACTGGCGACAAAGACAAACATTTACAAATCACTAAGCACACAACCCCCATTCAATCTTTGACTAAGTCGAAGAAGACTTGAGCGCCAGCGGGTAAACCAGAAGTTTCGGCTGTACCCGCTGACCGGCAAGATCGGCAGCCCTCCCCGCAGCCGCATATGCACCCAGCAACCGGCCCCTCAAAAACAAAGGGCGTTATTTCTAATATTCCAAGTTCCGTCGAGACACATTGCAAGAAGGCGTCCGGCGACGACAAGGTTCCAGCTCCGCCGAAGAAGGTGTCTGCGGAAGACAAGGCCCCGGCTGCGCCAAAGAAGGCTCTGCAGAAAACTTCACAATCTCAGGCCAAGGCTACGCGCTTCCCGTCTGTGGAGGACGTTGCCGACAGCCTAGCGACAATTATTTCCACCGACACTCATAGGCGGCAGTCAAGGGATTCACGAGGCCTACGGAAAAGGCCAAGGATCCGTCAAAATCCAAGGATAGCCTAAGGGGAGTACCAGAACCCTCTGCCAAGCCGAGGGAGAAACACAGGGACACGCCACCTCTGTCGGTCCCCCAGGAGGAGTTTTCGGAGGCCGAGGAAGGTATTTCTTCGACGTTGAGACAAAAATCTAGACATTTCAGGGCAGAGGATAGTTTACAGGATACCTTTCCACCTCTAGACCATTTTGAGTCTTCTGTTTGGACTAGGGAAAAGTTTAAAAATTGTATGGAGAGGCTTGACAGGTTTGTTAGCCATTCAGAGCAACCCACCCCAATAAGACCACAGGATGAGAAGCATTTGGACTCTGTAGCAAAATTTCCAAGACTCTTTGACCCCTCTCAGGAAGAGGATATGTACACCTATGACCTCAATGAGGAAGAGATTCCTGCAGACACTAAGGATGAAGATCAGTTCATCAATCCTGAGGACATGCATGATCCCATAGAGGGGTTGGGGGGGAAACCCGGATAGGGGTGACCCTCAGCGTTGGCAGTCTCCAGATCCTTCAGAAAAAACACAAAGATTAGGTGAAGACCCAATCATACAGCCGCTCTCTGAAGTCCCTAGTTGGGTTCTGTATTCGTTGTAATTCCACTCAATATAAATCATTTAGTACAAATTCTTAACAGAGTACGAAAGTCAAATATATGTTGGTTTTTCAGAATCGATTTTATCCATCAAGTAAAGGATTATTATTTCATACAAAGAGTCTCCAGATCCTTCACCAGATCCTGATGCCCTGTGTTTGGATTCCCCCCCCCAGACCACTCCACTAGACAGCCCTCGCCAGTGGACGATCAAATGACATTTACGCCATGTTGCGCAAAGCAGCAGAACACTTCAAGATCGCCACCGATGAAGCTGACTTTGTGGAGGATATTCTTAAGAGAAGCCACCGGCCAGCCAGGCTATTCCTCTCCTCATCTCGATTAAAAAGCGTCTGGCTCCCTGCTTATCAACACCTGCTCTCACAAGAGGTGTTAATCCGAGGATAGAAAAGCTTTTTCACCCTTCTACCTGAGCCCCCTTTACATCAGAGGTCACTCCACCCCGGACTCCCTGGTGGTGACAACTACAAGAAAGAGGACAGGGGTTCCTCTGTCAACCGGCGAGGCACCCCCTGACAAAGAAGGTGAAAGACTTTACACCCTTGGGAAAAGGGTCACGGCCGCAGCAGCTTTTTCTACACGCATCGCCAACAATACCACCTTGTTAGCCAGCTATGCGGACCCTCAATGGGCCTTGTTACAAGAAGGCCTACAGGAGGTTCCCGAACCACTACGGAATCTTCCCCTGGCCACGGTGACCGAGGGCAGACAAGTAAACCAAAGTATACCTAAGAACACTTTGGATTCCGCTGTAACAGCGGGTCGATCTTTGGCTCGGGGCACACTCCTAAAGAGACACTCGTGGCTAAGAAACTCTGGGTACAACCCAGAGATGCAAGCGTCACTTAAAAATAAACCCCTGGAAGAATCCAACCTGTTTGGAAGAGCGGTCGACGAGGCCCTCGAGACCGCAAAAAAGGAGCATGTTACCATGAGGACGCTAGACCAAATTACACAAAGACCCTCCACAAGACGAGGATCTGGGTCCAGGTGGCATTTTCGTGGCCAACGCTTCACTTAACAATAGTGCACCTCGGGGAACAATTGGTCCTCTCCACAGGGAACCAGCAGATACACCACCCAGTACACCCAAAGGGGTCAGCGTCGTGGGAAAGGAAGGGGCTGGAACTCTACCCCAAGAGGCTCCCCGGCCTCAGGTTAAAAAACACCCGAAGATTCGGGTTCCCTCCCATGCCTCCCTGGGCGGGGGCTGGTTAACATCATTCCTTCAGGCATGGGAGGGGATAACTACAGACCAGTGGGTGCTAAAGACCGTGTCCCACGGGTACTGTATAGAGTTCAGCCGGTCCTCAACATTCAGACCTCCACGAGCAAGACGACTGACACCAGACCATCTGCGTATCCTTCTTCAGGAAGTCGAGACACTACAAGAAAAAGGAGCCATAGAGGTCGTACCTCTGTCACAGGTAAGGAGCTCACCTCGTTCGGGTAAGCTGCTAGGGCCTGGAAAAGGGGGAAAGAAAATGTTTTTCTTTTCCCAGGGTCGTTTCTTTCCCTCACCTCTGTCAGGTAAGCGGAAGGAATTTCATTCCGAGGGACTGAAGAAGGAAGGAGAAGCGGCCCGATCACCGCTGTCGGGTAAGCAGAAGAAATTTCGCTGGGGAACAGAAGAAGGAAGGAGAAGCGGTCCGCTCACCTTGCTCGGGTAAACAAAGGAAGAAAGCGTCTACCCACCCGGCCGCTGAGTGGAGATTTGCCGCCGAAGGAGGAACCAGCTGGAGACTCGGGACGTCGCCTGCTGACAGAAGAAGCAGCTGGAGGGCCGTGACAACGTTCCGTAGAGAGAAGACCGAGCTCCGTGGGAAGAGGCAGCTGGAGAACCAGGAAATCGGCGATAGAGAAGGCTACGGTGTAGCGGCCACAACAAGGGGAGCAGGAAGGAGGGACCGCCCCGCCCACAGGCACAAACGAAATCATTTGCAACTTGTGCCCGTGCCGTTGCTTGGAAACCACGCGCAGAGCGCAAGCAACTCTCGCAAAGAGGGGCACGCCTGCATCAGACCTGACACAGAATTAAAGGGGCAGCTACACAAACATATTTCGTAGCACATCGGCGCCTAGGGAACAATAAAATTAAGACAGCCATAACTGTAGGAAGCGGCAACGTGCAGGAAAGACCCAGCTGGGAATGAGCAACAACACTCGAGGCAGGCCCGGCTGGGGAGACACAACGAAATTTTAAAGGGACATGCACGATTTAAGTAAGTTTCGGTGGCACATGCAGGAGAACATTCTGACTGGTGCATTTAAGGTTGGGGGTTCGAGCGAATCCACCAACATCAACATTTTGGAATTGTTGTGAACAAGAGCACGGACATTTTAGCAGCAAGCCCGGAAGAAGAAAACAACAAATAAGAAAGATCAAAGGAACAGAAACAGGGCACAATCTGAACACATAGTATCATCAAGTGAACGAGCAGAAAAAAAGCATCCACCAAGAAGGATGGCGGAGGAAAGAGCAAGAAGGGCACAGGAATTCAGTGAATGGGCCAGAAAGGTGGAAAAAGAGTATGGGGCACAATGGGTGCTGGAAGTCATCCAAAAGGAGGAGAGGGCAAAGGTAATGTCGCCTTTGCTGATAGAGGAGTCCAGCAACAGTGAAGGAGAAGATGCAGTACCACAAGGTCAGAAGAGGGGGAGAGAAGAGCCAAGGAGATCGCAAGACCAGACTGAGGCACCCAGGAAGAGGAAGGGAAAGAATGAAGTGGGAAAGGTTCAGAGAGCTGAGGCCGGACACCGAAAGGGAGAAAACGCCCATGCCAAAGAAGGCATGGGTCCTTTCCATTGGAAAGGAAAGAACGGTTGACTACAAGGTTAACTCAAAAGAAATTGGAAAACCGCAGGAAACAGAACGGGTCATAGACAAGCTGGCCAGGAACGCCCTAATGTACAAAACGGGTAAGCAGTATGAAAAACATGTAAAAAATGTATTGGTGGAAACAGGAGTGCAAGATGTGGGAAAAATTACGACAGAGAAAATGTGTGAATTTTTGGTTGGGGCATTTTCCAAAGTGAAAAAGAAAAGCTGGGCGACTGCACACTTAGCCGCAGTTGCATACACCGCAAAGGTAGACGGTGTACCAGACCCAACAGACAGCCCACAGCTAAAGTATGCAATGAAGGGTTGGGCAAAGTTGGAAGGGAAGAAACCGGACAGCAGGAGGCCACTGAATTTTGGGAAACTAATGATTCTGTTGAAAGTATTAGAAAGTACATGTAGTAGCTTATATGAAACAGCACTGTTCAGGGCAGCATTCGCGTTGGCATACTATGGGGCCTTCAGGGTGGGGGAACTAGTGGCCCGTAACACGATAGCGGGAGATGGCCTGGCAAAAAAGTGATGTTAGCATGGGAAGCAAGGGCATGTCCATAATGTTGAGAAAATCCAAGACTGACCAGACAGGAAAGGGGAGAGCAATAGACCTCAACTGCATCAGAGAAAAGGACCACTGTCATAGATGCATCACCCAGGCATTTCTGGACATCCGACCGGAGGTCAGCGGGCAATTGCTAATACATAAGGACGGCAGCGCACTCAGCAGGTACCAGTTCCAGGCAGTATTGAAACAAGCAGTAGCCAAAGCAGGGTGGGATCCAGCGGAATTTGGGACACACTCATTTAGAATCGGAGCAGCTACTTCTGCATGGTCAGGGGGCCTGGGAGCAAAAGGTGTAAAAAGGATTGGGGGGGGGTGGGGTGGAGGTCACAATGTTTTAAGAAATACATAAGAGAGGAACTGATATGAACCTCTCCCCCCCCCTCCCTTTTCCACAGAGACGGGCCCCTACAAGTCGGCATGGATAGTGGGGCACTCCTTCGTGACACTGGCAGGCAGGTGGATTGAGGAAGTGAAACAAGGACTCTACTTCAAGAAAACAATCACGTCCTGGTGGGGCCTCCCCGGGATGCACTGGGAGGACATTCACGACAGGTTGTCGGATTTGATCGGCTTCAGGGACCCACCTGAATACCTGGTTATACATCTTGGCGGAAACGATCTGGTCAGCACAAATAGGGGAGAATTACAGAGAAGCATTTGCGAGTCCCTGCATAGCATAGCATAGCACACAGTTGGTGGAAAACCGAAATTTTCATGTCGGAAGTAATAGCACAGAGAATCTGGTATGGGGCGCATCAGAGGCAGGCTATCAAGACAGCGAGAAGGAAGCTAAACAAAGCAGTGGAGAAATACTGCAAGAGCACAGGGCTACACTTCATAAAGCACGGTCTCTCCCAAAACAACCCAGAGATGTTTCATCAGGACGTGGTACACCTGTCAAATAAGGGGATGGGGGTTTTCTCTGACAACATTTTCAGGGCGCTGGAAGAGCGGGGAGGCAGATAGAGGTGCTTTTGGGGTGGACCTGAGTGGCCGAGGCAACGCCCACTCAGGTGTGGCGGCACGTGTCCAGGAACGGATGCCTAAGGGTAGCAAAGACTTGGTGAGGAGAAGCCTTGGGCATCTACAGAGCTGGGCACGAAGTGCCCAAAAGCACATTATTGTGATGTATGTTTTATTGTGTATTTTCTGTAAGAAAATAAAAAGCCTACGGCCTATAATTTTTCCACAACAAAACTGGTCTGCTATTTTATTCTCCCATTATGCCGGTGTCTCAAACTTAACAGGGCCTCTGTAGCCAAATTGCATTGTGTGATCCCCAAACAGCATTGATAGCAGGGCGTCTGTGCCCAAATTGCATTGTGTGATCTCCAAACTGCATTGATAGGCCTCTCCCACTATACAGGTGTCTCAAATCTAGCTCACTCTCAAATCTAGAACACTCAAAAATGTACGGTGCTGGGTCACTCTGACCAGGGCCTCTCGTATCACAAGGCGAAAGTCCGAACTGCGCCCGTCAAAGCCGCCCTCCAACCAGCAGAAACCCTTCCCAACCCACACAGCCTGCTCACCAGAGTGAACCGCGCTCAGGGAGACGGACAGTTAAGAGAGCCACCGATAACGCCCAACTTAATAACCCTTACCACCCCCCACCCCTCCTTAGGACATCAACTGAACGAGTCGCCAACTTCGGCCGGAATACCACCTACAGACGGAGCCCAAACTAGCAGCGGACACCCCCTCACCCACCACTACACCACTACACCACAAGACAACCAGACCAAAGCAGGACCAACTAGACGTCACCAAACAAAGACTAAACAACTCTCAATCTTACAATGCCGCGCAAAAGACCCATTCCAAGGAAAAGACGAAGAGATGAAAGAACAAACACTCCAGAACAGCAACTTAGAACAACTACCATAGACTGGACCCCCACAGACAGGAACACAAACTGAAGCAACCGTAAGAGAAGAGAAAAATCCCTCTAACTCCATACCTTGCAGACAACTGGCCACCCCGGCAATCAAACCCAACATTAGAAGCAGCAACATCAAACAACCTAACACAAGCAAGTAGAAGAAGGGTGAACAAAACCAACAACAAACGTGCAACCCACTCTATAACCCCCTACATCACCAAAACAAGAGGAACTTACAATCAACAACCACAACTCTCGGAAGACGAACCCGATGAAAACACTAAAAACCCAAGACAAAACCTAGAAGAACTCTTCAAAGACGCTGACACCCCGAATCCCACAGCCCAACAAGTGACCGACCAGGAAGGAAACCTCAACACCAAGCAGAAGACGACGTCGACAAAGCCCAAACCAAACAACACCTCCAAACTTCACTGCAATCTAATAAACGCAAGATCCATGTCAAAACACTCAACAGATCTTCAACCTACTTGACGACAACGACATTGACATCCTGTTCATCACAGAAACATGGTTGGACGACAACTACAAAACCACACTCCAAAGCTGCCTTCCGACCGACTTCAAATGCCTACAAACAAACAAGAAAAACAAAAAAGGAGGAGGCATCACTATAGCATTCAAAGAACACCTGAAAATAAAAACTGACGAACCACTCAACATCCTCAACTGCGAAAACATGGTAATACCCCTAACAGCGAGCCCAAAAACCAACCTCACATTCATCCTGGTATACAGACCACCGACATATTATGCAACATTCGTCGATAACTTCATAGAAGCCATCACCAATTTAGGATCAACCACGAACACCTAATCATCCTGGGGGACTTCAACATCTGGTTTGAAGACAGCCACGCCAACTCCCAAAACTCACTAACTGAACAATTCAGCACTATGAAACTACGACAACTAGTCAAAGGAGCAACACACTCGGCAGGACACACCCTAGACGCAATTTTCGCCAAAGAAAAACTCATTACCAGGGCACCTCCAATACAAATACTGTGGAGCGACCATCTCATCATCCCATTCGGGATCACTCTGCCTACCCAAGCCTATATCCGACATCCGAAAATCACAACCACCACTAAAAGAAACTGGAAACGCGTCAAAGAAACCAACCTATTCGAACCACTGAAATTAACTAAACCCTCAACTACAGAACTGGAGCTAGCTGCCCTAGACGGGAAAGCAGAGATACTGCACAAATGGATCGCTGATATAATAGACAAGATCGCCTCAGAAAAACCTTTCACCCCATCAAAAAAAAGAGCAATGGCAAAGTGGTTCACCCCACTATTAAACGCCATGAAAAAGGAAAACAAAAAGATGGAATTCGAATGGAGGAAAGAATACAACCCAGGGAAAAAAACACTGTATCAGAAACAAATCCACGCATACAAGAAGGAAATTCAAAAGGCAAACAGTAGACATTACGACGACAGAATCAACAATGCCACCAACACACAAAAAGAAATGTTTAGCATCATTAAAGAAATGAGAAACCCACTAGGCTGCGATAACACCCCAACCCCCTCAGAAAAACTATGCAACGACCTGGCAGGCCACTTCAAAAACAAAATCAATGCCATCCGACAAACCATACAAAAGCGACCAACCAACCACAACATACAACCCAACCAACCTAACGCGGAACCACAGCACAAACTCCAAAGCTTTCCTGAAATATCAGCAGAGGCATTCGCAATGCTGGTAAAATCTAGCAAGAAAGCGGGATCACCCATGGACCCCTGTCCCCCAGACATCTACAAATCAATCCTCGTGCAAGGATCGCCAGCAGAACACAACAGAAACCTCTTAAATCTATCACTATCAACAGGAACTGTACCGAAGATCTTCAAATCAGCATACATCAAGCCACTCTTAAAAAACACAAGTGGTGACGTAGATGACCTTTCCAACTACAGGCCGATCTCTAACATCCCCTACCCAGCAAAACTTCTAGAAACCTACGTATATAAACTAACCCAAGAACACGTTGAAAAACACCACCTGCTGGACCAAGCTCAAATCGGCTTCAGACCAGCGAGAGGAACGGAAACAGCGCTACTATCCATCTGGGACGACCTAAAAACTAACGCAGACTCAAACACTACCTCAGCCCTTATTCTGCTCGACCTCTCTGCAGCCTTTGACACAGTTAGCCACGACACCCTGACCAAAAGACTAGAAGACATGGGCATAACAGACATAGCACTACGCTGGACCAAATCATTCCAAGCAGACAGAACAGAAACCGTATGGATCAAACCTTTCAAATCCACTCCACGAGTTAACGACTGTGGAGTGCCACAAGGATCCTCACTATCTCCACTATATTTCAACATCTATCAGACTCCAGTCATCAGAATCTTCAGAAAATACAACATTGCATGTTACAACTACGCAGAGGACACTCAGATCTACTACAAAATCAAAGACCCCCATGCCGACCATTCAACCCTAATCGACTGTCTAAAAGAAGTCTTCAACTGGATGGATGCCAACAACCTGAAAATCAACCCAGGAAAGACAGAAATCATGATCGTATCCAAAGACCAAGAGAACAAAACCACCATCCTGTGGCCTATGGAGATGGCAAACGCACCAACACCATCGAAGGTAGTAAAAAATCTGGGAGTCCTAATGTACAACACCCTAACCCTGGAACCACAAATAAATGCAACAGTGAAGAAATGCTTTTTCCTCCTCCACACGGCAAGAAGAATTCTACCTTTCCTCTCCTTCACGCACAAGACACTCACTATTGTCGCCCTAATCATGTCAAAAATCGACTATGCAAACAGCCTTTACCTCGGAATACCAGAATGCCTCCTGAGAAACTGCAACAGATCCAAAATGCAGCAGCAATACTACTCCTCAAACTATCCAGAAGAGACCACATCACTCCAGCCCTAAAAACACTACACTGGCTCCCAGTAAAACATCGCATCACCTTCAAAACCATGTGCATAACGCATAGGGCAATCAGCGGACAAGGAGCGGAATTCCTACAAAAGAAAATAACAGTCTACAAATCAACGAGACCCCTCCGATCAAGCAACAAAATCCGCCTGGAACTCAAACCATACCTTAAGAAAAAACTTGAAGGCACCTCCTTCTACCACTTAGCCGCAAAAACCTGGAACAACATCCCAAAAGAAATAAGAAACACTGAAGATCACCTAAAATTCAGGAAATCACTAAAAACCTGGCTCTTCAACACCACAGACTAAATCTGGAAACCAAAACCAGAAGAGGATGACTAAACCGGAAAGGACACAGACATCCTCGACCCGGGAGGGTAGTTCCCACGGCACCTGGACGGGTGACACCGGATAGACTGGAACACAGGCGGCATGCAATGGAGACTGAGTCAACTACCCCAGACAATCCCACTAACACTTCGCCCGCCCCTTAGTTATCGCCAGGTGCCACACTGGTGTGGGATTGTCGAAATACTGGCAATCACCACACTACCTGAGAGGTTGACATTGGCAGATGCACTAACCACAGGAATATGAAGGGAGGATAAGGGGAGCTATAAGAGAGCATGTTAGAGGTGGGGGCCAGAGGAGTAAGGAACCTTGTATGCCAGTCGGACCCAAATCAGGACAGAGCCCCGTCAGGGGAGACTATGTAAGCCGAGCGCCTCAACTAGGCTAGAGACGCAAACTTAACCAACCCTACTAACAATTTCCCTTTCTACATACACCTCTCAAACTCCAAACCAAACACACTCAAAACCTACAGCACAACAAACCGCACAAACTTCACTACATTGCAACAACAAAACAAAAAACACACATAGTCTTACACAACAGTACACAACGTCTACCGGCCGCAAACACCCCAGGCCCAGCCAAAGGACCCACAGGGCTGAGGCAGCCAACAGCACATCACTGCTGTCTTGCACTTTTCCTGCTACATCCCACTAACTCAACCTCCCCTCCTCTTTCAGAGCCGCCAGAGCGCCAGGGGACCACTCCGGTGGTGATGGTGCGCGGTACAAATGTCCTTTAACATTAACATTAACAGGTAAAGGAAGGTATTTATTCAGTGTACTTCCTTGTACCGAAAAAGGATCTAACCATGCGCCCTGTATTAGATCTGCGCCCAGCGAACCAATTTGTAAAGCCACAAAAGTTCTGCATGGTCACTCTGCAGGAAGTAATTCCCCTGCTCTCACAGGGGGATTACATGGCAACACTGGACATGAAAGATGCATACTTTCATATTTCATTGCTGCCGGCGCACTGAAAATACCTCAGATTTATGATCCAAGACAAGCACTATCAGTTCAAGGTTCTACCCTTCGGCATAGCATCCGCACCAACGGTATTTACAAAGGTACTAGCAGCGGCAGCAGCACACCTGCGCACACAATCCATCCCAGTCTATCCTTACCTCGACGACTGGCTCATAACAGGGGTCTCGTACAAAACCTGTCTGTCAAATACCCAAAGAATGATCGATCTTTTATTCAATCTGGGATTCTCTATCAACGAGAAAAAATCCAGCCTAGACTCCAGTCAGGTCAAGCAGTTCCAAGGGGCTCTAATTCGAACATGGATGGCTTTGTCTTCCCCTCCAAAGAGAGGGTCCAAAACATGCTGTTTCCAATCCCTCAATATGTAGCTAGTCGAGAGGTGACCGTGCGCAAAGCTATTTGACTGCTAGGAATGATGGCGTCATTTATTTACTTAGTTACTCACGTGCGCTTGCGCATGCGTCCAATGCAGGAGTGGCAGGCCAACGGACAATGGGATGATCTAGTGGTCGTCTCACCAGCCCTTGTTCTCTCGCTGTGGTGGTGGTCGAGGGACAACCTCTTGAAGGGGAAATCCTTCACTACCCCGGCAGTGGAGGCTACTCTAACTATAGACGCATCTCTCACAGGATTGGGAGCTCACCTGCTTCAACAAACAGCGCACAGAGTTTGGTCGTCAGACATAGCATCTAACCACATAAACCTCCTTTCAAGCCCATGCATAGAGCAAGTCTTAAAGATCTCACCTATAAGACTGCCTTTTTAATAGCTATTACCTCCATTAGGAGAGTAAGTGAGCTACAAGCACTCTCAGTCCTAGACCCTTTGTAACAGTTCACAGAGATAAGGTGGTTCTATGCACTAACCCTAGCTTTGCACCTAAATTCATTTCTAAGTTCCATGTGAACCAATCCATAGAACTACCAATGTTCTTTCAAAACCCTTCAAGCATGGATGAAAGAAGCCTGCACACACTTGATGTACGCAGAGCAGTCATGTTTTACATGGAAAGAACTCGACCACTAAGAAAGACTAATCAGTTTTTCATTTCAGTGACGGCAGGAGGTGAAGGAGATCCGGTCTCCAAATCCACTATCTCTAGGTGGATTGTCAAATGCATCGCACTCTGCTACACTTTTGTTGAGAGAGAACTGCCCTCCAAGCCTAGAGCACATTTTACTCTAGGCACTGGGGCTTCCATAGCATTAATTGCAAATGTTCCCCTTGAGTCCATTTGCAAAGCGGCAACCTGGAGTTCTGTACACACCTTTACAAAACACTATTGCCTAGACACTCACTCTAGGTCTGATTCTCAGGTGGGACAGGCTGACATCTGAAAAGACATCTTTTCACTACTGTTCCTTCTCACAACCCACCTCCAACTCCGGGTACTGCTCGCTAGTCTATGCACAAAATGTGATTCTAAGCAGATTAACAAGTATCGGAAGACCTGCATTACATACCGTACAAGCATTTCTGATTGTATCTGCTTAGATTCACATGCGCTCACCCTTCCTCCCCGCTCGGATGGAAGGAACATTGACCTCTGCTACTTTCTCTCTCTTCTGTACTCCCTCACGATAGTCATAAGGCTCCCTCACGGCAGAACAAATATAATCGGAGGGACCTCGACGCGTGAGGCATTTTGGGTGCACTACACGTCACGTAGGGATAGTGTTCATGTCGACGTCCCCTTTCGATTCTCGAAAGACAAGATGCAATACTCTGCGGTGACCACAGCATGTGAATCTAAGCAGATACAATCTTCAGAAATGCTTTTACGGTAAGTAATGCATGTCATACTATTCTTGGGGAATAAGACCAGGTATCAGTATGTCAAGGGTGAATCTATGTGATTACTGTGGCTCCCATAATGTCGACAATTAAATTGCTGACGCCCATTATGGCCCAGAGAGGTGATCACATAGATTATTGCGCCCTGCTTCCCCTGCAAATGCCTCCCCCCTACCCACTTACCTTTTCGGCAGCACACAGTGAAGTGTGCCGCCATCTCTCACCCTGCAGCGTCAGTTCTCGTCCACTAACGTTGGTCTAAACTGGCCTTGCATGGTCCTTTTTTCTTTGTCGCCAGTTCCCATCTAATGGAAGCAGGGATGCCCCCCGCAACCTCTGACCCCCACTACACCGACAAAAGGGAGCAGGGGACACCCTTGCTCCCATTAGTTGGTGTAGTGGGGGTCAGCATATCTTTAACACGCAAAGGCATGGTAATGAAATAGTCGTAATTTTGGGGGCTGAAATGTTGGTGCTGTTCCTCAAGGGTAGTTGACCCTGTCAGTCATGCAGTGACACTCCGTTATGAATCTCACATAATAAACCAACCCTGTTACATGTATACTCTTTGCAACATTACTTTTTATAAATCAGTTCAGAGCTAGTAATACAATTCATATACTTTCTGAAGGTGCCTCAAGCGACTCGATGAGAATTATGAACCCTCAATAACTATTCTAGAATGCACTAAGCAAAACAGGGAAAGCAGAACCCAATTACATTTTAAGAAAGACATCAATGTATTTCAAGGTAAGTAATTGACTTATTGTTATATAACTATACGCTAGCTAATAGCTAGTTATGCCCAGTATACCTTTAAGAAGTGTATAATAGAGTTTCTAAGGTAAGTAAGAACTTTATTAAACTATTTTATAATAGCACCAAAGCAATTCAGGGAAGCACGACCCAGGGTTACAAGTTTAGAAGACCAGCAACTAATAAAGGTGAGTATGGTCTATATACTTTTAAGAGGAGCTACCAGCAAGATATGTACGAACTCAGACTGTTTTAGATCTGTTTAAAGCAGACCAGGGAAAGCAAAACCCAATGCTACACTTTTAAGAATGACACAATGATAATCAAGGCAGGTAAACCCTATTGGTAAGCTTTTACACTCTTTCAGTTAAGAAGAATAAAACAATACCAATTCTTATTACTTTTCAGAAGGTGGGAGAACACCATTCAAAGTAACTTATATTCTTTTTAAAGGGGCAGAATGCAACTCAAAGATAAGCATAAATGTAATTTGTAACTACTTATTTCACAAAGATACAGTTACCACACTAACTTCTTTTGCAAGTAAGTACTTTTACACTCGTTATACTTTCAATGCAGAATCCTTCCCCAGTCTATAGCATGAGTTTGCTCAGTGGCAGGAGAGAAACCCTAGTGGTCTAGGTGCCAACTGTAGGCAGGTCAAGATAGGGTTCAATTGCAGGAAAGGCATGGTTCCAGAGAATATCTTCTTAAACAAGTAAGTAGCAGCTTCAGAATTGGGTAAAGTGTTCAGGGACTTAGGCCTCGGCAAGTGGTATGAACAAACTCCCAGCCACACAAATCACCCACTCAGCCTTACAGGATGCACACCACACTTAAGGTTAAGTATTACCCAAGCCCATACAGTACAGCGAATCGAGGCACAGCACAAGGAAATGGCTGATCTTGGCACCAGCAGCTTGAGGAAACCAGGATGATGCAGGAGAGTATGCAAGCCATCGGCCGCGCTGTGCCCGTTTCTTGGGCCGCTCCTAGTGCATAACGGTTCTGCTTGCACAGAGGGTCCGGGTGGGGAACACGGTGGTCCCCACACTAGCAGAGTCTCACCCTTTCCCTGCAGGCAGCCCTAGAGTGCAGGGACACGGCTGGTTCCAACCTCACACCTCCTCGACAATCGCCATGCCTGCCAGCTCCCAACACAGCAGCCCAAGGTGCCGATCCCTGCACCTGTCAGGGTCACTGAAAAAGGACAGGTCCAGCGAAAAGAGGCCATGGAAGTGACCCAGTACCAGACTTTCTGTGACACTACTGAAACCTATGGCGCGATTTGGGCAGGGTGTGTTTGGGACGGTTAGTTTAGGGGAGGGAGTGGTGGGCCACACATTTGTTGGTGTTTTGTTAATTACAAAATACACATGGTTTTGCAAAGAAGTGCATGTCTGTAAATTCAATTTGTGAAGTGGTGTGCATTAATATTGCACTGCATCACATGCAGTGTGTGCCATGGGTTGTGTGCAGTTGCTGGGTGCTCAAAAGGAGTTCTCCATGAGTTCCTGGCGGCTGCACGCCCACCCCGGACATCCCTGTGATGGGGTTGTTGCATGTCAACAGATGCATCCCTGTCACCATCGTCATAGCATCCGCTAGAGGCATGTCCGGCAGCAGGGGTATGTAACGTCTGACGCACATATTGTGCAACATGGCACAGTCCAGGACTATCTTCCCCACCTTCACTGGCCTGTACATTATTGCTCCACCGGAGTGGTGTAGGCACCGAAAATGTTCCTTCAACAGTCCAAAGGTCTGCTCAATTGTCGTCCGTGTTCTGATGTGAGCGCGATTTTATGCCATTTCCTGGTGAGTCTCTGGATCTCTCACGGGGGGTCATCAGCCATGGTAGTAGGGGATAACCAGAATCACATGCATGGAATGGGACACAGGCAGGGCCATTAGATTGAGGTGACTGATTAGTGCATACATATTGGGATGCAAGTGAGTGACACATGTATCTTGGTCTGTGCACTTGCAGGCCCTCATTTGCCTTGATGCACCCTGTGACAGGCAGTGCTGGTCAGGCCATGTGTAGGGTCTGACTCCCAAGGATGGGGTGGTGGTTGGTGATGGTGGGTGGGGCTGAGTCGGGATATGCTGAGTAGTGTGACATGGCAGTGATGCATTCTGGAACCTGTAATGCATTGCATGTGCCTTTCCATCCGTGCCCAGATTGTGATGGGGGTGTCTATCCGTTAACGCGTGGTAAATGCCAGTCGTGGCCACCCACTCTTGCGTGCTGATTCTGCCCCTGCATTGGCATGGTGGCTGTGGGCCATGCCCCGGTGCACATGCAAAGGGGTGTGTGTGTTGATGCTTTTACTCGCCCAATAGCCAGGTCCCCTGTCCGCCATAACGCAGTCAGGGGTGCTATTCCATAGGATCATGGAGTCATGGCTTGATTCTGGGAAGCAGGCGCAGCAGTGCGTTATTGTCCACATTACATATGACCTGCACGTTCAATGAGTGGCTCAGCTTTGGGTTTCTATACACCTCCTCTGTGGCGTAGGCATCGGTTGTCCATGAAATAACAGAAAAAACCAAAGGAGAATTTACTGAATTTCTTTGATCGAAAAGCAAAAATTACTCTTTTGCTGCTTGCACTTTTATAACGAGGGTGGAGACCCCCGCACCACCATCACCCCCTTACATTAACTAATACCCTTACCCCACCACCCATCTATTATTTACTTAAAATATACAAAAATCCCTACAAAATTTGATTAAAAAAACGTCATTGTTACCTCTTTTTTTTGCATTCTGTAATTTGTACGGATACTGTGGGCAGCCACTAGCTCTATATGTGTGCAGTCCTCTTCTCCCAATGCATTAGGCATGTCCCAATTGCATGGAAGCTGACCTTGGTGGCGTTGACATGTGCCTGAGTGGTTGTTAGGGCGATGTGCTGGGATCACATGGTGCAGGAGGGCATCCAGGACCTCCACCAGCACAGTTGAAAATGCTGGCTGCGAGATGCCATGCAGCTCGCCAACTGAGTTCTGGAATGTGCCTGTGGCAAGAAGTGCAGCACAGACGCCACCTTAAACAGGGGGGTTATGGCAGTCTCGACCGTCTAATGCTCTGGATGTCGTCCTGGAAGAGCTACACAAGTTCCAGGATGGTCACCCTGTTCTGGCGGTATAGTGTGTGGATCTGTCTGTCTGTCAGTCAAGGCCCAGGATGTGGCCCTTGTGCTGAGTATAGGTGCACGCCTCGGGCACAACTTGCATGTCTTTGTTCAGCTGGATTTTCCTTCTCGTCCTCCACTGCCTGTCAGCCATTGCCACTGTTGCAGCTTGTTAGGCAAAGTTTGTATGCAGTACCCTCTGGGAGCACTACAAACAACTCTGACTACAGGTATAGGAAACCCAACATTTGGAATAAGCTTGTACTACACAGAGGGGTCAATGTGAGCTGTAGTGGAGTTACACAGAGATTTACAGTTACAAGTATTCAAATAAACTCTTACACTCAAGGTTTCTTGAATAAACCATTATTAATATATTTATCAGTCAGTTAGAATAAGCCTTCTTCAGAAGGGAGCAATATAATAGTAACACTCAAAAACACTTCATGAAATATACACTCTTAATACCTCTAAATCAGTAGATACCCTTTTGGGATGGCCCACAGACACTACCTACACCCTCAGGTGACTTCAATTACTAGAGTGCTGGGGACATGAATATATCACTGTTGCATTTAGGGTCATATAGTAATAAGTCAAAGGAAAAGATTATTTAGAACAAACAAGAGTTCTTAAGCAGGCAAATACTTTCAGATCCCCCCTATAAGAGTCATTCAGTGGAAGAGGCTAAGCCAAAGTCAATAGACAAAGTCTATATAAGCTGAAGGACTTCTTTGTAGGTAAGTAGAAAGGCTTTGCACAATGTTTTAGAAGTCTTTGAAGAAGAGAAGAATCAAGTGTAGGGCCACAAGCTGATTAGACTTGTGAGTAGTAGAAGATGCAAGCAACTTGCAGTAAGAGGTAAGTTCTCTGAGTTTGTACAGTAACTTTAAAATGATGAAGAGATGAGGTAGAAGACTCCTGTTCCTGTGCAGCCCTGCAGATCTCAGTGTTCCTGGGCCTCAAGAGGGAGGATGTCGGGGGACTCCTGCAATGCACTGGGACGGTCAATACTCTCAACCGACAAACTTCACTTTCAGTGGCTGTTCAGTGTTTCAGCTCCTCGCATCTACCACAAATAGCAACACCGCGGTTCCTGGCTGTCGAGATGGAATTTCCTTGCTTCTGGGGTCCCGCACTCTGTTGAGGGAGCTCAGGCTCGGTCAGTCCTGCTTCCTGGAAGTACAGAGGATCTTCCTGGAGCTCTAGGCCATCTTAAAAACAACGCACACATTCTGGTGTTCCTCTGCCTGGCTATACGGTTTCCAGCAGCAACTCTGTGGAAATTCAACCAGCTCTGAGATCGATGTCCAGGTGGCTTACTTTGGAGTTGATTGGTCCCACCAACTCAAGGGGAGAAGTCATCCTTGCAGGGGCTTCTCTGTCGATGCGAACTTGGCGTTTCGACACTGCACCAGGGCTTCACCGGGCAAACCAACGGTTCAGGAGTTGCAGCAGGCATCCTCTTCAAGTTCTTCTTCGGTTCCTTCGTCCAGTGGTCGACTCTGCCTTCCAAACCAAAAGACTCACCTTTTAATCAGTTCTCTCCCATTCATTCCAGCCTAGCTGTCAATCACCCAGCAGGGTGGCTGTCCTTGCCGGACAGTTAGCCAGCCAATCATCACAGAGTGCATTTGGGTCTCCTCTGGCACCTCCCTCACTTCCTGCCCCCCCAGACACCCTGGAGCCAGAGGCGGGTTTCACTCATGAATCCCGCCAAAGGCAAAATGAACAATGCGACCAAACCTGGTTTGGCACGCAGAGTAAATCTCAAGAAGGACCTTTCCACAAAGAAATGGCGGAAAAAGAAGACCAGGCCATTTTGACAAAAATGGCACCCTTGGGTGCTTTACTGCAGCTGCAAATGCAGCCCGCAGTAAAAGCACACCATGGTAGTTAAAACGAAACCACTGCCACCAGCCATTCAGTGAGGAAAGAGTAACATAACATTTTTTGCATGAGAAGCAACACAAAGGGGATACTAGGTAACCCCTCCAGCACCCTATTGTAAGATAGTGTGTGCTGGGTCCAGAAAGTTATAAATGTAAGTAAAGACAATTTAACTTTACTGCTCTTGGAAACAGTAGTTTATCCAAGAGAAGGTATTTAAACCTTTGGGAAATCTGAAAGACTTCCCTGTGCCACTGCACTGAAGGTGCTTTGTGACACAATGTAAAAGATGATGCCCATGGAGTTTCAGACTCCACAACCAAAAGAAACAGTGTTAAAAATCACAGTAAAATACATGAGCGAGTGGGAAATAGGGTCTCACTCACTCCAGGTTAAAAAAATAAAGTCCTCAGTTGCTGGAGGTCTCTAAGGTCGAGGGAATTAGCACATTTCTGAGAATTCTCCCTAACACTGCTCCTGCTTATAAAGCAGCACTCCTGCATGCAGCACCTTCTGGCCCACGACCACTGCTACGAGGTCAGCATGGTTCTGTTGGGAAGTGTGTGGGGTGTGGTCCTTTTCAGCAGTCCCTGTGCTCATGGTGTGGCATTGGGTACACCTGTTGCCTGTTACTGCCTTCTCCACGGTGCCATTGTTTCAGGCACTGTTTTCCCAGTGACACCAGCATTTTTGTGCCGGTGTTTCCGGGAAACCCTTGTCGTAATGCTCCCTTATTTCCAGGGTGCTGGTGTTTTCGGCACTGCTTCGGGAGGGTCCCGCTGTTGCGGTGCACTATGCTATTGGCAACAGTAGCACAGTGTACGCTGGCACCGGCATTCCCTCTCGTCGTGCTTTGGTCCGGAAAGAGTGCCAACCGAATTACTGGCACATTGTTTCCCGACCGCCATACTGGTAATGAGGCCCTGAATCCTTTTCTTAGCCAGTCCTTCCCTAGTCTATTGCATGAGTTTTCTCAGAGGCAGATGAGGGACACTAATGGTCTAGGAGCCAGCTGTAGGCAGTTGAGATGGGGTTCAGTTGCAGGAAAGTCAAAGTTCCAGAGAATATCTTCTCAAACAAGTAAGTAGCAGCTTCAGAGTTAGTTAAAGTGTTCAGGGACTTTACAGAAGGCTCCCTATATGCGTTCCAGCATTAGGCCTGGGCATGTGGTATGAGCAAACTCCCAACCACACAAATCACCCACTCAGCCGCAAAGTAAGTATTACCCAAGCTCACACAGTACATTAGGAGAAAAGAAGAGCTCTGAGTGGATGCCTTCAGGATGCAGCAGCACAGGACCCGGTCCTTGGATTCTTGGTCTGGAGATGAAAGAACCGGACACTTGATGTGAACTTGCAGCAGCAGTTGTGAAAGTAGGCTTCCAGCAAATGTTTCTTCATGGATTATCACGGCTCTGTGGATTTGGTGCCTTTTTACAGCAGACAGATGAAGAACAAATATTGCTTGTCAGATTTCACTCTCTATCCTGCACTCTTGTGAGGGGACTTCAGGGATTCAAATTGTGTCTTTGGAGGTCCAGGAGGAGTCCACCAAAGTTTCAGCTGGATCCGGACTTTGGAAGACATTGCACTGCACTCAGGCTCAAGGTCCCAGGGTATTTGCATTTTGCAGCCCAGCACGTCGCTGGGATGGCTCAAAATGCAGGTCTTCCTGAGACTAGTAGATCTCACCAGCCTCTGGGTAGGAGTCGCATTCGGGACCCCTAGGTGGATTGAAGGAAGTGTTGCATCAGGCTCCTGTTACACAGCAGACTCTCTGGTCGCTGGAAATCGCTATAGACTTCTTTTCTTTATCTTCCTCTTCGTATTCGGGTCTAGTGGTCGTTTAGTCTGCAGCTCTCAGGATCAGCGTATTATTCATGCACAACCTCTGCAAACTCTTCCAGCAATTTACACAAAGCCCCCCATTGGGAGTTGGGTCCTTTTGGGCAAGGTGAAAGACAAAGGGATGCAGAGTTGGGGACTCCTCCCTCGCTTCCTGCCTTTCTCAGACATTCTGGAGCCTAGGAAGGGAATACAAAGGATTCCTGCTAAAGACGAAACTGCCACATAGGTTGTTCTCGCCTAGAATGGCTGGGGAAGACCTCAGAAACAACAAGCACACGAGAAATGGCAAAAAAGGCGCCCACCATTCTAGCTGAATGGTGGCCCTTTTGCATTTCCACGGCCGATTTAACAGCCTGTGAGTAATAACGAATACAAGTAATTACACTGCCACTAGCCATTCACCAGGTAAGTAAGAAAGAGGAGAAATTGCATCTCCCCCAGCACTCCACATAAGGTGGGGTGTGCTGGCTCACTATATAAAATGTAAAGGGGATGATAATCCTTCTTAACCTCTTGGGAACAGTAGTTCACCCAAGATATAATAAGAGAAATTTGAAAGAGGAACGCAAAGAGGCAAACCAACCTAAGCCCAAAAGTTATCGAGAACTATAACTCCAATCATACACTATGGAGAGACATAACAAGGTCACCGTAAGAAGAGTAAAAGACTAGGTAAGAGGGGGAAGAAGATTCCCCTTTACCTAGGGACAAGGGATTATAATCACCATGGCCAAGCTACATTTTCTGTGGTGGACAGAGGTCAGGAAGATTTATCACAATTATGAAAATCTTACATAACACGTACCAACTCCTCTAGGGTAGAGCAGGTTCTGGCAATGCCCTGATAGGCTGGCTGCCCCCAGATTGAGGCGGGCGGGAGGGGTCCCTGTTTTCTTGTGACAGTGTCATGCTCCTGACCCTGTTGCACACAAAATTCAGATGTTCTGTTTATCTCCATTTCCAATCAAAGTAAACAAATTATATATAAACATTGGAAATGTTTGAGCGTGATTGTTGGGGAGTTTTGCACAACCCTCTGGCGAGGTCTGTGTAATCGTTTTTATGGGTTCTGCTGTCTCATTTTATGGTAGCTCTACTTCTTTTGGTTTTTTGCCTCTTTCTCCATTTTCAAATTTATATTGGTGGTCAGAGACACTTTGCTGAAGTTCTCCTGTCACTGCACCCCTTTTTATTTTAAGGTACATGGTATTGGGTTGCCCATAAGGCACCCAGACACAGGGCTGATTAGCTCACCCTACATTGGTTTTAGAGGTTAGGCTGGTGGTATTTAATATTTTTTTTTAGTTTCACCAAGGGTGCAAGCAGATTTACTACATTAATAGCACAATGCACCTTTATGGTAGCTATTGGGATACAAATGGGTTTTTAAGTCCTGCTCTTGGCCATTTTGTTTTTAGGTCCTTCCTTTGTTCAGGTAAACTATGAAGCTGGCTTAAAATGGCTCTTCTGGCATCCACCATAGTGGAATTAATTGGAAATAAGTTCCTGGCACTGGGCAGGCCGTGGCACCTCCTGTGGGGGTGAGCCTTGGCATTTGGTGTTTTCTGGGGCCAATCTGACTGACTGGCCACCAAACTGGTTTTAAATTCACTAATGGGATTGGTGGGGTGGCAGTGGCCAGCCCCTGTGAGTGAAGGGACATATAGGGAAAACCCTCTTCCTGCGCTCAGTGCTGCTGATTTGTTGGAGAGAGCGCTGGTTAGCTAACACACTAGAGGATTTCTTACAAGTTCCTGCGGTTGCTGCATTTTCTGGTCCTCTCCTGGTCGCATTAACAGGATGTAGTGATCTGGGAATATTTCTGCTTTAGGATTTTGGCTTGTTTTTGGTCCAGGCACGATTCAGCCGTTTTACTGCAGTCTTTTTGTAGTCTAACTAAGAAGGGTATGCCAATGGTAACTAAATGGGAATGAACGGTAAAAAGTTCAACTGAAATGTAAAAAATACAAGGGAAATTTCATTATTAACAAAGCTGCTTAGCTGGAATTATTTGTTACATGTGATTATAATGAATTTAATTACAGAGAATGCTTTAATAACTATACTTTTATAACGGAAAATATTGAATTTCTTATTTTTATTTTGGAGGTGTACCCCCAAACCCTCTTTTCCCTATGCGTGTATGCCCATCCCAGCCCCTCCCCACCGTTTAAAGCCCTTATCCCACCCTCCATATACATTTTATACAAATATTCGATATTTTTTCGTTTGTTTCTTTATTCAAGTTATTCTCTGTTTATTTGTTAAAATCACTGGATATCGAATTATTGAAATGTTATAAATTGGCGAAAGAATAACAGTAAAAGAAGATAGAAATTAGGAAACACTAGAGAATCAATTATAAGTAACAAATGAAGATTTTGTTTGAAAAATCGAATTTTTAATTAGATGTTGGGTTTGATCTTTATCTTTTGTTTTTACTTTTTCTTACCTCTTTCTACATTTTCAAAATTGGAACCATATCCTATGAGAGTAAGCAAGATACATATATTTTATTTCCCTGAAGAAGCTCATAGCAATGGGATAAACAACACGGTTGCAACACCTGTTGGCTGTGGTTTAAGGAGTTTGATTGGAATGCAAACGTGCTAATAAGAATTGTTAACAAGGAAATCATTTTTTGCTTGGAAAGGAAGTAACATATCTATGATGTACATTGACGTAATGTAAAAGAGCAGAAAATCGAGGAATAAAATAGCCCACAGATGTGACATTTGAAATGTGCAATTTTGTTTTATAATGTAAACTTTAGAGACATTAACAGGTGAAGTGGTAGGGCAAATTGACTTTTTTTTGTTGCAGCATACCATAGAATACTACAAGAGTGATTAAAGACATAAGCAGCCTCATAGCATAATGACAGGGCGTGAGTAACCCAATAGTTCACCTGCACATCGATACAAATATTTTTCAGTATATTAGTTTGGTGTATTCTTTTATGGTGTCCTTTGTGATTAATTGTACCACGTTGCTAGCCTTCCTTTCTTCTGAAGTAGAGCCAGGCTGCTCTGCTATGCTTCCCATTAGGGAGTCTGGTGTTTTCTTTTGCCTTTTCAAAGCTGTGTTAATGAAAAGGTGAAGGAACATCATATTGATTTAAGAATATCTACTGCTTTAAGTAGCTTCCTGCACGGACAAATACCATGTTTATTTTCCACATCTAAAGAAAACCCTCCGTATACAACTTAATTGAAGGAAGACTTTGCTTTTGTTATTGGGCTTTCTTGTGCTCCCAAAGCATTCACTAATCTGCATATTGGAAAACATTTCATAAATATTGACTGTTCTCTGGGGCACTTGGCAAGCAGCACCTTGAAAGTATCAATGACACATATACAAAATATTTAACAATTACATTAAGATAGCAAATTGAGTGTTTAGCAATACAGTCCTGGGAATGTTACCTTCCAAAACGGCAGATCACGGGAATTGCCATTATGAGCTAGCTATGAATAGTATAAATAACAAATGTGGTGCTACCATAATCCATATTAGCTAATCATAGTTACATAGCAGCTATGGTTAATGGCTTGAGTAGCAGAATGACTGTCTTCCATCTTCTGCAGTGAAACTGTTCATGTTGGCTGGGACCTGGAAGAGCAACAGAGCAGCATGGTTTTCAAATTCTGCCTCTAGACATTAAAAATGAGACCGCAGACTGCTTTGTCCACACAAGTGACCTCTGCACGACTGAAGAGGGCTACATGTAAATGTTATATTGTGTATGTTAGCCCTCTGCTTAAATCCTCCAAACTAAACCGGGTGGCCTAACACTCCCATGACAAAATACGGCTTTACCAGGTGGCCACTTCAAAACGTGTGAGATAGGGTACGGGCTGGGAGTCAAACACTGCTCTAAGGCATTGAAGGTAGCATCTGGACTACAGCCCTAGTTTGAGCCATCCGCCAGACCGAGGTTGCTCCTCGTATCCTGTCCAACGTACACTTGGATAGTGAACTCCCCTGGGGTGAGTATAGACGCAACATTAAGTAGCGTTTCTCTAGTTCTTGCCCTGCTAAGTGCCCCTTTGATGTCTAGCATTGAAACCAGTGCTCCCAACCGGGGTGATTGTGCAGGTGGGTGGGCAGAGTGGGAATGTCCCATAGGTAATGGCACTTCCTAGGAGAACGGCTATACCTTCAATGACAATACCAGCATGTCTTTGGGGTGCTCTGTTTTTTGTGCCAGCTCCTCTGTGTAGATCTGCTATTGTTTCAATGGTACAATACTATCACACCTCAGCAGGGTCAATACACCTGTAATGGGTCGATACAAGCACTACTAAACATTGCTTTTATAATTTTTATGGGATGTGTCCGGTCTGACCGCTGTGATTGACAGTCTTAGCTGGCAAGAAGACTCCATATGCATCTTGTGCTAACATCCTTAAATCATTTTCATCAAATGTGACATGCAATGCCTCTCTTTTCAACTTGTATTACCAAGATATTGTGGTTTCTCAGTAGTGCTTTATCAATTAGAAATGTGCATTATTCTTTTGCCTTTGCAAGCTTGATGACAACGCCACATCAAATAACAACCTGCCAATATCCTGTTTGTGTCTCTTAAGGAGAATGTTTCCTGTCTATTAAGCCCCAAGAGAACTCTGAGGCATTGCAGCTCAATTTTCAGCAGGTGAGAGCTTTTCACACACCTTTGTTGGTAAAATACAGTGGAGTTCAACTTTGTGTTACTGGAACTGTAGCGTTTTCAATGCGTTTTATTATTTTCCAGATGAGGTAGTTATACTAGCAGTGTGGTAACCTCTTCTTAAACCTAGAACTGAATCAAATATCTGAAGATAATGATTCTGTAATTTTCTGCTGGTAAGCAGTAACCTCTGAGAAGTAGAGGGTTTAAAAAAGGGAAATACTCAATATATGTTTTTCTGTGACTAATCCTTCCTAAATGTAATTGTAAATAAACACTAAATTGTAAATTAAAAGAAACATCTCATCTTTATTAAATTAAACATTAATGGAATTGAGACTTGTTCAAAATTAATTTACATGAGAAAGTTGAAACATAGCACTCAGGCCGGGATTAGATTAGTACAGGTACTGAACTGCACAGAGGGAGTGTGGGGGGATAGGCATAGTCCTGACAACCTTGTGGTTGGAGCTTTGTGGCATGCATACACTATACCAAGAAAGTTATGGCGGGTTTGAAAAGGCTTGCAAAACAAGTCTGTCTGGACTATACTGCACTAGCGATCCCTACTAAGGGCTAGACCAGGTATGTAGTTGTCCTGACAGCTTTGCAACCCGTTTGTCACAGGTTGATTAAGCTATGTAGAAAGTAGGACTGCCCTCTAAGACAAAGACATTTTCCGGTAGAAAAAGGCTTGAATTTGGGCTAATTTGCATACCCACAATACCTTGCTGATGTGGCTCAGAACTAGAGGTGAACTTCGTGCAGTGGCTACTAGGGTGTGTTGTGAAATGTGTGACTTGGCTCAAATGGACTATATTCCTTTTACATTTCCGATTTAAGGTTTTTTATCAAGCCCTTTTAAACGCACCATAACTTATTTATGCACACACAACATTGGTGTCCAATTGGGACACCTAACACATTTTACATCAAAACATCTACTTATACCATACACTGCCACATAAGCTAAAGAGGGCCTATCTTTAGAAGTCCAACCCTATCTGGGGAATGAGTCAAGTCAGATGGGGACACTGGGGGACCCGTAGCCCTTGGGTGGCAGAGCAAAAGAAGGCATACACGGTCAAAGTTGTCAAATGTAAAGGTGATGCTTTTTGCCGAAAGTAAGTAACTAATTCAAATGGTTCAGGGGGACTGGGTAGGCCACCTGACGGATTTTATCCTAAAGGACGGATATCCTAAGGCCAGGGAGAACCCGTTTGGGTCGTCCACTGCAACGTGACTGAAGCAGCTCAGGAGGAGCAAACAGCAACACAAAAGCTGCCTATGCAAGTACCCAGGAGTTAAACAGATCCTACTATGATGAAGAAGAGCGATGTCACTGGCGGGTCACCAAGGTAAGACCACAGTCGCTCCCGTTCGGGGATCTGGCCATGGCGGCTCGATGAGGAACGTTTGGTGGGAACAGACGGTCAGCCCTAGTCACAGGGATACCCAGCAGGTGATCTTCAGGGCACTTGTTTGTGGAGGCTCGACACAGGCTTTGGAACAGTGACTGTTGTCACCCTGCAGACTTTCTTCCTTCTCTCTGTCCTCGTGGGTGGAATTCTATAATAAGGATGGAGTCTCTGAAGGCCCAAGAAGATGCCCACAAGTTTGCAGCTGAAACCGTGCTCGACGAGACGATGCACTGCATCAGTGCCAGAGGTCCCAGGGTATTCAGGCTTTGCAGGCCTGGAAGGTCACAGCACTTCGTGGGAAGGCTCAAACTGCAGACGGTATCGAGACTGGCTAGGCCCACCAGTCCAAGGAAGGAAGTAGTTTGGTCTGGATCTTCCCTGTTGCTTAGAAGAAAGAGCTGGAGCTGCAGTGGTCACTCAGTCGGCTTGGCGGTCGCTGAAGGTGGCTGCATGCATACTTCTTCGGATTGTTTCTTCCAGCATCGAGTCCCTATGCAGGAACCCAGCCAATCGGCTTGCATGCAACATTCAAACCTTTGGTGGTGGCTGTCCCAAGTGGACAGCCAGGTACCCAGTTAGAACTGGAGGGCAAAAGACCAGATGAGTTTCTGTCCTCCCTGCTTCCTGTCCTCCCAGACACAATGGCGCCTCCGGGCTGGATTCCCATTAGGAGCCCGTCAAAGACAAAGGAGTGAGCAGGACTTCCCCTGAGCAGGTTAGCAGAGGAAGACTCAAAGGGGCAGATACCGCGAGTTAGAATAAAAAGAAGACCAGCACCATTTCAGGCCAATTGTGACCATGTGTCCTTTACCGCAGCTGCAACAGCAGCCTGCATGTACAAATCAGTCAGTAGAACATATCCACTGCCACCAGCCACTCCGAGTTGCCACTGTAACTTGAAAGTTACAAGAGAAGTGAGAAAAGGAATACTATGTATCCATTTAGCCCTCTGCATCAGATCGGGTGGGCTGATCTCACAAAAGAAAAGCATAGGTAGGGTAAAAAAGTGTCCCCCTATCCTGGTAACATTAAGTTAAAACCAAAGAGGGAAGCTCACGGAGCTCCCAGCAACACTGGACAGAATATGCAGTGTGTTGCAATAGTAAAGTACAGGTGCCATTGAAAAAGATTGTGGAAAGCAGACTCCATCAAGAGAAACCAAAAGGATTCTCGGAGTCACAGAAAAAGAATGAACAAGGGAGGAAAAAGGTTCCCGCTCAGGAGAATCAGAAAAAACCCAATAGTCTAGCAGAAAGTGCTGGGGACTCACGAAGTCGGGAGAATTAGACTCAAAATGGAAATTCTACCTAATAAGTGGTTATATTTTTATATACATTATATTTGAGTCCAAAACCTATGAGTGGAATCCAAGACAATGAGGAGCAGATACAATTGGCCATATGTATTATGTTGAATTTTGAACAGATTCTGAGAGGTTACTACACCTGCACGTAAAAGGAGCACAATCCTTTACAAAAGTGTTTTCGATTAACATAAATTACATTACAATACACCACATACTATATTTATACTCTGAAAATGTCTTCCTTTACGCCCATTAGCCTGTGTGAACAGGATTTTCTACTAGTTTATATAATAAATAAGCATACTTTTATAAAACTACAGTGTGGAAGTGTTTCCTTCACTGCAAGTGTGCCTAAAGGACTCAAAGGATGGTAGGAGACCGGCCCAAAATCCTACATGAACCTGAATTTTGGGAGCTTTCTAGGCACCCGCAACAGACTTCTGCGCCATAAAGTCCTTTTTCACTTACCAAAAATCATTTTTGTCTTTGAAAGGTTCAGTTTGACTGTGCACCTGGAAATAGTTGTGGGCATATACTAGACTCAGTTGTAACCCTCTAGGTGTCAAATCCAAAAGGACGGTGTGCTTAACGTAAAATAAAGTACTAAATTCCACATTGTCTAATAAAGGGGGTATGAAGCCTTGTGTGGCATTATAAGGATTAAAATCACAAAGAAATACAGGGGAGAAAAAGTGGGCCGAGAGGACATCCTTGATTGACCCCCCTTCTACTGCTAAAATCTCTTGAGTACCTATAGTTCCTATCGCACCTAACCATCACAGAAGTGTCCGCATGAAGTAACTTAATTGAAGGATTCAAGGTGGGGGACCCCAATTCTGTTTAGCTTGCCCCATAGTAGTGTCGAATGCCTTGGAGAGATCCAGAAAGGCAGTGTACAGGCGGTTCTTCCTTATTTTTGTGTACTTCTTCACTATCATATTCAGAAGGAAACACTGATGGATAGTGGAGAAGCCTTTACGAAAGCCGGCCTATGTGTCTGGAAGAACAGAATTATCCATGGCCCATTTCTTCAATCGAACCGCTAAACAACGAGCAAAATCTTATTGGAGATGTCATTTAAGGCGGTTGGACGATAGCAATGTGGGTCAGTTAGATCTCCTTTTTTTTTTAAAGTGGAACTACTAAGCTTTTTTTCCAGGAAGATGGGGAAATACGGGCAGAAGCAATTGAGATAAAAAACCTGTAAGAGGATAGGTGACCACCAGTCCAGTCCCTTAGTTCACCATAGACTTCACATCGAAGGCCATCGGGGCATGCACTTGACCTTTCTTTATAATGTTCTATTGGGCCATGATTTCTGCTTGAGAGAATATCACCTATTTATCAACCTCTTTCACTTAAAGAACTGAGGGATCTAACTTGCGCCTCAACCACTGTGTCAAAGAGTATCAATGAAAATGTATTTCAGATTTCTCTAAATAGCAAAAAATCCACAATCGGACAAACATAATAAATACATCAATATAAAACCCAGTTTAAAATCTTCAAGCTCCAGCCATAAAAAGTTTAAAACAGTCTGAAGTACCCCGGTGTGCAGAAACAGTTCTTTGGCCATATCCTGAAATGTAAGGCTCTTTTTTTTTTTTTTTTAATAAATTCAGCCCAATTATATAAAAAAGGGATATCCTCAGAATGTAAAGGACATTGGGCCTCATTACAAGTCCGGTAGTAATCTTGCCGGTGCTAACGGTAGGTTGCCCCCGGACTTGCAATATTTACCAGTGCCTGGCTTGCCGGTAACACCAGGGAATTACAACTCTGGCGTTCCGGGAAGTCGGGCGCCGGTAAATTGTAAATCCCCATTCCCATTGAGTCCTATAGGACTCAATGGGAATGGGGATCACAGAAGCACCAGCACCGTTAATAACGGGCCGGTGCTTCCATGAAACTCTGCGGGCAGGTGCTATTCTGCCCGCCAGGTCTGACCCTTGCAGACGGGACGCCAAACACCCGCAGTTGTACTGTGCCGGTATGGTAACATTGCCCATAGTCTTACCGGCACCATTGTTACCGGAACGGCACAGTTGTAATGAGGCCCATTGCTTCCTTAATAGATCTAATATGACTACTCCTAAAATGCGGTTTTAACCATTCTTTCCTCACGTTATGATAATGTGGACAAATAAAAAAACTGGGCCAGATCCTCCTCAGACCCGGTCTTACACCTGCATTTACCAAGCACCTTCATCCAACTCATCCTTTTGGACAGAGACAGTAATTTTAAACGTACCAGGATTATCAACCTTCATCCTGCATGAACGTTTATTTTACTAATGGGACCTGGACCCATCTTAAAGCTCTTCAAGGAGTACTTCTTGGAAGTGAGATCCAAGATTCTGGAGTGATTAGTCTCGTATCACCCTCATTGCCTTCCTCAAAACTCTTAGCAACCAGTCCCCAAACATTTTTCGGGTGGTTTTCACTTGCAGACCTATCAAGAAGGTCCCATTGGGATTCAGTAAATTGACGCGTTATACATTTAAGCAAGTCCTTATAGGATTTTTTAAATAAGTAGAGTTGGCCTGTAGTTATTAAAGGGTCCAGAGATGCACTGTGAAGTGCCCATTTGGATTGTCTGCATTCACCATCAGACCAAGGACCATCATCTTTGCAGGATACTTTTGCCTTTCCGTAATCATGCGGGATATGGGGGGCAATATGATAGATTCTTGCTTGGAAAAGTTAAAAAAGGTGTACCTCCTCTCAATGATATTGAGATCCTAAGAGTTTGTTACATAATCCGCTAACAACCGCACCTTGTAAAATAGTTGGCATATCGGAACCTTCGATCTTTAGCATTGGGAGTCACTGACTCAGACCGTCTCTGGAACAGGCATCATATCCAGGGGACGGGCTCACCTGCCACTCTACCACTAATGGGTTGTGATCGCTCTCCACCCGATCATGTATTTTACTGAAAGAAAATCAATCATCCAAACAGTAGGCGTTTATTGTCTTCCTTAGGCTGCCTTAAAAGAGGATTTTGGGGGAACATACCCCTGCACATCTACCATTCAGTTCCACAAATAAATATTTAGCCATAAATAGATCCATTACTCGGCCAATAGCTGAGAAACTGCAATTTATGCATCTCTTTGGGATTCCACAGGTTTCCTCCACTGTAAACTTATCTTGCGTTATTCCCATATTCTGTTTCAGGATTGCATTGAAGCCACCAATCTATAAAAAAATTCTATGCCTTAATGGACTGCAAGTTCTTAGGGAGAAAATATTTCCCCTCAAGTTGGCTGATTTGCTTGCCTTTGGGGGAGACATAAATGTTTATCACAATTAAATTCTGATCCGGTGAGAATGATTTTTTTCAGATTGACAAGCAATGCTGGTGTTGCAGATTCTCAATGAATTTAGGACTAGTTGTGTACTTTCAGACTGCATGTATTGCGGGGGGGGAGTAGCATACACTTCGGCTTTGCAAATACATATATTGGACAATGTTTACTTAATTGTCAAGACTTGCTCGCAACCAGAGATATAGTAGAAGTCCACCCACTCTCGAAGGTTAACATCTGTCAGTTGCATGATTCCTGGTTAGAATTTAGAGCTGGCCCTCCCCCATCTTCTCTCGTGGCTAGCTCTGGTGCCAGTGAAGGTTTTGCATCTATTGCAGTTGGGCACACAAATGAGGTAATATACAGTACAAGCAGGAAGAGTAGGAGTGCCCATTGTTCCATCTCCAGGCAAGCAAAAGAAAGCGTACATCAATTTGTTTCCTGTATATTTCCACAATGTTTTTAAATGCAAGGATCTCGGGTAAGAGTTCTCTTGTCACACAGACGGCCCCTTCAGGATATCTTTGAAAAATTGTAAACTGGAATATCGCTGGCATAAACAACAAACTGCAGGATCCTGATTGGGTACAGTGGCTTAGTCTGTATGACGTGATCTGCGGACAGGAAACTTGATTGGCATATGTGTAATATCTGAATGACTGTTTACAGGATAGTAATATTTCTGTCGTAAAATTGGTTCAATCCAAAATGGGGATGTGGTGGAGGGAACTAGTGACAATTCTGATGCCACAGGATTTCATATATGACTTTTATCAGAAGTCTCTTGTAATTGTTCTTATTGCCATGTGTCCGGCCTTTAAAAGTGCAGATTATGTTTAATTGACTCCAGCCCTCAAGGAGGTCAGATTGAATTGGTGTGTTTTGGCTACTAACATCAGCTCTGATCTCACTGTCCTGCAAGTTCCCATGTGAATGAATTATTTAAGACCTCGGCACTGAAATTCTAGAGGGACAGGCTTGGCCCACAGTTGGAGTAAAGTTGCCACAAGGTGTTTCTGACCTGGTTGGTCCTCCTTTAAGAGTGCGTGAGACACAGAGGGAACCTGGAGAAAATTCCCCATGAGGCAGGGACATAACTAAGTCACTTGTTCCTTTAATCGTGTTATGGGGAGAGCAGTGTGTCAAGATGATAAGTGCCCCTCTTACAGAAGTTCCTCCTCTGTACAAGAATGCAATATGAGCAGTGGCAGAGAGTGGGTACCTCCTCTAGTTGATTTTCAACAGCTCCCTTGTTGCAGTTTTCTGCTTACAGCCGATCAGTCAGCAGTTCTTGAGCCTCACAAATACATCTGTCGGAGGGTGGAGCAGTATAAGAGCCACTTATTTTACCCACTGTGATTTCATTAATGTCTGAGACTCTGACTCTGTCTGTAATGGAGATGGAGGAGCGAGCATGAAGCAGCCAGCATTTTGCTTAGCCTGAGATACAGGGCTAGATTTACCCTGCTCTTGAACTTGTGATCTGGCATTGCTGACCAAGATGATTCATAGAATCAAAGACTGGACCTGATGCAGATGAGCAGACAAAATCAGTCTCCATATTGGTGCTTCCACCCTCAAGCACAAGTCCTACGGAAGCATCCAGTGTTTCCCCATTCCGATTGCCGATCTGTACCTTGTGTCCACGCAGTGACCAGCTAATCGTGGATTGCGTAAATCCACTTGCCCAAATGGGCTTCAATGGGGAGCCGGAGCATTAACTCTTGATGTTTATCAGACACCATTTTTTAGTGTTCTTCCCTTTCTGCATCTGATTAGGTTTTGACACCATGATTGAAAAGCTGATGGGTGTGGAATGCACTCACTGTGGAATAAATCAACTGGCGTTCTAAAAACCTAAAAAAGTTCAAAGAAACAAGAAGAGAGGAGCCTAGCGACAAACTAGATTTCCCTCATGGCAGAAACTGGCTAAACAGGACGTCAATCTGATGCGATGCAGTGAGGTCTATTGTGTGGTCTCACACAGGGGTGTTGCTAGGTCTGGAAAAGACCCGGGGTTACGCTGATGTCGGAACTGTCAGGACTGGGGGCTTGCTAGCCTTTTGGTTGTAGTTCCTGAGATTCTATCCGGAGCTACAACCAAAAGATCAGGGGCTATAGCCCTCTTACCCTCCACCCCCTAGCAACGCCTCTGGTCTCGCAGACCCTTTGCACTGAAAAAGGACTAAAAACATGCCTAAATGTGCAAAAAAACGAGCGAAATCCCAAACCATTGCTTTCAGCTCCTCCTGAGTGGCTCAAGCCCGCCATGCGTAACCCGCAATTTCTCACCACAATAATGCTGGTGCGGGTCAGGCCGTAGACTTGGATCGGAAGGTTGGTGGTCGGAAGCCTGGATGAGCGCATCCGAAGTGCACCTTGCTGAGTCTCTCAATGCATTTCTGTGCCGCACTTAGAGCTTGCAGGCAACCAATCTCATCGGTCGCTCACCGTATGCTGTTAGAGCCGAGAGGGGCAGAGAGGAAAGGTCCTCACACCATTCGCTCAGAGGTGTCAAGCCTGCCTCACCTTAGACACCAGAGGCTGCTTCCGACACGACTGTCAAATGACTCTATTGTCTCTCTCTCTCTAAACCGAGGAGAAGAAAGACCTTCCCATGGCTGAATTTAAGTTGGTTAAACTAGTGGTAGGTTCATGTAGAGTTAGGTTTGGACCAAGGACATTTTACTTTGGGAGTCCCTTAGTTGCTTGAGTTGGGCAGAGTGATCCCTTTAGCAATTGGGAAAGTTAGATCTTTTCATATCATGTCATTAAATAGAGTTCATAATGTCCTTAATGTGTCAGACTTCTTCTACCGACTCGACACACTATCCATGATTTGATAGCCACTGAATGTTGAAATGGTGCAGATGCTTACAATTGGTGGGCTTGGGCTAGCTCACAGCCTGAATCTTGGATCAAAGAAGGGACCTTACAACTGTTCATCAAATCATCGTTGGAAGCAAGAATTATGCAGACACGAGCAGCCGCTGACAACCCGAAGATGACTCGTGCAGCTGAACAGCTTCGACTCCAGTGTGGTCCCGATGAACCACTTCTCCTCTGTCCTGATCTCAAGAAGGTCTTCACTGGTGCTTCGACCCCTGTACTGGTGGGAACAAGCAGTCTCGAACCCTGCAGGCAGATTTGTGCCTGCTGAGCCATTGGAAGTGTCCCTGGACCAACCAGTGGACTGACCAGCTCTCTCTTGGTCTACCTTGCAGCAGCAGTTGTCATTCAGAGTAGAGCTTTGGACCTTTCCAGATCGTCAGTTTGTGCCACAAGTTGCCTGCTCCTGCATTTCCGGCCATCTCCCTCCAAGGGAAGCTGTGCTAGTGCTGCTCCTATGTTCGCCGCTGTATGATAGCCTGTCTCCGCCTGACCTTGGTGACCTTCATTGGATCGGGTCTTTTTCCTGTCGCAGTGGAATCCCGTGGTCGTATCTCCCACCCGACTCTTTACTTGTCTTCATTTGGGTCTTCAACAGGAAGCTGTCTTGAACTGATACCTATACACTGCGACAGAACTAAACGAAATCCTGTGAAACAAAGTATATATTCTGGTTTGACCCTCACGCTAGAAGCAAGAGCAGAAGAACAAGCTTGGAATTAAGTCTGGAACCTCCACCAACCATGGTATCCAGACAACTCTGAGCCAGGGGGGTAAGTCTACATTGCTGTTGCTTTCACCCACTGTCTTCCATGGTGTAACTAGGGTGTAAAGTCCTGGCCCTATCTCAAGCTGACCTGACCTTACCTTTTGTGGTCTAACCTGGGTTAAGGATCCTTCCCTAGGTCTTCTCCTAGTGTTTTGGAGTGAGTTGAGTACTCCCCTGAACTTTACTTGAACTTTTACCTAACTAAAATGTTTTTGTTGGTATTCATGATTAATGGTACATTTTGCATCTCAATTTACCAGTATTGTCTTGCGTACACGTAACAAGAAGTCAAAATAAATAAATGACATTATAACAACAACCAGTCTTCACATCTTGATTCACTCTTAGGCTTAGCCGAATGTTCCTTAGTGGAGTATTAGTTTGTAGGGCGTTTCCGCCCTTTCTGGGGGGCAAGTGAGCGCTTATTCAACCTTCCTCATTGTAATGACTCAGCTCCTAGCGGGTTTTATATATCCCAGACCTGGGCCCTGTTTGTTCATGGGGGTTTATCTGATGGGTGGAACATGTCCCAGATCAACGTTTCCCAGGCTTCGTATACGGGTCTCGTATCACCCCCAGCTTTGGACACTCCTTCACCCCACACCCTTGTCTCAGCGCCCGTCCAGTGCTCCAACTCCCTGTGCAATCTGATGTATTCCGGTCCACGCCATTGCAATGGAACTTTTAGCCAGTATGCAAGCCATTATCCGGTATCCAGTTAATATGTCGAACATTTTTTCGAATGACAAATATGTCAAACATTTTACCAAAATTGTTTTTCTTCGAATGTATTATTTTTTAATTTACATGTTTTTGTTTTGTTTCGCGAGTAAAAGAAAAGTTACAAAAAAAGTTACAAAAAAGGGGGGGGGATCCCCCCATTGTAAACAAAAAATAACAAAAAAAAAGACATTTGAATTTTTTTTTCTGTGGAATGTTTTCGACATTATGACATTCGAAAAAATGTAATTCGAAATAGTCACTAGGAACTGCCATATCCATAAATTTAACTATATGTCTATACTTGCTAATTCTCGGGTAGGCACCCAGGAGGCATTCTTTCGGTGACCATTCATATCTTACTACTTACCACCCGCCTTTCTGCAGGCCTGTTCTATCTTGTTCCAAAAGCATTGCGTCTTCATTCACCCCCCAAAACATGTGTAACATCCCCGCTCCATCCGACCCGCACCATGCGTATGTTGCTAAATTTGGCGATTCTGTTTGGTGTCATATAGGTGCTATACAGAACATTTAACTGGATCAACCTGAATCTGGCATTTCTCGAGACCTCCCGGGGATACCCCTGGATCTTTTCCCATTCCTTTTCCGTTCTACTGATATCCAGTCGGCCTCCCACCACTGTTTCAACACTGTGCTTTTGGGGTTGGGTGTGTCCACTAGTTGGGTGTAGAGTCCGGGCACAGGCCTCCACCCATCCCCCAGACTGTGAAGTAGCACTGGGTCTGCCTCCGGTTCCTCTCACCATTCTTTCCATTTCCCCTTTGCTGTCTTTCTGACCCTTTGATACCATAGAAGCTGGCCGTTGCGAAGCCCTTCCTTCTCTCCCATGGACTCAAATTCTCTGAAGACCCCATCTTCATATACGTCGCCGCAAGTGTAGACACCAAATCTTTCTAATAGTCTAATGTTTACTAGGTCCTCTTTAACGACACAAACATCAGCTGCAATCGGGGTCTCAGATGAGTATGGGTGATCCAGCAGTTTCAGGGCCCTGTCCCAAACCTTCCTCCCCAGTGTTACAATCATTGGGCCGTCGCCCATGCACCTCATCGGGACCCAGAGTATCTCTTTTAGGTGTGCAGGTGCTACTAGTTGTTTTATCAGCCTCATTTCCAAGGTAGTCTCATCTGCAAGCCATTTGGCCATGTGACTGAGCTGTGCCGCCAGATAATATTTCTCAAGATCTGGTAGTTGGACCCCACCCGCTCTGTACAGCAACATCAGCGTAGTCAGGGACAGCCTGTGCCTGGCAGAACCCCAAAGGAGCTCCCTTAGCAACATTTCCAACATGCGAAATAATGAGGCCGGGACGTACTGCTGGATATTGTGAAATGAATGCAAAAACCTTGGTAGGACTATCATTTTACTTATAGCGACCATGCCCATCACCGACAGCAGCAGTTTTGACCAGAACCTCATGGACTTTGAGTCCCCTCACCACCAGATTAGTGCTATCTTCATGCATCAGTTCAGGCATGTGCCAGACATTCACTCCCAGATATCTGAACAATTTCAGCTGCCATCTAAGCCAAACTTGCGGGAGTTCCACCGTCTTTCCTACCAGTCCCGCTAATGGGAATATGCAGGATTTCCTCATGCTAAAAGATATCCCAGATACTCGTGCAAAGTTTTCCAGCATCTCCAAGACCACCGACACATTCAGGTGCGGATCCCTTAAGTATAACAGCACATCATCAGCGTACAAGGGCACCACATGATACACTCCCCTCACTCTGATTCCTGCATCAAAAAATGGTTTCCTTGGGTATATCGCTATCGACTCCAGGCCCAGTACATAGAGCGTGGGCGACAGTGGGCAGCCCCGTCTGGTCTCTCTTTGGATATCCCAGGGGGCTGACACTATCCTTCCAGTTTTCAGTAGTCTGACCCATCTGATAAAGTGCTCACCCAGTCCAAATTCTCTCATTACAGCAATTAGCCATTCCCAATATATGGAGTCAAATGCCTTAATGGCGTCTAATGAGACTATCGAGTAGTGTTTCCGTGAGCCTGTCGTTTGTGCCATGTTGTGTTGTAGTCGCCTAAGGTTTATGGCTGTGTGGAATGAACCCATTTTGGTCCCTGTGCACTATGATCCCTATTACCCTAGACAGGCGTTTGGCCAGTACAGTCAATAGAATTTTGACGTCATAGTTCAGCATAGCTAGAGGCCTATAGGAATGGCACTCATCTGTGGGTTTACCCGGCTTAGGGATTGGGACCACTAATGTCTCTCTCATGGTGTCCAGAAGCACCCTGTTCTTGAATGCCTCCTTAAATACCTCATGCTGGACTTGGGTTAATTCTGAGTTATATGTTCTGTAAAATTCGGGGGGGGGGGCATATGGTCATTCCCAGGGCTCTTGCTGGTAGTTAACGACATGATTGCTTCGCCTATATCCTCAGCCATCCGTTCTCGCTCCAGCATTTCGCGTTGTGTGCTGTCTATCTTGGGCAACCCTATCTCTTCCAATGTGTCTAATATGTCATTTTGGGGTACCAGCGTATCATGGCAGTACAATTGGGAATAAAACCTTTGAAAAGTGTTGTTTATAGACAATTGCGTCGTGTGCACCCCACCCGTTTCATCCTTAAGTGTTGTAGTCAGGTGTCTCAGGGTTTCCCTTTTGCACAGCCACGAAAGCAGCCTACTTGGTTTATCACCCTCTGAGTGTGCTCTGGTGGTTTTCGTGATATAATTTAACTACGACAGTCTGTCCCAGGCACCCTGACAACTGTTCCTGACTGCTGCTAGTTCCTCCTCCCCTCCCTGGTCCTCATGGCGCAGGCTTCTATTTGTCTGATCTTCTCCTCATTTGCCTCTAACTTGCTTTTCAGTGACCGCCTAATGCCCCCTGCACATGCAATGGCCTCCCCTCGCACCACAACTTTCTATGTCTCCCAGATGGTGCTCCATCTGTCTGCGATCCCCACGTTAGTGTCAATGTACTCCGACAACTTACTCCGGGGTCCCTCCTTAAAGGCGCGGTCCGACAGAGCATCTGCCAACATACGCCACAGTGGTATGTGCGGCCTAGGGCCTCTCATCGACCAGACCATTTGCAGGGGCGAGTGATCAGATATCGACCTACCCAAGGTAATATGCTGATTCTATCTGGGGGAGATATGTTCAATAGGTAGTCTATTCTCGTATATAGCCCATGAGGAGATGAGAACTAGGAAAATTCCCTGTTCCCTAGATGTGATTCTCTCCATACCTCCGCCAAATCCAGGTTCTCCATCACTGCCCTAGTGGCGACGCAGCATTCCCCACCCCTTTCAGTGGCTTACTAGACCTGTCCAGAGTGTAATCGTGAACACAGTTGAAGTCGCCCCCCAGATAAAAAAAAAACTATTGCGATAGGGGGCCAGTTTCATGCTTAACCCATTCAAGTACGCACAGGTCCCACAGTTAGGGAGGTAGGAATTAACTATGCAAACCTCTATCTGCTCAATGCTCCTCCTGATGATTAGGTATCGCCCCCTCTGTGTCACCCTCTTTCGACAGTAGGCGGAAGGGTACAGATTCGTTAATCCAGGTGTACACACTTCATGCGTACTTTAGAGTATGTCGCACCAAAGCCTTGTCCCCCTCCAATGCCCCTCCATTTTGACATTGCGATCTGACGTGAGATGGGTCTCCTGCAACAATGCTATGGAGACGTTCTTTCTTTTCAGGAAGGACTTGATACGGGTCCTGCGCATGTAGGTGCCCATTCCCTGGACATTCCATTTCAGCACTTTTATATCAGCTGCCTCCCACTGCGTTCCCCCTTTCAGTGCATTCCCAGTTGACCCTAGCCCCTTTCCTTCTCCCCACATTGCCCCTCCCTCTTTCTTTGTCGATGCCCACCTTATTAATATGTCAATTTTTGTGAAGACCGTAAAACATATCAACCAACAACAGATCAAACTTATCCAACTGCACCCAGCAGCTGCACTAGACAAGCAACCCTCGGGTGTCCCTGCACCATCCTGACCCATCCGGGGCATCTTGTGCGGGTAGTGGCGCGCCAGCAACAGGCCGGCGCTAGTCCTTTCGCAGGGAGGCGGCTGCTGACTCAGGCCCAATGGCCCGACAGGTCCCCCGTCCAGTTGGTATACTGTGCCCAGGGCACGGCGAGTTCAGATGGTCATAGAAGTGTGCCTCTGCAAAGTGGACTGCAAGGTTCTGTGTGCACTGAGCGTTGAACTCTGTCCCAGCGATTCAGGCTATGACTCTGCTTCTTCTCCCGACACCATGTTGTTGTGTTCTAGCCACATGGTAGCCGCGGCCGGGGTCTCTAGGAAGATAGCTCGTCCCTTGTATAGCACTTTGAGCCTTGACGGGTACATCAACATGTACTTAAGAGTTTATTGCCTCAGCCTGGCCCTAATTGGGACAAAGGAGTTCCTCGCCTTTTGTACTGTTGGGGTGTAGTCAGGGTTTATTGCAAATTTGGCGTCTCCTGAAGAACCGCTGCGACCCTGCGGCGGGGAAACACATGTTGAGGAATTGTACTGTCTTGTTTTGCATTAGACTGATGAGTCGAGTCCATCACAGGACTACTCTCTCAAAGAACCATTTCAACTCAAGATTCAATCGTACTCAGATCAAGAATCAGGATTAATTAATAATTCAGGCCACAGCCAATCTGCAATTTTCTCTTTCTAACTTTGACTTAGTGTCAGCAACTAAGTACTTTTTAAGTCTCAGCCAACTTGCAATCATTCTTTGAAACCTAGTGAAAGCAACTAAGGACATTTCAAGTCTTAACTAATTTGCAATTTTTCTTTTCGAAACCTGGAACATAATTTCAAAACTTAGTGCAAACAACTAAGGACATTATAATTTTACAATTGACTGGATTTCGTCACAATATTAGAGAAAATAAGTCAACCAGGATTCCATCATTGACCTGGTGAAATTTAACTAAGGACAACATATTTTTGCATGGAAAAAACCTAACTTCGACAAGACTTCATCTTGAATAAAGATTCTTTATTTTTATGTGTTCTAATTTTTTTCATTTGCAACCAACCCAAGGCTTTTTGTCATATACGTGTTTCTACCTAATACTTGAAATTAAAAATCGTATATCTTTTTGAAACCTACTTGTGTCAATATTTAATTTTGAGAAGCGCGACAGGAGGGCCTTTTCCCTTAAGTATTGTGTAATTTATGTATCGCAGGCTATGTCCATAGCCTCATTAGTGTACAATAGAAGCACCCAAGTACCAACTTGGGGCCTCCCTTCTTTTTTCGCCATTACGAGCGTGGTTGTTCTCTGTTAGCCCTTCTACCATTCTTGGAGGGGGAGGCCTGTGTGTGTGTGTTTTACTTTTGGCGGGAACCCTTGGGTGTCCCCACCTAGGATCCCGAGTGTTTGGGCAGGCAGGTAGTTGGGGAGGAGTTTTCCAACCCCTGTTGTTTGTCTGCCAGAATGCCTGAATAGAACCTGCTCCCACTGTAGGTCTGGCTGTCTTGATTGGAAAGCCAAACGCCCCTTTCTGTGAATTGCTGAGAGAGATTGCAGGGCAGTGCGTGCTGAAACTGTATAAAAGGTGAGGCTCCTAGTGTGAAAAGCAAGTCGATCACTGGAAGCTGAAGTAACCGAAGAAGATGACCAGAGACTCCTGCAGACCCTTTGCAACACTGTGACATGAACACTGCTGTCCTGATCCTGTTTTCTATACGACAGAGGAGGTCCAAAGAGGATAACTTCCCTTTGGCTGGTGGGCACAACCAGTCGCAAAACAAACCTTGATTTGAGCCATCTCCCGAGGTCCTGTGAGTTTCCTGAGCTGCGGAACCCCAATGCCCGGAGACCTGCTGCCCATTTCATATACATTGTCGTGGAAATGCCAAATCCATTCAGATCTATGCTCAGTCCTCAAGTACACTCAAGAGATCCAATCCAACTCGCCCAGATGCCCTCATTGGAGTGTAGGACTGCTGGAAGCGAAGAAGACTGACCAGCAAATTACGTCCTTTGTTGGTGCGGCAGAAAAGGCGCAAAAACCGCAGCGGGAACAGAGAAGTTGCTGAAGGTTGTGCCAGAGATCCTCCCTCGAGACTGGTGTTGAGAGATTCCATCCAATGTCCTGCCGTTTATCATCAGACCAAGGAATCCAGAGTTCGGGTCCAGAGCTGCAACATCGCGGAGCATCCACCACATACATTTTCTTCAAACCTAAGCTACTGTAGGGAAAAAGGTATTGCTTGCCTGATTCCAGAAAGTCGCTCCAGAGCATTGGATTGCACCTAGAGGTTTCCAGAGCAACACCCTATTACCTCTGACTCAAGCTGCTGCTTAAGTCCCCATAGAGTCCTTTAACAGGGTCTGAAACGTTGGTTAAACATTCTTGTATCTTCCTTCCGAGAGACTAGGAAGTGTCCACAGGAACTTTTGATTTCTGCTGCTTTACAAGGCTTTAAACAGTACAAACTCCTTTTAGCTACGGTTGCATTTTGGACTTTAAAAGACTTCCTGTGCAGCGAAACTGAAGCTCTACTAGGATGACACTAACCAACCGCTTTCCTTCCCTAATATCACTATCTTGTATGTGTATGCAGACTAAATACAATTACTGTATTTTGTGAGTGTGCAGTATTACCAATATAACTGTCAAACTCTTGTAACGTTTGTATATGTTCAGCAACTACCAACTAAGACGTTTTTGAAAGTATTTAAGTATTCAACAGTGGCTGTTGTATAAATATAATATATTAAAATATAGATTTAAGTTTGTGTGTTTCTTTGAATGTGGGTTCAGTGTATGTATGCGTTTGTGTGAGTGTTTCTTTGAATAACTAGGTTCAGTGTAGTTACCTACAGCTCAAGTCTTCCTCTTAAGATACGCCTGACTGCTCTGCCACTCTACCAAGGCACTTAAGTAGTACAGACTGATGCTAAGAGTTGCGGATCTACAAACCACTGGGATAGCGTACCAACGTCTTACCTCCAAGTGGGACCTTAGGAAAACTACCCTAACTGATACATTTCTCCTAACCACACTTCACTTGGAACTAATCAGCTACCCCAAAGGAATGAGCAATAAAACAAGAGAAGTAAAGCAGAAGGCTTTACTTGCCTCCAAAAACTCAGGCTAGCAGTCGTTGCAAAGCAAAAAGAAAGGGTGCCCCATGGAAGTCTATGGGAGAAAAGCAGCAGAAAGAATATCTTTTCTAACTGCAAAGAACACAATGTAATGGTTCAATATGGTTGGTTACAGTCCTGGAAATACCTTACTTTACCTCAGAAGTGGTATAACATATGGGTTTTCAGCGTGAATTCTTTCACTGTTTCACACGTAGATATTTGCTTTTGATGGATTCTAAAATTTTAATACAACCTAATCCTGGGCTGCTTTCCAGGATTTCATGTAATTCTGTAAACCAAAATAGAAGTCCTCTTTCCCTTGATCGCTTGGTTGTTTACATGGTTACGCAAAAAAAAAACGTTCTGAATATTATTAGGACGACTGATTGGAACTGAAAGGATTTAAACCTCTACACGCAGATCTTGTCTGTAGCGTGACAGATGCACATTTCTTCTTTTTCTCAGAATGTGAATGATGCCATGACGGTTTTGCCAAAGCTGTCCACGGGGCTGGATGTTAACGTGAAGTTTACAGGTGTCTCGGACTTTGAGTACACCCCGGAGTGCATTGTGTTCGACCTCCTGAACATCCCCCTATATCATGGCTGGCTGGTGGACCCACAGGTAAAGAATATGCAATAAATCCCAGCTACAAAATGTTTGTGTTCCCAGGAAGATTTAAATGGAATGAATGCAGTTGCATGATGGTTGCACAGTGTGTAAGGTGAGCTGGCATGCCTCTCGAGTCTCGGGCCATTGTTGTTTATACAGCCGTGTCACTGTTTTTTGTATTTTTGTTTTCCTGTTCCAGGGCGCAGAGGTAGTGCTAGCCGTGGGCAAGTTGAGCTATAACCAGCTGGTCGAAAAAATCATCACATGCAAACATTCGAATGACCCAAACCATGTCACAGAAGGTACACCTCTGACCTATTTACAGCAAGTCCAAACTTATCACTGCTTGTATTATAGTGACAAAGAGGTTAAGGGTTCCAACAATCTGAACAAATTGTTTTTAAGACTAGTTTGGAAAAATGTTCTTTCTGCAGCTTTCCCGCCATTGCCCTCAACGGAATCCCCAACTTGTTGCTATTGATTGACTCCTGACCTGACTTTTTGAAGGTAAGTAAACTCCCTTTGCTTTACTTGCCTTGATTAGTGTTAGGAGAGTTTTCCTAAAGTCCTACTGTCAGTCAGACTTTAGCAAGCTATCCCAGTGGTTTGTAGATCCCCAACTCTTAGTATCAGTCTGTACTAGCTCAGGACCTTGGTAGTGTGGCAGAGTAGGCAGACTTATCTTAAGAGGAAGATGTGAGCTGTAGGTAAGTACTCTGAATCTTAGACAGGCACAGCAAAGAAGCACTTAGACGCATAGTTATATACAAGATATAATAATTCAGACTGTAACGGTGGAATACTTAGGAATACTAGATAATACACTACAACGGGCACTATCACGCTTGTTTGTTCGCGGTTACATTTGTAGCAACGTTGGAAAGGAAAAAGACAAGGTTACCGTATCATCCGGAATTGCTCAGGAAATACTATAATGCATTTACTCTGCAAACACATATAGAAAGGTCACTTAATGGGAAGAAAATAAGTGGTTAGTGCAACATGAGCTTAGTTCACAGTGCTAGAGACGGTTTCTTCGCCTGGCAAGTCTTTTAAGTCCAAAAATGCAACCCTAGCTAAAGGCAGTTCATAGAGGGATAGAAGTCTTGGCAAACAGTGAATAATGAAGAGTTCCTGCAAATTCCTTGCAGTGTCTAAAGTTATCGAAGGAGCAAGTTAGCAACTAACAAAGGAGACCTAAAATCAGACTCCAAAAGGGGACACAAGCAGTGGCTTGGATCACAGGGAAGAGGGGGTTGCACTACGTGCACTCAAACGCTTTGGAGCAACTTCTCGGAATCAGCTAAGCAATACCTTTTTCCCCCACCGTACCTTGAGTTTGCAGAAAGTTTTCGTGAAGGCTCCTCCGCGATGTGGCAGCTCTGGACCCGCCCTCCGGGTTCCTTGGTCTGGTGACGAAAGGCAGGACAATGGATGGGTGTCTTCCAGCAGCAGCCTTGAGGGGATCTGCGGTTCGACTTTCAGAAACTTCTTGGTTCATTCTGCAGTGTTGGTGCATTTTCAGCAGCACCAACAAAGGATATGGATCATCCGTTCAATCTTCCTGCAGTCCCACACTCTGGTGAGGGGGGTGTGGGCGAGTTGGATCGAATCTCTGGAGTGTACTTGCGGGCTCAGCAGAGATTTGGACAGATTCAGCCTTTCCACGACGATGCATTAAAAATGGGCAGCAGGTCTGTTAGGCAAAGATTGTATGCAGTACCCGTGGGAACACTACAACAACTCTGACAACAGGTATAGGAAACCCAACCTTTGGTATACGCGTGTACTACACAGTTATGGTAGTGTGTTGAGCAGCCAGGTTTATTTCAAGAGGGCTCAGTGTGAGCTGTAGGGGAGTTGCACAGAGATTCACAGTGACAAGTATTCAAATAAACTCTTACACACAAGGTTTCTTGAATAAACCATTATTAATTTACTTGTCAGTAAGCCTTCTTCAGAAGGGAAGAATATGAAACGTAACACACAAATACACTTCAATACTATTCACTCTTAGTTTCTAAATCAGTACAACCCTTTTGGGATGGCCCACAGACTCAACCTACACCCTCAGGTGACTTCAATAGCTAGGGTGCTGGGGACATGAATATCTTACTGTTCAAATTAGAATACTGTTAGAAGTTGGTAAAAGGAAAAGATTATTAGAACAACAAGAGACCACAAATATTCTTAAGCAGGCAAATACTTTTGGATCCCCCAAGCAGTCATTCAGTATAATAGGTTAAGCCAAAGTCAATGGGCAAAGGTCTTATATAGGATGAAGGACTTCTGGTAGGTAAGTAGAAAAGTCTTTGAACAATGTTTTAGAAGTCTTTGAAGAAAAGAAGAATCAAATGTAGGGCCACAACCCTGTAACCCAATATTTATTTCACTGCAAGCGCACAGTTGCTTAACGGCCAGGCGCGCTCTATAAATAAATAAATAAACAATACAATACAATACAAGCCGTTAGACTTGTGGCAAGCAACTCTACATCAAGAGGTAAGTTCTCAGACTTTTTACAGTACCTTTGTATTGAAGAAAAAGTGCAGCAGGTGACTTCTGTTCCTGAGCAGCTCTGCAGATCTCACTGTTCCTGGGCCTCAGTCATGGGGACAAGAGGGAGGACTTCTGGGGACTCACCGCTCGCAACCAGCAATCTTCAAATCAGTGGCTGTTCAGTGCTTCAGCTCCTCACATCTACCACAAAGAGCAACACAGCGGTTCCTGGCTGTTGAGATGGGCTTTCCTTGCTTCTGGGGTCCCGCACTTGGTTGAGAAGGCTCAGGCTCGGTCAGTCCTGCTTCCTGGGAGTCCGGAGGATCTTCCCGGAGCTCTAAGCCAGCTTTAAAGCAAAGCACACAATCTGGTGTTCCTCTCCCAGGCTATACGGTTTCCAACAGCAACTCTGTGGAAATTCAGCTCCGTGAAGGATGTCCAGGTGGCTTACTTTGGAGTCGATTGGTCCCACCAACTCAAGGGGAGAAGTCGTCCTTGCAGGGGCTTCTCTGTCAATAAGAATTTGGAGTTTCAGCACAACAGCAGGGCTTGACCGGGAAAACCAACGGTCCAGGAGTTGCAGCAGGCGTCCTCTTGAAATTGTTCTTCGGTTCCTTCGTCCAGTGGTCGACTCTGCCCTCCATGCCAAAAGCCTCTGCTTCTATTCAGTTCTCTCCCATTCATTCCAGCGTAGCTGTCAGTCACCCAGCAGGGTGGCTGTCCTTGCCAGTCAGTCAGCCGGCCAATCACTACAGAGTGCATTTGGGTCTCCTAGGAGACTAAGCACAGGGAGATTCGGGCACCTCCTTCACTTCCTGCCCACCCCAGACACCCCGGAGCCAGAGGCGGGCTTCACTCATGAATCCCGCCAAAGGCAAAGCTGAACAATGGCACCAAACCTGGTTTGGCACACGACTAAATCTCAAGAAGGACCTTTCCACAAAGAAATGGTGAAAAAAGAAGACCGGGCCCATCTTGACAAAAATGGCACCCTTGGGTGCTTTTATTAAGGATTTCAATGAGGCGACACACCCCTTGGTCTCGGCCTAGTATGTAGCGCACAACTGAGATGCTTTTCTCCTTATTTTATGCAGATTCAATTTGAGATGGTACACAACTCGTATCACACCCTCTTTTCAAATACCCGGGTCACAATGGACCATGAACCAGGCTGGTTGGTGAAATACAATATTTATTTTAAAATTCAAAAGAAATAGAATTTTTAATATGGGGCAGCAATCACCAATGGGGTGATAATTACAAGGAAAATGTAAGGAATGCACTTGGTTTAACCTTATAGTGGAACAAATACAAAACACCAGGGAATAGGAGCACTTTTAGATTTAGGAAAGATTGCACCCAAGTTAGGATTTCCCCCTGCAATGATCCCTCAATCTACAAATAATCAATTCTGAGTGGATATAAAGAAGCAGTAGGTAATCAGGAATAAGAGGCAGGAAACGTAATCAAAATCCGACCTTTCCTCCCCAAATAAGAGGGAAAAACAGATTTTAAACCCCTTGCAATGTTATGAAATGACACTTGGAAATGGAGAAATAACTAATTAATGTGTGTTAAAAACCTTGAAACAAATACAATTCCTCACTAAAGCAACAATGCAAAGATACTAACGATCACAAATGATGGATTACCAAGAGCATATAATTTGAAAAACGAGTGGAAAGTTCAAAACGGATTGCAGCCAAATAACACGTGTAAAAGTTGCATTTCCCTTCAATTTCCGTGTAAACGTACTCAAACGGTTTCTTTAAAAAAACGTGTCAAATATTGCAAATCGTGATGTGGTTTTTAGTCTGGGGAACAGAGGTACATCACAGGGATATTACAGAAGTGAAAGAATGGGGGTAGCTGCAGTTTTGAAGGAGATTTTCAGGTTGAACTGGGGTTCAGTTTTCAGAAAACAAAGAGGTTAAAATGAAGACTTCAGTTTTGAAAGAAAGGCAAATGTTACTTGAAATTAATTATCTAGACTATATTGTTGAAGAGGAACACCGCAAGCACCAAGGTTGATCCGCGAGGTCAACCTTACCACCCCAGTGCTCAACCCCAACAATGAAATGTATGGAAATTAGTTGGATTACTCAAAATATAACTAAGGGCTTACAGTTTACACCAGACAAAAATTAAGTGAGAGATGGTGCTAGCACTAGAATGAAGGGAAGGGTTGCACAGATAATTCTGACAGTTTTAACAAGTTATCAGGATAAGGATAGGATGGCTTAGAGTGTGGGATAAGGACAAATGCAAGACAAGATAGACTATGGATTTCTATAGAGTAGGGATTATACTTGCATCCACTTTTAGTTCGGGATTGCTGGACTGTCAGCAGGTTTTGGTCACCACACAGCAGCGCGCCTGGCAAAGGACATCTGGGCAAAAGACAGCTGGGCAAGGTCGGGTCACCGGATGGTAATTCTGGTTGCTGGATGGAACAGGTACCGCTGGATGCAGTTAGTGGGCAGCAGTTAGTGGGCAGCAATTAGTGTTATCGGGATGCTTCCCAAAGAATACTACAGCTTTCTCCCGTTGGTTATTTGAGATTTTAGAATTGAGGCCTTGCTGGAAGGGTCAGCAATGCTTAGGCCTTGTAGTTGGAATCTGAACTCAGCAGGATGAATGGAACAGGAACGCCGGTGCAGGAAAATCAGGAAGAGTGTCTGTCTAAAGTCTTGTCAGGGATTCTTATTTATAATGCATAGTGACGACATCAAAGTATATAGCTGGGCAGGCTTAACTAAGCACACCTCTAACGACTGGATTGGTCCAGGGTGCTAGTCTCTGCCTCGCTCTCAACTGGTTGAATTTCAAGGCAGAATGTCAGATTTATGATGTGAGTTTTACAATATTCAAAAACCTCCCACAGTTAATTTAGCTAAAATCCGATTTTGCCACAAATGGTACATTTACAAAGTTGAAGTCTCTTCGCAGCTTAACATAAACAGGTTACATATTTTATGCAGAACATTCCACTCCAACTTTGAAATCTGTGAGACATTGTTTCGCCCTTCTAATACTTTTTGGTAATTTTGAGTATGAAAGATTCGGCCTAGAATTTTGTAACTTTATACACGTTTGTGGATTATCATAAGGGAGGTAAGTATGAACATTTGCAATGGGATCATTGATACTTTTCTTATAATCCCCTATTCTTTGCCATTTCTGTACCAAAGGTGTCAGTGAATTCTACAATGTCTCAAATTATACCTCACAAAATCACTTTTAAACTGCGAAATTTTAACATTTTTACAAAGTCTTCCTGCAGAGATAAGTCTTTAAATTTTTATTAATCAATAGTTTTTGGAAATAAATGAAAGTCCTTTGTCCGTCACTGGACCATTTTTTTTTCTCTTGAACTGCCACCAACTGTCATTTCCTCCAGAGCTAGGTTGAGGTTTTCCAGCTTGATTGAAGGTTTATTGCCAGTTCCCCACTTCACACTTCCTTTTCCTGGGAGTTCCTTTGTCAGGGGATTCAGCACAGACCTGATTCTGTCCAACCTAGTAATTATCACTGGGGTGTTAGTATCTGCTGAGAGTTTATGGCGGTTCCCTTTCTTTGGGGGAAGCCTTAGCTCTGCCAACTGAAATAACCTGTTTTTGAGAGCTTGCAAAACCCAGCCCAGGTGGTTTAAAACCTTTATTTTCTTATATTTGGTCCTGAATTAAAACAAGCCTGTGGAATAAAATTGCCCATGTGTGTATTTTCACCAGCAACCAACCCCTTCACATGGTTAGGTAATAGGCTTTCATTCAACAGTTGTACTTTTTAAAACTGGCTTTTTTCTCCTTTAGTTTCCAAAGCCCATTTTCTTTTTTTTTACATGTGTGGTGCACCTGGCATTTCTTTTTAAATTTAGTTTTGCATCTCCATCAGATTCCCAGACTGTTTTGCAGCTATAGTTATTTTCTTGAATGCCAGAGTTTGATTTGAAGCACATATGCATTGAAATTGACATGGCCCAGATAACTGGAGTTCCTTTGAACTACTGATCTTTGATACTTTGTGATGAACTTTGTGAAGAAAATGAAGTTCCATCGTTGATTTTTCACAGAGTTGGTTTGACAGGGCCTGTCAATTAGAAATCGTGCTTGATTTTGCTGAAGCACAATGGGATATACTGGGCATGGCAGGGCCTTAGAGCAGATGAAAATAGTGTCGGCAGCATTATTTCAAAGATGAAAAAGTTTCCTTTTTACTGGGGATTTTGGGCTGGCAGCAAAGTAACGCTGCTTTTTCACTTCAAACAAGTGGCTGTTCGGTGCTTCAGCTTCTTACGTCTACCGCAAATAGCATCACTCCAGTTCCTGGCTATCAAGATGGCCTTCCCTTGCTTCTGGGGTCTCAACCTTGTTGAGGTGGCTCAGGGTCGGCTAGTCCTGCTTCCTGGGAGTCCGGAGGATCTTCCTGGAGCTCTTGGCCATCTTAAAAGCAACGCACACAAACTGGTGTTCCTCTCCCCAGAAGCACTACTTTACAACAATATCCGAAACCACCTAAACATGACAACATTATGGCAGTTTTCAGCTACTCTCCTATGGTCAACAAAATTAAAAAAGAAATCAAGACTCTGTGGCCAATTCTCAACACTGGACAACACACATTGGAAGAACCAAAATTTGCCCTAAAACGAAGAACTAACATAAGAGACAAACTCGTCAGAACGTTATGTGAAGGAAAAGATGCTCAATCTCCCACTATCTGGCAGAGCACTCCACCAACTGGACACTCCCCATGTGGCGCTTGTGCCATGTGTCCACAAACTGAACGGACCAAAGAGATTAACTTGGGACTAAAGACTCTGTGGATACAACGCCACTTTACCAACTGCAACACAGCAGGAGTTATATACCTAATAGTATGCCCATGTGGATTGAAATATGTGGGCATGACAACAAGACCAATAAAAAAACGAATGATCGAACACTGTTCCTGTCTCAGGACTAAAAAACTTACGGCCCCATTGGTGAATCACTTCATCACTGAAGGACACCGTCCAGAAGAATTCAAATGTACAGTCATAGAAAAGATCCAAATGCCCAAGAGGGGAGGAAACTATCGCAATATCCTCCTTAGAAGGGAACAAAATTGGATATTTAGACTGAATTCACACGTCACAGGTCTCAATTAACAGATTCAATGGAACGAGCTGGCAGTTCTTCCTCGCTGACAAGTAGCCTACAGCCATGAATTGACTAACACAGTTCAGGCACCTAGTCGGGAGAATATTAAGACATATATAAGGTATTCCAGTGTCACCACAGTTATGGGGACCCACTGGGGACACATAAATAAATGAAGTTACATGCCCTTAGTACCACGACAGAAGTCATTTGGATTCAGAGGCAGTCGGTATACTTAATTCTTATTTTACGACCAGGTTCTGCCATATCTTTACTCCAAAACAATTCCATATAATCCACATCATGAAGTTTTACCAATATTGACCAAGTAGGTCGTTTTAAACATATGCAAAAAATAGGTTGCTCATGTCGCTTCACTAATGTGCCCAATAGTTATAACAACTATGAGCCATAAATAGAGCATTGTACATAATAATATATGCAGCATATGTCAAAACAGTATTTAATACAATTTCGCGATTCTAACTGGTGGATTTCGCACACACAATATTCACAACGGGCCTGACCCAAGATGGCCACCAACTCTACCAGTCCTAAAATGGCGGTGGGACCAGAGAGTTGGCCTCTAACAGCACGGTCACACTCTCATTACAATAGGCTACGCCGATGTTAATCTAAAACATTGCACCCGCAGTGATTGACGAACACAGCGTTTGTTAATTACACCGCAGCACCATTCACGGTAAGCGCACATCCATAGAGAATGAACCAGATAAACATATAAACGTATAATCTTTACTTTATTGATGCGCTCTGCCCCGTTTTAAACCTTGCAGTTTTCAAGTTTTTTCCACCGTTAGGAAGGGCTTCACTTAAATAGCATAGCCGCATCACAGAGTCGAGGCTATCCTGATGCAAGCGGAACTCTATTCCTTTATATCACGAGAGATCTAATACCAGATACGGACGTGCACGTTGCACTACTCCTTTGTGGGTAAGTGTTTTTTCAGTCAATTTACACGTCTGTATATTGAAAACAAGACGCAGGCACACAGTCTACGTATGCAAAAATTTGCTAAACCACAGATGGATGCTTTAAACTTGCTCAACACGGATGTGTTGTAATTGCATGTTTTATGCTGTTTTCCACCAACAGGACCATAAGATTGCGAATGCCCACAGACAACATATTGGCACCAGTCACAGTGGTAAAACACCACACAGGCACAGCATGAGCCACCCACTAAATGGCTATAAGGTCGATCACTCTTTTTTTGCATGAATAGGGTGACACTTGAATAAGAGATTACCATCAGAAAGCACTGTTTTCAAACCGTACCTCCCCTTCCAAACATCACCTTCGCACATCCCCCCCCTTTTATGTAACTAATAGACCAGGCATTGACAGGAGATCCATAAGGCTCCTTTTGTCTAGGTCTTCTCCTGCTATAGTCATAGAGCATAGATGATGTAACACACATACTATATAGCATAATATGCATAGTAATGTGACTAGCATGCTTAGTGAAAGGGGCAACCAAGTGATCCTGGTCTTTGTCACTTCCCTTTAGGACAAAGAAGCACGGCAGTGGGTTTATTCACCAGCCCATTCAGGGAGCCAAGACCCTATTGTTTTGAACTACTACTGCGTCCTGACGAAGATGACCTAAATTGCCATGGTTACGAAACTGGTCGACCTTCTACAGCATGAGCTGGTCTCATGCCACCAATGATCTATATGTTGAATAACTTCATATAGACATTACAAGCTGAACAAGACCCGATTGTTGGATCGGATCTTTGTAAATACAGATTTTGGTCTGTATACTTTTTAGGCACCTAGTAGGAGCTGTACATGAGTGTGTTTTTACATACCAGTTCCAGTTTATGGGGATACTTAGTGGCAAGCACTACACTGGCTAATAAAAGATAGAGTACAGTAAACAGTGAGCACTAGTTTACTTCAGCAATGGACATTATCTAATGTAAAATGTCCCAAACAACTCATTTTCAGTAAATTTGAATTGGTTTTTAAATTGTGTAAATTTGAAATAGGGAAAGTTTTTTCTGTCTATCCCTGTTAGATAGGCGGTGCTACAACCGACCTTTGGGGCAAGTTTACAGAGACAGGGTGTTCTTCTGGTAGGGACAGCCTTCTTTGTTGTCACTCTTGTTCTGTGTGTATGATAGATCAACAAAACATATGCTTATCAAAAATGCCTAGTTGAATGTTTTCTCCTAAAACCGTGATAGTGTTACCATGATTCTTGATCCACGGTAGGAATGCAAGACTGACCTTGTTAGGTCCACAAGTATACCCTTGGTGTTATAGTACCTCTCCCTGGCTATTCGGTTTCCAGCAGCAACTCTGTGGAAATTCAACCAGCTCAGAGAGGATGTCCAGGTGGCTTACTCTGGAGTTGATTGGTCCCACCAAGTCAAAGGTAGAAGTCGTCCTTGCAGGAGCTTCTCTGTCGATATGAATTTGGAGTTTCAGTACAGCAGCAGGGCTTCACTGGGCAAACCAACGGTCGAGGAGTTGCAGCAGGCGTCATCTTCAAGTTGTTCTTCGTTCCAGTGGTAGACTCTGCCTTCCAAGCCGAAAACCTCGCCTTTTATGCAGCGTTCTCCCATTAGTTCCAGCCTAGCTGTCAGTCACCCAGCAGGGTGGCTGTCCTTGCTGGACAGTCAGCTGGCCAATCACCACAGAGTGCATTTTGGTCTCCTAGGAAACTAAACACAGGGAGTTTCGGGCACCTCCCACACTTCCTGCCCCCGGTCCAGACACTCTGGAGCTAGAGGCGGGCTTCACCTGTGAATCCTGCCAAAGGCAAAACTAACAAAGGGACCAAACCTGGTTTGGCGCGCAGAGGAAATCTTAAGAAGGACCTTTCCACAAAGAAATGGCAAAAAAAAGATTCGGGCCATTTTGACAAAAATTGCACCCTTGGGTGCTTTACTGCAGCCGCGAACGCAGCCCGCAGTAAATGCATACCATGGTAGTTAAAAGTAAACCACTGCCACCAGCCATTCAGCGAGGAACGGGTAACATAAAAATGTTACATGAGAAGCTCGACAAAGGGGATACTAGGTAACCCCTCCAGCACCCTATTATACGATAGTGTGTGCTGGGTCTAGAAAGTTACAAATGTAAGTAAAGTCAATTTCACTTTACTGCTCTGGGAAACTGTAGTTTATCCCAGAGAATGTATTTAAACCTTTTGGGAAATCTAAGAGACTTCCCTGTGTCACTGCACTCGAGGTGTTGTGTGACACAGTGCAAACGATGATGCCAATGGAGTTTGTCAGCCTCCACAACCAAAAAGCAACACAGTGGATAAAATCACATTAAAAAAATGAGAGAGTGGGAAAAAGGGTTAAAAAGTCCTCGAAATCCAGCCAAGTTGCTGGGGGTCTCTAGGGTAGAGGGAATTTGCACATTTCAGAGAATTCTCCAGAACAATATTTGCCAGAGGCTGTCAAAATTTATACAGCCCTTGGCAGTTTTAATGGAGAAGATCCCTTACATTGGAGATTTGGCAGGGAGGAGGGGGACAAGCCCTTGTGAAGATCTAGGTTAAAATTACTGTAAACAACTGCACCCAACTGAAGACCTCTGCACAGTTGTTGAAGACATTCAGCATTGCCTCCACCAAGTCCGGGTGAAGCCCTATTCTTTTACATCAATTTCGTGAAGACCCTAGATGGTGCTTTGGGTCAGTGGAAGAAACTAGCCTCAACCCCTGCATCCTGATCCTGCCCTCTATAACCTTTTTTTTTTAAAAAAATTTATTTTGAAAACAAATAAACAATACAAACCAAACTTGCAGCATTATTTACAACAGACTCGTGAACATCAATTAACGCACGTTACTGCTCCCCAAATCCCCCCTTCCTCAAGAGCTTATTTGCGACCAGTTTTTTGTAGTTAATGTTGCAGAGCCTTTCCCAAAGCTCTGCGCACCTTTGCTGCAACTCGAGTACAAGTTCTGCATCCCCTCCCGCCCTGTTGCTTTCGCGCTCCAGTTTCTCTTCCCCTTCCTCTAGTTCCGTTAGGACCCCACCCTGTAGGCCTTTTGACTTAGCAATCGCAGCACCCCGCAATACCACCTTAAAGGCTTCCCAGAGCGTGCACGCTGAATCTACGCTGCCTGTGTTTACCTCAAAGTACTGTGTGATCGCATCCCTGATATCTTCTCTGAAGACTGGGTCTCGGAGCGCCTCCGCCCGGAGGCGCCATGTCGGTATCCGCGCCCTGGGGCGGCAGTACTGCCAGCTCAGCACCAGAGGCGAGTGGTCCGACAGGACCCTCGCTCTATAGTCTATTTGGGTGGTCTCTATCACCACATCTGGTGTGGCAAAAAAGTAATCCAGCCTCGTGTGCAGGTGCTGCGGAGCTGAGTAGTGCGAGTACTGTGTTTCTTTAGGGTATTTCAGTCTCCAAACATCCGCCAGCCCAAAGTCATCTAGAAATGTCTGCAATACCCTGGCCGCTGGGGCGGGCCTATCAATCTTCCCATCAGATCTGTCTGCCTTTGGGTTGAGCACGCAGTTGAAATCCCCTCCCCAGATAACCGCTCCTCCCATACACGCGCCCAGATGAGTACACAGGGTTCTAAAATACGTTGCAGTGTTTTGGTTGGGGGCATACGTATTTATAATGCACACCTCTCTATTCCCTACCAAAGCCTTTAATATGACCAATCTCCCCTCTGTGTCCACCACCTCTTGTGTAAGTTGGAGCGGAGCGTGCGGTGCTACCCAGACCAGCACTCCCCTAGCCTAGGCAGAATACGAAGAGCCTACTACAGTACCTCTCCACTTCTTCCCCACCAGTTCCAATTTTTGCTGGGTCAAATGTGTTTCCTGCAACAACGCAATATCAATCTTCTGTCTTTTTAAGTACATCATGACTTTGTTTCTCTTTAAGTAACTGTTAAGTCCCCTGACATTCCATGTTACGATCTTAAGGCCCCCCATGGCTCATGAGTGTCTTCTTGCCTTCCGTGTAGCGACTACCCTTTGCCCACGTGATACAGATACAGCTCTCCATCTTTGCTTGTAGCTTCTCGTACCAGCTCAAACTCCCCATAACTATGTACATGGCAAATTCCCAACTTCCCTCCCCTCCCCCCACCTGTTCCTTCCCCAACATCACACACCCCAACTGCTGCCCAGCTCCATTCTCACAAATCAGGCACCCCCACATCTAGCCCTGCAAGCACCAAACAATGCACAGAGCTCAGTAGGGTGAAGTCGCCCTAATGGCCACTTAACTAAAATTGTTGTGGGGTAAAGAGAACCGCTCTGTAAGGCTCCCGTTAATTCAATAATAACTACAGTGCTTATAACATTTAGTGCAATAGTCTGACTTTCTCTACTGAAGGCTGTGCAAACGACTATATTCAAGTCCCACGTGCCGCGCCATCTTGTGGCACCTTCTTCATGCATTACATATCTCTTCCGTGCTCTTTCTCCGTCCGCACTTCTGACTCCTGGGGACATCCTTGCGCATCGAGCCATCCCATGGCATCCTCTGGGGTCTCAAAAAACAAAGTTTTGTGTTTATGAATGACTTTCAATTTTGCCGGATACAGTAACATATATTTGTGGCCCGCCTCTCTCAATCTCCGCTATACCGTCCCAAAGTTCATGCGGCTAAGCTGCACAGACAGGGTATAGTCTGGGTAGGCCGTGATGTTTGCCGCTCCTCGTGTAATCATTCCTCCCTGGCCTAGGCGGGTTCCCCGGCGGCGGCCTCCTTGTTAGAGCTCTATGTGCCCTTTCCACTGCAAATCCTTGGGATAGGGCTCCTCCGGGTATCTCTTGCAGTAGCATGGATTCAATGAATTCCGTGGGATCGTGGCCCTCCAATCCCTTCGGCAGGCCCACGATGCGGATGTTTCGTTGGGCTCGTCCTTCCGCCTCCTCCGCTCTGCTCTCCAAGTTACCCACTCTTTGTATCAGGGCATGCAATTCGGCCTTATGGGAGGCGCAATCCGCAGTATTCGGGCTAACTTCCTTCTCAAGGGACTCCGTGCGCTCCGCCAAGGCCCTGACATCCTGTCGGAGTAGATTAACGTCCTCCTGCACCTCTCCGACCTTGAGGTCCAGTGCCGTTTTCAGTTCAGTGACCGCTAGTTCGAGTTTGGATTCCCAGGCCGCCCTTAGGTCCGCAATCGCAGCTAGCTTGGTTAGCGCCCGAAGTCGTCATGCCGCTTGCAGGCGGCTTGTCCCTGCTCTTGGTATTGTTTTGACCCGGGGACGTCTTAGCGAAGTCGTCTAAGGTGGGCTGTTTCGTCTTCGGCCTCACCGTTCTATTCGACATGACCCATAGGACCTGTATTTTGCACAAATGACAAATGTGCACTCAGTACGCCCCTTTCGCTCGGTCACCTTGCGGCCTGCTCCTTCCTTTGTTCCGGACATTGGTCGGCCATTTTGTGTCGTCTTTCGTCTCCGGCGCTCCTTATCTTTTCTGCACAGATCTCTGCCGCCGTTCTTCCTGCACCATCCAGAAGTTCACCACGCGTGGGCTGATCATTCACACACCGACATGTGTATTTTCAGCAGTCGTCGGCCCATCATTACGCACTTTTTCGCCCGGATCATTACAGGATCTCGGGAGCTCCTCCAGATCACGTCCTCCTACATGGCCCTCGTAGCCACGCCCCCCCCTCTATAACCTTTGTATATGTCCCGGGACCATCATGTAGGCTGATTACCTCCATCCAGTGCTACTGCTGCGCAACAGTCTGTTTTCCGAGTTTCGATTTGGGACTTTGCTGTTGCTGCTCTCTATCTTGAAAAGAGCCTTCCAGGAGCAAGCATGCTTGCCACAAAGGCACCTCCCACTGCTTGTGTGATTTATAATCTCTGCTGCCTGCCTTCTCCATGTTCTGAAGTTCTCCTTACATCGTAGGAATCGTGATGGTCTGCTTCTCTGGGTGCCTGGATCGTCCAGCTGTCGAGCATTAGGAACAGTCTCACTGGAGCTATGAACCGACGCTTAGCCACACCGGTGTCCGGTCAAAGGACCAAAAACAAAAGGATTAAATGCAATAGGGTCGAGTAAATGGGACCAAAAACGATTTTTTTTTAATGTATTTTTCTTTTTTTGGGTTTCCGTATAGGAAACATATGACCCTTTTGTTTTCGGTCCTTTTGATTGGACCCTATTGTATTTCGATCCTTTTGATTCGATCCTTTGACCTACAACCAGCCAGACCCACTCCTGACACCAAACTTCAGCACTGTATCTGTGGCTCCTGGATCCCTTGTAACATGACCTTTTACATAAGTGGGCCCAGCAAATCTAGGAATCGTAGGGGTGCTTCCTAGGGTGTCGAGTATGCATAGCTGCTTTGTGCCCCTGCCATAGGGTTTTATGGCTGTAGGCTCCTGATCCTACATCTCCCTTGCCTTGCCATGCTCAGTGGAGTTCTGGCCAAAGATCACCCCTGAGCTTTCCATAGTGTGGTGGGATTGGGAGAGGACCCTTAAACTCTGGCGCTTAACTTTGGTAAAAGGGTTCCAAGGAAGCAAAAACAATCTGTTGACTTTACTAAAAACCTGTTTCTGCACAGAGTCTCTGGACTCTCTATAAAGATTTGTCCTTGGTAGTTGTGACTCCTGGGGAAATAGCCTGCTACCATTTTTGCTACTTGCCGTTGGTCAACCTAAGTTATCTGGGGAACCCAGATGTGGACCCCTTGCTCACTGTGCTCAGAGAGGCGCAGCTCCATCTCACTGATGAGGCCCAACAAGGCCGAAACACGTGTATGGGGTTTCTGTTGGTACCCTTGTTCAAAGGAGGTTTTCCTGGCATTTCGGTGCTGGACTGCTACTGTGGGTGGGACAAAGACTGATTATTATTATTATGCAAATGGCTATTCCTCCTTTGTGGAAAGTACAGTGAGCTAAAAGTGATGACTGCGTACTCTCAAAGTGGGAAAGAAAAAACACAGAACATGTTATCATGGCATGCTCTTTCTAGAGAGGGGCACCTGCTACCATTTTTGTATTCCTGGGGAAATAGGCCCACTCCCTTCATCAGGGAAGGACTTTTGAAGTGTTGGAGCCTTATTTCATAAGGCAGGTTAATTGTGTTGCATATATTGTTTCTTGATATACAATTTACAACTGTTAAAACTCGGGTCTGATGGTGGAAATCCATTTTAAGAAGACTAATAGTTGTGTTATAGTATAATACATTTATTTAAACAATGTGTGAAAAGTATGTTAATGTCTGTGTATGTTGGGACCGTTAGTGGTGGACTGAATTTATAACTCCAGCTTCCCTCCTTGCCAATATTGTTAAACTGTGGGCGGGCGGTTGGGGAGGGGGCTTGTGGAAATATACTTGTGCTGCTGTTTGTAATCTACTCAAACTGGGAGTGTTTATAGTAGTAGACAGTAAGTGTATCAAAATACATTTGTTTATTAGGCCTTTAGTTACACACTAAGCATTTATAGATCACAGGTCCGTTTTGTCAATCAAAATCATTTATAATATATGTACACATTCACCAATAGCAGAATTAAACGCATGAATTTGTTACTAGGGTTCAACAGGTGAGCGCTCGGATACTAGAAAAATAGGTAGAAATAGTGTGAATAAAGCGCAAGTACAGCTTCTCTCTATTTTATGAAGTCCAACCCTAAAATGGTATGGGACCTTGGTCTCAAAGGTCACCAGTTCCAATATACAGCGTCTTCAGGAAAGATATTCAGAAATGATGCAGTGGACTGATGGGTGCTTTATAATGTTTTTAAAAGTTAGATAAGTATTTACTAAAGATCATGTAAGTACTCCATTCTATCCTATTCACCAGGTATGACAGAGGAAAGGATACTTAGCCCAGGTTTGACGATCAGAGGCCAGGCCAGATGTAGTTAGGGAATTTATGCCCAATATTCCCCTATGGAGAAAGTGCTTCGCTGGGGGACAGAACAGGTGTGTTAACTTACCCCCGCTGACTTTAATATTTCCAGATACCACTACAGGTTTTCCAGAATCAGTTGGGGACACAAATCTTCTGCGCTTGACTAGGGTAAGGATTGGCCAGAGGTCGCAGGCACGGAGGTCACTTTCCGCGTCGGGAGGTGGTCACGTTGTACAGCAAATGGTTCCAGTTACCTTCCAGAAGGAGACCCCAAATGAAGAAAGATCCACTCCTGGGATTGAATGATTGTTCCAACAGAGGTTGCCACGGTCCAGCAGCGACAGGGGATTGTGCAGCGTTGAACAAAGAAGCAGCCCCTGCACAGCTTCCCTTGGAGTGAGACAGTCGAAATTGTGGCCACGGGTGACTTGTGGCACAAGCTGAAGATCTGTAAAGTTCCAAGGCTCGACTTGGAACGATGATGACTGCAGCGAGGTAGGATTGAGCTGGTCTGTCCATCGGGTGGTCCAGGAACCCTTTCGAAGGATCCCATGGCACGGATCCTCAAGCAGGGTTCAAGACTGGTTGTTCCCACCATTCAAATGGTCGAAGCACCAACAAAGCTCTTCTGAGATCAGGCAGAGGAGCTGGGCTGCACCGGGCCAATCACTAGAGTTGATGCTGGTCACCAGCAGGGTTCGTTCTCGGGACGTCCGTGAGCTGCTCGTCTTTGTAGAAATCTTGGCTATGGTGATCTGAAAACAATTGCAGGACTCCTCCTTTTATGCAAGATTCGGACTGGGAGCAAGCCCACCAATGGTAAGGATCTGCACCATAAAAACAGCCAGGGGTTGTCCAATCCTGGACAACTACTGGTCACCACATCCGCCCAGCGACTGATTTACAAGTGCCAGAGGATGTGGACTGGAGCCAGATAGTCCCATCCCCCTTGCCCACGAACGTAGCAGCTTTCCCCATGTAAGGGATTTACATATAATGCATTTCTGACTTTGGAAGGCAGTCAGAAGGCCAAAGAACAATCTGACCAATGAACCAAGTGAAAAATCTCATGGCATGTCTTTCTTGAGGTGCTAGCCACTGTGGCGAACCACAAGGACTCGACTACAATGGGTCATGGTGTCGATTGTATTCAAATAAAAAGAAAAATGGCTAACTGGCCGTATCACCATGAGGGAAGTTAACCTACCTTAAAAACAAAAAGGGTTCTCATCAAAGTTTCCCTAAACCTCCCCTTTTTTTAACCCTTTTTTTTACTCACGAAAGCAAAAAAAACATGTAAATGAAAAAAATAACACATTTCGATTATTTTTTTTTTTTTTTCGGCCAAATGTTTTCGACATTGTCATTAGAAAAAATGCATTCAACATATCAACTGGATACCGTTTTATCTGTGTCTTGTGCCTGTCCTTTTCCCAGCCTTTCGTACCGTTGATAGCTTCAACAGTCTGACCCAACATTTACAACCCTCACTGACATCCTCACGTTAGGAGTGTTCGCTTCCCTTTTCGTGCTCGTCTCGCCGGTAATCGCACTTGCTTTGTGGAGCATAGGGACTCTGGTCCCTTTGTTTTTCCTGTTCTCGGCATTGGTTGCTGGGTACCAGGCCCACTACTGTTTGCTTCTGGTCTTTGTTCCGCATCACACCGAGCCTCTTGCTTTGCGCACCTGCCTCATAGCCTCCAACTAGCGTGTTCTGCTTCAGCTTCGCCACCGCTGGCTCTGCGTAGCTCCACCCCTCCAGGACGTGTTAACAAAGGCTCGCCTCTGCGTATCGTGGATTCTCCTCCCTCCGTCGGAGTCTCAAACTGCGTAGGAGGTCTCTTCCCTTTCACAGTTCTTACTGTGTTTAAATACATCATCACAATCGAAAAAGGCACGTCTTTCGTTAACAGCAACGTTCAGATGAAAGTCAGCATTACCTGAAGCCTACATTGTGGAAGGAGGGTCACTGGTAGTTGTAGTCAAAACATAATAACAAACAACTTAAAGTCTAATGTAGGCGGACAATGTAGTATGTTCAGGGAGGTCCTCGTTTGACTCGGAGTCCTTGTTCTAACCTCACAAGCCTCACAGGGGTTGGCCCCCATTTGGGAAGAAGGGACAAATTGCTCAAATTCGTCACACCACCTTTAATAGCCATTTGCAGTAAATGCAAAACTGCACTTAGAGAAAAATCACAAAAACGGTAAAAATCACACGGCTGCCACAAGCATGTCTTAGGCACATTGTTAAAGTAACCAAAAATCCATGATATTAAAAGTTATAAGGATACAAATTATTCTAACTGCACTTCACTGTAAGGTGATGTATATCATTGTAAAAATACAAGAATTTTCATAAACGGTGATTTAGTCTCTCAGTACTGACAGTCTTGGGGACTAGTCAGTCCCCCCCACCCTCAAGAATGAGCAGAACTGACAACAGAAGTAAAGCAGAAAGCTTTACTGACATCCAAAAGTGAATACAGAGTTCAAAACAAGGAAAATGAAGGGGCTTTCATAAGAATCTATGGAGGGAAAAGTGCAAAAAGAAATCCTTTCCTAACGGCAAGCTTTACAAAAACCAACTTTTTTCAAAGTGATGGGGATTTATATTTCAAGATAAATCTAAGAACAGCATAAAAAGAGCTTTTTCTTATGCCATAAAAGTAGTATCTGAACTGTAATTTCAAAGCATGTGAAATTCTTACAATCACTTTATTTTTTTGAGCTTATACCGCTTTTGATCTTGGTGTGAAGCCTTTCTGTTATTCTAAAATGTATTTTAGGAGAATAAACAGTGTTATTGATATGTACTGCAGTGCCTCATATTTTTGTTTCCCGGTTAATTTGCGACGGCCTTTATTGAAGTGCTGTTTAGGACATTTTTATCCGAGAACCAGCTGCACATTAATACAGAGAAAGTGCATTCAATTTTCTACTTATCTTCTTTCAGAATGTTCGTCCCAGTTGCGCAACTGGGAAGCCAAAGCCTATGCATCAGTCACCAGTTCGGTATGCCTGCCTTCGAAAACATGGAATAATTGGGGGTTTCCATTAAAGCTTGCCATGGTTTGTGTTGGTGGTTGTTGCTATGCAGGTGTTAGCCCTAAGGTGGTCTCGCTATCTTTTCAAAACATGTTTGAGCAAAGGCAGACCAGTGTAGTATGCTCCTACCTCCTGAGGATTCAGTAGACCTAAGATAGAGCGATGTTAAAATGGATTTCTAGATTCTGGACTGGTGGACAGATTTAGGAGGCCCCCCTAGTTATGATGAACAGGGAGTACTGAGAGGTTAGCCAAAACCCAATCATGGTACATGGATGATATGATAGGTTATTTATAACGCGCTTAATACCCAGAGGTTTCTAAGCACTCTAAGCACGGACCCGGGGATCGAACCTGTGCTGCTCCGTGTCATCTTGCTTCCAAGGCGAGCATGTTGCCGCAGAGCTATCCTCCCGAGACAGTTAAGGCTTAGTTTCAGGAGAGTGTGCATAGGGTTAGGGGCCCTCAAAGAGTCCACATAATATAATACACAGTAATTCAATTTAGGCAGTCCTTTATAAAATAGTTATTCATTGTTAAAACACACTGAAAAATTGAAACTAGGAGGTAGTAATATCACATAATACTCTATAATACAGATATATACAATCGCCAGCATGTTCCCTTATTCTACTTCATCAAATAACGCAACCAAGCAATGCAGGTAGGTAGTGCAGATGCAGTAGTTTGATGGGAACCGTTCACAAGCACAATATCCTAACTTTAGAAGTCCAAACCCTAAGATGAATTGGGTCTTTTGCCCAAAGGTCACTGTATCCAACACAATGTGTCTCATAAGTATGAGGTCTCTTTAAAAGGATGCAATGGGCTTGTGGTGGTTGTTAGATTGTTCATTTCTGTGCCAAATCTCCTTCACCTGTGAGATCTGAAGCACTTTTTTCTGGACTCCTGGGGGTTTCGATCTGTCTCCTGAGTTAGTGGGAGACTTTTCCCCCACTCACTCATCCTTTTACATGTATATGGTAACCCTTTTTCATTACTTTTGTACTTTTATATTATCAAGTCATGTTTTAATCCATATTTTGTAAGGCTTCTGTGTTAAGGGAGTTTTCCTAAAGTCCACTTGGAGGTAAGACTGTATAAAACTATCCCTTGGTATGTAGGACCTCAACTTTTAGTATAGGTCTGTTCTACCCAAACGATTGGCAGAATGGCAGAGCAGCCAGCCTTATCTTATGAGGAGGATGTGAGCTGTAGTTAAGTACATTGAACCCAGTCAGTACACTAGTCCAAACAAACTCTTACACACTGAAAGTTATCTTAAAATATACATATATTCTTATATACACAAGGCAAGGTAGGTAAATAATTTTAGACTAACCAAAACACATAGGAATTAACAATAGTTTTCATAGGTGACTGGTTCGATAGTAGTTGCTTGCGCTTACAATTGTTATAGAAAATGATAGTAATGACAGTTTGACGGTATAAATGGTAGTGGCGCTCACCTGCATTTGTTACAGAGAAATTCTACTTTCACTTATTTACTATAGTCACTCAAAGTCTCTAGGAAGGAAAGGAAGGGGTATTCAACACTATTGGCAGTGATTTACTTTCCAGTAACACTTTTCCAGGCTTCTTATACTTTGGCAGTCAAATCCCTACTGTTAGGGAGGTGTTCCTAAAGTCCTACTTGGCGGTAAGACATCAGTAAGCTATCCCAGTGGGTTTGTAGATCCCCCAACTCTTAGTATCAGTCTGTACTATTCAGATACCTTGGTAGAGTGGCAGGGCAGTCAGGCTGATCTTAAGAGGAATATGGAGCTGTAGATAAGTACGCTGAACCCCTTTAGTAAAGCACATTCAAAGAAACACTTAGACATACATTTATATTAAAATATAGATTTATTATATTTACACAAATAGTTAGCACAATAATTCAAAACACATAGGTATACTTTTCAATGCTTTAAAAGGGTAACTTCTTAGTAGTTGCTGAACCTTTACAATTGTTACAGGAGTTTGACAGTTCTATCGATAATAATGCACACCCACAAAGTAATAGGGTCATTGTATTTAGTCTGCATACACATATGAGAGAGTTATTTTTGGGAAGGAAAACCGTTGGTTAGTATTAGTGTTATCCTAGTAGAGCTTCAGGCTCAAGAGGGAGTTTCGCGGCAAAGAATGTCTTTCAAAGCTAAAAATGCAACCTTAGCTTTCGTAGCGGCTTAAAGTCTTGCATTGCAAAGCGGTAGAAATCAAAAGTTCCTGTTGATACTTTCTAGTCTCTAGGAAGAAAGATGCAAGAAGGCTTAACCAATGTTGGACACCTTGTTAAAGGACTCTTAAGGGACACAAGCGGCGGCCAGAGTCTGAGGTAAGAGGGGATTGCCCTGGACACCTGTAGGTGCACTCCAATGTTCTGGAGCGACCATCTGGAATCAGGTAAGCAATACAGTTTTCCCCTACAGTACTATAGGTTAGAAGGAAATGTTTGTGGTGGATACTCCGCGATGGTGCATCATTCCTTTGTCTGATGACTGAAGGCAGGACAATGCACGGGCTCTCTCCTCAGAAGTCTCGAAGGAGGATCTCTGGCACGACTTTCAACAACTTCTCCAGTCACTCTGCGGTTTTAGCACTTTTTCTGCAGCACCAAGGTCGTGATTCGCCCAGTCAATCTTCTTTGCTTTCTGCAGTCCTGCACTCTGATGAGGGGATCTGGGCGAGTTGGATAGGATCTCTGGAGTGTCCTCGAGGGCTCAGCTAAGATTTGGATGGATTCAGCCTTTCCACAACGATGCACTCCAAATGGGCAGCAGGTCTCCTGGTATTGGGGTTCCGCAGCTCTGGAAACTCACAGGACCTATGGCTTGTTTCAAGGTTTCTTGGGACTGGTTGCTTCCACCAGCCAAAGGGAAGGAGTCGTCCTCTTCGGTGCTCCTCTGTCATACAGAACACAGGGTTAGGACAGCAGTGTTCGCTTGACGGTGTTGCAAAGGGTCTGCTGGCGTCTCTGGTCGTCTTCGGTTACTTCAGCTTCCAGTGGTCGACTTACTTTTTATTCCAGGAGCCTCACCGTTTATACAGTTCCAGCACACACTCCTCTGCAATCTCTTGCATCAATTTACAGGAAGAGGCATTTGGCTGTCCAATTAGGACAGCCAGACCCCCAGTGGGAACTGTTTCTATTCAGGCACTCTAGCAGGCAAAGTGTGGAAAACTCCTCCCCCCACTTCCTGCCTGCCCAAACACTCTGGAGCCTAGGCAGGGAAACCCAAGGGTTCCCGCTGTTAGAGATCATTTTCATTTTAGTGCTCAATTCCTCCCACCTTAGAGAACCCCAGCTCTTCTGCTGGACTTTAGGACTTTTTAATTTTAACCCTGGAGTGAGTGTGCCCTTTTTCTCACTCTCATGGATTTGGATTACTCACTCTCTGATTTGGATTATCCGTTTCTTTTTTTTTTGGAGTCTGACAAACTCCATAGGCATCTACATTTTGTATTGTGACACTGTTAGGCAAGATTGTGTGCAGTACCCTTTGGGAGACTACAGCAAACTTGACCTTCTGGCAATAGGAACCCAACCTTTGGTATAAGTCTGTACTACGCAGGTTGGTAGTGTGGCCGAGCAGCCAGGCTCATCTCAAGAGGGGTCAATGTGAGCAGTAGTGTGGTTACACAGAGATTCACAGTGACAAGTATTCAAATAAACTCTTACATTCAAGGTTTCTTGATTAAACAATTATTCATTTACTTAACAGTCAGTTATATAAGCCTTCTTCAGAATGGAGCAAAACATGTAACACTTCAAAATACACTTCAAAACACACTCTTTTTCTCTAAATCAGATGATATCCATTGTGGGTGGCACACAGGCACTTCCTACACCTCAGGTGCCTTTCGCTAGGACACTGGACATTGATTTAGCACTGGTACGTTTAGAGCAATACTGAGTTTGGTGCAAAGATTACATTGGGGAATAAAACAAAGGTTACCAATAATTCATAAACTGGTAAGTACTTTTTTAACCCTCCAATGCAAAGTAAATTAACCCTTTCCTCAGGGAAAGGTAAAGACACAAAGTCAGAGATAAGAAGAGTCTCTCAGGGAGCCAGGACAGCCAACGTTAGTTGAGCAAAGTCTAGTGGAGCTGAAGATCTTCTTTGCAGGCAAGTAAAAGTCTTGCACAATGTTTTTAGAAAAGTTTGTAGAAATAAGATCAAATGAAGGGCCACAAGCTGGGAGGCTTATGAGGGGCAATGTTGCAAGCAACTCTACAGGGTTAACCAAGACCAGTCTCAACTGAGAGCAAGTAAGGCTACACCGCAAGAAGTACATTCTATTACACTTTACAGTACCTTTGGTTAGAAGAAAGGGTTCCAGCTGGCTTCTGTTCCTGTACAGCTCTGCAGATCCTTTTGTTCCTGTGCCTCGGAGGGAGGACGTCTCGGGACTCCTGCACTGCAATGGGCAGGTAGGCGGCAGCAATGAGCAAACTTCAATTCAGCAGCACTTCGTGGTTTCAGCTCCTTGCGTCTGATAGAAAATAGCAACACTGCGCTTCTCGGATACCACTTCAGACTTTCCTCGCATCTGGGGTCCAGCACTCTGGTGAAGTGGCTTAGGCTTGGTCAGTCCTGCTTCAGGGAAGTCCGGTGGATCTTCCTGGCGCTCGGGTCTGACTTAAAAGCGATTCACTCGATTTTGTGTTCCTCTCCCTGGCACTTCGGTTCCAACAGCAGTGGAAGTACAGCCAGCTCTGACAGGATGTCCAAACGAGTTCACTTTGGAGTTGATTGGTCCCACCAACTGAAGGGAAGAAGTCGTCCTTTCAGGGCTTCTCTAGTCGAAACGAATTTGGAGCTTCAGCACAGCAGCAGGGCTTCACCGGCAACCCAACAGTCCAGTAGTTGCAGCAAGCATCGTTGTTCTTAGGATTCCTTCGTCCAGTGGTCGACTCTGCCTTCCAAGCCAAAAAGCCTTGCTTTTTATGCAGGTTTTTCCCATTCATTCCAGTCTAGCTGTCAATCAAACAGCAGGGTGGCTGTCCTCCAAGGACAGCCAGCCGGCCAATCACCTTTGGGTGCATCCTGTAACCAAGGGGATGAAGCACGGGACGTTTTGGGCACCTCCCTCACTTCCTGCCCCTGCCAGACACTCTGTAGCCAGAGGCGGGCTTTACTTGTGAATTCCGCCAAACACAAAACTAACAAAGGGACCAAACCTGGTTTGGTGCACAGAGTAAATCTCAAGAAGGACCTTTCCAACAAGAAATGGTGAAAAAATAAGACCGGGGCCATTTTGACAAAATGGGTACCAATGGGTGTCTTACTGCAGCTGCAATTGCAGCCATGGTAAAAACAAACAATGGTAGTAAAAAGTAACCACTGCCACCAGCCATTGATTGTAGAAAGGGTAACATAACATTGTTACATGAGAAACTAGACAAAGGAAATACTAAGTAACCCCTCCAGCACCCTATGGTAAGATAGTGTGTTCTGGGTCTAGAACGTTTACAAAATGCAAGTAAAGTCAGTTTCACTTCACTGTTCTTGGAAACAGTAGTTTCACCAAGAGAAGGTATTTAAACCTTTGGGAAATCTGAGAGACTACCCTGTGCCACTGCACTGAAGGTGCTGTGTGTCACAATGAAAAGATGTTGCCTATGGAGTTTGTCAGACTCCACAACCAAAAGAAACCGAGTCCAAATCACAGAAAAGTACACGAGAGAGTGGGAACAGGGTCTCACCCTCTTTAGGTTAGAGATTAAAAGTCCTAAAGTCCAGATAAAAAGAGCTGGGGGTCTCTAAGGTAGAGCGGCATTAGCACATTTCTAAGAATGCTCCCTAACAGACACACAGCACCTTCAGTGCAGTGTCACAGAGAAATCCTTTAGATTTCTCTTATGGTTTAAATACCTTTTCTTGGGTGAACTACAGTTCCCAAGAAAAAGTGAAATTGACTTTACTTAACTTTTCTCTTTGTAGGTCCAGCCCACCCTACCTTATGTGGAATGCTGTGGGGGTTACTTAGTAGCCCCTTTTCCTACGAATGTAACCATTTTAATGTTACCCTCACTACTTTAAATGGCTTGTGGCAGTCGTTTAATTTTCCTATCATTGGGCTTTTCTAGCGCAGGCTGAATTCTCAACTGCAGTATAGCACCCATGGGTGACCGTTTTGTCAAAATGGCCCGTTTTGTCAAAATGGCCCGTTCTTCTTTTTCTCCATTTTCTGTTTGTGAGATCTTTCTTAGATGGCTCCATTGTGTCTGAAGGTCAAGAAGTGAGGTAGGTGCCTGAAACTCCCCTGTCCTTCGTCTCTAGGGAAACCTGAATGCCCCCATTCCCGATTGACTGTTTGAGTGACAGCTAGGCTGTGTATGAATGGGAGAAACCTGCTTAAAAGGCAAGGGTTTTGGGACTGGAGTAGACCACTGGGAAGAACAACCCGACGAAGAAACCGTGAACAAAGGTTGCTGCATTCTCCTGGACTGTTGAACTGCCCGGTGAAACCATGCTGCTGTGCTGAAACTCCTTTTTCTGATCGACATGTAAACCTCCGGAAGGAACGACTTCTTCGCTTGGGTTAGTGGGACCAACTAAACCAACTCTGCTGGAAGACCTTCCCCGACTGGCTGTACTTCTTTGCTGCTGCAGGAACCGAGTGCCAGGGGTTGAGAAATCCGTAGTCGAGTGCAACTTCTGTAAGACGGCCAAAAGCTCCAGGAGTCTCCCCAGGACCCTCCAGAAACAGGACGACCCAAGCTCCAGTCACCTCACCCGAGTGCAGGACTCGAGGAGTTAAGGAAGCACAACTGGTGTCCAAGATCTGCAATGGTGCTTTTTACCGAGTGCTGAAACCGCTAAGTGCTGCTGATCCGAAGAGACGCCGCACTTGCCGGCAATCATTGAATTGCTGCCGCATGAGTCCCCAGACCGTCCTCCCTCTTGTCCCCATGACTGAGGCCCAGGAACACAGGATCTGCATTGCTGCAACCAGACAGGAGCCAGCTGGACCCTCTTCTTCTAACCAAAGCTACTGTTCTGACTTGGGGTACTTACCTCGGTGTCTGTAATTTGCTCTTCTCTGTTGAGATTTGCAGTTGCTGCTTTTCTAGAGTTGTTCTCAGCTCTAACTTTCACAAGTGTAACAACTTGTGACCTTACAGTGATTTTTCTTCAACAAACCCTCTTACTTTGTGCAAGACTTTTACTATCTAAGAAGTGCTTCCGCTCCATAGACTTTGCTCAAATTGACTTTGACTGTCCTGGCTCCCTGCAGACTCTTCTATTCCATTTTATTTTGATTCTTAGTGTCCCTCATATTGCTGGGAAAGGAAGATTTAAAGTGCTCACATGCTTTGAGAACCTGTTTAACCTTTTTCCTTCCTTTAACCTTTCCTTTCTACAAACCTCAGAATTTACAAAGTGTACTAGTGATATATAAATGCCATTACTGTCCTAGTTAGTGAAGTCGCCTCAGCGTGTAGGAAGTGTCTAAGAAGCATCTCTAAAAACTTTGCGTGAATTCTGAACACGTATTTTGAGGTGTATTTGATTGCCGCGTTTATTGCCCTTTTTAAAGAATGCTCATTTCAAAACTATTGTTAAATAATTATTTTAACTACAAACCTGGAGTATAAGTGTTACTTGGCTACTTGTATTGGTGGATTTCGTTGCTACAGCTCAAATGTACCCCTCTTGAGAAAGTCTGGCTGCTCAGTCACACTACCAGCTTGTGTAGTACAGACCTATACCAATAGGTGGGTTACCTAATACCAAGAGGACGAGGGTTGTGTAGTCTCCCACAGGTTTACTACATCAATTCTTGCCTTATACCCACCAAAGGCAAAATACACATAGTCCTCCCCCCCTCCCTGTATGGTAGAAGGGCTAACAAAGAACAGCCACGCTAGTAATGGCGAAAAAAGAAGGGAGGCCCCAAGTGATACCTGGATGCCCCTATTGTGCACTACCGAGGCTATGGACATAGCCTGTGGTACAAAAAATACACAATAATTGGTAGAAAACGCCACTGCCACCAGCCACAACTAGGTGATTGTCTATGTGACTAAAATGTCACAGGAGCAGAGAGTAGGGGGATACTTGTTATCCCTTTGGCATGCCACTCAAGGTGATGTGTGCTAATCTCTCAGACAATAGAGTTTTGGGAAAGATGAGAAGTATCTCTCCATCTTTAAGAACTATAGTTACTGGAGGATACAGAAAAAGAAGCTTAATGGAGGACCCTAAGGGTTCCCAGCAACACTGCCCATGTGTGCTGCAGTAGTGAAGCACAGATGTCTTTAAGCGCTATGGAGCAGACAGACTCCATAGTGTAGGTAGGATACAAAGCATAGAGTTCCAAAATACTGAGCCCACAAGAACGAATGAGAGGAAAAGGCCTCCACTCATTCAGGATTGAAAGAAAAAGATCACGAAGTCCAGCAAAAAGTTTTGGGCTCTCTCTAGGAGAGGGGATGAAGCATAAAATGATAAATCTCCCTAATACTGCCCTAAAAAGTGCAAAGGAGGAATATGATACACTTTAGTCTCTTGGACAATTAACAAACAAACCCTTTGTCCAACAGGGTTCCTTCAATACTAGAAGGTTTCGGGAGCAGGGTCCACAACGCTCTTTTGGCTACAATCGGGAAAATTATCATCATGGGGCTCCTCACAGGGACAGTCCTCCTCTCCCAGCTTTCAAAGAGACTATAAAAGGTCCAGAGGCAGAGCATCCCCAGCCACAGGCTCCACTCCTCCCAAACATGACTACCCGCTCCAGGTCCCCTCCCATGCCACTTCGGTGGTAGGAGGTTGCATCTCACAATTCACCCACGCATGGGAGGGGATCACGTCTGGCATGGCAGGCGGGTCCTGCATAGAACTACTACAAAAACCGCCCAACCACCTGCCAAAACACAGAAAGATGACGGCGGAAAGGCGATATTACTGAACAAGGTGGAAGCCTAGCTGGAAAAAAACACCATAGAGATTGTCCCAGCAAACCAGGTAAACAAAGGTATTTATTCAATGTACTTCCTTGTACCAAAGAAAGACCTCACAATGGGTCCAGTAATGGACCTGCGACCAGCGAATACATATGTCAAACCCCAAAATGTTCGCATGACAACGCTCTAAGAAGTAATCCCCCTCTTAAAACGGGGGGATTACATGGTAACATTACATAAGAAAAATGCATACTTTAATATTTCAATGTTCCCAGCTGTGAAATACCTAGAGGTATTTCACATAGCGAACCGTGAGAAACCCTTATTCAGGTGGCCATCAAAGGGCTGATCTGCTCAGATCCCAACTCTAGGGATGAAAGAGCGATAAAGGTTCACCGGGATGTCGAAGCCCGGGGTTGTACAAAAGGGAATAACCCTAGAGAGATGCAGTATTCTACCAGGCACAACGTCCCTGAAGCTTTCTTTGGTTATTCTGCATCCACCTCCCTTCCAACCAAAGTTGCTCCCTTAATAGCATCTTGCCACCCTGATAACTCTAGTAGACCAGCTAGGAACCCTTTTACCCTCAAAACCCTCAACTTCCAGAGTCAATGTTTTCCTGTTTTCCGCATGGATACTCCCAACCATTCTTTTTCATGTCCCTAGGATTATTCTTTCCCGAATACCCAATCGACCTTGACAAAACCCCAGCAATCCCGTCCCTTTGATTATTATTTCTTGCAACCCAACCTGTTCAGACAAATCACTACCATTCCCACAAACCCCCCTGTTTATTTTCCGACAATAATCCTGGTCATTCCAGTTTATTCCACACACCCTACAAATCTCACCCTTTTGAATTCACCCAAATCCCTGGCAAGAGAACTGTAATGTGAGGTATTGTCTTTGTATCAGGCTGCACATGCTTAGAACTGCAAGACTAACAAGCATTGCTTTGGGCTGAGTGCCGTTTTCCTTGCATTACTGCCGCTGTACGTTTCAAGTTGAACTGCAGCTATGCATAACTTCTGTTTTCAGGCTCTACATTAGCAGGCAGAGAGTTAAAGTGGAGATATAAAGCACTCTCATTAGTCAGCTCTGTACTTTAATTGTATTTTGTGGGCACATCTATGTAGTTTTGCGGGAACTACATTTCCCAGGGCACACTTGGCCCTACATACTGACATGTCAGGCGCTTCAGCGCCAGCGCTTCAGCACCAAGCTGGTCTTCGCTAGTGCAACGGCGTCTCAGCGTTATTCTGCAAAGTAAGTGCTTCAGTTTTCGGTAGACCTCCTCAGGTATTTATTATCCCAGGCCCTTGTAGCCATCATGGGCTACCCCCCTGTAGTCCCTCTGTCCTTAGCTGCACTACAAACTAATCGACTGGCATATATCAATAAACTAAAGTTAATCAAATCAGATAGTCTCTTGACTGCCATGCCCGTCACTCCCATGAGCACTGATAATGATCTGTCAGACCTTGCTTCCTCGCTAACGATGACCGTTAGAGAGGGCTTTAAGCAAACCGGTCTCACGGAAGCTTGCATCCCCACTCCTTTCCATGCAACAAATTCCCTGAGCCCAGGCCTTTTCAGCCCAGGCCGCTTACCTCAAGGTACCCAGATTGCCAACAGCAATAATTATCTAGCGCCAGCGGTTGGCCTTTTACCCCCTGCTCTCTCCTCCCGCTCTCTCAAAGCACTGTTCCCTGAATCCACATAAAATACAAAAAACCGCGAGGAGCTGAAACACTGAACAGCCACTGAAAGTGAAGTTTGCCGGTTGCGAGTTTTGACCGTCCCAGTGCAATGCAGGAGTCCCCCGACGTCTGCCCTCGTGTCCCCACGACTGCGGCCCAGGAACAGCGAGATCTGCACAGGAACAGAGGTCATCAGCTGCATCTTTTTCTTCATTTCTAAGGTACTATTAAAAAGTCTGAGAGAATGTACCTCTTACTGTAGAGTGCTTGCAACTTCTACAACTCACCAACCTAATCAGCTTGTGGCCCTACATTTGATTCTTCTTTTCATCAAAGACTCCTAAGAACTTGTGCAAATACTTTTCCATTTACTTACCAGATGTGCTTCATCCTGTACAAGACTTTTGCCCATTGACTTTGGCTTAGTCTATTGAATTGTATGACTCTTCTTGGAGGATCCAAAAGTATTTGCCTGCTTAAAAATATATGTGGTCTCTTGTTCTATTAATCTTTGCCTTTTACCAACTTCTAAAAGTATTCTAAATGCCAACGGTAAGATATTAATGTCCCCAGCACCCTGGTTATTGAAGCCACCTGTGGGTGTTGGTTGTGTCTGTGGGTAATCCCAAAAGGGTATCTACTGATTTAGTAATATTACGAGTGTGTATTTCATGAAGTGTTACTATTATATTGTTCCCTTTTGAAGAAGGCTTATTTTAACTGACTGATAAATAAATAATAGTTTATTCAAGAAACCTTGAGTGTAAGAGTTTATTTGAATACCTGTAACTGTAAATCTCTGTGTAACTCCACTACAGCTCACATTGACCTCTCTTGAGATAAGCCTGGATGCTCGACACGCTACCAAAACCGTGTAGTACAAGCTTATACCAAAGGTTGGGTTTCCTATACCTATAGTCCGAGTTGGGTGTAGTGGTCCCAGAGGGTACTGCATACTAACTTTGCCTAACACTCGACTGAAAGGAGCCTCTATACATTAGATGTAAGGAGGGTGGTCTTGTACTACAAAACCAAGCCTCTAAGGAAAACAGACCAACTCTTGGTTTCAGTGTCCCCAAGTAGGGAAGGTGATCACAGCTCTAAAAATGTCATCTCCAGATGGCTAGTCAAGTGCATACAGCTTTGCTATTCACTATCAAAGAAGACACTTCCTTTCACACCAAGAACTCGCTCTACTGTAGGTAGGGGAGCTACATGAACATTTATTGCAAAAGTCCCCTTAAACGCTGTTTGCAAAGCAGCTACTTGGAGTTCCATTCATATTTTTATTCAGCACTACTGCATTGATGCACATTCTAAAGCAGATTCACAGGTAGGACAAGCGGTGCTAAAACATCCATTTATTATTATTATTATTTATTTGTTTAGTTCCAGAAGAACTTTACAAAATTGTTAATCATGAACATAATCTACACAATTTAAAACAGTCTAAAACGACATTCTAAAATAACATATATTTAAGATCATGCTAAAACATTCTAAAACATCTAAAAACACCACGTCAGACACTTTGAAATATTATAAACAGATAAAATCAATAAATAATGTTTCATTTACAATGTGGACACGGGCTAATTTGCTATACCTAATTGTCAGCTAAAAGCCGCTTTTTAATAACTCCCCCTAATCGATACAGGGCAATATGTACATTTTGATTGTCTGTATTTAGACAATAGTTCCAGAAGGCTTCATGCTTGATAGACTCATATGCACGTACCAAACGACCTAAGATTGTCATATAGTCTACTCCCAGGGCCGCACATTCTGTCAATAGATGACTTGCGGTCTCTATCATCGCTCTCCATCATCGGTCTCTTACAAATACGACAACATCTTTCCTTTAGGGGAATCCCTTGCTGTGCACCTATTAAGATCAAAGTTGGCAATTGCTTGATACGCAGCTTTAAACAAAAGAACAAAACTGCAGGGTTCGGGCACTGCCTCACATTCTGATGTGGCTGTACAAAATTTTGCATAACTCCTGCAACGTGAGTATGACTACGTAGCAACTTCCTGTGGGTATAGTTATTGATCTAATCCCACTGCTTGATATTTCTTGTAAATATACACTTTCGTTTTTCGTACGCTGTGCCCCTGGTGTAATCTGGGCTCCATCCTATGTTCTTGAATAGGTTACCTACTAATATCTCAAAGGTGTCTTTACTACGACCATGGCTCACCCTAGTAGGTTCCTCTAGTAAATGGAGTAATTGACATTTTGGTTTGGAATGGATTTTCAGGTGCAATAGTCGTCACTGCATCAATAATTCATCTTTTAGTGAGGTCAAGCCAAATTCCAATCGAATATATTGGACTGATGTAGCGGCACTGAGCCTCATAATCTGTTTCCAAAACTTCTCCTCTATAATATCCAGCCATGTCAACTCCCTCATAGCCTGTGCCTCCGTTCCATGTAACATCATAGGGCAGAAACATTGCTTATACAATATAATAACCCCATCAAGGGTGGAGCCTGTGGTTTCTTTTGCAAATTTATAAATCAGCTGTGTCATCCTTGTAGCCTTCATTTTCTTTGCTTCAACTAAGTAGCTGTAAGTTTTACTACCGCTCATAAAGAGTCCCAAATAAGGATAGGTATCTACATATTCCACCTTTCCCAACAGTGTATTAAAGCAGGGGCGATTTGCCTTTGTAGATGCATGTTAGGGAGAATTCCCTCTTTAGGCTGAATTTCCTAACCTAGTGAGTCCCCCAGCAGCTTTGCTGGATTTCTGGAGTTTGTTTTTTTCTCCTGCCAAGAGTGAGACTCTTTTTCTCCCACTCTTGGACATGATTTATGGTGTTCCTTTGACTGTTAATGTGTTTTATGGGCTATGGGGTCCTTTACTCCATAGGGTCTCATGTGTTTTTACTATGCGTGTTACACAGCACCCTCCGTGCAGTGACACAGGGGTGTCATAGTGACACACCACCATAGACTCCATAACCTGGGACTGACTACTGTCTCCCAGGGCATGTAAAGTCACCATTGGCTTTACTAGTCCCAAATTATTAACAGAAACCAGTACAAACCATCATATTGTGGACGTACTGGTCGGGGCAATTCGATTGCCCCGGGGTCTGTTAGTCGAGGGGGCACGTCTCCGTCCCCCCTGATCGAGTTTTGGCTGGTGGCAGTAATACTACTTTTTAAATTCGACTGCAAATATTTCCCTATGGGATTTTCCCATTGTTCGAAGCTACCAACTTTAATTATTTAATTCTCATAGCCTCGAACATACCGCCGGTTTATTTATTTAATATTAATTCGCCGGTTGGTATTTTTTGCCAGGACTTGATTCTAAAATGGCGTTTGTGTTCTCTTCTGTGACTCCAACCCAAGTCGAGCCCTTTGTTCCACTTTTTGGCGGGCTTCTCCACAGAAGCCTCCAAAAGTGGTGCCACTCTGTCTGGGTACCACAAGGAGTGTGGGAGGGGGTTTAGGCACCCTGGACTGAGTTACCTTGGTAACTCAAGTCACACTCTTGTGTGATTGGCCCAAGTGGTGAGCCAGCAGGCTCACCACTTAGCATGTTTGATTGACAGCTTGGCTGAGTGAATGGGGGTATGCTGCATAAAAGCAGCGCTTTGGGGCCTGGAACTTCAGAAGTCGCCACAGGACCTGAGAATCCGACAAGGGAGAAGCTGAGCCAACCTACCACGACGACACCACCGGTGGAGCCCTGCGGAACTGACTCACCACTTCCCGACGACACAGAAGATCTCCCGACTGGAGAGGCTTCTTTCCCTGACTGGGGGGCGCAACCAGTTTACCTTCTTCTCTTCGCCCCCCAGACCTGTTTGTGGTCGAACTGCCCGTGCCAAGCACCCCGGCAGCCGGATAGCCACTTACCACTGGACCGCGAATCAACGGACCGCTCCTTGTACCTGAGAAACTCTGCGGCTGGTTTCTTTCCTGGCAGTGCAACAGACTCCTGTCTTCCTCCCCGACGAGATCCTCTCTTCCCCCGGACGAAGCACTGACTTGCATCCGCTACCAGGAACAACTGCCGCCGCTGGAGTGTTCTCACCACTTTAAGGTACCTTGTCCGCCAGGCCTCCCTTTCTAAAGATTGCTACAAGGTAATAATAACCCCTTAACCTTCTGGACTGGGCTGGCCGCCTTGACCCTCTAACTGGTCCCTTTCTTTGGTCCAACTCCTTTTTGAACCGTTACAAGACTTTTGTGCACTGCAACCGTGTGACCTTGGACACATTCCGCTTTAAGAGGATCAAAACGAATCGGGCCTACTGACTCTGAATTCACGGTGTTACTTTGCCTTCCTCTCTTGTTGTGTTCGTGAAAAAGTGTTGGGATCTGTTTCAATTTATTCTTTGCTTTCCTCTTCCTTTTTAAACAAATTATTAGAGTGCCATCTACGTTGAGCGCTCACCGCTGTCTGGAAATAAGTGGGGCTTTTCTTAAGACTTGTCTAATATTCTTTTTAAGGGAGTGTATATCTTTTAGTGACCGTGTTTTTGAATTGCTTACTATTAGTGCCTGTGTGTTTTTCTAGATGTGGTTTTAAATAAATAATTATATCTCTTTTACACCAAGCCCTGGTCAGTGTTTGCTTGTTCTATTGTGTTCTCTTGACCTATTGTGAATACTCTGTATACTGCCTAAATCTTCTTGAGGGAAGTCTGACTGCTCAGCCACAGCTACCAAGTGAATCTGTGTGGTACAGACTGCTACCAAGTGGGTTTACTGCCAAACACCTGTAGTCCTAAATCTTTTGCAGTGGTCCCAGAGGGAACTGCACAGGTTTCTGCCTAACAATGCAACAACCAAAACATTTGTTTTGCCCATGTTTATGTTCAGCTTATTTTCGAGCGCATATAAATACAATATAGAAAACATGGCTTTGGCTCATATGTATAATTTGACATAACGAGGTCATCCGCATCTAGCAGACGTGGGATGAGGCGTCCCCCTTGCTTTGGACAACAGCCAACCATCTGTAATAAACGAACTGGCCAGTCAGCCATGTATAAATTATACAGCAGGGGTGCCAGTGTGCATCCCCGTTTTACCCCCTTGCAGATCTTAATCGGGCAGTAACCATACCATCCTCTGTTCATTGAACCCCCACCTGAGTGTTCTGATGGAGACCTTGCAAGATGTTAGCCATACCGGGCAGCCCTTTTCTGTTAACTTTGCCCATAGTCTTGCTCGATCTACCGCATCAAATGCTTCTTTAAAATCAACAAAGATTACATATAACGTCTGTCTACCTGTCTCTTGAGTCCATTTTATTAGGGATTCCAGGACCCTGAGGTTATGTGTCGTGCTAGAAGCAGATTGGAAGCCAGTCTGCATAAATTGCAGGATCTTCGATTCTTCCACCCATTCCTGCAGCACCCTAAGTACTAAGTTCGAAAACTGTTTTCCCATCACATCCAGTAGTGACAGCAGTCTGTAATTCTCCGGCAAAACATACGGTCTCCCTTCTTGCAAACAGGAAGAAGCACAGACCGCTGCCATGACTCTGGGATGGTCTAGGAAATGCACACCTTCTCGAATAGCAACTTCAGTATCCTGGACCACTGATCCGGATTCCATTTGAGTACAATATTGGCTAGACCATTTGGAAAAGGGCCCTGGAATTTTTAAGTTTAAGGATGGCACTTCTGACCTCAGCTATGTTAAATGTCAGTGGCCACCCTCCAATCATATACTCCAGGCGGGAGGGCAGAGATTGCTAGCTACCCCTGTCTTCCAAATATCGCACCCATACCGATTCTTGTTTGGGGTTCAGTAGGAGTTTCTTGGTTTCACCTTTTGCTTTGGCCCGCTTTGCCCAGATCATCCTCGGGCAATTACTACGCAGTGCCTTAATCATATTTTGCCAGTTCTCATTACGAATGGAGAATCACCATCGCTTGAGCCATGATTGATAGTTTCTCCTTATTGCACTAGTATATGAGGCTAACTCCGGGGCTCTTAACTCCAGTTTCTGTGCCCTCTGTAGTTCTTTGCGTACTGCTCGCTTGGTGTCCCGTATATTCCTGTGAAATCTATAGGGAGGTTTGTTACATACCACCTGCCCCAGGGTCGTATTACCTCTGATGTTCCTAGTGCGCTTACTAATCCAACCCTCGATCCCATCCACGTTCATATTATCCAGTGCGGCCATATCAGCCTCGGAGAGCTCCATAATCTTCTTATCAAATTTTTGTAGGTTATTTTCTGTCCATCGAACAGCATTGCCTGCGTTATTTATGGTGATATTTGTACAGCAACTCTGCCTGCCCTCCTGGGTTTGTATATTAATAGCTAAAACCAGTATGTTATGGTCACTGTATTCTATGGGCACCACCTTAAGTTCTTCCACCTTCTGCAGACATTCATTATTACCAAACAGATAGTGCAGCGTGGCAACACTATTGTTTGCCTCCCAAGTGTATGCACCTGGTATATCACCCGCTGTCCTACCATTCTGCATCTATCATTGTCCCAGGAAGGAAACCTAATGCGGCCCTTTCACGTTCCCTCGACTTTGTAGCATGACACTTCTTTGAGATACCTTGTTATAGGCTGCACAGGGATTATCATCAATACACCTGGAGTTTAAGTCGCCACCCAGAATAATCGGTAGAACCTCCCTCGTGCCCTCTATTGCCAACAGAATGTCTTCAAGGCTAGTTTGGATTTCCTCCATTCCCTTTGTGCCTGGGGGTACATATACATTTATAAGCAGCATCTTCCAGCCCAACCTACAATCCTCTTGGCTTAACTCCACCACCAGTATGCTACTCTTGGCTGAGTCAGCCCCCACCCGCCTGGCACAAAACCTCTGTCCTAAGCCTATAACAAGGCCCCCATATGGTTTGCCCCTTTTGCCCTTTGTAGCAATTTCCTGATACATATGAAATCCCTCTACATATAGGGGGCAGTCAAGCCATGTCTCTTAGAGCAAAAAGATGTCAAATGCTTTCAACTTTATCAAGGATCCTGCTTCATTTAATAAATGTCTATGTCCCCGTGTGTTCCAACTCTCAATTCTCAGGGGTCTATGGGAATGCAGGCCCTTGCCAGTGATCCCATTGCTCTTCATAGATGGCCACCAGGTCATTGCTTCGTATATAGTTGTCACCTCCCTGTAGTTCTGAGTTCCAACTGGGGCCACATGTGAGAAACCGTCCCAGTTTCCCCCTTCCACACCCTCCGTCCTTATGTCTTCTGCTTTGTCCTGCACTGCATGATGGCTTCTAGTAGACACTGGGCGTTCTTTACAAACTGTTCATTTTATCCCTATGCTCAATAGTGAGTTAGCATTAGCACACAAGTGCCACAGCAGCTGTGGAAGCAAAACGAACCTGTGCCCAGTTTGTTGTACTACCGCATTTTGGTAGTTTAATCTGTACCATATCCCTGCTTGTAATAGAGGACAGCCATGGCATAGTTGACCATAGTCTCAATAGCGCAGTACGATTTAGAAAGGGGCTAAACATCTATTTGCTGCTGTACCGTCTCGCAACCCACCTCCTTCTTCAGATACTGCTTGCTAATGTATGCATAGCATGTGATCTAAGCAGATCCACAAGCCTCAGAAGGCATACATTACTCACCGTATTCTTATTTCAGATGCTTATATCTTCTTAGATTCACATGCGACCACTCTTCCTCCCCTCCTGGAGTCGAAGGGGCATGGATGTTCATGTTCTATCACTATCTTTTCTGCTTTATTATATCTATACTCGCGCTACACTTCATGCAACCTCATGTCAGAAACAAAACAATCTGAGGGACCTCAATGCGTGAAGGACCATGGGAACAGTAGACGTCACACTATGGATAGTATTACTGACACGCCCAGTATATATAGGATTGTTTTAAGGATGCTTGGTTACTTTTCATTTTACTTATCTGGAGTGTTTAAAAGGCCTAATGTAGTATTTGTGGACTTCTATCTACTTTGATTTCAGTGCTCAGTGTGGCTTATTGCACCATTGCATCACACCCAACCATTACCTTACTCCTTTGCTATACTACTTTGATAGAGTTAGACTATACCAAACTGTAAATTACCCTGTTCATCAATTAGGGTGGACTCTTGCAACCCTCCCACAGGGCTAGTTTTGAAAACCCATCTAAACAATCGCCATGAAGGTAATTATTTTATTTTACCTCACCTTTTGAGATGCAAGCCCAACTCTGCATGTTAAGGGGATACTTTGCTGATAATTCTCCCGTGGTTTCCTGCAGCTCATCCTTGTACCCATGTTTGTTGCCTCGCCCTCTCCAGGCCTGATAGCAGAGCAGTTCCTGGAGTCCACTGCTGCCCAACTGACATACCATGGCCTGTGTGAGCTCATGACTACTGTCAAAGAGGACGAGCTGAGTGTCTTCTTCCGAAATAACCACTTCAGCACATTGATAAAGCAAAAGGTAAGTGGGTTAGTTGAGACATCCTTACCAGTCCCCATGTGAAATAGCTGATTGCATGTCTGTACAGTACATGATTAAATCCACAACACTTTCCTATAAATGTCCAAGGGTATCTCCTGCATGCCCCTCCTTTTTTATGAAGGGTGCATCCTATGATTACCATAACCTATTTCCAGGTGTTTGACCAGCTGCTCACCCTACTCTGTTTTCTATTTGTAGGGTCATTTGTACCTTCTGGTCACTGACCAGGGCTTCCTGCAGGAGGAGACGGTCATCTGGGAGAGTTTGCACAATGTGGAAGGCGACAGCTGCTTTTGCGACTCAAACTTTCATCTGAGCTATCACCTTTCAAAGGACGCCTCATTCAGCAACCAGGAGCAGCTACAGAAGAGGCTGTTGGATCAAGTGAGATATTTCACTGTTCCCTTCATAAGAGAGATAGTAGTGCATTGCCATGGCTAGCTTTTGCAGGGATGCTGTATGTGTTGAGTGGTTGAACTGCCCCACTCCTTCCACCCCAGCTGTGGCAGAGGATGCTGAAGTAACTAGTTCTCACACCACCCCTCCTCCTTTAGCCCCATCATATCCCTCTGTCTCCATGTTGTTTCACCCCCCTGCCCCCACCCCTCCAGTGTGTATATTTACCTTTTCATTGCCAACCGTCTTAGAATGTTCTGTGTTCAGGGTGTGAGAAGGGCCTAGGGTGTGATAAGGGCCTAGCCACAACTAGGCAACCGGGTTTCCCACTTGGTCACCTGGCTCTCCTAGTAGTAAATGTAACGGAGCCTCTAAGAAGGAGGGCAGTGTAGTTAATAGGTACAGTATAACACATTTTTGAGGTTTGTGAATCTGTTTAAATTCTGTTAGTACTCATGAAGATATTCTGAGTGTTCTTCAAGACAACCCCAAAACCTCCGGGGTCTCCTCACTGAGGGTGACCTTTCCTATGAAGCACCCCTTTACCTGTTTGATCTATACAGGTCGAGTTGTAATTCAAACGAAATAGCAAAATTACCACCAGGTAAACGCCAAGCTGTAAGAATAAGGATGGGTTTTAGTACCAATAGTCTAGCAGAAGTAGGAATGCATTAATTAGAACAACACTGACCTCTTAAACACTGGGCGCAAAGCTGAAACCCTTGAAGAGGTCGACTGGTGGCACAAAATATCTATGGTCACTCTGTGAGGCAAGAACAGACAAGGGCGTGTAACACGTGCCAAAAATGTTAAGAGAAAAAGGCCAATCTAAGCTGCATGAAAATAAGCTTACCTAATGTGTAGAGTTGGGTCTGTGTTCACTGTAAGAGACAGAGCAGGGTTCCTGGAGTAGAGGGATTTAGTAGGATACAGGAGGATAAGGTACTAGATGCGGTGGGGAAGGATGTTATTATGGTTAAGGAACCTATCCTCTGGCGGAACGAGGACGCACTAACGACAGTTGCAGTGCACAGTGATTCCAGTTGCAAAGTGTCCAAAGTCTAGTGCACAAAGATGGTCCACAGAACACATTAATTCCCACTCTCCAGAAATCCACAGCAGGAAACACAAGGCAAAAAATACCACCAGAAATGAGTCAAGGGGTTATCCAAGAGACAATCTGTATGACAGAAGCAAAGTTTGTTTATCCAGGTAATCACAAAAGAAGGTATAGGAACTTAATACAAGAGCAGGTCCAGCAGACAGAAACAGGTTAAAGGAATCGAAAAAGGCAACCAACTAGTAACTGAATGTCGGGGTCCTTACTTCGATTAGAAAAACTAGCGCCATGGAGCTCCCTTTCTTTATGCCTCTGGGGAGTCAGGAGTGATGTGCCGATGTACCACCTTACCATGGCAACGCCTGAAGCCATTTTGCGTGAGCACGGTCACCGGCATATGTTGCGTACGCTTATAGTGTTGTTGTAGTCGCCATGGCAACCGCCAAGAGTGCGGACAAGGGAATGAAGGGCTAAAAGCAAAGTAGCCCCACCTTCATCTCTAGTAAGCACCCTAAAAGGGTCCCCATATAGCCTCCACATGACAGGCTAAAGGCAGGAGAAAACCTCCCCAAAAGACCGAAAAACAATAAAAACGGCAATGACGCCATCAGCTGGTTTGAAAAGTAACAGTGTGGGCCCCGAAAAGAAAAAAACACTGTGAATAGGTGCCATACTGAAGGACAATCCAAACCATTATATACCACACCAAGGCAGCCATCTTGGCTTCTGTGACGAATCGCTGGAATTTGTCCTTTCTCCCCAAGGGGTAGCCCCCCCCCCTGTGAGGTTAGGGAGGTAAGCCCACTCTGCACCACCCTCCCTAGGGGTCGAGGCAATGGCAACCAAGGACTCCGGTTCCTGTGAGGAACTCCCTAAAGAACCCTCCAACAGTACCTCTTCAAATCCCATCCAGTAAAGAAATGTGTGAAGAAATTACCAGTATGTGCTTTTGTCAGCGGGAAACTGTAATTAGTCCTTTAAAGGACAAATGACCTTTTACTGGGATGAGGAGGATGACCTGCTGAGGAGAAGAGAAGACAAAACAGAGAGAAAGCAATACAGAACTGCGCCGGGGAAATTCCACTGCTATGTAATATATGAGAGGGGAGGAGCTGGAGACAGAGTTACGAATCTGCTAACTCGCTTACACGGAAGAGAGGCTGGACGTTTGGCATCCTGTAGCCGCGAGGAAGCAAACTGCAAATGTAGATGCGCAGCGTCGGGAAACCAAAGCGAGGAGAGAAACAGTTGGACATGTGGCATCCCAACCATGAGCAAGAGAGACGGCAGAGTGGTGGCGTGACAACAACAGACCTGTGGTGCACTAGCAGTCCCATGAACAACGCCAATACCACTCTGCTCGAACTAACGTGGGACCTACTGGTAGCCGAAGTACTGAGGCACCTGCTTATGCAGCGACCCGAAGAAAAAGCAGCAGAAGGTTCACGAGAGGCCAACCTGACAAACTGGCGAGAATATCTCATCCAAATGATAAACCTGGTGACGTTATCCCTAATAACTTCAGGTAATGGGGAAAATGGGAGACCTGGCAGGGGATGGAGAATCGTTATTGGAATGTTCATACTCGTCCTATACAGGGAGAAGACCATGGCACACTACAAAGTAAGAGGGAATGAGCTTCAACGCTAGAATGTTCATATTGGTATCAGACCAGATAAAGAAAATCTAATTAAAGAGAAGAGACATAATAGAAAAGAAAAGCCTGAAGATAAAGATGAGACAGAGAATAAGAATAAAGTTGAGAAAAACCAAACACTGTCAATTATATATCAAAGACTGGAGAGTCCTAAATATTGGACAACGTTACTTTGGAAAGAGGAAAATGACTGTAAGCACAATAGTTCAAGAGAAACAGAAAATTGTCATCAAAGAGAGAAGACTTCGAAGTTAAGTAACCCTTTAAAGGAACTGTACGAGTTGATAAAAACAGTCACCAGGAACTACTTGAAGATAGTTTACTCAACTTTGTGAGAAACAAATCCTCAGGAGAAGGGAGACATTGGTGGTAGGGTCAGAAAGGGTTGGTTCGGCTGGTGGACGACAGATTCTGTTTAGACACTCACTGATGAGCACCATAGATAGCTTTTTTAGGTACGGAAACCCCATACTATAGGGAAAGATGCACATTAATCCTTTTGCTTAATAAACCTTTCAGTGATGTGGATAATCGGAGCCTGCTTCCTCCTCCCGATTCAACGTATATGGTATCAGAGTGGGATTGGGGCCAACTGATAAGATGGGGAACGCTAATTTACCAAGTGAAGTCCCAAGGCCAAAGCCCCTACTATAGATACAGCAGAATCATTTGGCTTTGACCTACAAAGTACCACTGAGATAATACCACTAGGTGAAAGACGCCTGGTCCCCACTGGGCTAATATTAGCCCCTCCTAAAGAAACATGCACAAGATTAGCCTCAAATTCTGGGCTAGCTTGGAGATCTGGATTTGACGTAATGGCAGGCATTATTGATCTTGCTATAGGGGTGACGTTAAAGTCCTCCTGCATAATCACAGCAATAATCCTTATACAGTAAAGGAGGGTAAAAAGATAGCCCATTGGATATTAGGAAAAGCCCTATGACCAATAGCCCAAGAAGTATATACCCAGAAAGAAACAGAGGTTCCCAGGGATTTGGGGAAGCAGATTCTGCCCAAAAAAGAGATACCTCCACAAGAGACTGAAGAAGTCTGTCTCTCTGATTTGGCATTCACCCAAAGAAATGGCCTAATCCTCACAAAGTCATTCGAAAAAGCGGTCACGGATGGAGCATGCAATCAGGCTGGTCCCTTATTCCTTTCAAGTATGACTTCCAATGGAACCCCTTGTGCCCAACTGGTAGTACCCTGAAGTCATAGGAGGGTGGTATTAGAACTAGCCCATTCTCATTTGACTGTAGCCCATCAAGGAGTCTGATAGACTCAAAGCCAGATAACACTAAGATTTTACTAGCCAGGGTTGTGTGCAGATGTGAAGAACTTCGTACTGACATGTGAAATCTGTCAGAAGACTGCAACCACACCAGTCCCCACTGCTCCCCTACAACCATTACCCATCAATATCCCCTTTTACAAGGATAGTGTCAGGTAGAATGTTCATGTTGTGTGTAATTCTCCCCACTTGGTGAGTCCCCTGGCACTTTTTGCTGGACTATTAGATTTTTTTGTCTGCCTCTCCTGCGTGAGTGGGAACCCGTTTTCCTCACTCACTCATTCTTTTCTGTGACTCTGGGAACCGTTTTTGGTTTCTCTTGATGGAGTCTGCTTTCCTCCATCTTTTTATGGCATCTGTATTTTCCTATTGCAGCACACAGCACCTTCTGTTCAGCGTTGCTGGAAGCTCCTAGAACTTCCCTCTTAGGTTTTATTTTATTTTCCTGTGCTAACTTAAAACAGGATAGGGGGATATGTTTTATCCTACATATGCTTTTCGTTTGTGAGATCAGCACACACCACTTCACGTGGACTGCTGAAGGGACACATTGTACCCTTTTTCTCACATCACCTGTAACTTTCTAGTTACAGTGACAAGTCTCAATGAGTGGCTGGTGGCAGTGGATGATTTTCTACCAATCTTGTGAAACTTACATCGCAGGCTGTATTTGCAGCTGCGGTAAGGGACACATGGGGCACCCTTGTTCCAAAATGCTGCCTGTCTTCTTTTTTTCAGCAACTCACAAAAACCTGTTCTTACCTGAGCCTGTGGACCTGTGTGGGGGAAGTCCTGCTCATTCCTTTGTCTTTGCTGGCCCTGCCCAAATGTGTCTGGGAGAGCAGGAAACTGGGAGGTCACCGAAATTCCTCAGGTCTTTGTCCTCCAGTGTGTCTGCTTGGATCCAGTTCTGACAGGGTGCATGGCTTTCCCCTGGGGACAGCCACCACCAAAGGTTTGAATGTAGCATGCATTCTGATTTGCTGGGTTCCTGCATAAAGGGCAAGAGTCTTGATGCTGAAGCCAGAACCGACAACTGCAAGATCCATTCTGAAGAAGAAGAAAGGAGGATACCTGCAGCCACCTCTAGCAACCTCAAAAGCCGACTGAGTGACCGCTGTAGCTTGAGCCCTTCCTGTGTGCTAAGGATGATCCAGACGACTTCCTTCCTTGGACTGGTGGGCCTAACCAGTCTCAGGTCCAGCTACCGTTTGAGCTACCCCACGACGAGTGGCGACCTTCCAGCCCTGTAATAGCCAAATACCCTGGGACCTTTGGCACTGCTGTGGTGTTTCATCTCATCAAGCGTGGTTCTGGGTGCTAACTTGTGCATGAGTAAAGGGAGAAGTGTGGAGGCATGATTATTACCTATAGGAACCATGTTGAGTGGTCTAGTGTCTTCCCAAGTCCTATTGGCCAAAGCCAGTATAAAAGGGAAGACAGACTCAGGAAGTAGGAGAGAAGCCCTCCCTGGAGGAGCAAGGAGCAGGTATGCTGTGCTTCAGCACAATCAGAAGTAGAGTAGAAGCAGCTGTGGACCAGAGGCTCTGTCCGAAGGAGGGGGAACCTTTGCAAGCAAGTGAAGTGCTGAGGTCTCTCCTTAGCCCAGGAGAATCCCTTTTCAAATTCAAATTACCTTTCCGAAAGCCTTCCCCCTCCCTGAGTGAACTGGGGGAACTGTTAGGACAATTTTTCTAAAGTCCAACTAAGGGCTTCATAAAAACATAACTGAGTCAGTACAAAACTGCACTCTTAGTATAAAGCTTTACCATCTGAGAATGTTGGTAGCATGGACTTAGCGTTTGCCCTGTGCCTGACTTGTGGTTGCATGATGCTGTTTCCCCGCCTGGGACCTCGGCCTGTGGACAGCAGCCTGTAAGGTTTGCAGTAGATTTAGGCTCCCCTTCCAGAGGCCATAGAGGCTGTCTTGGAGAGTAGCTAATCAGGAAGCAAACCAGGGGGCATTAGGGCAAGTTATTGATACCCTGCTTTTTGCAGAGTTACTGCTGTACACACTTCCTTCTAAGTAGGCTGCATTCCAGCCAGTGACTGGATCACTGACCAATAATGCCTGTTACTAGGGCAAATAGCCATATTTAGCAAACCAAACCTATGCCTGATATGTTGTTACAGCTCAAACACCCCACTTCGGAGGCAAGTAAGGAACCACTACAAATTGTACATTCTCCCTCTTATGAATTTCCAGCCCCCGGTGAGAGTAGAAGCCGATTGTCCGAGATCCTGGCATTATGTGCCCATAGGAGGCGACGACTTCAGGACAAGTCGCCCCTTTCTACCAAGAAAGCTGGTGAGAGGGTAGATCAAGGCCCAGTTATGGGCATTGTTACCACCTGTTTGGAGCCAAGGAAAGAGGGGACCCCTACTCAAGCTCATCATGTATGTGCTATTGTGTAAACACCAGCGAGAAATGAAGTGGTTATTTCTGTAAGTCTTGTGCCCGCCTTGGTCCTAGAAAAGCAGACTACCTCAAAAAAAGATAGGGCATGTGATTTCGGAAGCCTTAGAGCATTCCTCGATGGTCTTGAAGGAGGCCAGTGAGGATCCAATTAATACAGGGAGATGGCAGCATATCAAGGAGTGTATCATACAGGACCTTCATGCCTGTACAAATGTGGTAGAATTCTGCGCCTGGGTTGATTCCTTGGATACAAGAGTTCCTTTGATAAATTGAGTGTGGATAAACCCTGCCAAACCGATCATACCCAGAATTTTGTCCATCAGTACTATCAAACAAGTCTGGAATAGTCCAGGAAAGGGTCGGAAGCGGCTGCTCTCTCAGTGCGGTTTGACACAGATTGCCATTACTTCCATCTACGTCTTTGTGTGTCCTTTCCTCACACCTTCACCAACTGCTGAATCCTGCTTTTCTACCTGCTCCAGCTCCATGAGACAGAGTTAGCCTGAGCGGGAATCTGCAGCTGCGGGTTGTCTGGCGGCCAACGGCTGGTGTAATCTGCGTGAACAGGTAACCAGTGTGAGTTTGGCGGTTCCAGGGGGAGAGCAAGGTTAGCACAACGATTCTGCGGCGGTGAGTGCATATAGCACCATGCCTGGTCTCTGTTCCGCCCCCGGTCTGAGGGAATTCTTCCTAAACCCCTCCCCCTATCCCTCCTCTCTTGCCCCCTCTCCTTTGACAGCCTGCCCTTCGTAGCAGCCCTTGTTTAGTTTAGCATGAGCGCGACTGTGGGGCGTGTCTGTCCTTTCAGCCTCCCACTCTTCCGGACACCCTCAGGGGGAGGATTATTACCAGGGGCTGCTCTTGCTCCTGCTTCTCTGTAAGCATTGACAACTCAACAACCTATTGGCACCGCTAGAACAATTTGGCTCTGCTTAGTTTTTGTTGTTTTTAACCTTACAGGAAGTCGTTTTTCCCAGAGACTGTGGGGAAATTAGTCAATTTCCCTTTATTCAGGGTTATATGTCTGGTTTTAATTGTGCCGCTTGTGCGGCCAAGTGGCCTTGTTTGGCATATCACTGGGTTCTTTACGGCAAATTCCCAGAGGGTGTGGGGAGACTAAATTCCATTGATCGGGGCCAGCTGTGTATTTTGAATTGAGCAGAACAATGCAATGCTACTGACCTGACCAGTTTCTTCGGGCTGTAACAATGAACTGCCATTCCACGACTGCTGCGATCACTAATGCAGTGATCTAGTTGTGTCACCCATAATCTGAATTGTGCGCTGCTGCTATGAGTGGGGACCACTGCTAGTTGAACACTACAGGCAGGCTCAGTACCACCATGAGATCAGATCTCCGCAGCCAGTCGGGCCAAAAGCCTCACTTGGAACCAGAACTCCTTCTGGCTTCGTCCGTGCCCCAAGTTAATGCTTCTTTGCTTAGCCATAATAGCCAAGAACCACAGACTCCGCTGATGTCCTCTTCCCTGTGTCGGTCCCCCCCACCCCCTCCCTTCCATCAGTGTGGAGACGGCACGGGCCCAGTGGGGTAACTAACAATGGGCTGACAGTACCACAATTGACATTAAATCCTGATGACCAGTTTAATCCTGAAAAGGTGCCAATTTTGGACATAGAGTCTGCGGTTACCATCCACACTGAATTAGGTAGGACTATCCTTACCCAAATCCTTATACCAACCTAAAACACCTGGAGCAAACTCTGCTTTTCAACCCATATCTGGACAATGTTTTTTGGATCACTATTTTGTAAAGGCAGCAGCAAGTACTGAACTGAAATGTTTACCTCCATTGAGAGGCATGGTATTGCCGGATCATTTGGTCATGTTGGCACAGAATACCTTTGGAGGCTACAAAGATCTGACTGATATAAGTATCATAGAATTTTCAGATCAAGCCGTGGAATATGCTGCAATTTGGGGGCAAATTCTTTTTGACCATGCTGACCACGTGGTCCAACAAACGCGTCGTTACCTGGCTCCCCATCAGATCTTACCAACTTAATTGATAGATACTTAATCACTAACAAACCGGATGGACACGCCTGAGTTCACGACATCAGCTTCCCAGAGGGCAGTGCCCAACACGAAAACCCGGCTATGCACCACACACTGAGGGAGGTTGATGAAAAAATCTGGTTGACCCATCGGACAGTCTCAACTCTTAAAATGATACTGAGTTCCTTTGTATTACTTTAAGACAACCTCTGGGCTGAGCTCAAGTCCACAAACTTTGATTTACTAAAGTGAACAGCAAACTTGACTCTATGGGTGCTAAGTGGCGCTTTGAGCCAATGGGCCCAGGCTTTGTGGCATCGGGTGTCCCTCTTGGGGCAAATCAGCCTATGCCAGAGAGTTTGAAGGTGCAAACAGAAATTATTGAAATCTCTTACAGTATTTTAACTGCTCCAGAACACTCATCTGTGAACTGTATCTCCCAGGTGTCAAAGGTGTGCCCTATCACGGATACTCTACCCTAGCTGGGCAGCATAAGGGAGGGAACATTGATTAATCAACTGGAGTAACAATCCTTACCGGTACAGGCTTCCTTGGTTAGAGGAGCTGCAACTAAAGAGCCGCCCACCAAAAATCAATCACAAGTGAAACCAGCAAAACCACTGAAGAAAAGACCTTTGCAAAGAAAATCCCCGCTAAGTAACCACAAACTGAGCTATAAACCCCTCTTTATATCAAATATGCCGCCCCTTTTTGGAAGAGGGTGGTCCACCAATCTTGGCAATGAAAAAGATAATAACAATGGACTCTATTGCACAGACTTCTCAGTGCCTTATTGTCTGCCTCTTCTAATTGAGGGGACCAGCACGTCTACTGCAGTGAGTTTGAAGGGGGGGGGGGTCACTTAGGAAGGTTGGTCCAGGCCTTCCACTTGTCGGAATCTGCACCAGGAATGAAGTACACTCGGCAGCCTCCTCACAGCTGGTTGCCATTTTGGACAAGCCGCAGCCTATGACCCATCCTGATTCCACCAACCAGCTTGGGACTCCCTGCCACATGGACAACTTAAGAAAGAAAAGTGGAGGGAGCATGCCAGTATGACATTTGCTAATTCAACAGCCCGATGGGAAAGAGGGGATTCATCTTGGTAGGAGGGACTTTCTATTGAGATCAATCTGCCTTATACCTCAGGAGGAGGTGGATCTAGCCCCGAAATTTGCTGATACATGCCCAGCACGTTGGGCTACGCAGCCGGATATGGGGCAATGGGACCGCATCTCTTGGAAAGTGTACCAATGAATCATTATCCTACATTTGTGGCAGGAGTGGGCCATTTGCTCCAACGCCTGCACGTTCCCCCGAACCTCTATGCCACGGGACGGTCCCATAAGGAGGCCCGACCTGCAATGGGGTAAACCACACCGTATCCTACAACATGCTAGAAGATCAGATGTTATGGGGGAGAGGTCGATCGGGATTTCAAGAGGGAGGATGAATGAATCATTTGTGGGCAAAAGGGAGCTCCGACTTAAGATGTCCAGTGTCCTCAGCCCAAATTATCCAGTTTACCTAAATCGATCAAACATCTTGTTGATATTGTCTGAAATTCCATCTTTGGGTCTGCTCTGCTCCTCAGACATTGAAAGAGTAGCTTTCCTGGATAGATGTCACCTGGAATAAGTGTCATTTACCTGAATTCACCTTTGGTAAAATAACTTGTTCTCTCCCAGCGACCTAGTCTTTTAGATATAGGCTTTGATATCAGCACTATAAAGCAGGAGGACGGGGGTTTCCAAGGGACTAGAGAGAGCCTTTGTATTGTGGTTAAACCACATGACGGGGAGGACAGAAGAGTGGGAGTGGAAACAGCACTGCAGTGTGAAAGTAACATAGACTGGGCAGCAGTTAGGTCGACTCTGTGGCGAAGGCCGGCTAAGTGCTCAGGGTATGGGTACTAGGGAGATAAAGTTCTGCCTAAAGTCCTGGAATACCCGTGGGAATAGACATCTGTTCACTAATCCCTTATGTATGGCTCAGCTAAGAGAGGCAAATTGTATATTTCTACAGGAGACCTGGTTGTTAGACGCACCAGTTTTGGACTGGTTCCAGGTACAAGTATAGGTGGAAGAGCATCTGGGGGTTTAATTGCTCTGGATAATACTTTGGGTCTAATCGGGACTCTGATAGATAACCTACCGTTTGGTTCTTTGTGTGTAGATATCAGTGCCTCTGATTCTGCATTGAGATAGGTTGTTAATGTATATTGGCATACGGGCATTCTGAGATTGGTCCTTTTGTGAAAAAGATATGCAAGTGTATGGAAGAGTGGTCTCTTAGGTATCCCAATGGCAAAGTTATTGTAGCTGGCGACTTTAATACGAATTGCCAGTTCCAATGCCCTGCTTGGGAAGTGTATGACTTGGAAGCAGCAAAACGCCAATGCACATCAAATATCAGGCTGGTAAATCTTGGTATGTGGGATTGGGGGCGCTTGGGCTGCAGCCCCTTGTGGGTAGGGCCATCATGTGAGCTAAAAATGACAGATTGGCATACATGGCACTGAGGGAGTAGCTCTTCGAAATTGGATTATATCTTTATTGATGAATATTTGTCGAACTGTTGCGTTTCCTACTCTGTGTCTAAGAATGATTGGAGTGACCACTGTATTCTGAAAGCGGTATTCGATATTGTCATCGTTCTGAGACAATTTAGAAACCAGCAGAATTTAATTACAAATTCGGCAGTTAACGCAATCAGCTGGTCAGATCCTAAAATTCAGTTCCTAAAGCAAAAATTGAATACCATAATGAATAGTACCACGTTAGCCCGGAAAATTGATAACTTTATGTGGAGGGGAACCAGAGCTTTATTTCTAATTTGGTTTCTAGGGTGCGCTCCCTACCAGGATTTATGTCTAGTACAGTAACTAGACCATTGCACTGCTATAATAAAGATCTTGCAACTGCTAAAACCAATATGAGAAGGGAGATAAGACAACTCTGGGGCAGTATAGGAGATTGACATGTTTGCTCTGATCTTACCAAAAAAATTAAACTGAGGTATAAAAACTATTGTATAGCAATCAAAGGTGCATTACTTCAGCATGACGCAGAAATTATGTTAGGGCATCTGATAAATGCCAGAGTGAGCGTCTTTTGGTCACTAATTCAAGGTCAGGATCCCAATTTTGTTGATATTCAATTAAACCCCATCCTGGAATCGGAATGGATCCCATATTTCAAAAACATATTTTGGCCACATAATATTGCAGGAGATGCCGATATAAATCAGTATGCCTGCAAGAACAAGTAGCAACCGATGCTGGAAATCACAACCATACAATCCTGTATTAAGAAATGTAAAAAAATGGAGAGCTTCTGTCCGAATGGCATTACTAATGATATTCTTAAAGCCGACCAATCCAACTGGGCCAATTTGCTCTTTCTCCAATTCGACAATATCATTCGGTCATGGATCACTCCCCCCCCCTCATGGAGCACGGCCCATGTAGTTCCGATTTTTAAATGTGGCATTTCTCCTGACCCATTTGGAACAATGGGCCTTGGAAACCCATCCGCTAAACAAATTGCAGACAGGTTTCTGCAAAGGACATTCCACCAACATTAATGGCTTAGCGGTAAATTGTGTCCAAGAGACTGCCTGGCGGATGCCTGTAGGCTGTACTTAATTGGCCTCAGTAGACTTGACGTCTGCATTCGATTAAGTGGATTGGAATCGGTTATGGGCTAAGCTGGTAGGATGGGGCATGCCGGCAGGGATCTTAAGGCTTATAAACGGGGTGTATGACAATTGTGGAATTCCGGTTCGGCTAAGTCAAATTGGGGACCTAACCAAAAGAATTTGCTCACATCGGTGGGTTAGACAGGGTTGGGTGCTGGCCCCCTGGCTATTCAATCAGTACATGTCGGATGTTGCTGAAGCTCTAGGTTGCTGTGGCCTTATTTCTCCTAAGATCAGACTGGAAAAAATAGCATGGTTGGCTTACCCCGATGATTTTCTGATCTTTGATCAAGTTAGGGTAGGCCTGCAGAGACTGTTAAATGCATTTGCAGGGACAACAGCCTCATTATCAATCCCAGGGAAACAAAAATCCTGGCACTCTCAAAGAAAGGAAGAAAACGTACATGTACCACCGGGAACATTGAAGGAACGACTATTAAGAATAGCCCTAGTCTAATATATTTGGGGTTCTATTTTGGGACCCACAAAGGTTTAAAAGGTGGTTTGGACATCTTGATGCAAACAGCAGCTCAATTGCAATGCCAGGAAGTAAAACATTTCCAGAAGTTTGGCAGGTTTTCCATAAAACCGGCCCTTAAGTTCTTTGAAGGGAAAACTTTACCAAAAATAATTTACGTTCTTGAATTGCAAAACGATGTAATGTTCAAATCACTAGATAGGATAGAGGGCAAGATGTGGAGGAAGATCCTTGGCATACTGAACGCAGTTCCTGTGGCGGCCATGAGGTTTGAATTTGGGGCCGTCTCACTACCCCTTTAAGTGCCATGGGTATTTCCCCCCCCGTGCCAAGGCCTTTTTTGGTGATTTCGGTATGTGGCCATTCAATGCCTTGTAACTTTTTTGTTACATGAGATATCTCGGCCAAATTTGGCTCCTTTTTTCTCCACATGTACGCGGTCGTAATGCCACCCAGGAATTCTAGGTTGCTGTAGGGGGGTGAGAGAAAATAACCAAAAAGGGCGAAAATGTTGTTTTTTCAAAAAATGCGAACAAAATGATGTACAAAGAAGCCTGTGGTTTTTTCCTTGTAAGAGCTAGGAACAAATGGTTTGCTGTGCTGAATTCCCCAGTTTCCTGGCTTTCAAGAACAGGTTGAGTGGAAACGAAAAATCATTATTTTGATGTGGTTATCAACCGTTTTAATGAGAGGTAGGCAATTTTGGCGATTTTGGCCAATTGGACATGCATGGACGGAATGGAAGAAAAGGGTAGGAAAGCCGAATTGGAAGACAGAAAGTCATATATTTCTGAAAAGTAGACAAAATTCCATGTTTATGAAGAGGTGATTTGCATAGGTCGGGCAACAACTAGGTAGGGGAAAATGCCATAGATTGGGGAAAAGCAGGAAAATGACCGGAAAAAAAGGTATGTGTTGGACATGGTTGGCTTGGTATGGCAATGGCTTCTATGAATTTTGAGAAAAGCAATGCTCCGCTACATTCCCCCGAATCTTGCAGTTACGAAAGCACTTGTAGTGTTTTCCCCCTTTCCCACAGGTGTCCCGAAGAAAACGGTACCTCACATGTGTGGGTGCACCTACCGGGGGCGCAAAAGGAACAGGGTAACCCACTGGTAACCCCAAGCCTTTTGCCACAGCACATTTTGTTCATGTGGGCAACCTACAGATTTGGGCTTAGGGTGTCGAAGCCAGCAAGGAAAACAGGGAATCCCATGCATTTCCCAAAAGAGGACACCCGTGGGAAACCATATAGGTCTGATTTATGAATATCGGCCCAGAATTTATTACCCTGAACCCCCGGCAAAGACCCACATGGGAAAAGGGTGCCCAAGGCCAGGGATATTACCGCTGACTTTGCTGGAGCCCTGGCTGCCCTGCGTTACTGCTTCTCCCCACCAAGGATTCTCGGCAGTTGCCAATACCTCCCCGAAGGGAAAAGCTGCAATGCAGTCCAGCCGCAACTCCAGGACAGTTGGAGGTAATGTCCCTGGCCTTGGACATCCACGTACCATGTGGGTGTACCGTCCCCTAAGCACAGCAGCAGCTCCCGGGAGCCCCAGGAGGATCCCCATTCCTCCCCGGAGGTGACATCTGTAACGTAGCTCAGCCAGAGGTGGAGCCTGGGCTTGCAGACGGACAACCCACATGGGAGGGATCCGCTCCCAGGGAAACACCAATGTTCTGGGGGCAATTTGTGGCCTGCCCCTGCAATTGTGTCCCAGCCCAGCAACATATCTGCCCAGACGGCCTATTCCCACCCACACCACCAACAATCCAGCCCCAGTCTCACCCACCCCACTGACAGTGGGCCCTAACCATAGAATAATAAAAAACAGTACTCAAATAACGTTGCAGCTGCTCACGTAGAAAAAGCTGTAAACAAAACAAAAAATTACCTACGGTCACACCAGCAAAATGTAGCCCTCCCTGGGGGTAGATGGGGGGGGGGGGTGAGGGCTGTCCTGCACTCCTCCCTGGGCTCAGGCGTCCCTTCCTAGGAGCAGATATCTGGTCCCAGGGAGGGCTGCATGATCTGGCACCCACTCCGTGGGGGGTGGGGGGATCACCGCCCCATCCCATTACAAAATTCCCCGTCCCTTTGGGGTGCCCCACAGTCCCCCCTAAAATGCATTCCACCATTTTAACTTTTTTCCTTTGGTAACCCAACTCCCCTTGGCGCAGAGGGGCACATTGGTGTGCCAATCTGGCCCCGGGGTGCCCAATCCTTACTGTCCCACCCACTGGGGGGCCTGTCCCATAATTTTTGGGCACCCTCTCCCCCACACCCCAAATGGATGGCGGGGGCACCTCATGCAGGCCTCCCTGGGCCTCCTACAAACGGCTGGTAAGGTACACCCCCCCTTCATTTTGGGTGGGGGGGAGAGGGCCCCCAAAAATTGCAACAGGGCCCCCCTGTGGGTGTGGCAGTAAGGTTTGGGCCCCCCGGGGCCAGATTGGCACACCAATATGCCCCTCTGCGCCAAGGCAAGTTTAGTAAACAAAGAAAATAATTCAAAATGGCAGGCTGCCCTTTAGCGGGGGTGAGGGGCACCCTACAATGCTGGGGAATTTTCTAATGTGAAGGGGGGTGCACTTCTCCACCCCCACCCCAATTGGAGGGGCGGTGCATCTCATGTAGCCCTCCTCGGGGGCAGATAAGGGGGGGGGACTGTCCTGCACTCCTCCCTGGACTCAGGCTTCCCTTTCTAGGAGCAGATATCTGGTCCCAGGGAGGGCTGCATGACCTGGCACCCACTCCATTGCAGGTGGGGGGGGTCACTGCCCCATCCCATTAGAAAATTCCCAGTCCCCTACAGCCCCCCCTAAAATGCATTCCATCATTTTCACTTTTTTCCTTTGGTAAACCAACTCCCCTTGGCGCAGAGGGGCGCATTGGTGTGCCAATCTGGCCCCGGGGTGCCCAATCCTTAATGCCCCACCCACTGGGGGGCCTGTCCCACAATTTTTGGGGGCCCTCTCCCCCCAAAAGGGTGGCGGGGGCACCTCATGCAGGCCTCCCTCGGCCTCCTACATACGACTGCGTGGTTACATCCCCCTCCATTTGGGGTGGGGGGAGAGGGCCACCAAAAATGTGTGGGACAGGCCCCCTGGTGGGTGGGGCAGTAAGGTTTGGGCACCCTGGGGCCAGATTGGCACACCAATGTGCCCCTCTGCGCCAAGGCAAGTTTCGTAAACAAAGAAAAAAATAGAAAATGGTACACTACACTTTAGGGCGGGCTGAGGGGGACCCTTAACTGCCAGTTAATTTTCTAATGTAATGGGGGGTGACCCTCTACCCACCCACACCAAATGCAGGGGGGCTCTCATTCAGCCCTCCCTGGGGGCAAATAAGAGGGGGGCACCTCATGCCGCCCTCCTTGTGGTCAGATTCCCCTTCCTAGGAGCAGATATCTGCCCCCAGGGAGGGCTACAAGGGGTGCCCCCATTTCCCCTTGGGGTGAGGGGGAGAGGGCCACCCCCCTTTTCTGTAAAATAAATCCCTGGTGGCTAGTGGCCCCCCCACTCCCACCCAAAATTCCCTTTTTGTTATTTATTTTCATTTTTTTAAAAATTTTGCCTCCTTCCCTGGGGGCAGATGATCAGCCATCTGCCCCCAAGGGGGCCCTAACCTGCAGGCCCCATCCTTTGGGGGTCCTGCGCACTTATTCCTGGTGGCCCTCCCCCACCCCCCAATTGGATGGGGGGCCGCCTCATGTACTCCTGCCTGGGGGCATAATGCCCCCAGGGAGGGCTACAAGGGGTGCCCCCCCTTTCCCCTTGGGGTGGGAGGGCCACCATCCTTTCAGGGGGGCAAAAAAATCCTTGGGGTCTAGGGCCCCCCAACCCCCACTCCCCATCCCAGTTGATTTTGTATATTTTCATTTTCCCTGGGGGCAGATGATCAGCCATCTGCCCCCAGGGTTGACCACATATGTGCCCCCATGTTTTATGGGCTGAGTGGGGGAGAGGGCTGCTTGCTGTAAGCAGCTCCCACCTCCCCACCGCATTCAAAGACATCCCTGGTGTCTAGTGGCCATTGCTGGACGCGGATTGAGCGCTCTGCGCCCAGCAATGCTGTCACACAGGGTGTCGTTGGGAAGGGGAGAAAAAAGTCCCTCGTGGCTAGGTCCACCAAACCCCCCTCCCCCCTTCCCATCATGTATTTTTTTTGTGGCCATTATTTTGTTTTATGCCCCACCCCTGGGGGCAGATGATCACCTGTCTTCCCCCAGGGGTCTTTATATATGTGCCCCCATACTTTGGGGGACGGGGGGGAGGGGTGCTTACTGTAAGCAGTCCCCCTCTCCCCCCACGCCACAAATGTTTCCCTGGTGTCTAGTGGGCATTGCTGCCCGCGTATCAAGCTCCCTGCGCCCGATCTGCGGGCAGCAATGCTGTCACAAAGGGTGTCGTTGGAAAGGGGGCAATATCCCCTTTCCAACAACACCTTGAAATACAGCCGGAGATCGAGGGGGGGGGGGAAAGGTGGAGACTCGCCTTATATTTTCACTGCAGCAGCCCGAAATGGCTGCTGCGGTGAAAATTACTTTCACGTCGGCATGCTTTACGCACGCCGGCGTGAAACTGAAGGCAATCCAGCCCCCTGGCAGTGAGATGGGACCTCCCCATCACATAGCCCAGGGGTTGGATTACAGTTTTGTGTGAACCCTGCTTTGCAGAGATCACACAAAACAAGGTGCCAAAAAGGACGAGCTATCTCGTCCTTGGCACTACGGAGGTAATGTCAAGGACGAGATATCTTGTCCTTGGCACTTAAGGGGTTAAGGGTCCGGGTGAGTGGCAGCTGTTGATGCTTTTCTCAAAATGAGTAGCCCCGATTGTGGACTCGTCAGACTCTCTGTGCAACCCTAAATAGTAGAAGTGAGCTCCAATGTAACACCAACTACCCGTCCATACTTGGGAAGAGATGCGAAATAATATTGGTAAGAATTGGTTTCGATCCGGAGACTCATTAAAAACCCTATGAAAACAAAAAAGGCCCTGTTTGATACTGACTGGGCAACGACTATTCATGTTTTTCATTCCTATTCATCTATGAGGCATCTGTCCCATGAGCACAAACGCAGAGGATCTCTCTCCAGCATCCTCTCTCAATTTCCTAATGTCTATTATGGGGGGCTATTAGTTGGGTTGCGTTGGAATTTGCTACCGACCAATGAGATTTTGCTTAGGAGGGGGCAAATTACAGAGGTATGGAGTGACTGCAGATTTTGTAAATCTAAGTTGGAAACAATAAAGCACTTGGTTCTTGATTGTGAAGCATTAACGGCTCGCAGGTCCTCATTTATGTGGTTTCAATCAAAATATTGCGCAGGCTGCCGGGCGGACACAATCTGGAAAAGCTGCCTTATTATCCAGATTGTACATGAAGGCCTAGCCCTTTCTGGTTTCTTAAAAAGCCTCGATTTGTTGTAAGGTCTGGTGATTAAATATATGCCAAATCTGCTGGTCTGATTTGCTGGTCAAGAAGCAGAGATGACCCAGGTCTTGTGAAAAGAAGATGGTTTTTTTCTTTTTGTTGTTCTTCGTAAAGTGTTTCTGATGCTTGCTAATCTGCTTAGAATCACATGCTGTGCCTTTAGTCAGACATCCAGTGGTAACCGTGGAGTAGTGCATCTTGTCTTTCGGGAACCCAAAGGGGACATCGGCATAGGCGTGTCTGTAACACTATCCCTATCGTGACCTGTAGTGTACCCAAAATCCCTCACGTGCCGAGGTCCCTCAGATTGTTCTTTTGCGCCAAGATAACTGGTTGCCCTATAGCAGAGCTATTACAGAAGAGACATTGTTTATCTTATACCGACTTGTTGGTTATTCCCCGTTAAGTCACTTTGGTCACAAGAACATCTTCGACAAAGACTGCAGGGGATTCATCTACGGCGGTGGATTTCGGTGCCTAAGATCCAGCGGCCGGATTGTTCACATGGTCGGGCCCTCTGGCCGGCCTTTATAGTAGGGAAGAGTGGGGTCGGGGTGGCTATATTTTCGGTATGTCTTTCCTCCTTTCCTCCTTTCCCCTCTTTACCCTTTTGGTCTGCTCATCTTCCCCTTTGGCTATGGAAAGGACTCCTTTTAGGTTCTGCCCTAAGTGTAGGGTTAGATATCCTTGGAAGGAGGAGCGCAGGACGTGCAACGCCAGTCTCCCCCTAGAGCATGATGAGTGGTGTGAGTCCTGTAAACTCCTTCGGCCTAAGACCCTTAAGGTGCGCCATGTAAAGCGGTGGGCCGCGTACGGTATGTCGCGGGTGGAACCCCCGTCCCCCGCCGCCACACCCGCTGAGAGTGAAGGGGGCACCTCAGATGACCAAACATCCGTTGCGGATGTTATAGACCTTGAGGCGGACACTTCTAGGTCTGCCACGCCCGTCCCCGACCTTTAAGGCCTACTCTGGTCTCGCTTCAGATACAACACCCGTCGACAGGGGCGTACAAACGCATCCCACTGAGAAGACAACCCCTACACTGGTTTCAACGTCTTCGTCGAAAAAGCTGAAAGCGGCAACAGGGCCGCTGAAAATTTCGACTGTTTCCTCGGATCGATCAGATCCAAAGCCTTCCCCGCATCCGCAGCAGCGTCTTGCGACTGGGCAATCAAAAACAAGCAAGGGCGCTACTCCAAAAACTTCACACGTCGACGCGCGGAAATCAGACGCTGCGACTGTCCCGAAGGCCGTGGCAGGCCCGAAAACTACGACTAGGCCTCTAGTCGAAAAACCGACCGCTAGGCCCTCTAGTGCTGTGGAAGGTAATACACCTAGGCCATCAGAGCAACTACCTCATGCCGTTTCGGCGACTATCGAAGACCGCATCGAGAAAATTACGGCGGCGATGGGTCTTACCCCGGTTCCGCCTAAAATCATGGGGCAAGCCGCAGAAAAATCTTCGGATGCGGTTTGAGGCCCCGATTCTCACGATACATATGAAGATAGCCAAGAGCCTCTTTCTGACACCCTAAGAGACTCTTTTCGGCGCCGTAAGGCGGAAGACAACGTTTTTCCACCCATAGGTCCGCCTGGGACCTCCAAATGGACTAGAGAGAAATTCGAAGGCTGTATGGATCGGCTGGAGAAGATTATCAGTTTTTCTGATCATCCCCGAAAAGGTCTCGTATAGAGCCTAACCTCCATTTTTCTTCTCATTATCAAGAAGTTCAGCCTTCTGTCCCCGTCCAGCAGGAAGACACTGTCCACATGAACAATATTGGGACATTTACAATGAAGAAGCTTCGTTTCTACAGAATTATGAAGAGGAACAGCAGGGTATCATAGACAATTGGGACGAAACCCAGCAGGAAGGAACAGACGCATGGACACAGCAAGATCTGCACACTGATGTTTTGTGTCTAGATTCCCCTCTGTCCACCCCGGCTCGCCAGGCCTCACCTGTAGATGACCAAATGGCCTTCAACTCTGTTCAAGAAAGCAGCTAACACTTTCAGATCTCTACTCAAGAGGCTGTGCCTGTGCCTCCTTAAGGATATCCTCTTTTGGAGAGGATATCCTTAAGGAGAAGCCTCCATCTAGCCAAGCCATCCCCCTCCTTAATTCCATCAAGAGAAGGTTGGCCCCCTCCTTGGTATCACCAGTACAAACTCGGGCAGTGAACCCAAGAGTGGAAACCTTTTTCGCCCTTCTCCTTCCGACCCTCTATACATTAGAGGGCACGCCATCACAGACTCGTTGGTAGTGACTACCACCGAAAAAGGGCAGGAGTACGTACCCCTGGCCACTGGGGAAGCACCTCCGGACAAGGAATCCAAGAGACTGTATGGTCTAGGCAAATGAGTCACCTTGGCTGCCGCATACGCTACACGGATTGCAAATAATACCACACTATTGGCAAGCCATGCTGACGCTCAGTGGAACCTGCTCCAGGAAGGCCTCCAAGAGGTTCCTGAACCCGTCCAATCCAAGCTTCTCTCTATTGTAATCGAGGGAAGACAAGTTAACCAGACTGTGATTAAAAACACCCTGGACACGGCTGAAACAGCAGGCATGTGTCTGGCCCAAGGGACCCTACTCAAACGACATGCTTGGCTACTTACTTCAGGGTTTAAACCAGAGAGGCAAGCCTCTCTCATCAATAAGCCTATTGAGGAAGCTAACCTCTTCGGGAAAGTGGTTGATGAGGTCTTGGAAACAGCTAAAAAAGAGCATGAGACTCTTAAGTCTCTGCAACAGATCACACAAAAACATTCCCCCCAGAGAGGTAATAACTCTTGGTGGTCCTTTCAAGGGCAGGCCTGTGCCGGTCAAAACAACTATGGCACAGGGAATTTTAACACAGGACAAACTTCAGGAAGCCCCGCATACTACCCTTCAAGGGGTCAGCGACGCGGCAAAGGCAGAGGCAGAGGCCCCAATCCCAGAGGAGCCGCAGCCTCTGTTCAGAAATGACCAACAGATCCAGGTCCCCTCCCATGTCACCCTGGTCGGGGGGCCCTTATTATCTTTCCTCACGGCATGGGAGGGGATAACTTCAGAGCAGTGGGTCATAAAGACGGTAGCCCATGGGTACTTCGTGGAATTCCCCCGACCTCCACAATTCTGACCGCCGCGCTCACGGCGCCTTTCACCGGACCATCTGGAGATCCTGAATCAAGAGGTGGAAGCGCTGCTGGGAAAGGACGCCATAGAAGCCGTCCCTATTCTTCAGGTAAACTAGGGTATTTATTCAGTGTACTTCCTTGTACCCAAAAAGGACTTCACCATGCACCCCGTTCTAGACCTGCACCCAGCAAACTAAAACCCCAGAAGTTTCGCATGGTAACACTACAGGAGGTGATCCCACTGCTGAAACAAGGGGACTGCATGGCAACATTGGACATGAAAGATGCATACTTTCAGATTTCATTGTTGCCAGCACACAGGAAATATCTAAGGTTCATGATAGAGGACAGGCATTACCAATTCATGGTACTCTCCTTCGGCATCGCCTCGGCGCCAAGGGTGTTTACCAAGGTCCTGGCAGTGGCTGCAGCACACCTGCGCAGACTATCCGTCCCAGTTTTCCCTTACCTCGACGACTGGCTCATCACGGGGGACTCATTCAACACATGTTTTTCAAACACCCAAAAAACAGTAGATCTTCTCTTCAGTCTGGGTTTCTCCATCAACGAGAAGAAATCCAGTCTAGTCCCCAGTCAAACAAAGCAATTTCTGGGAGCTCTAATTCGGACGGAAGATGGTCTCGTCTTCCCCTCCAACGAGAGGGTTCAGAACATGCTTTTTCACATCCCTCAATATGTAGCCAGTCTGGAGGTGACGGTTCGCAAAGCCCTGCGCTTGCTAGGAATGGTGGCGTCATGCATATACTTGGTTCCCCACGCACGGATGCGCATGCATCCCATGCAAGAGTGGCTCAACAGCCAATGGTGTCAGGCCAGCGGACAATGGGAAGATCTGGCAGTTTTCTCGCCAGCCCTCATTCTCTCTCTGCAGTGGTGGTCAAGAGAAAACCTCTTGAAAGGGAAAACCTTCACCACCGCTGCAGTGGAAGCCACTCTCGCGACAGACGCTTCTCTCACGGGGTGGGGGGCTCACCTGCTTCAGCATACAGTGCACGGAGTGTGGTCCCTCAAGTAGCGTCCAACCATATAAACTTACTGGAGGTATTAGCAGTGTTCAAGGCATTGAAGGCCTTTCAGATGCAACTGCAAGGGAAGACGGTGCTGATTCTAACAGACAGCACTACAGCCATGTATTACCTGAACAAACAGGGGAGGGCCTCACTCTCCAGGGCTATCCAAGCTGTCGCAAAACATTTGGATATGGGCTCTCAAACACAAGATGTTTCTGTTGTCCCAACATGTTCCAGGCGAACTCAATCTTCTGGCAGACGTACTCAGCAGAGATTTTCCTCTGCCCGAAGAATACGAATGGCGTCTGCATGAAAACATTGTGTCCAACGTCTTCGCAGAAAGGGGCTTCCCAGAGATCTACCTGTTCGCAACTCAGGAGAACGCCCAATGCCAAGACTACGCCTCCAGGTACCCCCAGAACCGCTCCAAGGGGAACGGTCTATGGATAACATGGTCAGGGAAATTTGTCTACGCTTTCCCCCCCCCGACTTCCCTTCTCAAAAAGATAGAGCACAAGATGCACCAGGAACCAGTTACCATGATACTGGTGGCCCCCATGTGGGCCCGCCAACCCTTGTTCGCTCATCTGATAAATGTCCCTCTCCCCGCCAATGAAACTACCCCTCCTGTACAACATGTTGTCTCAGGACAGGGGGGAGACCCTACACCCATGCCCATAAACTCTGAATTTAGCAGCCTGGCTCCTGAGGTCATAGAGTTTGGACATCTACAACTCCCTCAGAGGGGCATGGACATACTCTGGGAAGCTAGGAAACCAAACACACGTTATTGCTATGCCAGCAAATGGAAACGTTTTGTCATTTGGTGAAATTCCAAGGGTGTCAATCCCATCGATTGCTCACTCACACATATTGTACTGTACCTAACCCATCTATTGGACACTGGCTTAGTCTTCAATTCCCTAAAGATGTCATGATGCCTACCCCCGGAGCACCAGGCCAGGCCCAGCACCCCCGGGAGCAGGCATCACGCCCCCGGGTAAAAGCCCAGCGGCCCTTTATAGGGGCTCTTTGGACTCTGTCCTGGCGCCAATGGCGCCAGGCTCATGTTGGACATCAGTCCTGGCGCCATAGGCGCCAGGCTCATAAGGGGAAGTGTTTGGTGCACTTACCTGAAGCAGACCATGCTGCACACTCACCTGATGCAGACCATGCTGCATGAAGTACCAAGCCAAATGAGGCTTAGCAGGGACTATTTTTCTGAAGGAACTATTTTGTTACTTGGGTGGGGCTGTGGAAGAATACTCACCTGGAACGTCTTCCAAGGCTATTTAAGCCACGCCCGGACAGCCACACGTGCTTCGCGTTGTTCTGCATCCCAGCAGCTGAACGCTCACCGTGTCTGCTCCTGCACCTGGACTCCAGCCACGCCCGCCTCAAACCTGGAACACCTGTAAGGGAATAAGAGAAGAGAAAGGTGAAAACCAAGAACTTATTCAACCTTCTCAACTGCATCCGGAATCTTCACGCCAGCATTCCTGAAGGAAGACTTCCATTTAAAAGCACCGCGTTGCTCGCTGCAGCGCCGCGCTTCACTCACCTGTTCCCGAGACGCCGCCTGGCTCCATCGCGGCTCTCAGCACCGGTCGCCACATCTCTGCACCTAGGGGAGAGAAGAAGAGACAAAAGGTGAGCAAGGGAACACAAGAGGAAAGCCGAATTTTCAGCCATATTACTTACCGGCTTTTCTTGGTGAACCATTCCACATCTCGGGTCGGCGCCGCATCTTTGGCAGGTACCGCACCCGGGCCCCTATGGGGAAAGGACAAAAGACATTACTGGGGAATTATAAAGACATTTAGAGGGGTCGCCCTCATCACTAACTCACCTGATTTTATCACCGGCAATTTAACCCCTCAACGCATCGCCTTTGTTCTGCACCTGAAATAAAGGACAGATCACAGGTTAGGAAAAAACAACATAAAAGGAGGCTCACACTTGAACTTTTGCATCTTCATACTTACGGCGTATCGCTCAGAAAAGTCAAGTGGATTTGCCAGCGCCATTCTGAAAACCAGTGAAGTAACTGGACGAACGCGCCCCCTGCACCAGAAGCAGGATGGAGAGTTCATCCTTCCAAACCATAAGGTGAGCTTAAACCGGGGGTTTTGGAGGAAGTCAGAGAAGAACGAAGGGGGAAAGGGGGGAGCAAGCACACTATTCAGCAGACAGTTAATCCCCTTTCTCATCTGCAGAAGGATATTCCTACGGGCCAGACAAGCAAGATTTGGGGGTCCTGTTCAATCGGTGGTCCGAATTCTGCGCATCACGCTTGAAGAGGCCACAGCAACCCAGACCAGACCAGCGCCTCCGTGGGAGCCAGGTGAGCGTTACAAAAGGTTCATCTGGCTGCCCTGTCAGCCTACACCACATCACAACAAAAGGTGTTGTGGTGGAAAATACCGGTGATTAAGCCCTTTATGGAAGGGGTTAAGAGGATTTATCCTCCCATTTCTCACCCAGGTCCTGGGTAGGACTTAAGAGTGGTTTTGACTAGGCTCATGGGAGCTCCCTTTGAGCCCATGTATAAAGCAAGTCTGAAAGACCTGCCTTATAAAACTGCCTTCCTAGTGGCTATCACTTCTATCAGAAGGGTTAGCGAACTACAGGCACATTCTGTTTTAGACCCCTTTGTTACAGTCCACAGGGATAAGGTAGTTCTGCGCACGCAGCCCAGATTTGTGACTAAATTTATCTCGAAGTTCCACGTGAACCAGTCACGTGAACTACCTACTTTTTTCAAGAATCCTACTAGCATGGCCAAAAGAAGCTTACGCACACTAGATGGGTGCAGGGCAGTCATGTTTTAAATGGAAAAAACTAAACCACTGCGGAAAACGAACCAATTTTTCATTTCAGTGGCAGCTGGTAGAGAAGGGGATCCTGTCTCTAAATCCGCTATCTCAAGGTGGATTGTCAAATGCATCACACTGTGTCACACTCTTGCTAAGAGAGAACTGCCCTTCAAGCCCAGAGCACACTCTACTCGAGGCACTGGGGCATCCATAGCATTCATTGCAAATGTTCCCCTTGAGTCCATTTGCAAAGCGGCAACCTGGAGTTCGCTACACACCTTTACAAAACACTATTGCCTAGACACTCATTCTAGGTCTGATTCTCAGGTGGGACAAGTAGTATTAAGACATCTATTCTCTACTGTTCCTTCTCACAACCCACCTCTAACTCCGGGTACTGCTCACTAGTCTATGCACAGCATGTGATTCTAAGCAGATTAACAAGCATCAAAAGACATGCATTACTAACCGTAATAGCATTTCTGATGATTGTATCTGCTTAGATTTACATGCGCCCTTCCTACCTCCCCGCTCGGGGTGGAAGGAACATAGACGTCTTACTACTTTCTCTCTTTATGTACTCACCCACTATAGCCCTGGGCTCCCTCATGGCAGAAAAAATACAATCGGAGGGACCTCGGCGTGTGAGGGATTTTGGGTACACTACACGTCACGATAGGGATAGTGTTAGACACGCCTATGCCGACGTCCCCTTTTGGTCCCCGAAAGACGAGATGCAATACTCTGCAGTTACCACTGGATGGCGGACTATATGCACAGCATGTGAATCTAAGCAGATGCAATCATCAGAAATGCTATTACGGTAAGTGATGCATGTCATGTTAGTAAATTAAATCCTTTTAAAGGGGTAATTTGTAAATTATGAAATTTTGCTTATGATTCTGTCTGCAGAAGTATTGTCTATTTAAGGAATTTATCTGAGTTTTACTTGTGTCTGTACTTGTGTTTGATGTTTTTTCTTTATGATGCTTATTTCTTATGATGATTGTAAAGGTTTAATTTAAACCAAATACAGTTAAAAAAAAAAAAGTCTTCTGGTCTAGGAATGCATTGGAGGGAAACCGTGGACACAGAGACACAGCAGGTAGGACAAGCTAGACTTGTTTAGAACTGTCGCAGAAACCTTTCATGACAATACTCTGACATCTGCCAAGTATGCTAGCTCAGGCATCATACCTAATATTAAATCTGACCCTTTACCTCCTAAGGATATTTGTATAAGAAAGTCCCATATGCCGAGGGTAGTTGATCCAACCCTAAGGAGGTTTATCATGGATCCCAGGAACATTGTACTCACCAATGTCGAGAAGCCTAAAGAATTAGAGTCAAGGGAGGCACTTACAAATAAAATCCTGGCCTGGCTACATCAAAGAGTGGGCCACACATGTATTAGAACTCAGGTTCTGAGAGTCCTCCAGAGGGTACAGATTAGTAATTGGTGCCCTACAGGCAATACAGATTCTATTGTCATAGGATGTGGTCAAAGTCATTTACCCCTGTTTTTGAACCAATGTATACATCTGCAGAATGTGTCCTCTTACACCAAACTGAGAATTATTCTGAATTCACTTTTATGAACCATCATTTCCCTTTCTTGTTTTCATTACTGGTCAAGTATTGCGTTTGATATATTACATGCTATGTTTGTGTTGTATGTTTTATCAGCGCAATGAGGCCTATGAACGTGTTGCACTACATCAAGACATAAACTAAACAAGTATCTTGCGACATATGTAACTTTCTTCAATTATGAATTGATACAGTTACAACACTAATGCTACTTTTGAGAACACAGTTCAGAGGGAGTAACTTAACTGGTATACTTTCTAGAGGGGCCTTAAGCTTCCAATGGACAAGTAAGAACCTAACAAACTATTTTAGAAGTGCCCTAAAGCAATTCAGGGAAAAGCATAACCCAATATTCATTTTTAAGAAGAGCAACAACTATTCAAGGTCAGTATAACCTATTGGTATATGAACTATCTGCTACCTAATTGCTAGTTATACCAAGGATACTTTTCAGAAATGTAGAATACATTTCTAAGGTAGGTAAGAACTCTTGGCAGACTTTTAAGAAGGCAATAAGCAGTTCAGGGTTCCTATGGACCCATCTACTTTTCAGAGGGGCTACAAGCAACTCACAGACTAGTATTAACTCACTGTTTTAGAAATGCACTGATGCAGATCAGGGAAAGCAAAACACAATGGTACGCTTTAAGAAGAACAGATATTCAAGGTAGGTAACCCCTATTGGTGAGTTTTTACACTCATTCAGTTAAGAATAATACAATCGTACCAACATGATTACTTTTAAGAAGAGTGAAACACTGTTCAAAGTAAGTAAGCACACAATTTACATAGTTTTTAAAGGAGCAACCAGCAACTTAAAGGTAAGCAATAACTTTTGTAACACTTTTTCTGGAGCTTGTGGATCTGCTTAGATCACATGCTCTGCATAGTCTGACATCTAGTTGAAGTCGCAGAGTATTACAAGATTTGTTTTTGAAACTCAAACGGACATCCACAGGGCATGATTGGTAATACTAACCCTATTGTGACGTGTACTGTACCCATGGTCCTTCACGTGTCAATGTCCTGCAGATTGTTTTTTTCCACCATCGAAGTCGGTCGCAAATGCATAGTCCTCTTCCAGGCTGATGCCTTTGATTTACTAAAGTTATACTTGTAGTATTTGTTCCTTTCCTTTATTGTTCGCCTCACCCAACGACTGCTCATCCACTTGATGGCTCCTGACGAACTCCCACAGTGTCGACGACTGATCGACCCCCCAGATGCAGCCTTACGGGCCTCGGCCCAATACACTAGGGAGAGAGGGGGAAGGTTCTTTATACTGACTCCTTTTAGAGAATGTTTATCCCATTATCCCTTTTCTTCTAGTTTCGCCCAACCGCCCTGCTAAAACATAATGGACAAAACCCCTTTTAAATGTTTTCCCTCCTGCCACCGTAAATTCCTGTGGAAAGACACGCAGCGAGTGTGCAACCACTGTATCCCGAGGGATCACGCTGAAAGGCACTGTAAATCCTGTCAGCTTTTCTGGCCAAAAACCCTAAAGGATCAGTGTTATGATGGATTTCGGAACTCTGACCTGGTGGGCAGAGGTTCAGAAGGCCAGCCTAGTTTCTTGGAACAGGGTAACTGGTAGGGAGAATTCTTGGTAATGTGCTAATTCCCTTCTACCTTAGAGACCCTGAAAGCAAGCGTCCCCAAACAGCACGATCCTCCCCGCAATGAGAGACAATGAAGGACTCTCCCAAAATGGGAATAAGGCCAAGACAGAGTGCGGGTGAGCGTAATGGGAGTTTATCAATCAGAATTGGGCATGCAAAGAACTCTGCAAACTCCGAGAGCGCTCTGTCTGACAATAGCAAAGACAGGCGTATATATTTACAAAAAACGTCATAAGAACCTACATACTATAGGGGGCACAAGTTCAATGGGATTGGGTGGCGATGACTAACTATAGGTGCTGCTGCGATGTGGTTGGCCGTGGCTGGAGAACGTCACTTGGTCAGCCTCGTGGGTTGGGCTGGGCCTGGTAGGTTGGCAGAGTTCATCCGGGCGGTGTTGTTGTGCCATCGCAGCCGGTGTCAGAGATGAATGTCTCTTCCTGACTTATTTGCCCTAGGCCATGCACACCGCAGTCATTCAGTCATTACAATATTATCTTCTTTAGTAAATCTTCCAATAGGTTATACTACAGGTTAATGCAACACAGGAGGAATGTACCTTGTGAGCGATCTGGAGGTAATACGTCAGGACATGGTTACCCGTGTCCTGTTGACCGGGGCCATAGGTCGAGGGGCTAAGCTTCAGGGCCTGGGACGGGCGGTACAGGTCTTCCTGCCTTGTTAGAAGTTGTTATGGATGTTCCGCTGTGTGTTGTCGAAGTGTTGGGTGTCCTGATTGTACAGGGCCATAAGTCTAAGATGGTCCGGTGGGTTGTGGGGTTTACGAGGGGGCGCGTGTGTTCAGGCAGAGGTTTACTGCTGTGCTGTAAATAATGCAGGTGGTGGGCCGCGGCCTTGGGTGCTGCAGAGGGGGCTACAAATCTTTGAAGCGGCTCCAGTCTGGTTGGGGGAGGTGGAGTAGCGCAGAGCGGGCCTCTGCTCTCATGTCTTGGCAGCCTTCGCAGGGTGGGAGGGGGAATGGCCTTGCACGCATTCACAAAGGTATCTCCCTCGTGTGTTGCCGATTTTAGGCAAAGACATCACAAACATTTGAACACTCTCTATAATACTTATTCGAGTCACTTTAAAACATGCATTTAAACTTTACTGGATGTGTCTTGATTATACCCAGTCCGAGCACCGTATTCGTACACTATGTTTTAACAGCTACAGTATTTTAGTTACATGCATATACATTTGCAGTAAATGAGGTAGTAGTCGGGTTGGTGGAGTACATAGAAAATGACCCGCCACTGTACGTGACGGTGGTGGCACATAAGGGGCTTAGACATACACACATGACGAGTGCATTCTCGCGCATCCTTCACATGAGTCCATAGTATAGTTACATTCGTCTTCTCGTGTACTCTAGCAGCATTAGCTTGGTTATGGCGCAAAACCATGGAGGGTAGGTTTCCCAGTGATACACGTAACAAACAGATCCCTGGAGCGCTCCTTATTATTAGCACCCAACTGCAATGGTGTGGGCTCGCCATTGCTTATATCATGGAAGCATGCTTTCTTATGTTTATACATTTTACAGGCTTTTGTAATATAAGAGATTTTGTGGAAGAAAGCATACTTTGCGAGTGGTCTTGACATTAATATATAAAGACTGTCTGCCATCTGATGACCATTTAACCGTTCTTTTCATTGTCCAGGCCTGCTGGCCGGGTCATGCTGGGGGCGATGATACACTACGGGAGGTGAACTGATACAATGTTAGTGTATTACGCTAGCTCATGTCCGTCTTGTTCGTGGGAACGTGCTCGCAGCGGATCTGCCAGGGTGCTGCGGCGACAGGGATGACTGAGACTCTCCAAGGGTGGGGGCCGCGCTACAGTGCGCTGAGCTCACACCATCTTTACCGGACAAAATGGTTTCTGGGCCTAGCTAAATTTTAATACATGTGGGCAAGCAATACGTGTGGGTAATCAATGCGTGTGGGCAATGTCCCCAGCGGGTGAACCCTCCACCACCTGGGCCCGGGTGGCATGAGGGGACGCCCAATGAGCCATTGCCCTCACCTGGGGAGAGAATGTAGGCGAGGGGGGGTCTCCTGGACCAGTCCTCCCCTACATTTCCCCCCTTTCGTTACTTAAGTAACAAATTCTTTAAATCTTCTATCCTCCTACATTCTGCTTCGTCCGTCACCGCCTCATCCCATGCAGGAGTTCCTTTGAAGGGCATCCATGCTCTGCACACCCCCCTTAAGCTCTCACCTCTCCTGGCGTACTCATCTGGGGTACACGTCAGATATATACATCCACCATCTCCCTCCAAATCTACCCAAACTTCCTCGTACCATTCTAGTATACGGGGCTCTTTGATGGTGGTGTGCCACAACTTATCTACAATATCCTTATCGTGGTACATAGGCACCAGTTGGTACCTGGGTGTGTTATCTATCCCTGTTTGTACTTGTGCTTCTTGCATCGTTTTTATTGTACCGTGTGAGTTGCCCATTGTCACCATCATCATTGCACCATTTGGTACTGCGTTAGCACAAACTCGAAGACCCACCTGGCACAGGCAAAAAATTAAAAGGAGGAACACCACAGCTGGCATCAAAAATTTCAGTTGTTCCAAGCCATGAGGGGACCCAGGAGAAGATGTTATCGAACCATGTACTGTCTTCTGCTCCACCTTCCATTTTCATTTTTTCTCCTAGGTTGTGGACTGCTTCGATCACATGGGACAGGGAGCCGTTCTCTGCGTCTTCAGAAGGTACGAAAGTGCAGCAGGCACTTCCTATTTTTCGGCAAACACCGCCGTCCATCGCCGTCAACAGGTCCAGGACATACCTGTTTTGCATGGTCATCAGTCGTAAAGCTCTTAGCTCCACCTTTATTATGTTAAACCCTTCTTCAGTGTTGTTCGCCAACTGAATCAATTCCCAGCGGGTTATCTGGAGCCATTTTGCGTTTGCCCTTGCTTGGACACTTGATACGAGCGAGGCAAAAAATGTTTCTGCTGAGCTGAACAATCGATATTTGTCTGGGATCTGAGCTAATAGTTCTGATGATGCCTGTGATATGTAATTTGATGCTCGTCTGCTACGGGTTAGCACCTCTCCCTTGCTTCCGGAAGACAGGACATACATTTGTGACTCTGTAGTTGGTTGAGCCACACTCTATTTCATGCGTTCCTGTGTCCTTTTGCTCCTATCGATGTGGCTTTCTGGTGTCACCATTAGAGCTGAGTGCAGAGTGGCCATTGAGCAGCTGCCACTCCATGACGGGGGGAGGTGTAGGTATGCCTGGTTGCCGCATACCCAGTACGTGTCCATAAGGGCCGCAGTCCCTTTTCTTAGATCTGGGATGGTGAGGGTCTTGTTACAGCTCTTGTTTGTTCCCATGGAGGTCCTCCCTTCTCCTTTAAAACACAGTTCATAGTCCATTTCGCTCTGTAGTTTGAAAGGTTTTTCGATGGCGGTTACCCAGGTTAGTTTTGAAATGTGTTCTTTCCATACTGGTGTACATGTTTCTTCTATCCACTGCAATTTCTCCGGTGCCACACCTCTCAGTGCTTCTGCTTTGCACACTACTTATTCATCCTTCCACTTGTTATCAGAAAAAAGTGTCCCTTCAATTACAAAAAATGGTTCTTTCAGACATACCACCCCTGCCGTTTTTGGGTAGCACGTTTTCTCGTTCTGCAGCATTTGAAAAGTCACTTCATGTGCCTGGAAGGTGTTCTTGATCCTGCATAACGTGAGATGAAGGAGACATTGGGCATCTATAATTGGCAACTCTTTGGGTAACAATACTTTGGGTGTACCTGATGCGTGAGGGATAAGGGAGCAGACATAACAGCTCTCGTTGGTTGTTTGTTTAGCTGTGGCACTCATATCTGCATACCACTTATTTGTTTGGTGGGGGTGTCGTGGGTCTTCCATCTTATCTAGACCTAGCCCATAGTACTCATCATACTTCCTCCTCCCGGCTTCCCTCTTCCGTCTGTTGTTCTTGTTCCTCATGTACTTTCCAATTCCCTGGGCAAGGGACAAACTAGACCCCCCTTTCTCATTCCCGCCCCCCTTGGCCCATGCATCATATAATATTTAGTGTATTGCTAGTAGCTTTTCCTCTTCCTTCCTGACGTTATCTGGCAGGTTGTTTTTTAGTATAGGGGCAGGCTGGCTGGTGGGGGTGTTATACAACCATGATATGGCAGACGGGTTTCGGTCATTTAAACTGTGGGCATTGTAATTAGATACCCCTGGTGGAGACACTGTGTTGTTCTGTATTCCACCTTGTGGCTTTTTTCTTTGTAAGATGACAGCACTGGATGGTGTGGTATGATACCCCCATACAAGTTTAGTTCCATCCCATCTCAAAAAATCACCTTCCCTTGTCTTGACCCTTGTAGTTGTATTGGGTCCAATAGTGCTGTTAGTCCCTCCCCCCTCGTTCATCTCGATAGAGATGAACGCTACAAACCAATATGTAACCAGGCCAAACATTAGCATAAAAAACAATGTGATGCATACAGATAATCCACACTCATACGAATATCTGCATCTCTCATGTACTAATTCTCTCATTCTACTAATTCTATCCGTTGCAGGCTGCCCGTTAGATGCCATGGAAGCTCCTGTTTGAGATATAAAAGTGCATTAAGTGCATGCATGTAAACATTTTGCTAGCACCATCAGTGCCAATATATATTTGACGGGGAATGGAAGCGGGTGGGGATGCGGGGAGGGGTATTCACAGACAAGGGTGTATACAGGCTATAATTTTGTCATTCCATTAATTATATACAACTCTACAAGATAAAAGAGAAAACATTTTTTTTTTTTTTCCAAGTATCCTTATCAGTTATTCTCCCATTCAAGTCCAGTACCAATACACACACACAAGTTTATATTCAGACATTCAGCTCAGTTGCATCGTTTGCTGTTGTCTGTGCCTCCTCATCTACCTCCTCTTGTACATTGCTATATGCCTTCCGTACATCGGTCAAGTGCACCCAGTATCTCAAGCCCTTCACCTTTACTGCCGTGGGCGTGCAAAATGCTACCTCGTATGGGCCATGGAATCGTGGTGCATTCCACCGACGCACAAAGCTTCTGACATAAACTGAGTCGCCTGGCATTAGCTGTAGCTGTTGCTCTGGCTTCGTGACAGGTCCTGTTACATTTCCCTCTTCTCTAGTAAAGGGTGGGGAGAGTTGTTTTGATATCACGCGCGCTGCCCTTGTCAATTTCCTTAAATAGTCTGTGAACTCGTCTCCCAATATTGCGGCGCTTCTGTGAGCATCTGAGTGTTCGCGCAGTGGAGAGTGTGCTGTGTTCATTCGTCTCCCAGTCACGATCTCGTGCGGGGACAAATGGTGGTCTTTGCTTGGCTGATTTCTCAATTCAAATAATGCAAGGGGTAAACAGTAAATCCAATTCTTTTTCAATGAAAAGCATAGTTTTGATAACCTGCCCTTTAACAGTCCGTTCATCTTTTCCACTACGCCATTACTTTGAGGATGATAAATCGAACACAATTTATGTTTTATTCCCATTAATGTAGTGACTTCCTTGAAAAGCTCATTCACAAAATGAGTGCCGTTGTCTGAGCGAATCACGTCACAAATTCCCCATCGCGGGAACACTTCCCTTACTAGGAACTTGGCGGCGCTTTTGGCATCAGGTCGCGCACAGGGTCCTGCTTCCACCCACCTTGAAAATGGGCACACAACCACGATCATGTACCGCGCGCCATTACACCTTTCCCCCATGTCTGCGTAATCTATATGTAGTTCTCTGAATGGGCCAATGGGTTTAGGAATTGTCCCCCGGAGAGTACGTAATGTCATTCCTGAATTGTATATCTGGCATGTTGTACATTCCATTGCCAATCGAGACACATGCTCCTGGAGACAGGGCACGAACCATTCTTCCTGTATTTCTGCTGCGATGTGCTGTTTGGTGTTGTGTGCAGGGAAGTGTAGCTGTTGAAATGCAATTTCTAGTAACTGTATTGGCATTACCACTTTCCCTGAGTTATTTTGCCTCCACAGCAGGTCTGTTCCCGACTTGCTGCACCCCCGTTTTGTCCACATTAATTTTTCCTCTGCACTAGCTCCTTCCTGTAATTCTAGTATTTGTGATATGGGCATCATGTTGTATCCTTCTGGGGGCTCTTCGTTTCTCTTGTGCTTAAGCATGTACTCACCTGTGTCATTTTTCTGAAAATAGGAAGCCTCCTTGGCGGCAGCGTCCGCTGCCGCGTTCCCCAAAGACACAACATCGGTGTTGGATGTATGTGCTTGGCACTTTACTATTGCTACCGCAGTAGGGTTTTGTAGGGCCTCAATTAACTCTTTCAACAATTCTGCGTGCTGTACTGGTGTTCCGTCTGCCCGTCTTAATCCCCTACGCCCCCATCTTGCTAGACCTCCATGTACTGTCGTCGTCATGTAAGCTGAGTCTGTGTATATTGTCACTGCACAACCCTTTGCTGCATGTAGTGCTTCTATGAGCGCAATCAGTTCTGCTGCCTGTGCGGAGTAATGTGATGGGAGGCGGTATTGTACTAGTGTTTCATACTCACCGTCTTCTAACCTCACTACTGCCATGCCAACGTGTTTTTCTCCCGTCTCCACGTCAATTGATGCAGACCCATCCATAAAGTACACTTCCCCCTCGCTCAGAGCGTTCTCGCACACCACTGTGTCCTCCCCTCTTTCTCCTGTGTAGGTTGCGCAATCGTGGTTCTGCATGTCCTCTAGTGTGCACGCTTCTGTAATGAATGTGGCGGGGTTCACTGTCTTGCATCTCACTATATGGATGTTGGCGCTGGACAATATAATCTCGTAGGCTGTTGCCCGCTGTGTGGTCAGTGTGCTTTTTGATCTCTCAAGTATTGCAAATAATGAATGTTCCACAAACAATGTCACAGGGCAACCCATTACTATTGTGGCACTTTTCTCAATCGCGAACGCGGCTGCAGCGAGTGATTGCTCGCACGCGAAATGGCCCTGCATCACGGCATCTAAAGTACCACTATAGTAAGCCAATGGCTTGTGTCCTAAGGACGTTTTTTGTGTCAGTACTGCTGTCATGAGTGTTTCCTTGCAGTGTGAGAATAGGTAAAATTTGCGTCCATAATCAGGGTTTGCGAGTACTGGGGCGCTTGAAATTAAATCTTTTAGTGCTTGGAAAGAGGAGCTCATCTCTTCCGTCCATTCCATCTTTCTGTTCTCCTGTTGGGCCACCTTTAATGCTTGTAATAGGGGCCTGGTGTATGCCGCATAATCTAATATCCATGCTCGGCAGTAGTTGCACATTCCCAGGAATTTCTGCATGTCTTTTACTGTTGTGGGTTCTCCTACTGATCTTATGGCTTCTACTCTGTCGGGTATTATTCTCTTTCCATCTTTTGAAACTAGCTGTCCCAGGTATAGGACCTCCGTCAGACAGTACTGTAGCTTTCCCTTGTCCACTTTGTACCCCTTGTTGGCCAGTAAAGTCAGTAGTGTTATGGAATTTTTGCTGCATGTCTCTTCGTTTTGTGCAAAGACGAGTAAATCGTCTACGTACTGAATTATGGTGCTCTCAACTGATAAGTTTCCTAGGTCTTCATGTAATACGCGGTTGAAGATGCTCGGGCTCTCACAGTATCCCTGTGGTAGTCTGCAGTGTTCATATCTTTTACCCCCCAGTGTGAAGGCTGTAAGGTATCTACTCTCTTCAGCCAGGGGTATGGAGAAAAATGCGTTTTTCAAGTCTAAAAATGTGAAGCTACTTTTGGGATGCTGCATAGTATCGATGCAGGGTTCGGGACTAGAGGGAACTCCTTCTGAATTACATCATTGAGGGGGCGTAAGTCCTGTATCATTCTCCAAGACCCTCCTTTCGCTTTTTTGATTGGATAAATGCATGTGTTACATGGGGAGTTTGAAGGCACTATTATCCCTTGTGCTAGTAGTGCATTTATTGTTTCTTTTATTCCTTCTTCAGCTTCACGGGACAATGGATACTGTTTAACTCAGGGTAAAATTGCTCCTTGCTTTAGTTTTATTACCACAGGTTGTACTCCGTGCAACAGCCCCACATCATGGGGGCCTGTTGTCCATAAATTGTTTGGTACGAGCCTCATGTCGTCATCAAAAAACGACGGTGGTGCTCCTACCACTGTCATCAATTGGACGGGGGTTTCCCTGGCTTGGATTAAAATGTCACAGGGCATCGCTATTTCCATTACTATCTCACCATCCCCTTCTGTGTCTGAAAAGAGATCCTCATCTGTTACTTCTCGTAGGGCGATGTTGGCGTTTGTACACAGCACTGTGCGCCACTCACACCCTTCCCCGTCCACTCCAATCGCAGCGATCCTTTTCGCTGATACCTGTACAGCGTGCAAGTCTAATGATACCACTGATCCCGGTGCTGCGTTGGGGCACACTATGGGGCGGAAGAGGAATTCTGCTGGAATCCTCCAGTCCATGCTTCTTAGCTCTGGAATTATGAGGGCCAAAGTCTTTAGCCCTTCAATAAACATTTCCTCATTTTGTGGCAGCCCTCGTATTTCCTGTGTGGTTGTGTAGGCGTGCACTACCAACATCGCGCGTAAGGGGCATATCCCGGGTGTAGAACACACTATTCCTCTCTCTGTAAATGATATGGTCATGTTGAGATTACTCAGAAGGTCCCTCCCTAACAAATTTATTGGGGAATGTTCGTAATAAAGTAAGGGTGCCTTCACAGTCTTACCCCCAACTGTTACATCCAAAGCTTCTGTGTAAGGAACTTCAATTACAGCCCCAGAGAACCCCTGCGTCTCTAACTTCCTGTTAGATAACGGGAATCGGCCCTCTCTGACACATGATTTCTCCACTCCCGAATCAACCATGAATATGAACTGCTTGTCTCCTATCTGCGCCCCTACCAGTGGTTCCTCTGCTGCATTGTAGGTGGTGGATAGAACTGGACACGCAAGTGTTCTCTGTGGGCTGTCCTATGCGGGGTGTATCATTGCCCCTCCCTCATTAAAGACACTTCCTGAAACCACTGACATGCCGTTGTAAGGTGCTGGTGCGGGGGCCCCGTTTGCTGTTGTCGCGAAAGGGTTACCTGGCGTGTATTGCATACTGTCATTGTTTTGTGGGTGGTTCTGTGTTCTGTACTGGGGTCCCTGCTGCTGGCCCGCATTACCCTGGCCTGGGTTTCTTAGTTGCTGTTGTCCCATTGGGAGACCATATGGGCTTCCCGGGTGGGGATGGCCATATTGTTCTACCTCTTGGAACCCGTTGTTGGGTCTGCTTCTGCACTCTCTAGAGTAATGCCCCCATCTCCCGCAGTTCCAGCAACTTCCTTGTGCACCTCTAGGACCTTGCCATCCATTTCCTCCCATTCCCCCGTACCCCGGTCCACCACCTCTTCGGCCCCTGTACCCACCTCGTCCCCCTCGAGGGGTCCACTCTTGCCACTGCGGACCTCCGCCTTGCTCCTGCTCATTCCACTGCCGCTGTCCTGTTCCCGCCCAATTAGTTGCCACCCTTTCTTGTAGTGCTATCAGCCCCTCCTCCTCATCATCTCCCTCCCTGCTGTGTGGGAGCGCGGCTACTGCTGCTGCAACCTTCACCAACTTTGTCTGTACTAACTTCGCCTCGTCTGCCAATCTTTTCTGCGCCACCTCCTTCTCCCTCTCCTTGATTCGTTTACAATGGTGTACTATTATGCTCTGAATTTCTGGCCATCCCTTTGCTTCAATACCTGCTATCTTGTCGAGCGCCTTCTGCACTTCCTTTGGGAGCCCTCTTTTTATAATGAAGTAAAATAGGGATGTCGATTGATACCAGGGCGTGCCCGTTTCTGCTCTCCACATCTCTTGGACCCGAAAAATGTAATCCATAGCCTCCTCCCCGTCATTCATTGTACACTGCATCACCGACTAAGTCCGGTGTGTCTGGGAATGTTTCACGTAAGGCATCCCACACCCTAGCACGCACTGTGTTAAAGGAGGCCCCATCATGGCGGTCACAGTCTAACGTTACTCCCGGGAAGCCGGCTTTAACCCATACTCTTTCAGCCTGATCGCCCACTGCTGATACGAGCAGACTTTTCACATCTCCTATAGCTAGGGGTACCCCAGCAGTATGTTTCTCAAAGGCGTATATCCACTTACTTGCCCCTCCTGATAACGGGGGCAATAGCTTTAATAAATTTGCTTTATCCATCTGTGCCCATGGGATATAGTTAGGCCTCCCTCCTCCCCTGTGTATCAACGGGAGCTGTAGCCTTCCTTTCGTCGTTGCATCCGAACCCGTTTTGGCTGCTGATGTTCCCAGTGATGCCATTTTCCCCACTCTGTTCCTTAGTCGCCCCGTCCACTCATCATCCAGGGTTCTCATTGAACATGTACCTTCCTCCCCTTCGCTTCCCCCTCCCATCGCCATACTCAACCTGTCGCTTTCTTCTAACTCGTCCCTTATATCACATAGTAATTCCTCTCTAATTCCCCCAAGCCTTTCTTCGTTACCAACATCTCCCTCTCGGGTCCCTACTTCTATTATTCGTGTTGGTTCTTCCTCGATTCTAAACAGGATCTCGCCCTTTTTCCACCCCTCTTCGGGCTTTCTGTTTTCACCTGGTGCTCTAGACGTACGCCCTGGTCTAGTTGCATCTAGTGCTGTTCGTTCGCATATGTCTTTTATCCTTGAGAGCTCATCTTTTGCTATCGACAGTCTTGATTCTAAATCATCTGTGAGCTTCTCTATGTCTACCCTTTGTGTGCCTGCCTGGGCTCGCTCCCTCGTGTTTTCATATGGCGGAGGTGCCGTGGGCCGGTGGGGTGTAGTAGCTGTCGGGGGAGGTACGTAAGTGGGGTCACTGTACCCCACTGCGGGCACAGGCTTGTTTAATATCGGGTACAAACTTATTACCTCTACTGGTGGCGCTACACTTGACACTTCCTTGACATGTTTCTGTATCAGTAGTGGATTGTCTGTGGTGGATGGGAGATCAGTATTTAATGCTGGTGTTTTAGGCGGTGGTATCTCTTCAAATAACCTCCAAAGATCTAATACTTCTCTCCTATTCTGCAACTGCTTCCCTTTGTACTTTAGAAAGATGCATGTGGCCACCGTATCTAGAACACTTTTATCAAATGACCCTCCCTCGGGCCAAATCTGAGGTAACCCCTCCCCCTTTAGCTCGGTCACCCATTGGTCATGATATTTTTTAATCTGCTCTGCGTACCCCGGGAGATTCTTACAAATATGTGATAAGGGTGTTTCCGCCCCCATCTCCGTGCCCTCCTAGTACTGGTGTGTCTCCGTGTGTTTGCAACTACAATGTAAATGTAGTATCAATCTTATTCTTCGTGTTTTACTTCACATTCAATATTGGGCTCCTTTGGGTTCTCCCCCTCCCCTACTGCACAATACAAAACTGGCTGTACACAGTGTCTACTCTGTTCTCTTTGGGGGGCACATACAAGAGCAACCCATCATTTATTTTGACAATATCAACCCGGAAGTCAAAAGGTACCCACTCACTTCACTGCATCGACGTTGTCTTCAAAAAAGTTTTATCCGGTCACACTTACCATGGTCATTTAACTATTATACATTTATAACCGTTTTACACATTTGCAACATCAAATTGTCTTCTGACACATACGAGGTGCACACACCTCTTGGTACCACTCAATTCACCATTCAAGCTGCCCTCCCTTTCCTCCCTAGCCGGCTGACCCTGTCCGTCTTGTTTGAATCTATGGATGCGCATGTATATATATGTTAGCCTGCTCTCCCCCCTTCCAGTAGGACTCTTTTTCTCTTACTTTTCCCCTAAGTTTGTGTTAATCTCACTTTTTATTCTCCCCCTACCTCTAAAGAAAAGAAAAGAAAGAAGTAATAGCGGTCACTAATATGTTCTCAGTGCCCCCTTTTGCTGAACACTTTTATTTTATATTCCACTTCTTCATATATTCCCAGTACTAGTCAAGATAGCACTATGCGGCGCCGCCTTCCACCCCCTTTCGGAGCTAGGTTCCCGTCACTTTTATCTCTTATTCACCTCTTAATCCTAATGGCCATATGCAAAGAAAAAGCAAGGAAAATTTAAGATGATCCTTAGTAGATCTGCGTACCCCCTCTTCGTTTCCTGTCCTACACTTCTCTCCCCGCTCCCTTTAAAATCGCTCGCACTCAGTACTCACGTGCCCGTCTTGAACCGATAGTCTCCGAAACTGGGTCCGTCCAGGCAGTGTCGCCGTCAGCTCAACAGTCAGCCCCGGCTCCGGCGAGCGGTACTCAAAGGGGATTTTTCAACCGGGATCCCGTACCCTCTCTCTATTGAGTGCGCACTTCTTAGTGTACCGGTCGCCGTTGGCGGGCAGCCTCCCGGAGCCGGCTCACCGTGCGTATCCCTTTTCGACCGGAGATTCTCGTGCCAAAAGGGGACGGTTATAAGGAGTTTAGGAAGAAAAATAAAAAATCACGCTATCGGGGTCACCACTGAAAGCAAGCGTCCCCAAACAGCACGATCCTCCCCGCAATGAGAGACAATGAAGGACTCTCCCAAAATGGGAATAAGGCCAAGACAGAGTGCGGGTGAGCGTAATGGGAGTTTATCAATCAGAATTGGGAATGCAAAGAACTCTGCAAACTCCGAGAGCGCTCTGTCTGACAATAGCAAAGACAAGCGTATATATTTACAAAAAACGTCATAAGAACCTACATACTATAGGGGGCACAAGTTCAATGGGATTGGGTGACGATGACTAACTATAGGTGCTGCTGCGATGTGGTTGGCCGTGGCTGGAGAACGTCACTTGGTCAGCCTTGTGGGTTGGGCTGGGCCTGGTAGGTTGGCAGAGTTCATCCGGGCGGTGTTGTTGTGCCATCGCAGCCGGTGTCAGAGATGAATGTCTCTTCCTGACTTATTTGCCCTAGGCCATGCACACTGCAGTCATTCAGTCATTACAATATTATCTTCTTTAGTAAATCTTCCAATAGGTTATACTACAGGTTAATGCAACACAGGAGGAATGTACCTTGTGAGGGATCTGGAGGTAATACGTCAGGACATGGTTACCCGTGTCCTGTTGACCGGGGCCCGTAGGTCGAGGGGCTAAGCTTCAGGGCCTGGGACGGGCGGTACAGGTCTTCCTGCCTTGTTAGAAGTTGTTATGGATGTTCCGCTGTGTGTTGTCGAAGTGTTGGGTGTCCTGATTGTACAGGGCCATAAGTCTAAGATGGTCCGGTGGGTTGTGGGGTTTACGAGGGGGCGCGTGTGTTCAGGCAGAGGTTTACTGCTGTGCTGTAAATAATGCAGGTGGCGGGCCGCGGCCTTGGGTGCTGCAGAGGGGGCTACAAATCTTTGAAGCAGCTCCAGTCTGGTTGGGGGAGGTGGAGTAGCGCAGAGCGGGCCTCTGCTCTCATGTCTTGGCAGCCTTCGCAGGGTGGGAGGGGGAATGGCCTTGCACGCATTCACAAAGGTATCTCCCTCGTGTGTTGCCGATTTTAGGCAAAGACATCACAAACATTTGAACACTCTCTATAATACTTATTCGAGTCACTTTAAAACATGCATTTAAACTTTACTGGATGTGTCTTGATTATACCCAGTCCGAGCACCGTATTCGTACACTATGTTTTAACAGCTACAGTATTTTAGTTACATGCATATACATTTGCAGTAAATGAGGTAGTAGTCGGGTTGGTGGAGTACATAGAAAATGACCCGCCACTGTACGCGACGGTGGTGGCACATAAGGGGCTTAGACATACACACATGACGAGTGCATTCTCGCGCATCCTTCACATGAGTCCATAGTATAGTTACATTCGTCTTCTCGTGTACTCTAGCAGCATTAGCTTGGTTATGGCGCAAAACCATGGAGGGTAGGTTTCCCAGTGATACACGTAACAAACAGATCCCTGGAGCGCTCCTTATTATTAGCACCCAACTGCAATGGTGTGGGCTCGCCATTGCTTATATCATGGAAGCATGCTTTCTTATGTTTATACATTTTACAGGCTTTTGTAATATAAGAGATTTTGTGGAAGAAAGCATACTTTGCGAGTGGTCTTGACATTAATATATAAAGACTGTCTGCCATCTGATGACCATTTAACCGTTCTTTTCATTGTCCAGGCCTGCTGGCCGGGTCATGCTGGGGGCGATGATACACTACGGGAGGTGAACTGATACAATGTTAGTGTATTACGCTAGCTCATGTCCGTCTTGTTCGTGGGAACGTGCTCGCAGCGGATCTGCCAGGGTGCTGCGGCGACAGGGATGACTGAGACTCTCCAAGGGTGGGGGCCGCGCTACAGTGCGCTGAGCTCACACCATCTTTACCGGACAAAATGGTTTCTGGGCCTAGCTAAATTTGAATACATGTGGGCAATCAATACGTGTGGGTAATCAATGCGTGTGGGCAATGTCCCCAGCGGGTGAACCCTCCACCACCTGGGCCCGGGTGGCATGAGGGGACGCCCAATGAGCCATTGCCCTCACCTGGGGAGAGAATGTAGGCGAGGGGGGGTCTCCTGGACCAGTCCTCCCCTACAACCCCTAGCACTTTTGCTGGATTTAGGACTATTAATTTCTAACCTGGATAGAGCAAGACCTTTTTCCCACTCTCTTGTGTATTGTTCTTTGATCTGAACACGGTTTCTTTTGGTTTTGGAGTCTGACAAACTCCATAGGCATCATATTTTTATATTGTGTCACACAGCACCTTAATTGCAGTGACACAGGGAAGTCTTTCAAATTTCCCAAAAGTGTTTAAATACCTTATCTTGGATAAACTACTGTTTCCAAGAACAGTGAAGTGAAATTTACTTTACTTACTTTGTAAATTTCTAGCGCCAGCACGCACTATCTTACAATAGGGTGCTAGAGGGGTTACTTAGCATCCCCTTTGTCTAGTTTCTCATGTAACATTTTTATGTTACCCTTTTTACAATTAGTGGCTGTGGTTTAATTTTTCAGACCATTGTATGTTTTTTACAGCGGGTTGCAATTGCTGCTGCAGTAAGACACTCATGGGTGCCCATTTTGTCAAAATGGCCCCGGTCTTCTTTTTTCGCCATTTCTTGTTGGAAAGATCCTTCTTGATATTTACTCTGTGCTCCAAACCAGGTTTGGTCCCTTTGTTCTTTTTTTCTTTGGCGGGATTCACTGATGAAGCCCGCCTCTGCCTCCAGCATGTCTGGCATGAGCAGAAAGTGAGTGAGCTGCCTGAAACTCCCTGTGCTTAGTCCCCTTGGTTACAGGAATGCACCCAAAGGTGAGTGGCCTGCTTTCTGCCCTTGGAGGACAGCCACCCTGCTGTGCGAGTGACAGCTAGGCTGTGAATGAATGGGAGAAACCTCCATAATAGACGAGGCTTTTGGCTTGTTAGACCGAGTCGACCACTGGAATGAAGGAATCCAAAGAAGGACTTGGAAGAGACGCCTGCTGCAACTCCTGGACCGTTGATTTGGTTGGTGAAGCCCTGCTGCAGTGCTGAAGCTCCGAATTTGCCTAGACTAGAGAAGCCCTGCAAGGATGACTTCTCCACTTGAGTTGGTGGGACCAATCAACCCCAAAGTGAACTCATCTGGACATCCTCTCAGAGCTGGCTGTACTTCCATTGCTGCTGCAGGAACCAAAGTGCCAGGGAGAGGAACACCAGGCCGAGTGCATCGCTTTTAAGTCAGACCTGAGCTCCAGGAAGATCCTCCGAACTCCCTCAAAGCAGGATTGACCAAGCCTGAGCCACGTCAGCAGAGTGCTGGACCCCAGTTGCGAGGAAAATCCGTAGTGGTAGCCGAGAGACCGCAGTGGTTCTATTTGCGAGAGACGCGAGGAGCTGAAACCGTGAAGTGCCCTGATCTGAAGTTTGCCCATTGCTGCCGCTGACCTTCCATTCGTAGTGCAGGAGTCCCCAGAAGTCCTCCCTCTTGTCCCCCGACTGAGGCCCAGGAACAGGGGACCTGCAGACCTACACAGGAACAGAAGTGCGGCTGGATCCAGTTTTCTTCTAACCAAAGGTACTGTAAACCTCTTGTTGTGTAGCCTTGCTAGTTCTCAGTTTAGACGTGTCTTGGTTGCCATTGCAGAGTTGCTTGCAGCTTTGCCTCTCACAAGCCTCCCATCTTGTGGCCCTTCAAGTAAATCTTATTTCTACAAACCTTTCTAAAAACATTGTGCAAGACTTTTACTTACCTACAAGAGGATCTTCAGCTGCCCTAGACTTGGCTCAACTAACATTGGCTGTCCTGGCTCCCTGAGAGACTTCTTACCTCTGACTTTGTGCTTTTTCCTTTCCCCCAGGAAAGTGTTAATTTACTTTGCATTGCAGGGTAAAAAAAGTACTTACCAGTTTATGAATTATTTGTTAACCTTTGTTTTATTCCCATATCTAATCCTTTACAGCAAACTCATTATTGCTCTAAATGTGCCATTGATAAATCAATGTCCACAGTGCTATTTATTTAGCTATTTAAGTCACCTGAGAGTGTAGGAAGTGTCTGTGTGCTATCCCCAATGGGTATTGGCTGATTTAGAGAAATAGTGTGTTTTGAAGTATATTTGAAGTGTTACATGTTTTGCTCGCTTCTGAAGAAGGCTTATATAACTGACTGTTACATAAATTAATAATTGTTTAATCCAGAAACCTTTAGTCTAAGTGTTTATTTGAATAATTGTCATTGTGAAATTCTGTTACAACCTTACAGCTCACATTGACCCCTCGAGATAAACCTGGCTGCTCAGCGACACTACCAACCTGTGTAGTACAGACTTATACCAAAGGTGGGGTTACCCATTGCCAGGAGGACACGGCTGGTGCAGTCTTCCACAGGGTACTGCATACATTCTTCCCTATTGTTAGGCAGAATTGCATGCAGTACTCCCTGGGACCACCACACACAATTAGGACTACAGGTGTAAGCAAGACCAACCTTCGGTATAAGTCTGTACTACACAGTTTGTTGGTAGCGAGCAGAGCAGCCAGATTTATCTCAAGAGTGAATGTGAGCAGTACAAGTAGTTACACAAAGGACCTTCAATCAGAGTGGTTCAAGTAGACACCTATACTCAAGGTTTCTTGGTAAAACACTTATTAATTTATTTACACAATCATTTGTAAAACATTGCACTAGAAGAGGGAAACTTAATATTATTAACTAATACACTTCAATACGAAACCGTAAGCTTTTCAGGCAGTTTGAGCTCCCCTGAAGTAGGTGCTAAATGGCAGTTCAGTTACTTAGCAGTGAGCAAAAAGGACAAAAGTAAGTTGAATAGATTATATGTACTTTCAAGGCAGTGTAAATAGTTTAGTTCGCCAGAATAGTTCAATTCAAGGCAATAGGCCAGGCCAAAGTCAATGGGCTAGTGTTCTGGATAGGAAGAAGCAGTTCTGATATCAAACGGTAAAGTCTTTGCGAAAGTTCTTAGCAGTAGTTTAAGCGAAAAAGAATCATATGTTGGGTCACAAGCTGATTAGGCCTACAAGTCGGCAAAGTTTCACAAACTTTCCCCGCGAGAGTGGCGTTCTCTCAATCGGGTTGGCACAGTACCTTTGTATGAAGAAACAAATGCTGCTGAAGTCGGAGTTCCTGGGAGGTCCTGCAGATCTCGCTGTTCCTGAGCCTCAGTCGTTGGGACAAAAGGGAGGACGTCAGGGGACTCCTGCACTGCACGGGATCGTTGAAGAAAGCAAACAAAATGGAGTCACTTCAGTTCCAGTAGCTGTAGATTCAAGAACACAAACTAGTGTCCCTCTCCCTGGTTAATCCTAACCAGCCTTGAGAATGGTATCCAGGTGTCTTACGAGTTGTTTGGTCCCACCAACTCAAAGGAAGAAGCCGTCCTTGAAGGAGCTTCTCTGCCGAATGGAGGATAGCAATTCGGACCTGCAGCAGGGCTTCACCAGGTAAATCAACGGTCCAGGAGTTGCAGCAGCTGTCCTCTTCCAGCTCGTCTTCGGTTCTTTCGTTCCAGTGGTTGACTCTGCCTTCCAGTCCTGGAGACTCGCTTTTTAAACAGTTTTCTCCCATTCATTCCAGCGTAGCTGTCACTCACCCAGCTGGGTGGCTGTCCTTGCTGGACAGTCAGCCAGCCAATCACGCCCGAGTGCATTTGGGTCTCCTAGGAGACTAAGCACAGGGAGTTTTGGGCACCTCCCTCACTTCCTGCCCACCCCAGACACTCAGACGCCAGAGGCGGTCTTCAGTCTTGAAGCCCGCCAAAGGCACACTAACAAAGGGGCCAAACCTGGTTTGGTGCGCAGAGACAAACCCTAGAAGGACCTTTCCAAAAATAAATGGCGGGGACCTGTTTAAACAAAGGGGCTTAAGGCGCCATCTTGAAAAACATGGCTCCCGTGATTTTTAGCTACCGGTATTCGCGGTCGGGAAAAATCATGGTAGTTCGTTGTAAAACCACTGCCGGCAGCTATTTCAATAGGAAAGGGTAGCATTTGACTACTACATGAGTATTTAGATGCAGGGGTTACTGTGTAACCCCTCCAGCACTCCATTGTAAGATGCTGTGTGCTGGGTCTATACATTTGGAAAGACTAGTAAATCAATTTCTCTTTACATTCTCTGGTTAACAGTATTTTATCCCAGAGAAGGTATTTACACCTTTGGGGAGTCTAAAAATACAACCCTGTGTCACTGCACTGAGGCTGCTGAGTAACACATGAAAATATACCTTATGGAGCTATCTTAAAACTCCAAAGTCAAAGAACACAAATGTAAAACACACATCAAAATACATGAGAGTGGGAAAAAAATGCTCACACACTTTCCAGGTAAAAAATAAAGTCCTCAAAAATCCAGCAAAGTTGCTGGGGGTCTCTAAGGTGAAGGGAATTAGCACATTTATGAGTATTCTCCCTAACACTCATGCTATTGACAAGGGAAGTATTTTATACGATTAGGATTCTGTCTTGACAGTACACCAAGTGTTAAAGTACTTACTTGCTAAAGAAGTTAGTGTAGTAACTATCTGTGCGAAGGAAGAAGCTACAAAGTGTCATTAAGTGTATGCTTACCTTTGACTTGTATTATGCCCCTCTAACTTTGAACAGTGTTTCCCATTTCTGAAAGTAATAAGTATTGGTACTGTTGTATTATTCTGAATTGAATGAGTGTAAAAGCTTACCCATACGGTCTACCTACCTTGAATAACATTGTGTTCTTCTTAAAGTGTCCAACGGGTTTTGCTTTCCCTATCTTCTTCATGCAGACCTAAAACAGTCTTGAAGTTAATACTTGTCTTGAGAGTTGCTCGAAGCCCCTCTTAAAAGTATATGGTTTCTTACTGTGAATAGCTGCTGCTCCTCTCAACTTGTAACACTGGGTTCTGCTTTCTCTGGAACTGCTCCAAGCATTTCTAAAATAGTCATAGGGTCAATTGAAATACCTTGTGTCTTCCTTAAAGTGTAATTGGATTTTGCTTTCCTTGAATTGCTTAGTGCTTTTTAGAATATTTATTAAGTGGTCATACTTGTCATTAAGTAGCCTTGCGCCCCTCCAGAAAGTAAATGAGTAACTTTATTAGCTCTGAGCTGTGTTCTTAAAAGTAATACTAGTGGTGTAACTGTATCCATTCAAGAAAGAAGAAAGTTACACCCGTTGCAAGGTATACTTGTAACAGGGTTGGTTTATTAAGTGATCTCTATAACTGAGTGTCACTGCATGACTGACAGGGTCCACTACCCTTGAATTACTGATTGTATTCAAAAGTGTATTTAACCTGTTCTTATTCCCCAACTTTAGTATGTTACTATCCTGAAGGTAGAACCTTAGGTTTGACTCACCTTGACTTGCTTTTGGTTCCTCTAAATAAGGTTATACCTTGGTTTGCATACCATAGGTATTAAGTTTTCTTTTTTTCATGATTGTGTTTATATGATGTTATAGTACTTACTTACCCCAGATTTATCTTGGCCTACTTTTATTTAAATAAACCTTTATTTTTACAATACATAGTGTCTCTGAGTTTCTTTGGACGATATGCATCGTACAAATTCTTTTACCAAGCTACAGCCTTCTCCCCCTCCTAAAATAAGCCTGGCTGTTCTATCTATGCTACCGAATGTTCTCAAGGTGATACCTCATACTAAGAGTGGATTTATGTACCGTCTCAGATATATGGTTTTATGAAGCCCTTAGTTGGACTTTAGAAAAACTGTCCTAACAGGAGAACAAGGACTACAAACTGAAATCCCTATGACTGTCATTTTTCGATTTCAGTCCTACAGGTGCTAAGTTTTGCTTTTTATTTTTTCCGCAGGACTATTTGATTGCCTTGTCCTTGCAGCAGCAGCAGCAGGGCCCTCCTGCAATGAGCGATTTGGAACTTGCCAGGCAGCTGCAGCAGGAGGAGTACCAGCACCAACAGCAGCAACAGCCGCAGTCGTCACAGGCACCACAACCATCACCAGAGCAGCAGGTACAGAAGACCTTCCTTAGATTTAGGCAAGGTAGTTGGTAAGAGGCATTTTACCACACTAAACAATCATAAGCAAACCTTCATTAACGTTACTTAACTTGTGAAATCTACTGAATTCCTGTTGGGATGGTGGGGTGGGGCATTTTCATTAACTTCAGTTTAAAGACTTGTTCACTTTTATTAACTGCTTGACCACTTTTAAAGTCTCTCTGATAGCTGATGCATGTTTCTATACCGGTGAAAGGGTGTGCCACTTATTTGAGCTAGGTTTCTCTTTTAGAATGGGACAAATACGTGGATTACATTCCCCAAATTGCCCCTTTCCCTTCTCCCGCTCACAGCTTGCACTTTGAAACAGAAAGTGGTATAGTTGGTTATTTGCTCTTTGCTTGTACATACAAATAATGCAAGTTATTAAAATGAAAACTGAATGAAATCTCTTTATTGTGATTCGGGAAGGAATACACTGAAAATCTACTATTCTAGAAAATGTGGAGACTGGTTCCACTTGACTGAAAAGAGACTGCATGGCAGGTCCCACCTATTACAAAAGCTTTAGTTCAATCGTTCTCCCCTCTTCCACCACCAGGGCTGTCTGGTATTACTGTGTAGTTTAGCTGGACCGTTTCTTTACATTGGGCAACGTTTTTGTGTGGTGTGCCGTCTTAAATTTCTGCTTGGTTAACTTGCCTGGTGCCTTTCTACCGGCCTATTGTGACAATACCCCTCATTCTCTGGGCAGTATTGGACAGAATAATAGGGCATGGCCATACAGAGAACACCTTTGGCGCATCCTGACCAGGTAGCCACAGGGATGCACACACTGGGTTATATCGCCAGTGAGGCCTTGGGTAGGGAATTATGATATTTTATTTATATTGCGCTAGTACATGGGTGTTTCAGAGCGCGACCAGACGAAGGGAGGGGAACAAGGGAGAAACGAAAACAAATATCTTACTACGCCCAGTGACATTGAGAATGTGCAAGTGCATGGGGAAGGGAAAAGGGGGAAAGTGCATGGAAGGGGGGAGACATTGGAAAGTGCGGAGCATAGGCGAGAGCAGAATAAATAATAAGTCAAATAAATAAATAAAGGTGATAAACAGTGGTAGTGCAGCCTGTAAGTGGTAAAGTGCTAGGTTAGTCAGATAGGGTGTATCTGATAAGTGCAGAAGAGGAGTGGGTGGGGCACTGTATTGGTACAGATACAGGCCCCTGTGCAAGGGGTGGGCCGGAGGAAGTGCAGGAGGGTGGCAGGTATCTGGGCCCGAAGGACAGAGGGTGGCCAGGTGCACCGTGGCGAGAGAGAAAGCAGATCAGCAGGGGAGAAGAGGGGCAAAGGCAGAGGCGAAGAGGAAGGTCTTGAGGAGCTTCTGGAACCAAAGTTCTCAAGTTTCAAGGTGGCAGGGAGGCAGTTCCAAAGGGAGGCCCCAGCCGAAGACAGAGAACTACCCCCAGCTTGTTTCTTTGAAAAACGACTGACCCTGAGGGAGTTAGAGGTAGAGGAGCGAAGGGCTCGAGAAGAGAGGTATTTATGGAGGGATAGTTGAAGGTATTTTGCACCCAGGACCCAGAAACCCTTGTGGACAATGCAAAGGGTTTTAAATGTAATCCTTGCATCCACTGGGAGCCAATGAAGGGATTTCAGAGCTGGAGAGATACGATCCCGGGGCTTGAGGCCAAGGACAAGTCTTGCAGTCCTGTTCTGGATTAGTTGTAAAGGCCGGAGAGTGGAGGCAGGTAGATTTAGAAAGAGGCTGTTTCAGTAGTCCAACCCGGAGAGAACCCGAGCTTTGGAGACAGTAAGCTTCTGAGGGAAGGAAAGGAAGGTAAGAGTACCTCTAAGGAGGTGCATTAAGAAGTTTGACTTTTTAAAGACGTCAGAGATGTGTCCGGAGAAGGAAAGTGTGGAGTCAAATATGACCAAGAGGTTCTTAGCCTCACATGTAGGGGCAGGAGGAGGGCCAAGGGAGGCCGGCCAGAGAGTGAGGGGAAAGGATGGGGAAGGTGTACCAATGAGGAGGATCTCATTCTTGTTGGCATTTAAACAACGATCATTGGCGGCACACCAATTTTGAATGGCGACTAGGCAGTCAGAGACGATGGAAGGAGAGGAGGTGGCTGAAGGAAGCCAGAAAATGAGTTGGGCGTCATCAGCCTAGCACTGGAAATTTGAGCAGAAAATGGAAATGCAGTAGGCGAGAGTTGCAAGGTATTGGTTGAAAAGCCAGGGCGAGAGGTTAGACCCCGGGGGAACACCACAGGTAGAGAGGGAGATAGAAGATAGGAAGGACCCAAGTTGTACCTGGGAGGGTCGATCAGAGAGGAAAGAGGTCAGCCAGGCCAGAGCCTGATCGGTGATACCCAGGTTGTCACGGAGACTATTGAGCATGGTGGTATGGTTGACCATTTCAAAAGCAGAGGAGAGATCAAGTAGGATGAGGACAGAGTTAATGTTAGTCAAGGTTGGAGAGCAGGTCTTCACGGATGTTCAGGAGAGCAGTTTCCGTGCTTCTGGCAGCCCTGAAGCCAGATTGGTGGTCATGGAGAGAGCCAACATAATCAGAATGAAGGTTAAGCTGAGAGATGGCAAGCTTTTCCAGGAGTTGACCCAAAAAGGGAGTAATGGAAATTGGGCGATAGTTAGCCGGACAGGAAGGATCAGCTGTGGGTTTCTTGGAGAGGATGCATAAGGGAGTGCTTCAAAGGGGAGGGGAAAGATCCCGAGGCAAAGGAGAGGTTGCAGAAATCGCCAAGGGCCGTAGCAAGGGTATCGATGTGGTCCTTAATGGTTTTAGAGGAACAGGGATGGACCTGTTTTGATGAGGCTTTCATAGATCAGACTTGGCTAGTGACCTCATCAGGGGAGAAAAGAGGAAAGGAGGAGAAAGAGGGAGGGGGGTAGCTGAAGGTGGGTCAGCAAGCATAGAAGGAGAGGGGAGAGGAGCGGTAGTGGAAGAGAGTGTGGACAAGATGTCATGGGTTTTAGAGATAAAGTGTGAGGCGAGAGGAGGGGTGGATACTGCAGCAGGGTTGGCCAGCTCCTTGCAGATTTTAAAGAGTTCGGCCGAGTTGTTACTCGCTTCTTGGTGCGTACAGAGAGTCGGTATTGCCTTTGGAGCAGGCGGCAGGCCAGTTTGTCAGAGGATGAGCAAGAAGACCTCCATTTCCTCTCGTCCGCCCTGCACTTAGGTTTAAGTCTATCTAGGTCAGAGTCATACCAAGAATTGCACTTGACTTTGGACTTCAAACGGATCCTCATGACAGCGGCAAGAGCATCAAGAGTAGCAGAAATAGAGAAGTAGAGCAGAGACAGGGCCGTGTCAGCGTGTGAGTCAGCCTGGGGTGAAGGCGGGGTGAGAAGGTGGCAGCGAAAGCCTCGAATGACACGCGCTTCCTGGGCCGGATGACCGAGAGGGTGGGTGGCAATCATGGGGTAGGCTTGGTTTGAGGAGAGGAGATGGAAATACGAGAGTAGAGGACGCAGTGATCACTCCAGGAGAGAGGAGTGGTGAAGGGAGTAGAAAGGGGGGGAGGCCAGAGGAGATCAAGACATCAAGTGTGCGACCAGCAGAGTGAGTCGGGCCATAGGGGAGGATAGAGAGGGAGAGTGAATCGCAGAGGTCGTGAAAGAGAGCAGATGAGGAACAGGGAGAATCAAGGTCTATGTTGAGGTCACCAAGGAGGACGAGTTAAGTGGTAGAGGCCAGGAGGGCGGAGGAGAGGTCTGCCCACTCAGAGAGAAAAGAGATGATTTTACCAGGGGGCCGGTAGAGAGTAGCAACAGTAAGAGAGTGGCTAGGAGAGGGAGAGAGCCTACAGACAAGGCATTCGAAGGAGGAGTAGGTCTGAGTGGGGGGTAATGGAGGCAGGAATCCACTCGGGGAAGATCAGCGCTACACCCCCTTCAGGCCGGGTGGGTCTGGGGGCGGAGAGGATTTTGTAGCCGTTGGGAAGGAGAAGTGTCAAAGCTTCTGACAGAGCTGCACGTGAACCATGTCTCAGTAAGACCAAGGACATCAAGGTCAAGTTCTTCTAGGAAGTGGCAGATGTCAGAGGAGTGTTTGACAGCAGAGCGAGAGTTGAGAGTGGCAAGATCAATACGGTTGCCAGCCTTAAAGACCTTCCGGGGAGGGGCACAAATCAGAGGTACGTCCTGCAGAGGTGTGGAGGGAGCATGAGATGGGGCAGAGGAGGAAGGAGAAAAGGACAAGGTAGCCAAGGGAGGAGAGTAGGGGACAGCTGGAGATGAGGGGAAGTTGATGAGGCGAGGTAACCGCCTATCAAAGAGAAGGAGATTTGCCTTGGGGCCTTGCACCATGACAGCGCCATTTATGTATTGCTCTGAAAGGTAGGGCAGGGGGGACCAGGAGGGTAAAAATAAAGGACAGGGAACTCACTGCGTCACTGTTAAGGATTTTGATCCTAATAGCAGGGTAAATGATGGATTAATGGTGGCTTGTAATGATACTAGACAATACTGATGCTGCTGCTTGTCGGGGTTTTTGGTGCCTCTGTAGTTTAGCTCATCTGAAGATCCTTAAGCAGGATCTTCAGGAGATATAGCTATTGAGGATATGAATCTTTTCAATTCCTCTCCTGAAACCTTTGCAACCTTCCTGGCTAGGTGGCAAATCTAAAATGGTGTTTAAGTACTGGTTTGCTTGCTGCCCAGTGCACCCCAATCGAAATGAGTACAGCAGGGGAATGAGACTAAAACGAGCTCACACCAAAGTTCGAATCAATTATTTATTTATTTTATTGTTATAGTTGTCTTAAATTCAAAGAACCTTTACAACTGTTACAAATTATCTTTTACATAAAACAAGCGTACAAATGCCTTCATCAACAATCCTATTTCATACAATCCACTATACATACAATCATTTACTATTCGTATTCATCAATTCATATTAATTCTAAAATATTCATACCGAAATTCATTTCCTATCACTTTTCAATTCTTCTTGGTAGACATTTTGTTCACACACAAGTTCATCTACACTAGAGGTTACTAACCATACTATCAATTCCATGATTTTACATACTTTCGTACACATTCTTATAACTAGATATTTACCATGACTATCAGACAGATATTATAAAGTGCAATGTGCTAAATATCACTGTGAATTAGATCACTTTTCTTGTATTCAAAAATTATTTCACCTGTTATCCACACCTTATACAAAGCAATGATCATTGATTCAGTAGATGAATTTAAGCAATAGTTCCAGAAATGTACTGTGGGGATACTCTCGTATTGGTGCACATACCGCACATATGTGCACTTATGTATTGACGCTAAAACAGGACACTTAGTTAAAATGTGTTCAACTCTCTCTAGATTTTCTACCACATTGCAGATCCGGCAGTATCGTTGATTTATTGATTAATTTCCATTGTGAGCCATGAGTCGCCCTAACTGGCAATTGATTGGTTCTCATTAATAACTGGAATCTGCGAACTTCAGGGTTAGGGCAACGTATTAATACATTTGAGGAAAGCAATATATATGAACGATTCCAGCTAATTGAGGATAGTTATGGAGTTTGCTCATATAAATAAAGTTGTTTTCCCAGTCTTTTTTCTGCACTTTTTTAAAAATGCAGTTTTGACAGTACTATACCGGGCACAGTACGAACAATCAGTTGACCAATTTAATTCAGTGTATACCTCTCTACACATGTCATCATATCTGTTGGTAACTTTGATTTTCTTAAATTGAATTAGGTTTTTCCCAATGATAAGTACCATGTGAGTCACCGGGTGGCAACAAGCCTTCAAAGGGAGTAGACCTCTTTGCTGAAGAATAAAGGCTTTTAGGGATACCAATCCAAATTCCACTCTGGTGTACTGTACAGGACTGGATGGCAGAAGCCAATTACAGTTCGCCAGAAGTAACCCTCTATTTTGTCTAACCATGATACGTTTTTGAAAGCGCTTCTGACCCATAGGCAATCACGGGAACAAGCCATTGCATATATTGCATCATTATACCCTTTAGGGAATGACCTGCATAATTTGATACAAAACTTTACACAAGCGTTATTTGTTTGGCTCGTTGTGTCTTGCTATCAATTAAGGCCTGATATCCAATTCTGCTATTCACAATCACTCCCAAATACTTATAGGACTCCGTATCTTCAATGGTTCCCCAACTTAATACAAATTTGCATCTGTTGACCTTCCTAGACCAAAGAGCATTATTTGAAATTGTTTTAAATTGGTGCTCAAACTGTGTTCAATGGGAAAACATCCCAACTCCTCTGAGATTGTTTTCATTCCTTTGAATGTATGATCAACAATAACTAGGTCACCCGCATATAATAATGCTGTGACCCTGGTCGTTCCAAATTTAATTGGGCATTTAGCATGTTTTTCAAGTCGTCTTATAAGAAATGCTAAGTAAAGATTAAATAACTGGGTGGCCAGCAAGCATCCTTGTTTGACTCCTTTGTTAATTCGAAACAGTCTTGACAGTCACCCTTCGTTGTCCAGCCGGATCTGTGCTGTATCTCCAATAAGCACTTCGGGCACTTCATTTTTGACAGTATCTCCCATAACTTTGTACGGCAGACACTATCAAAAGCGGAGCTAAAATCAGTGAATGTAACTGTTAGGCAAGATTGTATGCAGTATGCAGTTAGGTGCACTACAACAACCCTGGCCTCCTGGCAATAGGAACCCAATCTTTGGTATAAGTCTGTACTACACAGGTTGGTATCGTGATGAGCAGCCAGACTTATCTCAAGAGTAGTCAATGTGAGCTGTAGGGGAGTTACACAGCGATTCACAGTGACAAGGTTTCTTGATTAAATAATTATTAATTTAATAGTCAGTTAGAGTAAGCCTTCTTCAGAAGGGAGAAATATAAAGCAACACACAAATACACTTCAGAAATACACTCTTAGTCTTCTAAATCAGTAAGTACCCTTTTGGACGACCCACAGACACTACCTACACCCCCCAGGTGACTTCAATAGTTAGGTGCTGGGGACATTAATATGTCACTGTTTGCACTTAGAATACTCTTAGGAATAGGTCGAAGGGAAAGGTTATTAGAACAGAACAAGAGATCACACACATATTCTGGAGCAGGTAAGTACTTTTGGTAACCCCCAATGCAAAGTTAGTTAAACCCTTCCTGGAAGGAAGACACAAAAAATCAGCAGAGGAGAGAAGAGTAATTCAGGGAGCCAGGCCAGCCAATGTTAAGTTAGTAAAAGTCAAGGTGAGCTGAAGCACTTCTTGCAGGTAAGTAAAAGTCTTGCACAATGTTTTAGAAGTCTTTGTAGAATAAGAAGAAATCAAAGTAGGGCCACAAGGTGATTAGGCTTGTGAGATAAAGAAGCTGTTAGCAACTCTACAGATGCAACCAAGACAAGTCTCCAACGAGGACAAGTGAGGTTACACAACAAGATGTAAGTTCTCTTAGACTGTACAGTACCTTTAGATTGAAGAAAAGAGCAGCAAAAGACTTCTGTGCCTATGCAGCTCTGCAGATCCTGGTGTTCATGTGCCTCAGTAATGGGGACAAGAGGGAGGACTTCCGGGGACTGCTGCACTGCAATGGGACGGTCACTGACCGCAACCGGCAATCTTCAAACAAGTGGTACTTTGGTGTTTCAGCTCCTAGCATCTACCGCAAATAGCAACACTGCAGTTCCTGGCTGTCGAGATGGCCTTTCCTTGCTTCAATGGGTCCAGCACTCTGTTGAGGTGGCTCAGGCTTGGTCAGTCCTGCAACAGGGAAGTCCGGAGGATCTTCCTGGCGCTCAGGTCGACTTAAAAGCAACGCAACAATCTGGTGTTCCTCTCCCTGGCTCTTCGGTTCCAGCAGCAACTGCAGTGGAAATGCAACCAGCTTCGAGAGGATGTCCAGACGGGCTTACTTGGTCACACCAATTCAAAGGGAGAAGTCGTCCTTGTAGGGCTTCTCTAGTCAAGGCGAATTCAGAGCTTCAGCACAGCAGCAGTGCTTTTTTTTTATTTTTTTTTTTTTTATTTGTTTTGGCACAAGCCTTTACAAAATAATAAAATTATAAAATTTGCATGTGCATTTCATTGTTATCCACCAACCCTGCTAAATGTTCCTAATTTTTGCTGGTTCCAAATTTACAAATACTTCTACTTTACTTTATATTAGATTGTCAGGCCACTTTCCATTATGACCTGGGTTGCTGCAAACATCAATGCAGCGTTGGTGCCCGAGATGATTCTATCCCAGAGGAAGTCTGTAACTATGTCTTCCTCCCTCCGCACGAGATCTCTAAAAAGTCTAAATCGTAGTGGCCATGTGCCTTCACAATCCATTAGTACATGTCTTAGTGTTTGTTTGGCAGGGTTTTCACAGACTGAGCATAGTTTTTTTGCCATGTCTCCTTGGTTGCGTTTCACTAGAACAGCACCACAATGGACAAGGTTCAGTCTCATTCTAAGGACGTCTGAACGCAGTTTCCTATTGGGAGACTTCAGGAGATATCGGGAGAGACACCCGAGTTTCTTTTCTCCTTTCAAGAAGGTGTTTTGTGTTGGGTCTTCTCTTACTTTTTCTACCGTTTTAATCCAGTCCCATTGTTCGAGTCTTTTTTTTACTTTAAGTGGATTTAGAGCCAAGATCTCTTCGTTTAGAACTACTGCATCCAGTCTTTCCATCGTTTTCTCTTCCAATGAGGCGAGGATGGTTGATCTCTTTTGTAGAGCTTCATGTCTTAGATCTCCATACATTTTCGAGTCTTTACTCGTTATTATTTCTCGATATAATGATATGAGCTTCCAGTCTGCCATACAGTTCAGTGATTTTAGACCTAATTCAAATCTCAGACTTTTTAAAGAGGCACAATTTGGGAGGCCCAGAGCTTTTTTCCATAGATGGCCCTCAAAGTTGTCCCAGTTTGTAAACCAGAGATCCGGCTTTGCTTCTAAGCCATATAGGATGACTGGTACCACTTTGGCTAGATAGAACTTCACCAATGGGAGAATGGAGAACTTGCAAAATGTATAGTTTAGCTTGATCATTTGTGATGTGAATTGTTTGACTTTCGCCCTGATTTCGTTTTCTGCTTTGTATATTGCTAGATGAGCATGGATGTTATATCCCAGGTATTTTATGGTTTCAACGCTTCTTATCTGTTCTCCTCCCATGTTCCAGTTTCTGCATTTCGTTTTTGATAGTGGATGTTTAAAGATCAAAATGTTTGATTTGGCTGGATTAACTGTCAATTTATTTAGTTCCACATATTCATTCATTTTATCAAGTAGATGCTGTAAACCGACCGGTGTTCTGTCGAGGAGAACTATATCGTCTGCATATGCAAGCCAACAGATCTTCCTACCATTTAACATTGGGCTTAACAAAGCAGATGATTGCAAAAAAGGGCCCATATCTGCCAAGAACAGATTGAAGAACAGAGGCGCTCCCAGGCAGCCTTGTCTTACCCCTCTATTCACCTCAACCAGTTTTGAGAGATGTCCCATTGCATCAAGCCGTATTCTCAAATTAGTATCTTTATATAGCTCCACTAGAATTAATAATAGTGGTTCTGGCATTCCCCATTTTCGGAGTTTTTCCCAAAGTAGTACTCGTTCTACCTGATCAAATGCTTTGGAAAGGTCTATCCAAGCTCCATACATTATTTGTTTTTTTCCCCCTCTTTTTTGTTCGTTTAGGATTTTTAGGATCAGGCCATTAATGGATGTTGAGTGGCCTTTGCGGAACCCTGTTTGATAGCGTGATAAAATATTGGACTCTTCAACCCATTTCATGATGTGATTCAGTAGAAGTTTCATGAAGATTTTACTTTCAATGTCCAGCAGTGCTATTGGTCTGTAGTTACTTGCTATTCTCCGATCCCCAGTTTTAAAAAAGGGTACTATGAGAGCCGTTTTCCAAGAAGCTGGGAATGTTCGTTGTTTTAGTATTTCCTTGAAGAGAGTGGATAAAAGTTTTGACCACAGCACTGGTTCATTTCTCAATGCCTGGTAAGTCAGGCCATTTAGTCCCGAAGCTTTAGATGTTGATGAGTTGGCTATGATTTCGAGTATATCCTCCTCCTTAAAGTTTAGTTGCCAGTGGATATCTTTTTTTGTTTTTGAATTCGCAGTTGATTTTACTCTTGAATGTTTCTGTCAGATATCTCGCCCAATTATCTTCTGACACTAGATTACATAATGATTGTGTCTGGTCCCCTTCGAATTTGTTCAATATTTCCCAGAAGTTCTTGCTGTTTCTCTCTCTAAGGGTGCTAAGTATATGCTCGCCATCTGTTTGCATCCGATGGGCTTTGTGCGAAATTGACCATGATTTATAATTTGCTTTTTGATTTCTTATCTCCATTTTCATTTTCCAAATGAGTATCCTGCTCTTTTTATATCTCTTAGAGCTTTTCTATGCTCTCTTTTTTTTCTTTGTGTGAGTTCATCGAAGGCATGAAGATGTTTCTGTTTGGTTTCTCCCGCTAAATATTTGGGCGTTGGAGTTGTCCATAGAAAATTGGTAAATCGTTCTGGGTCACATTGCGTTTTCCAAAAATGTTCGGGGAGCCCTTTAAGTTTTCCATTTAGTTTGATTCCCCCATATTTATATTTTGTAACTCTTGAGTTTTCCTTTTTTACCTTCTAGCAGCTGAAGTTTTCTTTCAGCCTCCGTTATTATAATATTTTCAAATGACAGCTCCAATCTACTGTGATCACTGCCTAACTCCTGTTTTATTTTTAGAGTAGAAGGCAAAGCATGTAGGGTTTTTGAAACGAAAATATAGTCTATGGCGGAGGATGTATTCCCTCTTCTCCAGGTTGTGTATGGTTCTTGGTCGCCTTCTTGTGTGCACATTACCATGTGAAGATCCCATTCTTCCATAAATTCCTGCCACTTTTTCCCCTGACTGATTTTCCCTTGAGACATTCGATTTAAGCCTCCTTTTTGGGGATGTAGGCAGTTTGCATTAAAATCTCCTGCCATCACGATTTTACAAGCGGCTAAGGTTGTTTTTAGTAGTTCGAATAGTGCTGCTAGGTTTTCTAAGAAGCAATTTAGTTTCGATGTTGCAGGGTTCCAGTAAATATTTACAAAGACCCAAGTTGTAATAGTTTCTTGTAGTTTTACTTCGGCTCTACATGCTTGGATACCCTGGGGATTTTTCCATATTTCTGTGACATTTTTAAAAATTTGATTTTTTAGTGCTATCAATAGTCCTCCTGAGGGACGTCCTAGTGGTTTTTGCGCAGCTGATAGACAGTAAACTGTGTATCCTTCAATATTTAGTGGGTTTACCAGCCAGGTTTCTTGCAATAGAACTACATCTCCCTGGCTAAATAGATGTGATCGTGTTTCTTTGCTTCTAATGACACTTGAGCCCCTTGTATTCCAACTAAAAATATTTACATTGTTCCTTCTAAAGACGCTGTGTGCCTAGGCCCAGTTTCTGTAATACTTCTGTCAGTATTTCTGGGAGGAGCAAAAGAGTGTTGTCTTTTTCTTTGAGATCTTTTTCTGAATTTCCTTTCTTTGTAGGAATCGCCTCATTTTGGGGTATTTTTCCTTTGGTTGATTGTATTGGGTTGTATTGTTTACTCATAACATTGTTTTCCTTGTCACTGCATGAGACCTCTAGCCCGTAGGATTCTAGTTCAACTGAGTTTTGTAGAATATCATTTTTTGCATTCTTAGAGGACAAGAGGAGTTCAACCAAAAATGGATCAGTTGACAGTGGGAATTTCACGCTCTCGATGTCTTTAGATTTGAAGGAGTGAAGATTTGCAGTTTTTTGTATTATGTCTAAAATCACTCCCCGATTGAAAGCTTTGTGGCGTCCCTGATTTGATCGTAGTCTCAACCATACCCTATGGATTTTGTTTTCCAACGTTGTATTTTGGATTGGTTGATCACATGTTACCGAGGAGTATTGGGACCCTATTTTATTTTCCTCGTGATGTGTAAGAATGTCAAGCCTAACAAATTTTCCTTCTCCATTTTGAATTTTAATATCATTTCCTTCGGGTATGTTTTTTCCCATCGTATTTGTTGAGGCCGATGACTTAGGAAGATTTGATCTAGGATCCTTGATGGCCACTTGCTTCTTTGATAAGAAAATTGGGGCAATTTTTATGTTTTCATATTGATCTATAGCAGTAGTTTTGCTAACAGCTTTATTTTTTCCAGGCTGGAGGTTTTTTTTTAATGAAGATAGGAGCCCATTTAACTGCTTTTGTTATAGTCTCTTTTTGGTGTTGTGTATCTAAGTTATTTTTTACTGGTAATTTCTCCAGGTTTAGTTGCTGTTTCAATTCCTTTTCATCCTCTGTGATTTTCTTTTTTAGGTTGTCTTTTTGCCCTATCTCCTCCTCTGTTTGCAAACCAATACTTGCTTTTGTTATTAAGGCTATGTCATCCAATTGTTTTTCTTCAATCGTTTTGGTTTTTGCAGAGACTTCAGTCCTACTTTTCTGATTCCCCTTTTCCATATTTGTTTTTTTTTTTTTTTTTGAGCCGTTGTAAGGGGCTTTAGGATCTTCTAGAATGCTTTCTTGTTCTTCACTGTACCTAGTTGATCGCATTTGTTCTTGTGCGTTTCCTTTCTCTTTTCTGTTTCTGTTATGGTTTATTCCTTTATTATGTTTCCTTTTTCCTCTTGGTTGTGTGGATTTGGATCTCTCTCTCTTTGCAAGGCGATTCCTTCTTTTTCTTCTCCCTCTTGATGTTTGTTCTCCTAGTTCTTGCCATTCTTGCATTTGTCCCGTTTGAATGCTTTTTTGATTTTCAAATCCTTCTTTTTTTTTTTGCGGGTTTTTTCCAACTTCTGCGTCTTCCTCTAGTACCGTTGCAAGTCTTAGAAATTCTTCCATTATGGATTCTGAAAGTGGTGAATCATCAAGTGAGTATTCCTGAATTTTTTGTGGAGTTTTTTCTTTTTGGGTTGGGAACGAATGTCCTTTCAAAGTTAATAGAACCTCTTGTAGCAGTCTATTGTTTTGTTTTCCAGTTTCATTTGTTTCCTTCAATGATTGCTGGATGGATGCGATATTGAGTCCTTGCTTTATAGTCTCGAGGTTTAAGGCCTGAATTTGGGTGCTTAATTTTGTATTAATAGCATTCCCCAAACCCAATAGAGTGGAGTCGCAGAGGTTTTGCGATTGAACCTCTCCTTTTAACATCTCAAAGACTGAGACCAATGAGCTAAGAACAAAATTCAGGGCTTTCAGTGTATCTGCATTTACGTTTGTTTGTGCTTTCTCCTCGTTTTTTGTGTCTGTTTCCCTTTGTCCCTGAAAAAGCTGTGTGACATTTGTTGTTAGCTGTGAGCTTTCAGGGATTGGAGAAGGCACTTTATCCTCCTCCTGGCATACGGGGCCTTCTTTTTCCAGATTTGTTGATATCGTGTGTATTTCTGTGCTAGACGTGGGGGTTTGTGGGTTCCTTGGGTCTTCCCAAAGAATGAGTGATTCACCTTCAATGTCACTATGGCTTTTATGTCGCTTTTTCCCAAAAAAGTTTTCTATTTTACTTTGCATCCTTTTTGTTGTGATGGTGTATTCCAATCCCCGCTTCCAATTTTGCATTATAGCGACATGTAGATTTTTCTCTGTTGGACTTTTTACTGGTGTGCTATGTTTTCCTTCAGCATGTACCAGTGCTCGGATTTGCAACGGGGTGTTTAAATTTACATTCTCCTGAGCATGTTGAATAGTTGGTGTGCTTGCTATGTCGTTTTGGTTTAAATAAGATCCATCCCCTGCCCCTTCCATTTCTTTTGTACTGCGTAGTCTCATTCAACTTATTGTTTAGTTGATAGCCAATCCGTAGTGTGTATATTGTTTGTCAAAGTGGAGTTTAAGCAGAGTGTACCAAAGAATATTTCATAAAACTTAAAAAGATTAGAGACTTTCTACGAACAGGGGCACTTGCTGCTAAGGATTTTTATATCTTGATAGTATCTTAAATATATCTTATCGGGGATCAAAGATGTGTTTTTTGTTGCGAAACCTGTTTTGCGATCCTAACGTGATCAAAGGAAGTAATATCCCGCAGTTTCACGTAGGGTTTTGGGTGTATTATAGTAATTAGATCATATGGTGTGGGATCTTACCTCACTACCACCTCATATGATGCTAGGTTAAACAGGTTCCGTCTCGGTTCCGATGTTAGAATGCGGCACACTCGCGCAACAGCCAGCGCCCTTGACCCCGCCGGGCTTAACGCCGCAAGGGTGGTTGGCTCTGTGCTTTGTAGCTGGTAAGGTCACGTGATGAGTCAAGTGTGCTGGCCGGGTCCCGCCTCCTCCAGGAAGCGACCTCACGCGAGCAAAAGCACCTGGATGGCTCGCAGTTTCTGCAAAATGCAGATTAGATAAACGTTCGTTTTCAGCTAAGTGAAAGCAGGTTTTCAGGCAGCAGTATTCGCCGCTCGGCTGGTTGGCTCTGTGCTTTGTAGCTGGTAAGGTCACGTGATGAGTCACGTGTGCTGGCCGGGTCCCGCCTCCTCCAGGAAGCGACCTCACGCGAGCAAAAGCACCTGGATGGCTCGCAGTTTCTGCAAAATGCAGATTAGATAAACGTTCGTTTTCAGCTAAGTGAAAGCAGGTTTTCAGGCAGCAGTATTCGCCGCTCGGCTCGTTGGCTCTTTGCTTTGTAGCTGGTAAGGTCACGTGATGAGTCACGTGTGCTGGCCGGGTCCCGCCTCCTCCAGGAAGCGACCTCACGCGAGCAAAAGCACCTGGATGGCTCGCAGTTTCTGCTAAATGCAGATTAGATAAACGTTCGTTTTCAGCTAAGTGAAAGCAGGTTTTCAGGCAGCAGTATTCCAGGGCTTCACCGGGCAAACAAACCGTCCAGGGGTTGCAGCAGGAGTCTCTTCCAAGTTCTTCGGATTCCTTCGTCCAGTGGTCGACTCTGCCTTGCCTCACCTTTTTATGCAGGTTTCTCCCATTCATTCCAGCCTAGCTGTTAATCGCACAGCAGGGGGGCTGTCCTTGCTGGACAGCCAGCTGGCCAATCACCTTTGGGTGCATTCCTGTAACCAAGGGCATTAAGCACTGGGTGTTTGGGGCACCTCCCTCACTTCCTGCCCCTGCCATACATACTGGTGCCAGAGGCGGGCTTCACTTGTGAATCCCGCCAAAAAGAAAACAAACAGAGAGACCAAACCTTTCCAACAGAAAATGGCAAAAAAAGGCAATTTTGACAAAATGGGCACACAGGGATGCCTTACCGTGGCTGCGAGCACAGCTCGCGGTAAAAACATACAATGGTAGTAAAAAGTAAAATACTGCCACCAGACATTAACTGTAGAAAGGGAAACAAAAAATGTTACATGAGAAACTAGACAAAGGGGATACTAAGTAACCCCTCCAGCGCCCTATTGTAAGATAGTGTGTGCTGGGTCTAGAAAGGTAAGTCAATGTCACTTCACTGCTCTTGGAAACAGTTGTTTTACCAAGAGAATTTATTTAAACCTTTGGGAAATCCAAGCGACTTGGAGAGCCCTGAAGATGCTGTTTGACACAATGTAAATATGATGCCTCTAGAGTTTGTCAGACTCCTAAGTTAAAAAGAACACAGAAATTAAATCACATTAAATTTACATGAGAGATAAAAAGTCCTAAAGTCCAGCAAACGAGCTGGGGGTCTCTAAGGTAGAAGGGAATTAGCACATTTCTATCAGTGACTTTGTTAGGGGTTTTTCTTAAAGTCTGAGACAAGACTTTAGAAATCCCACCTTGGATAAATGGGGTTACACCCCTTAGCTTTCACCTGAACCACCCAAAGGTTTGGTAACAATGGATGAGCAGCCAGGCTTAGTCTAGGGAGGGATGAGGGCTGTAGTGAGGCACACAGTACTTAGAGCATACACTTTGTTCAAGGAAACACTCACTAGAATTTATATTCAAATAAGTATTTATTTTATATACGCTTTAACTATTTAAGTAGTATTGTACCTTCAGTTTTAAAACAAGTTAAAACCTTACACAAATACAACATTTAAGAAAATTCTTAAAAATGTATATGAATTAAAAATGAACATAACAATTAACCATATTTAAAATTCATCTAATTTCAGAATAATAAAAAGAGGAGAGGAAAGTAAACACTGTTTATCAATTAAAACCAAGTATTTGTTGACCTAAGTACTTAAAATACATTTTGTTTACTTTAAATTCATTTCGACCTTATTCCACCAAATTAATCAATGATAAAACTGGCCTACTCAAATAATATGGGAGCTTTCACCAAAACAAATTCGATGTAACCTTTCCTGAATTGCATCCATACAATTGTATGAATGTTTTAAAACAAGTTGCTCATGTGGTCAATGCTTCGCAGTATAGGAATTAATGTTGAATAGTTTCCCTAGCAGCGAAACAATATCTACAACCGTCAGACATGTATCCTTCTTTTTTCCATTTAACATTATTTGCCATAGTGGGCAAAATATCCAGCCTGAATCTGAACAGTGTATAATCAACTTTCCATGAGGGCATACGTATTATGACACAGTAGCATTAAATACAGAATACATGCAATATCCAGAGGATATAAAGATACTTTAGAACAGTTGTAAGGTAATACAAAAGTAGTAGAAACATCTGAAGCAAGTATGTAAACTGTAGACCAATTTGTATAACTTTAGTTAACCCCTACTTAACCAATTTTAAGAAGTCCATCCCTATCCTAGGTAAGTTCCACAAAGTCAAGGGGGCTAGTGGGGGTTCAGTTACTAAGGGCAGAGGAAGAAAATCAGGTAGCAGCAGACAAACAGATTCTCTGATTTCTTCAAGTTTACAGGTGAGTATCAGTTGGGTTTCTGTGGGAAAGAGCATAAAGGGTTGTACACCCCAATGAAGCTCAATGTAGGTGTCATGATGCCTACCCCCGGGCATCAGGACCAAGGCCCTCAGCTCCGGGAGCAGGCATCCAGACATTTGTTTAAACCTCAGCAGCCCCGGCTAGGGGCTGTCTGGGTTCAGTCCTGGCGCCTTAGGCGCCAGGCTCATAGACTTTACTTACCTGATGCAGACCATGCTGCAAAAGAGTCCAAGCCTACATGAGGCCTGGTTGGGACTATTTTGTTACAGGGACTATTTTTTACTCGGGCGTGGCTCTAGGGAACTTCTTACCTGGAACTACTTTGGAGGCTATTTAAACCACACCCGAACAGCAGCACATGCTTCGTGTTATTCTGCATCCAGCAGCGTGACGCTCACCGTGCCTGCAGCCAGCATCCAGTCTTCTGCCATGCCCGCGTGCCTGCATCCAGTCTTCTGCCACTCCCGCCTCGAATCCGGAGCTCCTAGGATAAAGAAGAAGAAAAGGACAAGGTTAGAAAACGAACTTATTTCAAATTCCTCACCTAATTCCGGAACCATTTCATCTCCGGACCTGGAAAGTACATCAGTCCTGCACGCATCGCTTCGCCAGCTCCAGCACGGCGCCATACTCACCAGTTCTCACAGCATCTTTCGATCTGGCAATGTCCATCATTTCTTCGCCGTAATATGACACCTAGGGGACACAAGAAAAAACAAGATGAGCCAAGGGAATCAACAAATACAACCTCTTACCACCATAGACTTACCACCGGCAGTATTATTCCATAACTCTCCACATTTTCATATGCCGCATCTGCAAAGAGGGAGAAAAACAACACGGCAACGCATGCAATAGTTACCGGACAGCGTTGGGTAACACAGACTCTTACTTGAACGCCAGCAGCAGCTACGAGACCTTCTTCTCACGAACTCAGTTGCAACTTAAGGAAGGAAGGGGACAAGAGTGAACATCGGGCACACTGAACTCTTTGAACTTGATACTTACCAATCCCGCCAGGGACTTCAGAGTCAATACTTACCGGAACTCTCGCAACGCCTTCAAACCAGTGAAGTAACTGGTATCTACACGCCCCTGCAAGACACACAGGATGGAGAGCTCATCTTTTAAAAACATAAGGTGAGGTTACTAAGGGGATATCGGAGGTGATTAGTGGGGGAGAGCGAGAACAGTTGGGAGGCCATCACTAAAACCCACAGGTGGTCAATCCCTGTCTCCACTTGCAGGAAATACTTATTCGGGTACAGCAGACGGTCATCGCTGCACCACGCATCACGTTGAAGGAGACCGCAGCAGTCCGGGTCCGATCGACACCCCTGTGGGGTCCAGGTGAGCGTAACAGTAGGCTTAGGAGTGGATGCAAGTAACCGCTTCACTGCAACCCTCCGAAGCACAGAAACAACAAAGCAGGCCCCAGGTAATGATTAGGGTCTCAACAGTAGCTTGTAATCGAAGAAGCTGGTACAGCAGGACGCTCTCAAAGGAGAAGCGACAGCACACTCCGGTTAAAAATTCTTGACCTTGGCAACTGAACAAGAAAACTGGCGAATGGATCTGGTAGTTGCACTCGAGCAGTTAGACATCCTACAGAAGATCTTCGTAGCACTGGCTCGTTGGTGGCTGTTGAAGAACGGTTGTCGTGTTGTTGTGTCGTGTGGTAGACTTTGCCCCGGTTTTCGGTCCTTGTCTTGGTTCAGGGGACTTTCAGCAGCGGGATCCAGTCTCTGGAGGTCCTTTAAGTTTCAGATGAAACTGCACTTCGGAAGATGTTGCACCGCAAAATGGCACACGACCCTGGGCATTGGTGAATTGCCGGGCTGTGGAGGTCACAGCTCTTCCAGGGAGGGCGCACAATACAGTTTTACTTAGGACTTTAGGCCTACCCACCAGTCAAAGGGAGGAAGTTGTCCGCTTCCCAGCACAGAAGTTGAGGTCGGATCAGCAGTGGTAACTCAGATGGCTCAGAGGGTCTCTAGAAGTAACTGCAGACCTCCTTCTCATTCTTTTTTCTCATTTTCCTCCTCCTCCTTCTTTCTCCTTCTTCCTCCTCTTCTTCCTCCTCCTCCTTCTTCTTCCTCCTCCTCTTCCTGCTCCTCCTTCCTTGTCTTCCTTCTCCTCCCCCTTCCTCCTCCTCCCCCTTTTTCCTCCTCCCCTTTCCACCTCTTCTTCTTCCTCCTATTCTTCCTCCTCTGCTTTCTCCCCCTCCTCTCCCATCTCTTCTTCCTCCTCCTCCTCTACCTCCTTCTCCTCTTCTTCCTCTTCCTCCTTCTATTCCTCCTCCACCGTATCCCCCTTCTTCTCCTCCCCTATTTCTCCTTCCTCATTCTTCCTCTTCTCCTCCTCCTTCCCTTCTTCTACTGTTCTTCCGCCTTCTTCCAATTCTTCTTCTTCCTCTTATTCCTCCTTCTCCTCCTCCCCATTCCTTCTTCTCCTCCTCCTCCTCCCTCTTCTCCTCCTCCTCCCCATTCCTCCTTCTCTTCCTCCTCCTCTTCTTCCTCTTCCTCCTCCTCTTCTTTCTCTTCTTCCTCCTCTTCTTCTTCCTCTTCCTCCTCTTCTTCCTCTTCCTCCATGAAAACTCCCAACAATCACCAGATATGCATTTATTCTACCCGGGGGAAGGGGCGGGGGGGCGGGGCGGGGCACGGCGCAAAACTCCCAGGGGAGTTTCAGTCACTTCCCCCACTTCCTTTCCTTTCAGGCACTCAGAGATCCTTGGCAGGCTTTCCAAGGGAATCCCGCCAAAGGCAAAAGACCCATCAAGACCTCTCCCACCCAGGCAGGTAGAAGAAGGCTCAAGAAAGACCAAGTCATCAAGAATAGGGCTTAGAAAAGTACAGCCACCATTTTAGGCAAATGGTGTCCATTACCACAACTGCGAAAGCAGCCTACGACAGAAGTCCACAAAAAGTTGGTCAAAAAGGTAACACACCACCAGCCTGTCAGATGAACCTGGAACAGTAACTTTAAAATACAGTTGAGATAAAAGTGTGCCCCCCTGCCCTGGTAACATGTGTTAACACATGTCAAATAAAAAAGGAAGCTCCAGGAGCTCCCAGCAACACTGCACAGAAAGTTCCCACTCATGAGAATCAGTCCAAAAATCCAGTAGTCCAGCAATAATGCTGGGGGACTCACAAAGTGGGGAGAATTTCACTCAAAATGGAAGATCTACCTAACAGATATCCAGATTTGATGGTCTTGTCATACGGGTGCTTTTCTGGGTCAAATAAAGGTGCAGGTTGTTGGTTAACAGACAATGCTCATCATGTCGGAGTGCAAAGCAGAACATTGGTATAAGAGTATCTGTTGCTGGAATAACAGCAGCAAGACTTTGCTGCATTATTTTGCTGGCAGATTCATGCTGCTTTTGCAGCGATAATGCAGCTGGATTTGTTGCCGCTGGGGTCCCTAGGTTCCCTTATTTTTCCCTCTGTGCTCCTTCTAATGAGTAGAATGAACACTGAAATCTCAAGACTTTTACTACTTGGATTCACTGAAAGTTGCACTTCTACAAAAGCACAACATAACCATGTATTCCTTCCAGAAACAAGGAGCGACAAGCCCACCTGGTGTGGCTTCCGGCACTCCAGGATAACCTATGGTTGACTGTGGTACACTTGCCAGGATTGTAAATCACAAAGGCACGTTTCCTTGCCAGAGTTCTGTGGAATAAACACCCATGGGTCTTAACAAAGACATTGTCCATGACATTTCTGCAGAGAGGGGGGAGTTGCAGAGATGGGCCTCTGCTACAGTGGAAAGCAGAAAATGTCACAACTGCATATCCAGGTTCCAGGACAAATGCCCTTTTTGAATCCCTGGTTAGGGAAGCTTCAATTGCTAACTAGAAAGAGGGCCACGCTTTGGTAAAAATTAATTTCATTCTTTTCCAGTCATTGATCTTCCACAAGGGTCTAAGATTGCTTTGTAGGCAGTGCATAGCATGTGAGTTGGTCTCACTACAATAGCGAAACTTTTACAGCTTGTATCTCTTAAGAGCCGCCCTACCTCCTATACTGGGTTCGTATAGAATTACATAACTATTTACTATACATTTTTCAGTACAATCAACATACACAAGGGAATGTCTACAGAATATGTTTATGCAAATGGATGTATGTAAAGGTTGTGGCAGAGGAGAAAACTGTGTATTAGGTACTGTGACAAATTCAGGTAATTCGTCCCTTCTTCCCAAGCAGGAATCCCCACCCCCTTGTGTGACTAGGACAGTGAGCCCGCTCTGCAACACCCTCCCTAGCAGTCGAGGCAATTGGGACCTCACAGGAAGGACTCCCATTCCTATGAGGAGCTCTCTAAGCCATCCCCCATGGTGGGACCATCCAATATGAAGAACTGTATACAATTCAGAGACTTCATTAAGGATTGTACCCATTGGTACTGACAAGAAAGGATCTGTCACTTTAACAAGAGACCTTTATTTAACTATGACAAAGAAACTAGGAGAGCAGTGGTGAAGCAGAGAGAGGCCTATCCATGCAGGGGAAGCCCCTGGACAGCATAACACCAGAGAGAGGCGGAGCTGACGAGTGCCGCAGGTGACTTCCGAGAGTGCTCCGGATGTGAGAGCGAGACGCTAGAGGTCCGGCGTCTAAGCGGATGGAGAAGCCAAGGAGACATGAAATAGAGTTCCGGTGGTGGCATGACCATGACAACTTCGTGGTGGAAAGTGTGCCTGTAGAACAACGCCAAAACCACTTGTCTGAGGAATCAGCAAGACCGCCGGTTAAATGCAGTGATACGTGATTTCCGAGAGGGAACTGACGGAGAGCGATCTTGCGGCTGAAGCAAGAAGCTGGAAAACGGGAACGAACAGAGAAGACCGGAGCAGGCACTGGTCCTGGAGACGTTCCCCTGTGAATAACAAGGCAAGGAGAAGAACTGGGAAGCTGCCGGGGGCGGTGGGAATCGTTACTCATCCCAGTAAAACTGACGAGAACTGAAACATAAAGTTAATGAAGTGGAACTGTAATATTCGGAGAAAGAACATCTTTAAACTTGAAAGAGAGTCTATTGAAACTGAGACACAAGTACTCTGGGAAGAAGAGAACACTTCAAGTACTTTAAACGCTGAAGAGCGAAGTGAATCAGAGGGAGAAAATACTCCAATAATAGAAAGAGAATTCTATGAAGTAAAGGGAAGTGAAGCCATTTAGAGCAGAGAGACACAAACCAAACGACCCCCGGAGAGGGAGAACATTAACAGCCAAGAAAGCATATATTCCATAAGAAAGTGTCTGTTAAAGAAATCCAAAAGGCAGATCAGCCTGGGACAATGTAGAAGACAGAGAGCTGTATGGGATTCCTGGAAATCGGTCTCAAGGGAAGAAGGAAAACCCAAAAACCTTATGAAAGAGTTGCAAGAACTTGTACTGAAGGTACCAAAAGACTATTTAAAAATTGCTTACTGGCAATATCCCTGAAGTAAAGGAGAACGGTACGAAAGAGACAATCAGGAAAAGGGAGACATTCTCCTGGCCTTATTTTTGATTAGGATGGTGGTAGGGTCAGTTCGTATTAGTTTTTCGAACAGCAGACCGTTAGGTTAGATTTTGATTTCTATGCTAAATCTCCCTCCACTGTGAAACCCCAAGCACTTTTTGCTGGACCTGTGGATTATTGTTCCATGTTCCTAAGTGAGTGGGAACCTTTTTCCCCCCTTGACTCACCTTTTTCTTTTACTCTTTTTATGAGCGTCATTTTGCTGACTCTTCAGAGTGTATTTATTTATTTAAACTTTTGTAACACGGCACATGCACAAAGGTCTCAATGCGCACATAAAAAACGGACAGAACAGACACATAAGAGGACGGGTTAAGTGAGGTCTAAAGAGAGAGGAGTCAGTCAAGTGGATGAACAATTGATTAATTAGAGGACTCAATCAAGAGGGAGGTTAAAAAGGTGGATCTTCAGCCTTGGGCCCTTGTACATAAAATTTGCAGCCCCTGGCCTTTACCTGCCTAAACCTAGGCTGTGCATGTCTGGATTGATCCTTGGATCTAAGAGTGCGTGAAGGTACATAAGCCTTTAGGCGGTCCCTGCCTAGAAGCTGTTATATGGGCACGTTTGGATAAGCCAGAGATGACGCAAACAGCTCCATTCTGAGCGATCTGCAATGTGGATAGGTTGGACTGGAAGCACTCGCTCAGGAGGCAGTTAAAATCGGCAAGGTGGGAATTGACGAGGGCAGAGGCCAAAATGGACTCATTATTTATGCGACACAAACGGCTGGCTATGGTAGAGCAGCTTGTTGATCAGGCCACAGGAGGATCGGATCTGGGAGATATGCTGATTCATTGTCAGTTCGGCGTCCGATGTGACACCAAGGGTCTTCACCTTCTTGGCCACTGGGATGATAGTATTAGAAATACTAAAACTGTTATACGCCAAAGGCAGGGTTTTAAGTTTAGGGCCAGATGCCGCAATCAGTAGTGCATTTGTTTGGGTACTAAGGGCCAAGGAGTTGGCTGCTGTCCATTTGTGGATAACATAGTTCATGGTATTGATTCAGTGAGTCCTGTGCATACAGGCCCGAGAGTTTTATGACGACCTGAGTGTCATCAGCGTAGTTAGTATAGAGGACATGCAGGCAGTCTAGAATTCTCAAAAAGGGAATAATATAAACATTGAACAAAGAGGGCGAGATTCAGGACCCCTGAGGGATGCATTAACATGTAATGGGTGCTGATGTGGAACAGGCATCGCTGGTGGCCACTCTGGCATTACGCGGTCCAAGAAAAGAGGCAACCCATTGTGAAACCAGGCCAGAACAGCCCACTATGGATTGCAACCGGTCCACCAATAAAGCATGATCTATTAAATCAAGCGCGGTGGATAAATCAAGAAGTATTAAGAGCGCTGGCTGACCGTGATCGACAATATTCGACTGACTATATTTAAGGTCCAGCATGGCTGTCTCCATGCCATGTCTGGCTTTAAAGCCTGACTGACGTGTTCGACGAATATTGATAAATTCAATGAAACTTTGGAATTGTAGGTGTGCAACCTAATCCAAAATCTTGAGAAGAAACGGGACGTTGGTTATGGGCCGATAATTGTCTATAGACATGGGATCAAGATTATCTTTCTTCAAAAGTGGGGTGGTCCATGCCTCCTCTAGAAAGAGCGGTACAGATCCCTCAGTAAATGAGAGGTTGACCAGTTTTGTCACCCATGGACTCAGCACATCAATACAGCCAATAAAAAGGCCAGATGGAAAAATTTCCCCCCGGCATGAGGTAGGTTTCATATTAGTGACAATCTGGTAGATGTCGCTGTCGGTACTAGGTGTAAACTGGAATATAGGTCTATTAGAGACTAGTGGGGATTTAAATTTAAGGGTGTCAGTCGAAGGATCCCTCACCATGTTTGTGTGAATTCCTAATATTCTGGATGGAACTTTGATCGGCTGAAACGTTATCAGCAAAGAAATTGTGAATTTTCTGACACCAGTCTGAATTCTTCACCGGTCCGGCCGTGATGCTAGTCTTCCCTTTAAATTCCTTCAGGATGGCGAACAGCTCCTTCCAACTGGATTGAGTTTGCGCAATCGTGGAATTATAGAGAGTGTATTTGTGTGATAGCATCCTTGAACTGTTTAACCAATAGTCTATAGGCAGATATGGTAGTGGGCGGAGGATTTTTACACTAGTCACGTTCTGCTGACCTCGTCTGGTGCCGATGGTGAAGAATAGTGTCATTGAACCAGTACTTGTTCAATGTCTCAGGCTTCACAAGACGATTTATCATGGGTGCTAGGGAGTTAATAGCCCCCTCCAGAGTAACTATGAGGTGACTGGCTAATTCATCAGCCTTTTTATAGTTTTCCAAAGAACCAAGCTTACCCCTAAGCAGGGGTGACAGCTGTGCACGGATGATGTTCTTCCAGTTTCTGGTTTCGATAACTAATCTAGGATTATTATCTAGTCTTGCCAGTGACAAAGGGATGTTCACGCAAAATGTGAGCAAGTGGTGGTCAGACGAGATACCTGAGTTGACCGCGAGATTAGAGATTGTGAGATGGTGCACGAGAACCCAATCAAGGGTGTGTCCTCCGATATGAGTTGGTGCAGTCACCCATTGAGAGAGCCCTGTAGCATCAAGAGCACCCAGTAAGGACAGAGTGACATTATCTTAGGGTGACTCAGCCCAGTGGTTAAAATCTCCCATCACTAGAACTAGTGTGTTACCTTAGTGATTTTATTCAAGAGGCTTATTAGCTGTTCCTCGAAAAGAGGAAGTACCCTTGGGGGTCTATAAATGATGACTATGGTTAATGACATGTTGTCTGAGGTTTTACTGTAAGACTCTGTCATTCAGTGCCTCATGTGATACAGAATGGCAGTGTAACAGATTTTTTTTAACGGTAAGGCTACCCCACCTTCCTGACCGACTTTGCGGTCAGCCTGAAAGATTTGGTAGTTATTAGGGATTGTTAAAGTGGCTTCCATGGGTGTGGTCTCGTTAAGCCAGGACTCAGTGTCTGCCAAGAGGTCGGGACTCGAGGTCGTGAGGATGCCATCGATCTCTACTCCATGTTGCTTAAGTGAATGAGTATGAAGGAGAGCACGATGAAGCAGGGGCTCACCAACTGGGTGTATTACATAGTTTTCCTCTGTGAAAAGCATTGCGAGGGATCTTGTCTGCACTATTAGCATTGGCTTGGCTGGCATTGGTATGCGCTTGGATCGGCATACATACGGGTCTAGAGGGTTCAGTAGTCCCATCACTCGTGGCTTCCAAACACGTGCTGGCTCTAACAATCAGGTCAGGCAGTCCATCCATATTTAATGTGGTTTCATCACTGCATTGGGTTGTGAGATCATTCAAAGAGGGGAGGCAGCCAGTATGGTCAGACAGTGAGGCCATGTGTACAATGTCACGTTCTAGTGCCTCAAGCCTGACTTTACGATTCCTCTGAATGCTTGTGATTAGATCGGTTTCGGGACATATTAAAACTGGGACAAGTTAATTAATAAAGTCCAAACTATCTGTTCTTACAAATCTGTAGAAGAGCAGCCCTCCGATCCAACTGACGGCACTGCACATATGCACCTTGCACGATCAGGCTTGGACACGCTTACGCGCCTGACAGCGTCTGAAAGGTGGCTGGGGGAATATAGGGCTTGTGAGTGCTGTGGTGCGCAAGAGAGACAGATTCAAATCAAATCTGGCATAAATGGATTAACAATTTAAAATTAGTAAAATAATACAAAATAGAGTGGCAGAGCACCTATGAATTATAAAAGCTAATACAATTAATTCGAAAAGCTAATACAACTAATAGAGACTCAACTGATATGCTGAAAGCTCAACGTCGCAGCAGATGAATAAAATGAATTAGCAGATTAGCGCGTAGCAAACAAACTTTCTACACAATTTATGCAGTAAAATAAATAGCGTTCTAACTCGCCTGCAATAGAAACTGCTGTTTATATAACACCGGCACCAACCGGCTCAGACACGCCAACACTTTTCACCATATCCTTTCCTATGACATTTTGGGCATCTACATTTATTGCAGCACACAGCACTTTCTGTGCAGTGTTGCGGGGTTGCACCTTGGGCCTCCCTTTTTATTTTCTCTTGACTTACCTTGCAGAATTACTATTCTAAAGGGTAGAAAGGGATTTTCATCCCCTTTACATTTTATATAGTGAGACCAGCACACATACCACCTGTGTGGAGTGCTGGACAGTTACATAGTATACCCTTTCTCACTATGACAGTAACATTTCTGTTACTGTGACAAGCTAACTATTATGGCTGGAGGCAGTGGACATATGTTAATGACTTTTGTGTTAATATTACACGGAGGCTCTCAAATCGGATCTATGTGATCCGACCGCAGCTGATTTTGCGGCGGCCGGAAAGTTTGCATGAGAAAGGTGCGAACCACCAAAAGTTTGCACCTTTCTCATGGAACACACGTACATACCGACGACACCCCCACCTCAACATAAAAAAACCCCACTTACCTTTTTCTTCACGCTGAGTCGCTGCAGCGCCAATTCCCTTTCACTTCCGTGATCGGGGAACCAGCACTTCAGGGTCCTTTTTTTTTTATGGGGGCTGCAAGGGTTTCCCCTGCAACCCCCGCTCACTATACTCTGAAGTATAGTGAGCAGAGAGTTGCGGGGGACACCCACGCAGCCCCCTTTATTTCTGCAGGTGTGCTATGGGTGTGCCCCCTGCAACACCGCGCTCACTATACCACACACTTACTTACCTGCAATGCTACCACCAAAGGTTCGAACTTGGTGTTCGAACCTTTGGTGGTAGCATTTTTAGAACTTTTTGTTCATGCGGCCGTTTAAATAGTCTTTTTGTACAATACCGTCAAATTGGCCGCGGTAATGCACAGAAGGATCCCCATTCTGCTACAATGGTGGCTTTTTTCTTTTTCTGCCATTTTTAGTATCTTTGGCCTTTGTTGGTTCTTCTTCTGCCGTCCTAGGTGGGGGAGGTTTTGTCTTCGGCGGGAACCCTTTGGGTAGCCCGCTGAGGCTCCAGAGTGTCTGTGAAGGCAAGAAGTGAGGGAGGAGTCTGAAAATCTGCAGCCCTTTGTCTTATGGTGTGCCTGAGCAAAACCAGTTCTCACTGGGGGGCTGGGTGTCCTGATTAAACAGCCACCCGCCCTTGTCTGTAAACTTCAGGAAGAGTTTGCAGACGTTGTGTGCGGGTTCCTGCATAACTGTCCAATTCTGGAAGCTGAAAGCAAGTTGACCATTGGAGCTGAATCCAAAGCTGTTGCCGATTCCAGTGACCAGAGATGCCTGCTGTGTAGCCAGAGCCTGTTCTGTATTTCATGTGACCTAGGAGTCCCGAAGATGACTCTGGCCCAGAGACTGTTGGGACCCTTCAGTCTTGAGGCGACCTGCAAAATGAGCCATCCCACAACGTGCTGTGCCCTTCCTGGGCTGCAAACCGCCAATACCCTGGGACCTCGAGTCTGTGTGCTGTGCAACATCTCCCGAAGTCTGATTCTCGCTGACATTTTTGTGGACTCCTGCTGAACTTCCAGATACACTATGTGAACCCTTAAAGTCGCCTCACCAGAGTGCAGGAACGAAGTACTGATGAGAATCCGACCGGCGACAACCGTTCTTCATTTGGTACGTTGAAAAGGGTGCCAAATCCACAGAGCTGCGAGAAGCACTGAAGGATCCTTTTTTGGAAGCCTTTTCTGTCGACTTGCTGCAAGTTCCCATCCGACCAAGATTCCAACGATCTGGTCCTGTGCTGCTGCATCACAAAGGAGTCTTTCTGCAAGCTCTTCTTCACTGCTGAGGTACTGTATAGGCTTGGGTAATACTTAACTAAAGTCTTGTAGCTCCTGTGCAGCTGAGTGGATGATGTGTGTGTTTGGAAGTTCCCCCATACCGTACGCCCAGGCCCAACACTTGAAGACATCTAGGGTGCCTTCTGCGATGTCAGTGAACACTTTCTACTAACTCTAAAGTCTGTACGTACTTGTTCACTGAGAAATCCTCTGGAACTCTGACTTTCCTGCATCTGAGCCCTGCAATAATCTGCCTACTGTTGGCCACTAGACCACTAGTGCCCCTCTTCTGCCTCTGAGATCACCCATGCCTTAGAATAGGGAAGGACTCTTAAGTATATGGACTCTGACTAGAAAATATAGTGTTGCACTTACTTATAAAGGTGTTAATCTGTAACTTTGATTCCTGAAACAGAATAAGTTACAAAGTGTCAGTAAGTTCTTACTTACCTTTTGGTTGCTTGTTCTCTCTCTAAAAATTATAAGAGGTTATTTACTTACCTTTGAATTGTGCTCCTCTCTTCTAGAAAGTAATTCAGTTGGTATTTCTTTATTATTCCTTAAATTGAATTAGTGTAAACTTCTACCAATAGGGTTTACTCGCCTTGAAAAGCTGCTGTCATTCTAAAGGGACAACATTGGGTTTTGCTTCCCCTGATCTGCTTAGTGCCTTTCTTAAACAGCCTCGCAGAGTTCTCACTTATCCTCGAATTGCATTCTGCCCCTCTGTAAAGTATACTAAATTATTTACTATTCATGTAATAGAAATAGGTTGAGTTAATGACCAATAAGGTTTTACTCACCTTGAATAGTTTAGTGCCATTCTAAATGTGACATTGTTGGTATAACTATAGTATTCCTGAAACAGAATTACACTGTAGGTTACTAGCAATGGGTTCTGCTTACGTTGAATTACATCCTGTAATTCTAACAGTCTACTAATGTGGTTTTACTCCCCTTTAATAGTATACTGCCATTCTAAATACATAACACTAGTGTTTACTCACCTTTAACTGCATAATGCTGTTCTAAATAAGCGTTATTCTTTGGTTTATTTCCCATAAGTATTGTGTTGGTTTTTATAATTGTGTTTATGACTTATAATAGTACTTACCTTTCTAAAGAATTCTCTTTACCTATGTATATATAAAATACATTATTTGTACAATACATCAGTTTTTCTTTGGACTATGTGTATGCTACAAGTTGTGTACCTCTCTACAGCCCTCCCTCCTTCCAAAGAAAAGCATGGCTGTTCTGTCATTGCTACCAAAAATATCAAGTGGTACAGCTTTATGCTAAATTTTATAGTTTCTGTATTGCCCAAGGTATATAGTCCCTTCGGGTGGACTTGAGAAAAACTGTCCTAACAGAAGTAAGAAGTAACAAATTGTGCTAGTTGGTCGTGCTTGCCCCAGCAAATTGTTACAAGTGAAATTCCTGTTTAGGGGGACCCTTATCACACATGCGTATCTTCTTCTAGGGTACCCATAATCGGGAATCCTATCCATTTAAGGATTATATACTTTTCCGATCTATGCTTACATTAGCACCGCTTATTGAAATACAAGCATAAGATGCATCACTCGCCAATGTAGGCAGTTCTGATTGCTGCGACAACTAAAAGAAATCATCAAGGCACATGGGGACATCCACTCAGTGATCAATGCATTGAAAAAGACTTAATGTCGAGACATGTATTGGCTGTATTTTCTTAGGAGTGGACTATATTAAAGCAAGAATTCTGAAAAAGGATACTGGACAATTTCACTTGTAACCATTTGTTGGGGCGAGCGTGACCAACTAGCACAATTGGTTACTTCTTGTATTGTATGAGGTCATGAATAGAGCCTCACTGTACTAGTTGCGCTGCATGCCCAACACCTCATTACTACATCTAGAGCGCACTGAAAGCCGGGCATGCCCAACACCTATTACCTGTTTGCCATACCTAACAGAAGTAAGTCCCACAAAATGCAGAATATGGTTTCAGCACTTTGTCCATTAGCCCTTGAGAAGTGGCTGTGGCTCCATGCAGACCAGAGGGTATGACCTTGAATTGGAACAGGCCATGGGGCATTGAGAAGACTTTTTTCTCCCTGTCAGATGGATTTAAGTGGACTTTGCAGTAACCCTTGGTTAAATCTAGTGTTGATATAAACTTAGCCGAACCCCACTTCTCGATCAGATCGTTAATCCTCTGCATTGGGTAACTGTTAAATATCGAGATTTTGTTTAGTTTTCGGATGTCTTCGCGGAAACGCCAGGACTGGTCAGGTTTTGTGATTAAAACAGTTGGAGAGGACCAAGGACTCGCAGAGGGCTCGATGAGACCGCCTTGAGCAATTCCTCGATCTTCTTCTCGATGATTTTGTTTTCATTTTAACTTTGGGAATCGTCTTTCTGGTGTCTGAATATAGTGAATGAAATTATTAACCCTACCTGGTTCTACTATTGGGTAACTGAGCTAGCATGTCTCTAATGTGACTCTGTTGGGAGGGTGACAGATCTGGGGAAATTAATGTGTTTTTATGATCAGAGTCTGTGAGGAGGGTGGCCATGGTAACGGTGGTATCTACGCTGGTGTCTACCTTCCACTCTTTGAGCAGGTGGACATGATGGACTTGTGTTTTCTGCCACCTACTTAGGAGATACAGTAATTCAAAGGGCCCTTTTTTCCCCAGATTTCATAACGACTGTACCTCTTGGAAATTCTTACTTTCCGATGTGAGTAGGAAAGTTAAGACTGATTGCCCAACTGAGACGGATTGGGTTACCGCATCATTATTGTAGATAGCTTGTTGATGTTCTTGAGCTTGTCCAGAAATGTTTCCTTCACATTTTCCCAGAGAACAGTCCTATGCTAAGGTGGAACTTGAAGCCTTAGCCATAAAATGGGCTGTTAGGACCGTTTTTCTAAAGTCCAACTAAGGGGTTCATAAAACCATATCTGAGGCAGTACAAAACTCCACTCTTAGTATAAAGCTGTACCACCTGAGAACATTTGGTAGTGTAGACTGAGCAGCGAGGCTTATCTTGGTAGGGGGAGAGGTCTGTTACTTGCTACAAAATAATGGTACAATACATATGGTCCGAAGAAACACTATGTATTGTAAAAATAAAGGGTTTATTTAAACACAGGTAGTCCAAGATAAATCTTGGGGAAGTAAGTACTATAACATATCATATAAACACAATTATAAAAAACAACTGAATACTTATGGTTTACAAACCGAAGTGTAACCTTATTTAGATTACAATAAGCAGTCAAGGTGAGTCAAACCTATAACACATTTAGAATGGCACAAACCTATTCTTGCAGAGTAAAACCAGGTTAGGTATGCTTTCGCAATACAAGGGTAGTAGGCCCGATTGGTTCCCATATACAGTGTTATTCAGATATAAACGCACTTAATTAGACCAACATTGTTACAAATATCTCTTGCAACATATGTAACTTTCTTCTGTCAAGGATGGATACAGTTGCATGCCAATGTTACTTTTTAGAACTTCGTTCAGAGGGAGTAACTTAACTTGTATACTTTCTAGAGGGTCCTTAAACTGCTTAAGGGGAAGTAGGAACACAGTGAAACTATAGGGCACTAAAGCAATTCGGGGAAAGCACAACCCAACAGGTGAGCAATTTACTATGTACTCCTTTAACCACACACACAGTGACTTCAGTCAGGCAAGTAAGAGTACTTATTAATTAACCTAGCAAACTTGCAGTTTAACAAGAGTAGCAGCTATTCCAGGTAAGTAACCTATTATTATATAAACATATTATACTATTTCTATTATAGGAATAGACCGTTTAACCAAGGATACTTTTCAGAAGTCTAATATACAGTTCTAAAGTAAGTAGGAACTTTATAACTATTTAAGAAATGCTCTGAAGCAGTTCAGGGAAAGCATAACCCAATGATACTCTAGGCACAATATATTTCAAGGTAAGTAAGGAACCTGATATACTTTTAAGAGGGCCTACAAGCCACTTAAAGTTGAGCGTTAAATCCAAGACTGTTTGTTTTAAAAATGCACTAAAGCAGATCAGGGGAAGCAAAACCCAATGAGACACATTTGTAAGTACACACAGCTAATCACAGTTGGTAAATCCTATTGGAAGCCTTTTGTACTCATTTACTTTAAAAATGATAAAACTCTATCAACTCTATTACTTTTTAGAAATGTGAACCACAATTCAAAGCTAGTAAAATAACTTGTATACTTTTTAAAGGAGCAACAAGCAACCTCTAGGTAAGTATTAACTTTTAGGGACTCTGTAACTTATTCTATTGCATAGATACATGTACAACATGAACTTATTCACAAGTAAGTATTTTTACATTTGTTATAATTTCCAGACAGAAGTTTTATCATCAAAGTCCTTCCCTAGTCTATAGCATGATTTTTCTCAGAGGCAGAAGAGGGACCCTAGTGATCTAAGAACCAGCTGTAGGCAGGTCCGGATAGGGTTGAGTTGCAGGAAAGTCAGAGCTCCAGGGGATATTTTCTTCAACAAGTATTAGCCTCAGAGTTAGTTAAGTGTTCAGCGACTTCACAGAAGGCTCCCTATATGCGTTCCAGCAGTAAGCCTGCTTGAAGGGTATGGGCAAACTCCCAAACACTCAAATCACCCACCCAGCCTCACAGTATTCACACACGACTTAAGGTAGGTATTACCCAAGCCAACACAGTACCTGTTAGGTAAGTTTTTCACATCAATAATACATCTTCCTGACCTGTGTCAACCCCAGAACATTTTGCTTTGACTAGATAACTGTTACCTTGCTGCTAGGTGAAGTGGAATCTTTTTCCCCTCTCGCCTAGTCTTTTACTCTTTTTATGGGTGACCTTTCTATGTCTCTCAATAGTGTGTAGCTGAAGTTATAGTTTCCTACAACTTTCGGGCTTAGGCTGAGTTGCCGCCATGGTCTCCTCTGTTCATTTCTCTTTCATGTACTTGGATGAACTACAGTTCCCCCTTACATTTTATATAATGAAAAAGAAATAAACACGGAGCACACCTTGTTCGATGTTTGTGGTTATTTAAGGTAGTAAAGGGCTGTGCGATATGATGATAAGTTTAGAACATTCTAGGTGCGGGGGAGAGAAACACAGCGTTGGCATCTAGGCTGGAAAAAAGTACAAACGAAAGGAAGAGTTCCCTATTGGGGAACTCCCATCCCCTGCACACGATCTATAGCCTGAACCTAATAGCCAAAGGTGTTTTAGTCTACAATGCCCAAACGTGCTATCCTAGTTCCAGGGTAGCAGGTATGGCTTGTCTTTAGTTAGATTCTGAGTACAGGCACTTATGTATTTTCAACAGGAAGTAAATTATAACATTAAAAATTCAGTTGACAATTCCATATAACACAATCAAGAGTATTTATTGTTCAAGAAGGCCTAAGGCGTTTTCAGTGTGCAACTCTTCATCAGCGGCAAGAAGTATTTTCAAATAGTTCTACAAAGAAACATTAAAGAAATAAACTTAATTAGACATCTGTATTTTACAGACTTTGTTCTAACATGTTACTTTTTAACACTTATAGTTGTATATTCTAGTTGTTAGTTTCAGAGTTAAAAAAACTCATCATTGTCATTAGAGTACATGGACATCACGTGTTGAGAACTCATCTATATGGGTGGAAGTAGCTAATAGCATACCAATTTGTGCCCTCAGACTAGTGGTACAATTGTTGCATTGATCAATAATCACATTGTCACAATTTGTTCCTATTAACCAGTTGACTACATTGGCTGCTGATCATCTCTGTGCTGGATAAGGAGCTGCGTAGTGGTTAGTTAGCGTTAGAACTCCTAGGATTTGTAACATTTGTGCAAGTTGGCGAATTGCGAGACTCAGAAGTTCAATTAACATTGCCGTTCAACCTATGATAAAATAGGATGGGCTTAATGTAGACTTAGTAATAGTAAAGATAAGAGATGCTGACCTTGATGTGGATCTTTAGGGGGAGATAAATCAGTTTCTAAAACGTGGTGGAGAAAAAAGTTTTCTACACTCAGTGTTATTCTTAGTTCCTGAGTTCTGATAGAATCTGTAAGGAGAAAACAAAGAGTTCTCAGCAACACTGTCCATAAGGAGCTTCCTTAAAGAGATATGGAGGAAAGTAGACTCCATAGGACAGGTAAAACCCAGAGAACAGAGTTCCAAAAGACAGAGCCCATAAGAATGAATGAGTGGGAAAAGGCTCCACTTATTCAAGATTAAGGAAAAGGGTCCAGAGGTCAAGCAAAAGAGGTTGGGGGTCTCACTAGGAGAGGGGATGAAGCATACAATTGATACGTTTCCCTAACAGTTGGTTCAAGTGAGAGAGAGGCCCAGAAGCTGTGATTGCAATAATTTTTCTGGTCAGGTCCAGATGCAACCCCTGGCGATTTAAGTAATGCAGATTCACTGAGGAGGACACTTCAAAGAATAGGGGAAGGCAAGTCCCAGCGACAGCCCCTGCACACAGATTACAGCAGGTGTCCTTCCAGCTGTGGTTGAAGAAGGTTCTCCAGGGCAGGATCCCTTGAGGCTGAAATTAGCAGGGTAGGCGAGTTGTACCACCAGCTGGTGACCACCAAGGTTCCGGGTGCATACATGGAAGGTAGCGCTACTGGCGAGGTAGCCCAAGTGAGCTGGTCAGTCAACTGGTTGATCCAGGGACACTTCTGAAGGCTCAGGGCAGCTATATGCTTGAGAAGCGTCGAGGCTAGTTGGTCCCAGTAGTTCAAGGGATTCCAGGCCTCTTCAGAAGTCTTCTTCAGATCTTCAGTCGGCTGTTCGTCTCTAGGGATCTGCACCATTCAAACAGCCAGTAGTTGTCCAATCAGGGCCAACTATTGGTTTCACTCATGCCCCACACCTAGACTCTCTGGCACCACAGATCTGGAGTGGGACCAGACAGACAGACGACCCTCACATGCTCACACACTCACTTTCCCTGGCAAGTGTATGACCTTATCTGCAATTTCCTGACCTAGCAAGGCAGGAAGAAGGCCAAACTACAATATGGTAAAAGATCAAGCAAAGGTCTTGTGGCATACTGGTTTTAGGGTACTGGCCACGTTTAGTAGCCATACGCGGTAAACGTGAATGTGCACATTAGAAATAACATACATATTGTAAAAATATATATCTGCTACCACCAGCTTGTCTTTAGGCACATATAAAAGTAACCAACAATCCCAAGTGTAAAGAGCCAGGGTGATAAAGTATCCCAATTGCATTGTATTGTAAGATGTTTTGAGCAAGGTAAAGTTACAAAAATGTAAAAGATAAAAGGGAAACATAGTACTGATAGTCTGAAGGACTGATCGGTTTCCCCATTTCAAAATGAGCAAAAGACAAGTGAAGCTGAAGGCTTTACTTCACCTCAAAAATTCAGAACAGCTTCAACAACAAAGCAAAACGATTGGCGGTCCATAGAATCTTTTGAGGGAAAAAAAGAGAAAAGAGAAATCTCTCATAACACATGCATAGCATGTGATTCTAAAATGGATACAAGCTTTAAGAAGACTTACTGGTGAATGTTTGTCATATTGATCCCCTGCAATTTCCTTGGCCTCCTAGATGTTTTCATTGCAAGCAGGCCAACCAGATCAGCACAGTTGTCTAACCTAGATATTTGCATGTTGGAAATTGTAGCTCTCTATTTTCATTTATATCACAAATATGGGTGGAAGAATTCCCAAAGTTCAAAGCACTATTTGAGCAAATGTCAGTACTAGAGAATGTGACCTTACATGTTGGTCAAACAACTTCTGTCTTCAGCTCACAGTTTATCTGGAGCATATATACTTCACTGAGCTGGGCCTCGGGTCAACTGTTCTGCTGCTTTGTTTGAGAAAATGTTTACAAGTAAGGGAACAAACACTGAAACACAGACACACTGTTTTCATCATTGGTTTTGATTTCTTGCTAAAGCCAAAAAACCTAGTTATATTCATACTTGTAATTTTGCTTTTCATTGACTTAAGTCAATCCATGCCAGAAAATTTGACTAAAGGAACCAGTGAGAGCTTGTGAATGTTGTCGTCTTGCACTGGGCTTCAAACAGAACTTCTCTGTAATCACCAACAATGAGCTCCCTGGTATTGAGAGGGTTGATGTTGGATGGAACCAAAGTGGTTTGCCCTGTGAATTGCTGAACAAGACAACCAGGACATTGGAGCTCACATAATGCTGGTATCTTAGGCTATTGCTTAGTAAACTTTGACTGCTGCCTGTTCAATGATGCATATGTACTTACCAGAAGAGCAACAGAATCCAGAAACCTTTCGCAATAGGTGTGGGTAGGCCCTCCTTAACTGTAGCCTTTTCAGAGCTCCTAACAGGGAAGAGAACTCATTCATTCACACCACATAACCAAGAATTAATGATAAATACAGAAAGACCTGGTGACTCCGGCAACAATACGTTCTTTTCTATTATATCCTGTAACAAGGATGCAGAACACTGCTCGACACCAGCCCCGCAAATGGAGGCAACAGAGGTGCGGTGGCAGACAGAAACAAGACCACTACAGAAAAGACTGAGTGGAAAAGTGGCAAGGTTATCCCTTGATATCGAAGAAATCGAGCTGCTTATGCCGAATCAAGGGAAAAAACATGACCTATTTGGAGTCAGTCAAAGGAAAAACCTGAAGGTATTTAACCACCAATTGAAAAAGAATAACAATAACCCCAATGATACTCTTAACCCCAAACCAGCTATGATTGCAATGAAAAAGAACAACATCAACCTCAATGACACACGAAACCTCAAACCAGCCCTGCTGCAACAACGAGAAAATGAAAGAAAAGATCAGTCTGCACATTTACATCGAACAGGAGTTCAGCTGCCAGAGCGTGTGAGAGACCCATTGATATCGTCAGAGATATCGAGGAATAACAGCGAAGGACAATCCAATATCCTTTACATGGATCAGCGAAAAGACCACCGGCTCAGAGATGAGCCAAGAAAATGACTTTTAAAAAGCACCAGGAGATTGGCAGAATGACATCGACATGCCTCAAGAGACTAGGTATCATGAAATGGCTCTGTCACCATCAGCGTTGATGCATCTCCAGTCTATAACTATGAGTGCGCTAACTGTCTCAATGGCGCCATTCTTAAAACTATATGGGACTATTGGCGATGCATTAAAAGATCAAGCAACTCTAGTAGCGATGGGCCATTCAAAACATATCTATCTAGAAAGCTTTGTGAATAAAATAGAAGCTCGACTAGACAATGAAGCCAAACTCACCATCCAATGGAAAGCAAGATCTAGCGAGAGAGAACATCGAAAAAGCAACAATGATGAATGCCATACGCCGTGAAAAATGCACAAATCCACTTTGGAGGCAAACAGAGAAACATTCAGAAACACAGAGACCCGGAACACCGGCCAAGACTGAAAAAACAACCATCCCTGAACATTCTTTAAATTCGGATATTGCAGATATTGATCTCACTGTGGAAACAGAAGTTGCTGGCGACTAGCCATCAAATGCAATCCCAAAAGGCGCCCGAAAGAAATCAATTAACCCTACGAGTACTCTCACGAGTGAATTACAAATGATGCAACCAGCACCCAAAGAAACAAATCCATCACAGGATGGTGTGAATCAAATATTCACCATTTTTTAAAAGAACTCTCAAAACTCAAAACAAGAAGGCAACAATAAAGAAGACTAAAAACCAACTGGCCCCCACAAAGCTGCGTTCCAATTGCTCTAGGGCTTTCTTGCGAAAAAACCTAAAGGTGCCAGTGACGAAAATACAAACTGTTCCTGAGTTAGTAGATAACAACAATAAAAAAAAGATAAATTACTCACTGAGATCAAATTACAGAGGATATTGATGCGAATACCGAAGAGCGAAATCAAAGAGACATACTTCTAAATCTGTCAACATAGTCCATGGAAGAGAAGATGGGAAATGAAGATGCAGAAATACCTAATCCGCTAGCAGCTTTAGAGGAAATCTCAATTGACGATCTGGAATGAACATAACTGTTCCTCAGCTCATTGAATCCCCAGATCTGGACGTAATGGCAGCATCTACAGAAAAAAAACTTTCAAACCCTTGACCAGAAATGCTCGACTATATTAAATAAAAGAACGCAATCAGAAAAGGAAAGATTCAACAGTGAAAATATAGATTGCACTCCAATGCGCCCCAACTTTGAATTGTGAATAGCACTGAGTCAAACCAACACGATAGTAAATGAGCGAATCCTGAGATCTTCAGATGGCCTGATTTTGAATCGCACCAATGTAGTTAAATTATTACAGGCCATTCCTCACTTAAACCACCTAACTTCAATTGATATTAAAATTGTTCAATTCATTGAAGAAAAACACACAATTGGGTAATTGTGCACCTATTTTCGGCTGTGTTCCGTGCAACAATACTTAAACAAAGAGAAGCATTCCTACCACTAGGATTTGAGATAACCGATAATCCTCTAGGCAGTAAACCTCTAAAGACTACATCATGATGGGGGGATATTTGAATAAAGGTTTATCAAATACCAAACGAGGACTGCAGAATGAACATCATCTCAATGAACATCTGCAAAGAGACCTGAGCGACCTGAAATTTTATCACAAGTTGGTAGTGAACTTTGATGCCCAACAGAACCATACTGAGGGATCAGTTACGTTCACTGATGGGAATAAAACATCAACAAAAGCACAAAGTCCCATGGAGAAACGAACATGGGAGACCAATACCACAAGAGAATTAGCAAACAGGAATAAAGGGGGAACGGCCCCTGAAACTATGCAGTTTGAATACCCGTGGCTCCTCCCACCGCTTCAATGAAGGCAACAACCTACTGCATAGCTTTGATATTGTCTGTCTTCAGGAAACCTGGATCCTACTGTTACCGGCTTGTAACGGCTTTACTTCCTATTGGAATCCAGCAATTAAAGGGAAATTGGGACAGCCATCTTCTGGGCTCCTAATTGTGGTAAAAACTGGAAGGAATTTGAAATTGCTAGAACTGCTGAACCCTAACCCGTACATCCAACTAATAGTGATCCAGAACCTTCAGCCTAACAAAGAAAACGGCAACCTGATGGCATTGTTCAACTTATATTGGAATCCAGCAGGAATAAATGACTCATCTTTTATTAAGATAATTCTATCAATGATAGATGATCTTCAAGCACAAAACAACCAGCTATCATTTGTACTATATGAAGACCTTAATATTCATCTATTCGACAAAACAGGAGCCCTGACAACCGAACAGAAATTACCCAAAAAAGCCCAGATGTGGGTAAGAGAATTGCAACTGCGATCAATTTTCATACTAAACTGGCAACTAAATGGGGATATCCCCCCGATGCCCACTTGGCAGATGGGAAAAACCTTATCACATCTTGATTACATCTTCGCATCCCGCGTACTGATTCCTGAATTGAAGTCCCTGAAGATTGTAAATACCTTGAGAAGCGATCATAGACTAGTTGCACTAGAATGGAAACGGAAACCAACCACTCTACGCTCCAAGTGTCCTTTGAAATTATATCTAAATAACGGACAAAATACACTGCGAATCAACGCAGCCGATGTCTCAAAATTGACAAACAAATCGCAAGCAAACCGATCTAGAAAAGATCGATTATGAATGGGTTTTAAACCCATGTAAACCAACAAAGCGTCTAAATCATCAAATCTGAAGATCGCAGTACATCCATACAATGCATACTTGATTGATCCAAGGAAAAAATATAGAAGAGCCATCAAAACACTGCACAAAACCACCACAAAAGATCGCGATAGTCTGATCAAGAAACAAAAACACATATAAGAACTGGACAATATCATTTAAAGAAAAACGATTGCCAGCTGATGCAGAGATGATTCTGAAATCTATGAACAACTGTAACACACGCAACCTTTGGGCACTACTAAATGGAAACATAAGAACTTCAGCTGCCTTAATTGCTGTTATTCCAGAAGCAGTATGGGTGGCCAATTTCTCGGCATTATATGCAAAGAATGATAAGAAACTGGAACCTAATTTACTTAATTACTCTGATTCCTGGTCATTAATATGGGACAGAGACGATATCTTGATCAAAATAAGAGGTTGAGTACATCAGGAGTGCCTGGACCCGACGGCCTCTCTAACAGCGTCCTAAAATCTAATCCAGAAGCTTGGGCGGACTTCTGTGTGGCCCTATTTAAATCAATAATGGAAACAAAGCTTATTCCTGCATCTTGGAAAAATGCTATCATAGTCCCGATTTATAAACACAGAGACCGAGCACTACCGATAAACTATCCGCCGATAGCATTAATTGATCCATTGGGCAAGATCTTTGCAGTGATATTACTATGACAGATACAGCAATGGGCGGAAATGAGCAGGAGTATCGACCTGCGACAGACTGGATCCGTAAAAAAGGGCTAGTTACAAATATCAACTTATTCTTACTAGCCATACTAAAATTAGAGGCCCTGAAAGCCAAATCTGTCTGGCTTTCATAGACCTCAAACAGGCTTTTGATAGTGTAAATCGGCAAACAATATGGAGTAAGCTGCGTACCTGGAATTGTCCTCCAGACCTTTTGGCAGCTATCCAAGCCTTATATACCGAAACATCAATTCAAGTGCGACTATCTAATAACAGCGTATTATCTGAAAAAATCAGGACGCCCCTTAGCGGTGTTACTGTTTATTCTGTACATCTCGTACCTTAACCTCTCACAAATAAACTTAATAACTAATCCGCCAAGATTAAATGGGAATCCGATTACATGGATGCTCTATGCAGGCAACCTTGTCTTCTTAGACAAAACCCCCATCGGATTACAACAGAGTCTAAATGCCCTTTCACTATATTTCAAAGACAATGGCCTCTTGATAAACGTGTCTAAAACTCAAACTTTAACAATTCGGACTGGCGATTACAAAAGAAAAGATCCTTTGCCCTCTTTCTCGATGATGCCAAGTTACTCCAGGTCAAATCCTTTAAATATTTAAGAGTATAGATGAATTCCTCCCTATACGAACAAGAATGGAGAGAAGCAATATGAACAAAGACAAAGTGCCTAAAACGCCAAGCGGTGATTTTACACAAGAAGCTTGGCAAACACTCCATAAGGCCAGTTTTACTTTTCTTATCGTCAGAAAGTAATTCCGATTCTGGCTTATGGAGCAGAAACCGCACTAAACCTCTCATGGAAGGTTTGGGTTTCCTGCAATGCGTTCTTTTGGAGGAAAGTCCTCTCATTACCCAAAGCATTTCCTGTAGCAAGAATACGAACTGGCATCCATCCATTCTATTATAGTCTGTAAAACTCTCGATCTTTATCGCAAGATACGAATTACTGATACACTTCGACCAATGGAAGTCTTGCGAGAAAAATCCATGATGCAACACAAGGGCATGCTGGACCTCTGGAAGAATCAATGTGAATCAATGTGTGAAATGTCTGGAATTATTCGAAACCAGAGTTGGAATGACTGGATACAAACCTAGCAGGATAAAGCAAACTATAAATGATCAATCGTAAGGCGCATGTGCGATCACTGAACCAGCTTCTGGCATATCTGTATAGATTCCTGTGCCCTAAGGCGAGAGACTTGTTCTTACGACTAAGACTGAACCTCCTACCAACAAGAGAAGTATTAAGTCGGTGGAAGCAAGTAAAAGAGGAGTTGAACTCCTGCCGATTTTGTAATGGCTTCAAGCAAAATGAAACTGTCATATATTGATGGAATGTGACGGATTAAGAACTATAAGAAACAAATATCGGGAAGATGACAACCAATCAAGACATCAGACGTTAAACCCAGGTGAATGATGGGAGTCATTGATTCTAGGAGAACAGAAAACTTTCATTTTTAAAATACTTCCATTCTGGAGAGAAATAATTACTTTAAAGGACTCTGGGCTTAAATGCGATATGAGCTGGGCTCTAATCCAAACTGTAAATATCTGGAATTAATCTTCCTATCCTTCTGTTTTTGTTCTTCTTTTATTCATTTTCTCCCTTTCTTTTAAATGGAATGCAAACCAATGTAAAAGTAAAAGGTTTTAAATAAACCAAATTACTAATAAAAAGAAAAATATGTGCTGCAGTCAATGGCTTTGCAAACAAAGAAAAACATCCAGTGATACAGCTGACTGTTTTGTAATCGTTGGCTGCTGCCTGTGACTTTGTAACGTTTCCATCTTGTAAATGCATCAGTGCAAGCCTTCCCTATTGCAGTCTCCTTAAGAAATAAAACCACTCACACAATTGTATTGGCCTATTAGTCCTACTCTGCCAAATCACCTAAAAGATCTTGCTGCTTTCTTCTAGATATCAGTATCTGATCAGCAATATGATGTCCTCGTGTTTACCCAAATTACAATACTGTATAGTCATGTGCACAAGCTGTACCCCGCAGAGATTTAAAATATGATTAAGGTTGTCTTGCAGTTATTTCACTCCATTTTACCTCCCTGATCAGTGGGATCTTTTAACTGCCTGTTGAATGGCACTGTTTATTGGTGCATGATACATAGGCAACTTTAGCACAGCACCAATTGAAATGCATTATTTTAAGTTTTGTTTTCTTAATTCTTCTAGGGGCGGAGGCAGCCATCAGGACGCCCAGCGACAGAACGTCGGCCAAGGCAAAAACAAGAATCTGATTGTGTACTTCTATAGTAAACCTTTTCTTCATATCCACATTACTTCTGCTGTCATCCCTCTCTTCAGAAAACCTGTTATTTAATTAAACAGAAATCGTAGCCAGTTAATCCTTTTAGACAACACTAAATTATCTGTCATAAAAACTTCTTAAATCTCAAGAGTTTCCTTGTGTTTGATTTTAGTACCTTTGTTTTCTGGATTTCTGGATACCCTCGCCTTCAGCCAGCAGCTGTAACAAAAGTATGATGCTATCCTGGCCACATATTTTCATTCCAGGCACTTGATCGGGTTTAAGAGAATTAATATGACTGTATAATCCAGGAAGAGCCTTATAGAATCTGAAAAGCACTCTCCCTTTGTCATTTCTTACAAAGCAGTCATACGTGGAAGGTGTTCGAGAACAAGTTGGCAATGTACAAAATGCATCTAAAATGTGGATTCCTTTTTTTAAAAAAATGTTTTTTATTGTTTGGCTGAAACAACCTTTTACAAAAGTAATTCACAACTGAATTCTTCCTTAGACAGGCAATATAACATTAAAAACAGTACCAAAAATGAAGACACAACATATTACCATCAACAAACACATATTACAAAAGTTCTTCTAATTACCACATATTAACAATTCATTGCAAAGCAATATTTAAAATTAAACAGCAGTAAAAACCTAAAAAGAACAAAACCAATGTTTCTATAACATTTTCTAAATCCTAAACGCTGTTATAACTCACTATAACATTACTCTTCATTTACACACAACAATCCTAAACGGTAGTTTCAAAATTTTTAAAGAACAAGAAAGAAGAGGAGAGACCTGCATGACATTTAGACACATTGAGAAAGTAATTAATCAACAATATTACAGCTAGCAAGCTCCTGCACTACTGCAATTGTGAGAGGATTGTGGACACCAGCGATTAGATGGTCCCAGAAAATTTCTGGTATGAAGTTAGCACTATTGAAACCAAATCTAGTGAACAGTCGAGATCTGGCTTGTCCGGTTCGTTGACAGTCCATTAAGAGATGTTTCAAAGTTTGGACTTTCGGATTAGAACACTGATCACATAACTTTAATGCTAAATCACCTTGTCCTCTTTGTGCCAAAACCTCACCAGTTCTTGCTACATTGAGTAGGATTCTGACGAAATTGTTCCTTCTTTTCCAATCTGGAAATTTGACTAAATAGCTTGGAACAAAGCCTAAATTATTTTCTTCTTCTATACATTGATTGGATCTTGCTCTGGCATGCATAGTGTCAATTGTTGTAATCCAGTCCATTTGCGCCCGATTTCTTTTTTTGGCCATGCAGGGGTTATGTATCAGAGTATCCAGAGCTGTATTTGCCTTGGATAATTCAGAATGGGCCCATTCTTCCAATTTTCTTAACCTCTCAGAACCCCCCCCCCTCTCAAAATGCTCTTTGATGTCCCCATATAGAGAGTCCTCTTGTGCAACCGAGATAAGCCTAAAGAGAGACATTAGTTTCCATCCTGCAATGGTTTTTAAGGAGCTTAACCCTAATTCAAATCTAAGGAGTCCCATTGAAACACTCATGGGGAGATGGAAAACATTCTCCCACACCAATCCCTCCCATTTCTGCCAATCTGTATGCCATAAAAGGGGTTTGGTTTCCAGCCCGTTGAGTATTACCGGTATGACTTTTGCCTTGTAAAACCTAATCAATGGAAGTATAAAGAATTTCCAATATTTTACAATTTCTTTTTTCATCTGAGCCACTAGTGACAAAATTTTATTTTGCAAATCCTTCTCCACCTTACAAATGGCGGGGGGGCATATATTTTGAAGCCTAAATATAACGGCTCTTCTACTCTCTCAATTTGCTGACCTCCTATCTCCCAATGACTATGAGGAACTTTATTAAGGCTTTGTCTGAACACCAGAATCTTTGATTTTTTGGGTTAAGGGCTAAACCATTCTCACTAGCATAACTGTCCAGTCTGTTAAGCAATCTCTGCAGTCCCACAGAAGTGCAATCTAGGACAACCACGTCATCGGCATACGCCAGCCAGTGAACCCTAGATCTTCCGATCACTGGACTGGCCAACGCGAAGGGTTTCAGGCATCTTCCAAATATAGATTGAAAAACAACGGGGCACCCAAACATCCCTGCTGATCCCCCTTTTCTACTCTATAGACTTGGACATGTTACCTTCCTCGTCGAGTCGAATTCTTATAGTATTGTCTTTATGGAACTCGATCAGAATGGCTAGCAATCCCTCAGGAATGCCCCAAGCTCTTAGCTTTGCCCACGGTCTGCTCCTGTCCACCTGATCGAAAGCTCTAGAAAAGTCCACCCAGGCCCCGTACAACAGATTTCCTCCAGGCTTACCCATCTTCTCTGACATAACATTGAGAGCTACTCCATTTAAGGCTGTTGAAAGGCCCTTTCGAAAACCGGTTTGGTACTTGAAGAGGATCTTATGTTCTTTTACCCATTTCTCCACCTCACCCAAAAGGTTCTTCATGAAGCACCTTCCATCAATATCCAAAAGGGCGATCAGATGATAATTGATTGGTAACGTCCAATCCCCCCTTTGAAAAGTGGGATTATTATGGCCGATTTACAAGTGGGAGGCAGTACTTTCTTAAGCAGGATTTCCCCAAATAGCCAGACTAGCAGTTTGGCCCATATAGTTGGATTCTCTTTTAGCACTAAGTACGTGAGCCCATTTGGACCAGCTACTTTGGAGGACAAGCTCTTCCTAATTATTTCTTCCAAACTCTGTGTCTAGCGGAAGCTCCCCTTTCACACCCTCCGATGGTAGGGAAATAAGTATTCATGAGCCGAAGGTGAGAGAGAGATATTCCACCCAGAACTTTTCAGGGACCAGGTTACAAAGTGAGCTTTTTGAGCTACCCTCCAATGAGTTTATCACCTTACAGAAGTTACTAGAATCCCTTTTTGCCACCAACTTCAGCATGAGTTCACTGTCATGCTGGAGACACATGGCCTTCCTTCCCGCCGACCATTGTTTATACGACTGGCGTAGTGCTTTAGATTTTATTTCTCTGTTCAGCCAAACCCATGTCCAGCTTTGTTAACGTCCTTAGCTCTTGATTCAGACGTTTTTTCATCAGCATAGTAGCTTCATCAAAAGCATGGCGATGCACTTCAATTTATCCCCCTCCTCCCACACTCGGCGGACAGGTGTACCAAATAAATTTGGTGAAACTGACCGGAGTGCAGTTACGCCTTAGAATAGAATCAGGAGATTCACTGAGGCATTTATTCAGAATCGCCCTGTCCCTCATATTTTTGGAGATGTATTCTCCATTTCTTACTTTCGACAAGCTGTCTTTGCCTGCATTGCTCTTCAAAGACCGTATCTGAGATAGTCAGGGCCAACCTGGAGTGATCATTCCCCCTCCCCCTTTTTAATCTATGATCAATGAAACATTCTGGGCAAAAAGGTCGAAGGACAAGAAAAAATAGTCGATAATTGAACTAATTTTGCCTTGTGATCTTGTCGAATTGGCTGTTATGTCCCCCGGAAGAGACCCGTTGCCCATTTTCAGGCCCCAGCCTTCAAGGAACTCAACCCAAGATCTACCTCTGAGGGTTTCTTCCCCTGTGTAGCCTCGCCCTCCTTTGAAGGGCGCAGACAATGCAAATTTAAATCACCCCCAATATGATTTGAGCACCCCCTTAGAGGAGTTTAATTTTCTCCAGTGAAGCTGCCAAATCCCTGAAAAAAGCATCTCGACTCGTACACGCGGGATTCCAATAAACATTCACAAATACCATATCAGGCATAATAATCTGACATTTCAAAGATACCTTAAAATTTCAATCCCACCATCATTTTTAAAAATTGAGACAGGTTCTTTCAATGTGGAGTTTCTAAATGCTACAAGCAGCCCAACCGATGGTTTCCTTTCACATTTTGGGTGGCGGCCTGGGAGATCACTCTAAATCCTTCAATTTCAAAGGGGTTAGCTAACAATGTTTCCTGTAACATTACAATGTCCCTCAGATTAAATAGGAGCTCCTTCATTTTTGGCGATGTGAATGTATTGGGACCCTCCCCGCGTGTTCCAACAGATTACTCTGAACTCCTTTTGACTAAAGGTGTTGGATCCCTACACCCAGCTTGAGAGAAACCTGAGACCTAATTTCTGGTAATAGTGAGATAGGCAGATTGTCTCTGTTGAGGTTATTAGCCTCGACCCTCGTGGCTGTGGAATGACCTTCTTGTAGTGCTCCAGACCATTCTGTTGGTCTTGAGATCCATTTGGACTTGTTCTGTTTTGGCTTCTCTAATTCCATCGGACAGATATTTGACACTTGAATTCCCAGACCTTCTAACTCCTTTGACGCTCCCTTTATTGCTTATTTATTCTCTTGAGGTCAATCCAACTTCTACCAGGTATGCATTTTGGATGTCAGGAAAGCGAACGTATTCGATATCATCGGACTTGATCATAAAAAGATTGCGCACTTTTTTCAGAAATGTCAGAATGGCACTTCTACATAGTGACCTGGTTGCTTTTTTGTTCGAAACCAAGGAAAGCCAAAGCTTTGGAATTGCGAAATCTGATGTTTCTGCCTCGATGACTGCCCCCTGGTTGGACTGCTGCAAATCCTCTTCTGAGGCCTCCACTGTGACGTCACCTCTATCGATCACTACTCGGGCTTTCCCTATTCCATTATGATCGATATTCAAGGAGCAATGTTTCCCTGGTCCCATTTTCACTTCTTCAAGCATCAAACTTTTCCTAGTGCTATATATTTTGGGTTGCCCCAGCTGGAAAATGGGAGCTATCCTTCCGTTGGGTACAGCTGCTGGCTGTACTTTGCTATTTTCACCAATCGCTTTCAATACTGCATGTTGTTTGTTTAATAAGAAGATGGGAGCCACTGGGATTTTCTTGTTACTGCCCCAGCAAAAATTGGGGCCCAGTGGTTTGTCACTGCCCTTCCTTCCTATATACAGGTCATTTTTCAATTCCTCCTTCTCTGCTTCCTTCCAGTCCATTTGTAACCCCACACTGACATTTATCACCCTGATTTCCTCATGGATGATATCTTCCGACTCGTCAACTTTCTTATCTTTGAAAATGGGGAGCCCTTCCTTATGACTATCTATTAGTGCGACCCTGTTAGGAGCCGGAACAGAATAGACAGCCTCGCTCCCATCAGTTGAAAGGGCTACCTTTATTTTGGGCAGCGATTTCGGGAAGGAGATTGTTTTCATTTTCTTTATTTGTTCTCTTCCTTGATTTTTGGTTTTCTTCCCACCCTCCCGAACAATCACCGCTCCTTTACTTTTCCTCTTCCTTCTGGCCTCTTTTCCTTTGTCTCTTTTTATTTTTGGATAAACACTGCCCTGTCTCTGTACTGGGCTGATTTATCAATTCTGGAATTAGAGGAATTATTTGAGATTTGTAACTATATTGAACTTTTCAAATTTAGTTCTGCTGCCCCTGTGCCCATATTGAACTGTGCCTACTTGTGCCATGTTAATTTGTGACTACCCTGCACTTAGCCTGCAGTCCCCGTGCCTCGCTATATTGTGAATATTTGCATTTTTGCCTGAAGCCCCTATGCCAGTTTGATCTGTCACCACTGTACATTTAGCTTGCAGCCCCGGTGCCACGTTGTATTATGCCCATTTCGATTTTTTTCCCATTTGAATTTTGCCTGCAGCCCCTGCGCCATGTTGACTTGTGACTACTGTGCCACGGTGATCTCTTACTACACTGTACTATCTGCTACTACTGTACATTTAGCTTGCAGCCCCGGTGCCATGTTGTATCATGCCCATTTCGAATTTTGCCCATTTCGAATTTTGCCCATTTCGAATTTTGCCCATTTGAATTTTGCCCATTTGAATTTTGCCTGCAGCCCCTGTGCCATGTTGATTTGTGAATATACTTCACTTTTCGATTTTAGTTCCGCTGCCTCTGTGACCATATTGAACTGTGCCTACTTTGCATCTAGCCTGCACCCCTTGTGCCATGTCAATTTGTGACTACTCTGCATTTAGCCTGCAGCACCTGTGCCTCGCTATATTGTGATTACTTGCATTTTGCCTGCAGCTCCTGTTCCACGTTGATTACTACTGTGCATTTAAATTGCAGCCCCGGTGCCATGTTGTAGTGTGCCCATTTCAAATTTTGCCCGCAGCCCCTGCGCCATGCTGATTTGTAACTACTTACATTTAGCCTGCAGCCCCTGTGCCCATGCTGAAATGTGACTATCTGAATTTAGTTCTGCAGCCCTTTACCCTTGCTGAACTGTGCCCATCTTGCACATCGTCCGGCAGCCCATTGTGCCTACTACGATTCTAGCCTGTACAACCCCCTGCGCTTACGATTAACTCACCGTTACAGTTAACTGTAATGAACTGAGCCCATTCCTAAGCTAATCCGTGTAGCCCTTTGTGCACACGACTGTGAGCATGTTTATTTCAGCCCGTAGCCTGCTGACCTACATATGTCTTCTGATCACTACCCACCAGATATCTGACATTAGCACTCCCATAACCTTTAACAGAGCTCTGAATAACTCTATCATTACCTCCCCAGCAACCCCTAACACCATGGAACATCAGGCTCTGTGCCCCCTCATGGTGCTTCAAAACAATCCATGCAGTCTACTCCTTAGAAATTCCAGACTCTGAGCAAGACTCACAAGACTTCATGAGCCCCTGACCAGAACCCTTCCTCCCATCAACAAAAGATCCAGCAACCAGAAGGCTACTACCAGTCACCTCAATAACATAACCACCCCCACCAAAACTAAACCTACTCCTCCCACTGCCCCCCTGCCCCTCAAAGGAGGACTAATAAATGCTAGATCCCTGACTGCTCACGCCACAGATATCTGTGACCTAATTTCGATCGATAACCTGAACTTTCTTGCTGTCAGAGTCTTGGCTACATGACGCAGCACGACCGCTGCTCTCCCTTGCCATCCCGGAAGGTTAGAGCATATTGAGACAAGACAGAACTATTACGCGTGGCAGCAGCATTGCTATCATTGCCAAGACTAGCCTAGGCATGAGATCTACGCCCACCACAGTTTCTGAATCATGTGAAACGCTTACCATCAAATTGCCTCCAACTAGCTCCCAAACACTGACCATCCATCTTATTTACAGACCGCCTGGTCCTATAAGGTCGTTCGAGGAGGACATCCACAACCTATTCTCCAACAACCTCAAAACCTCTTCACAACTTGCTGTCCTAGGGGACTTCAACCTGGGTTTCAATGTCCCCTTTGATAAAAATGCCACAACCATTGCCAATATTTTTTCCGACCTGAGCATAACACAAAAAACTCTCGAACCCACTCACATCAAAGGGAGAAACCTCGACTGGCTAGCAGACTACAACTGCACCGCCAACATCAAATCCATTGTCCCACAACTCTGGACTGACCATTTCCTCTAGACCATTCTCGCCAGCACCCACCATGGCCCCGCCATGTCCAACAAGAAACAATAAGAACATCATCAAGGATAAAGTGATTCCGTCGATCCTTCCCACTCTTAACCGATTAGCAGACCATTTGGACCCTGAAACACTTGTCAACAAGTACAACAAAATCATGTTATCCCCCTGGACAACATCTCCCCTCTAAAACTTAGACCGAGTAAATCCAAATCCCACCTAAACAAATGGTTTACCCCTAAACTAAAGGATCTTCGATTACTTAAGAGAAGCTGTGAAACGGCATGGAGACTTACCCCCTCAGATGACCACAAATATAAACTCACAAATCTCCGCCCATTACAAAAAGGAAATCCATCTAGCCAAGCAAAACTCTTTCAACAAACATATAGTTAATGCTAACTCGAGTATGAGAGAACTGTTCTCCATCCTCAAAGAACTAGTTACCCATCCCCATTCCAGACACTTGTTCTAAAGATAAATCATGGTGTTCCGATATTCAACAAGCCCTATCGAACAAATTAACCATGCTCCAACAGAAAATCGGCAAGAAAAAAGCCTCACTCAACCCCCCCAGACCAAAACCCTAAACACGGACCCCGCTCCTAAGGAACAGGACCTAGCTGTACGATTCATGTTCTCCGAAACCTCTATCCTTGAGGTGGAGAAAGTTATCCTCTCTTAAGCCCTCAAACTGCCAGGGCGACCACCCTTGCCCTGCCCAACTGATACAGGATGTAGCCAGGGATCTCTCCCCATTTATCTCGAAGCTTGTCAATGCCTCATTCACGTCCGGCATTGTGCCGACCAACCTAAAACAATCTTGGGTACTACCCCTGCTCAAAAAGCAAACCCTAGACCCACTTATACCCACGAATAACCATCCCATCATGACAGTGCCTTTTCTGCCTAAAGATTTTTGGAACAACATAAACTCTTAGGAAAACGCCAATCAGGTTTCTGTCCCCAACACGGTACAGAGACCGCCCTCTTTGACCTGAAAGCGCAAATAGATGAATTACGAGATAAAGGAAAAATGGCTCTGCTTCTGCTGCTGGATCTTTCGGCTGCTTTCGACCTTGTGGACCATGGGGTCCTCTGCAGCCACCTAGACTCAGCAGCACACTTTTCTAATGAAGCCATAACCTGGATCAAGTCCTTCCTCAGCGACAGGACTAGGAGGGTGTTCTCCCCTGCAGCAGCAGCCGACCTGATACCCATCCTGTGTGGAGTTCCTCAGGGTTCCTGTGTCTCACCCACACTATACAACATATTTACCAAGCACCTCTTTGATGATCTAGACCTTCTTGGTATCACCTACACTAACTATGCAGATGATACCCAGATTCTCCTCCCACTTTCTGGGGATTATAGCAAGGATTTGGCCTTGGTGAATAGGCTGTATATCATCATTCAGGCATGGATGGCAACCCACGGTCTATTCCGGAACGATGACAAAACAGAGCTCATCCTAGGAACCCACACTAACCTCAAAAACAGAGCCAACCTACACTAACTATGCAGATGATACCCAGATTCTCCTCCCACTTTCTGGGGATTATAGCGAGGATTTGGCCTTGGTGAATAAGGTGTATATCATCATTCAGGCATGGATGGCAACTCACGGTCTATTCCTGAACGATGACAAAACAGAGCTCATCATCCTAGGAACCCACACTAACCTCAAAAAACAGAGCCAAGACTATAGCTCATTCGTGATTGACGGTAATATCATCAGGGTATCCAAGGAGGTGAAGACACTTGGCTTTTACCTGGACTCCACCCTCTCCTTCGACAAACAGGTGAAATCTGTGGCATCTGCCACAGCCTACACCTGTAAGCTCATTAGAGCCGGCAAATACTTCCTCTCAGGCAGCAACTGCATTATTTTAGCCAGTGCCTTGATATTATCTAGGCTCGACTACTGTAACACCCGCTACATTGGTGCTAATAAATCCATCATCCAAAGAATTCAAATCCTACAAAATAACGCCCTGCAAGCAGCTCTTGGTGTGTCCAAAAGATTGCACATATCAAGGATCAGACACCATCACAACTGGCTGTCCACCCAAAACAAAATCCACTTAAAAGTCGTATTACGAAGTTACGGCCACCAGGGGGCGCACGGATGAGGCTAACCTCTGTGTGAGCTCCGTACTCCTTGGTCCCATAAGTGATTTGAGCCCCCACTTGTGGACCCCCCCCCCTGGTACAACGTGGAGAATTTGCTGTTGGAACCGACCCCCCCCCAGGGTGATCGCAGAGACGGAAGAAATCTGAGCAGGGAAACCCGAGAACTTTGTCCCAAAAGTTCCGTGTCCCCGGCTGCGGCCTGCCGCCTCCGAAAACAAAGGCTGTGCTATGCCCGCGCACCTAGAGGAAAGCACCACACAGCCCGAGAGGAGAACAACGGCGACTCTGCTTTCTGCCGGGTGGGGAAACCTGTGATTGGGGAGTCCACTGCGAAGGGAGCGAGGGCCTCCGGACGATCCACCGCATCGGCGGCCCTATGTGAAGAGCATCCGGTGAAAGGTCCAGTGTTACTGAACGAACCCCTGGGGTCCAACCCACGCTGGACCTAGTCTACACACGCGGCGACTGACTCTCGTGGCCCGTCCCTCCGCTGGTGTCTGAGTGAAAACAGTGCCCCCTTCACAAACGGGAGACTCCTGCGGCTGTGTCTGGCCCCCCCGGCTTAGGAGCCGCCCTGCTGTCGAGTCTCGAATACGATCGTCCGACAGGCCCTCACCTCCGACGAGACCGCTGAGACTGGCCTGGTCCTCTGGTGAGCAGCGCTGCACTTTCCTACCTGCATACGTGTGAGGTTTCCATGCTGTGGAACTCTCGGCCCGGCGATCACACAGCCTCCTTCACGCTAACAGTTTCGCGCGAACTCTAGATTCTGCTGGCACGAACCCTGCCACTCGCCTTTGGCAAATGCATGCCCTAGTACACGCTAGCTAAGCGACCCAAGCCTCACTACCCTCGCTTCTAGATATCACGGTTTAAAGGTGATACTGCAAGACACACTGGACCTCCTGTAATACGGATTGGGCTCCAGGCACCACCCGCCCATCCCCTCATATCACCCAGCACCCTGAAGAACTACCCACGCGCCCCACTTGGCCCCATCACGTGGAAGCAGGAAACAGTCTGACACCCTAGGCAAATACCTAGTTGAAGCTCCCTGGGACCCGAGCAGAATTTCCAGCACACAGGCCCGGACCTCAAATGTGTTAAACATTTCCAAAGGTTGTCAGCAATCCCAGAGGGACGGTTTTTCAGGCATGAATATGCACCTAACTAAACTGAATTCCTGGAATCATTCTGGAACCATTTGAAAAGAACACTGATACATCAAGCAGTTGCTAAATCCCTCGCTAAAGCTCTGGAAATGAGGTTTTGACATATCACTACTCGGAAACCACCCTGCTGATCAATTGTACACATACACAAATATCCAAATCGGTATCACTCTCTAGGCTGTGGTTTCATCTGGGCACCTCCGCAGCCACTCCGAGAACCACAGGAACTCCGACTACTTGGTCTACTTTACCTCCACGAACATACACTACCGCATAGAGGGTAGTGCCCCCGACTCAGGGGTGTGTGCCTCCTCTACTGCGTGAACTATCCTATGCATGCTCGGAACAGGCTGGCCAAATACGCATACACTTCGTCTCCGCTGGCCTTTGATCAGTAAACAACGATGGTGACAGATCTCACTGGGGCGGAGGCTGCTGCCACCAAGGGGGAACATTGTAGCTTTCTCCAGCATGGGGTCTGGCATGGATTCACATGCTCATGAATATTCCCCGTTGTCAGGCTGGGAATCCTCGGTAAAGAAAAAACCAGTATCAATTTAGTTTCTGATCTGTCTTTCGTAGTAGCAACCAATCACTGATCTCTGCGTCATACTGACCACAGCCAATGACTGCCCTCTACCTAAGCCCCGCCTCTGGCAGCCATCTTCAGATTTTTACCGCACGTTCATGTGTTCGGATCCTCGTGCTATTGCTCTCGAGCGTTAGTGCTATTTTTTTCACGTTTTTTCTCAAAAACTTCGTTTTTTCAGTCAAAAGAGCCTCAAGCTCCACCGACTCTCCATCCGATCAACGGGGACCCGTGTCGGATTCGTCTACGCCCCTCATGGGTGAAGATTTCATCGAGCTACGCTTTTGGAGGACTCCAGAAGTTTCTCAGGCCCATCTCGGTCATGGCCCAGGAGAAGGGAAGCTCGACGCCCGGAAAGCTGTTCAGGGTCTGCCCTGGATGACAGCTGCAGAATGTCTTTAAGGAAGACAAACACTCCTTTTGTCTTTACTGCCTACATGAGGACAAGACGCACGTGGAGAAGGACTGTGCGTTTTGCGGCAACATGTCGGAGCGGACCATGAAGGACCGCCATCAACGTCTCGCCAACTGGCTGGAAGGGAAGAGCCCGTCCAGCGAGAAGAAGAGGAAGAAATCCGAGCGGTCTTCTAAGACCTTTGAGGACGCCCCGGTGACGGGGGTCCAACACAAGGCCAAGCACCGCGAGTCCGTTGGCACCGGGAGCGCCGAACGGTCGGGCTCTACGGGCGCCAGGCAGGGCGCACCCTCCCCGGCACCATCAACCACGAGCCAACGTTCTGGGTCGAGTAAGAGGAAGGCCGAGCACCCGGCGAAGCTCCTGGAGAGGCCCCGGTCGAGCTCGAAGGCCCCATCGGAGGGAGAGCGAGGCAGTGCCCCCCCCTCAAGGAGAAGGCGGTGAGCGCACCTAAGGTGGTGAAAGCCTTAATCCATCCGGCCAAGGCCTCTATTGAGACAGTCGCGGCGGCCCTGGCTCAGCCTGTGGAGGCTACACCAGTGGTGGCGACCTCGGGGCTCAGAGTCTCCCTGCCACCGCGGAGGGAGTCCTCTTTTATGCCCATCGACAGGACCCCCGTGAAACCTCCAACGGAGAAGAAAAAGGGGGGGGCAGGCGGTCGTCGTGGATTCAGCCTCAACCTCTGAGGAAGAACTGATCGAGGTCTTAAGCCACGGCGTTGGCGTGGAAGAAGACCAGCCCGTCGAGGGTACCGACGGGGCCCCTGACCGCCCGTCTGACTCCCCTCTGCCAGCGCCGCAAGACAACTCGGCGGCCATTTTGTTGGCTATACAGTCCTTATGCTCAGAGATAAGGACGAGACTGCCGTTACCAGTGGAGGAACCACTCCCGTCGGGGGACCCGGAACTAGGCCCTTCTGGCAGCCCCCCTCCTAAGAAAAGAAGGATTCACCCTCCACCTCCTTTTCAACCGTCGCGCCCCGTTCAGTCCTCCTCTCCGTCAACGACTCGAGGGGATGACACAGGGACTGACACGGCCGCGACGGGTACGGACGACGAGGTGTACGACAAGGATCTGCCGTCGTCACCTCCCACCCGGGCTTCCCCGCCCGACGAGATTGGATCTTTTCACTCCATGATCGCCAGGGCATCCGAGCTCTTCCAGCTCTGCCCTGAGGAGAAGGAAGGAAGGTTTCCTTTATCAGCGGCGCGAGGCCAAGAGGAAGACGGTCCTCGCGGTACCTCTACTGGACGATATTTGGGATGAGGGCCTCGCCCTCCTCAAGAACCCATCCACGACGCCGGCTAGAAGAAACCGGTACGAGAAGGAAGTACCGGGTCCCGGACGCACAGCCTACCCCGGACTCTGTCGTCCCCGCGGCGGCATGGAAGAAAGCGGGGGGGTGCGGCCTCCACGTCGACTTCCCCGCCGGACGGCGAGGGAAAGAAATTGGACACGATGGGGCGCAGGGTCATCTCGTCTGCAGCGATGACGATTAAGGCGGCCAACGCCTTGGCTATCGTGGCCCGCTACGACAGGGAGCTGTGGTACAAACTGGCTCCCCTGCTGGACTTCCTACCGGACGACAAGAGGGCGGATGCCCTGGAGATCTTGCAGGAAGGTGAGGTGGCATCGGACCACGCCATCACGATTGCTGCGACGGACATCGCCGACACTGGATTTCGCCAGTTGGGCAACGGCGTGTGCTTTAGGCGGCGTGGATGGCTCAAGGCTACTGACTTCCGTCAAGACGTACAGACCAGAGTCCCGGACATGCCGTTCGATGGGAACAACCTGTTTGGGAAAACAGTGGACGATTCCCTTCAAGCCATTAAAGCGGAGACGGCTCGGGCTCTCGGGGTTCTCCAGCAACGGCGGCCGCCCTTTCGGAGCGGCGGAGGCAAGGGGGCCTCCAAAGGTTCCGGCGGCAGATTTTCCACCTACCGTCAAGCGGCCCGTTCGTCGTCTCAGGAAGCTTACAGGGGACGAGGCAAGTCAGGCGGACCCCGCCGTCGTCGCCAAGGAGGTCAAGGCGGCAAAGCCTCGTCTAAGCAGGATTGAACCGGCCGTGGGGTCGGGCCCCCACCGAAGCACCCCGGTGGGAGGCCGGCTGGCGAGCTTCGTCAGCGTGTGGGAGTCCATCTCCACCGACCGTTGGGTGCTGGACGCCCTAGCCCAGGGCCACGCACTCGAGTTTCAAAGAAGGTGCCCGCGCGTCCCCCCTGTGGCCAGGAAAGAGCTTCACGTCCCTCAGCTTCTCCGGGAGGTAAAGGCGATGCTCAGGAAGGGCGCCATCAAACTCGTCCCAAAGAGGCTTCGGGGCTCCGGAGTTTACTCAAGATACTTCCTTGTGAAGAAGAAGACGGGAGAATGGCGCCCCATCCTAGACCTACGACGGCTGAACAAGTTCATCAAGGCACAGAAGTTCCGGATGGTCACCCTCCAGCACGTCCTGGGTCAGCTGGAGGAGGGCGACTTCCTGTCGTCGTTGGATTTGGAGGATGCCTACTTCCATATTCCCATCCTAAAGGGGCACCGAAAATTTCTCAGGTTCGTGGTCCAAGGGCGTCACTATCAGTTCAGAGCCCTTCCCTTCGGTCTACGGTCGGCACCCAGGGTATTCACTAAGTGCCTTGCACCAGTGGCGGCGCAGCTGCGCCGAGAGGGGATCCACGTCTACCCCTACCTGGACGACTGGCTCATCCGAGCCAAGACGAGGGAGCTCGCCGTGGAGCACACGGCAAGGACCGTCCAACTTCTCACGGACCTGGGATTCTCCGTGAACTACACCAAGTCCCACCTGGTACCCGCGCAAGACGCACTGTTTCTGGGAGCGAAGCTCGACACAGTGTCCCTTCTGGCCTCCCCGCCGGAGGAAAGGACCAGGGCCATCCTGGGCAAGGTACAGCAGATGTTGGTTGCCGACGCGGCCAAGGTGAGGTCCATCAAGTCCCTCCTCGGAATGATGTCTTCTTGCATCTACCTCATTCCCATGTGCAGGCTCCAGATGCGCCCGTTGCAGGAGTTCCTGGACGTGCGCTGGATCCAAACGACGGGCAGCTTCGAGGAGAGGATCACACTCGACGAAAGTTTCCGACGAGCGATCCGGTGGTGGGGCACCCGCGCGCATCTGACGGCGGGCATGGACTTCCAGACCCCAGGCCACCAGGAGACAGTGACCATGGATGCCTCCCTGGAAGGGTGGGGAGCGCACACCAAAAATCTGCACGCAAGAGGCCTTTGGCTCCCGACGGAGAAGTCCCTCCATATCAACGTCCTGGAGCTCCGTGCAGTGTTTTGGGCCCTCAGGTCCTTCCTTCCGTCCCTCAAGGGCAAGGTGGTGAGGATCTTCACCGACAACACCACCACCATGTTTTACATCAGGAAACAGGGTGGAACCAGGTCCCCAGCACTGTCCAAGGAGGCGCAGGACCTGTGGCATTGGGCCGTCGCTCAAAGGATGTTTCTGGTGCCGTTTCATCTGGCAGGGATAAAAAACACCATCACCGACTCACTCAGCAGGGAGCTGCGCTCGTGCCACGAGTGGGAACTATGGCAGGATCTAGTGGATCGCCTCTTCCGACGGTGGTGCACACCCCAGATCGACCTGTTCGCGACGGCGACGAACTCCAAGTGCCAGAGGTTCGCCAGCAGGTTTCCCCAGCCGAGGAGCATGGGCGATGCTTTCTCGTTCCCCTGGGAGGGCCTGTTCCTATACGCGTTCCCTCCATTGCCACTGCTGATCCGGCTCATCAACCAGCTCAAGAGGTCACGGTGCAGGATGATCCTCGTCGCACCTGCATGGCCGAGGCAGATATGGTTCCCGGACCTTCTGGACTTGTCAGCGTCCCCGTCAATCAAGCTGCCAGTGGACGCGGATCTGCTCTCCAGGGAAGGAGGCGCCATCCTCCACCATGACCCGAAGTCGCTGAGCTTGCAGGCCTGGCACCTGCAGCGCTAGAGTTTGGAGGATACAACATACCGGCCGACTGCAGAGAGGTTCTTGCAAAGGCCAGGGCGTCCTCGACTCTTAAATGCTACGGACACAAATGGAAGAGATTCTCTGTCTGGTGCCACGCACAGAAGATTAACCCTCTAAGGATTACGGCTCCCCAAGTACTGCCGTACCTGTTGACGCTGGCCAAAGCTGGACTGGCACACGCGTCCATCAAGATTCATCTTGCTGCGATCTCCCGATACACCAGAACCACGGGGCGGACGTCCTTGTGGTCTCATCGTCTGGTGAAAGAGTTCATGAAGGGACTATTCAGATCGTTCCCGCCGGTGAAGGCTCCGGCCCCGGCGTGGGAGCTCAACGTGGTGCTGTCCAAGCTCATGGGACCTCCGTTCGAGCCTCTGCACTCGGCCCCGTTGAAGTTCCTGTCGTGGAAAAGAGCGTTTCTTGTGGCCATCACCTCCGCACGACGGGTGGGAGAGATCCAGGCCCTTTTCTGCAAGGCCCCGTACTTGACTTTCCACGACACAAGGGTGGTGCTCGGGACGCACCCCTCCTTCATGCCCAAGGTGCCGTCGGACTTCCACCTCAACGAACCCTTGGTGTTGCCTGTTTTCTTCCCGTCGCCGGCTGAGAGGACTTTGCACTCGCTGGATGTGGCTAGAGCGCTGAAGTTCTACGTGGACCGCACAAAGTGTTTTCGGAAGACATCACAACTCTTTGTGAACTTTGGACCTGTCAATCAGGGGAAGGCTCTCTCGAAGGCTTCCATTTCCAGATGGCTCTCCGGCTGTATCATGTACTGTCATCGGTTGGCAAACCGACCGCTGCCTGGCCGTCCGAGAGCCCATTCCACCAGAGCGATCGCAGCTACCATGGCGTTCCTATCTGGTGTGCCCCTGCTGGACATATGCAGGGCTGCTACGTGGAGGTCGACGCACACCTTCACGAAATTCTACTGCGTCGATCGGGATTCCAGGGAGGAGTCCAGGGTCGGCCAAGCAGTGCTGCGCAACCTGTTCGCCTGAGGTGAGCCTGGTGAGGAGGTAAGATTGCTTAATGTTGAGTTTGATGTGATGCTTAATGTTGAGCCTGCATGTGGGTACTGCTATGTATTCTTTATTCATGAGCATGTGAATCCATGCCAGACCCCATGCTGGAGAAGGAACAAGTTACTTACCTGTAACTGTTGTTCTCCAGCATGGGTCTGGCATGGATTCACATGGGAACCCTCCCGCCTACCCCTCTGCGGCTCTTCACTTGGTCATACTGCCACTTCACGTGCTTCCAAATCTGAAGATGGGTGCCAGAAGCGGGGCTTAGGTAGAGGGCAGTCATTGGCTGTGGTCAGTATGACGCAGAGATCAGTGATTGGTTGCTACTACGAAAGACAGATCAGAAACGAAACTGATACTGGTTTTTTCTTTACCGAGGATTCCCAGCCTGATGACGGGGAATATTCATGAGCATGTGAATCCATGCTAGACCCATGCTGGAGAACAACAGTTACAGGTAAGTAACTTGTTCCTTACTATCCGAGATAAAAACTCAGGGAACCAACTTGGGTGGCAAGATTGACAGGATTACCCAGAGAATGGACAAATTTGAGGAGAGACTAGAAGGTGTTGAGAAAAACCAGGCGTCCATTGACACCCTTGAAACCCAAATGGACATGAGGCTATGCAACATTGAAACCAAGGAAGAGGAGATACGCCTGAAAATTGATGATTTGGAGAACAGGGAAAGCAGGAATAATCTCCGTTTTTTTTTTTTTTGGCATACCGGAGTCTGAGGGAGAAACTGAAGACTCACTCAACTCAAGGCCACAATACACAATATAATAAATATCCTGATGGCGGATGAGGAGATAGACTAACCCAAAACTGAACGGTTCCACAGGGCGGGGGGACCTCCTCGTGGTCCTGCGTTCCGTCCTTGCAAAATTCCACCGATATCAGGACGGAACCAGGATTCTGATGAAGGCCAGGTCCGGAGACTCACTCACTCACGATAGGCAGTGCCCGCATTACCATCTTCCAGGACCTGTCGTCACGCTGGCGTTAAGGCGCCTCTATAGCTCTCTGATGAAATGGCTCAAGGAAAGGGGCACGAGATATAGGTGGGGTTACCCTTTCTCCCTCACATTTGAACATGGTGGCACGAAAATTGTTTTGCGGTCCTAGGTGGAGATCAGGGACTGTATCGCCGATATCCTTGCGACGGCACCTGGAGGAGGCGACAGCGATGCGACTGACCGCCCTGGTATGCAATGGGAACTCCAAGGCCCTAGAAGGAAGAGAGTAAAAGGCTCAAGAAAATACAGACACCCGAATAATACGCCTGATAATGAAAAATGAAGATGGGCCTCTTGACTTTGGTGAATCAATGGACTGAAGTCCAGAAACGAACTGTTCGAAGCCAAGCACGTATTGGCATGGACTGACGTGATTGCTGCAGAGACAACGCCTGACAGTGGCAAATCTCCCTGAAGTAAGGGAGGAAACGAATGAACACCCGAAGAAAAGCCAGAGGGGACACGTATCGTTATATTTTTGTTCACTCTTTTGATGTTATTGTTGAAAAATATGAAGTTGGGGGAGGGGAAGGGGGCTCAAAGACATGTTATGATGTACTTGAATGGGACCGTGAGGAAACGGCCCCACCGGTGGTCTGATACTGGACATAACATTTCCATCATGGTCGAGATGGACGCCGTCATCATGCCAAGGATGGCAGACCTTCAGCTCCTGGATTCATCTGAATCCCAGGGACTCGGGAATAGGGAGGGGAAGGGAGAAGAGAAATTTGGGAACATTAACAGCACCATCCGAACAAATCCGCAATATCAACTCCAGGGAGGAATTGGGAGATCACACAATTGTCGGGACACCGGAAGTGAGGGACACCTTGAAAAGACCCAACAATGGCTTCAAATGATGAGCTCAAAGTGAGAGATTCGCTCAGAGTTCGGTCCATCAATGCGAAAGTCCTTAACTCCACCACTAAGAGGTCACTGGTGCTCAGAGTTTCGTAGATTCAATATTGACATACTCCTATTGCAAGAGACCAAGTTCGCTAAAGGGGAGGAACGGAGCATCCTAGGAAAGCGGGGAGGCATGGAGTTCTGGGGTTCGGGCCCACTTAGGAAGGGAGGGGTTGGCATTCTACTCAGGAAGGGAATCCAATTTGAAGTGGAGAAGATATGGTCTGCTGTTGCGGGACGTACCCTCCTGATAACGGGGAAAATGGCTAAAGTAAAAGTGACTAGCGCTACTGTATACGCACCGAATACTGGTCAGAATGCATTCCTCCAGAAGACGATCCTCAAAATAATGCTAGAGGCCACAGGACATGTAATCCTCCGGGTGACTTCAACCAGTGGGCTGATCCGGATATGAATTGGAAACCAGGCAATCCCGAAACAAGAACCCCAAATAAAGGTGGGCGCACCGAACTCGCTGAGATAATGGACCTATATAACATGAAGGATGTGTGGAGAATCATGCATCCCAGTGCAACTGAATATACCTTTTATTCAAACCCCCATCACACACTAACGCGCATCGACCGCATATACCTTACAAGCGACCTCACATCCACCGCTCAACACTCAGATATTATACCGATAACCTGGTCGGACCACGACATGGTGCTAGTAGATATCTCCTGGGCCGAATTACCTGTCACGGGAGGGAAGTGGAGGTGTAACGAGACCCTCTGGAAGGACCCGGTCTTTAAGACATCTATGGAAACCGAAATTGAGGAATATTTTAAAATAAAGAACGACGGAGAGGTTTCCAAACAAATGGTCTGGGAAGCGGCAAAGGCCACATGGAGAGGGGTCTTAATACGAGAAGGATCCTCCAAGAAGAGAGAGCGGAAGATCATAGAGCAGAGGTTACGGGTGAAAATAAGGCATATAGAGGGGGACATGAGAAAGGACCCTAGGGTGGACCCTGGGAAAATGAAAACAGCCCAACAAAAAAGGGAAGAAATACGGCTCCTAGAATACAATCAAATTGTACGCAAATTGCAGTTCCTAAAACAGAAATTCTACGAGAAAGGAGATAAAGCCGACACCCTATTGGCAGCCAGACTCGGGGAACAAAGAGCAGAACGCAAGGTCAAGGAAATAGAGGACTGCCCCCCCTCTCCCCTTCTCCCCCCTCACCATCCCTGAATCCTTCGCTAATTTCTATGAGAAACTTTACACCTCCGACGTAAACCCCCGGCCAATTGGATATAACTTCATACCTATCATCAATCAATATGCCCACAATAACAAATACAGAGACTGAGCTGCTTGACTCCCCAATCACTGAACTTGAGATACAGGATGCAATCAAACGGCTAACACTGGGCAAATCCCAAGGGGAGGATGGCTACACTACCGGTTTCTACAAAACTGACTCCATGCGCAAAACTCTACACCTTGTCCATGTATTTCACAATCTCCCCAATGACCCCGTTCTGTTGTCTATCGACGCAGAAAAAGCCTTTGATAGGGTGGAGTGGGAATTCCTGGGTGCAGTCCTGCAAAAGGTCGGAATAGGCCCCAAAGCCAGAAAAGGAATACAAGCAATATACACGTCCCCTTTGGCCTCGATATTTGTAAATGGGGAATACTCCAGGTGGTTCGAACTGAAGCGTGGGACTAGACAGGGATGCCCCCTTTCCGCAATTCTATTTGCTCTCTCGTTGGAACCCCTGTCACAAAAGATGAGAGCTGATCCTGCAATAGAGGGGATCCGGCTGCGCCCGACAGAATATAAAATAGCACTTTATGCTGATGACATTCTCCTCCACATAACCAAACCCCTCCGAGTCCATCCCTCACGCCCTCAGTCTAATGGAAGAATATGGCCAACTCTCTGGCTTCAAAGTGAATAAGGCGAAGTCCGTCCTGTTCCCTCTTCAAGGAACTGCAGAAGAGAATGACGCTAAATTCCTCTCGCTAGGCCTTAAGATGGAACACCTCGCACTCCAACATCTGGGCATACGGCTCACTAAAACCCTAAACGACCTGTTTGAAGCAAATTTCCCTCCACTCCTCCAGCGATTCGCAAATGATCTCGAGAAATGGAATAAGCTCACAATCTCCTGGCTCGGCCAAATTAACGCGGTCAAGATGGTATGTCTTCCCCGCTTCCTGTACCCCTTCCAAATGCTACCGATTGAGATACCAAAAAAATTCTTTGCTGAAGCTAAAAAGATCATGATGAGATTCATATGGCAGGGGAAGAAACCGAGGATTCCACATACTACATTAACGCTCCCCAAGGATAAGGGGAGGGTCGAGACTACCCGACTTGAGAACTTATATAGCAGCCCAGCTGCGCGTCTTAATCCCACACCTGAGAGACCACCAGAACCTTCAGTGGGTCCAAATGGACAACTACTACCTGTCCCCGGCCACAGTATCAGAATGGCTATGGACCCCGCACAAAAGGGAACTACGGAAAATTAAAGGTCATCCAATACTGAGCACTATATGGAGTATATGGCGTCCAGGCAAAGAAATGTGCAACATCACCACGTGGCCATCTACGCTCAGCCACTTATGGTGACCTGGCATAAATAACCATGTACCCGACGTGGGCAGGTACCAATCATGGTATGAAGCAGGTTTGGAGAGAGTGGGACAGCTTCAGAGAAAAGACTCATACATCACGCTACCGGAATTGACCGAAGCATTGGGCATAGGCTCCCTGTCCACTTTTCAGTATATCCAATTGAAAGGAGTCCTAACGAAAGCAGAATGGAAAGACAAATTAAATAGAGACTTGACCCCTTTCGAGAAAATCCTAGACTCTAAATCAGAAATGAAAGGTCTCATATCTGTAATGTACCAGGAATTCATAGCATCGGGAGATGGATCCACGGAATCCCTGAGGTCTAGATGGGGGAACGACTTTGGGGAAGAGATACAACCTGAACAATGGGATATTATGTGTAAAGCGGCATCCAAAACATCAATATCCTGCCAATATAAGCTTCATGCTATCAAACTCCTGCATAGATGGCAATACGATCCCCTCAGGTTATCCAAAATGTCCCAAACAATGAACCCAACATGCTGGAGGAAGTGTGGTCAGATAGCCAATTATTGGCACATGTGGTGGGGCTGTGCACGCATTAAAGTGTTCTGGAGCGAAGTCCTAGGGTGGATCAAGGAAATAGAAGGCATCCTAAGAGACGGCGACCCCTATCTAATACTTTTCGGCTTAGAGAAGGATGAAGAAGACTGGACTAGAGTAAAGGGCTTGACCCCTCCTCTGTTACTAGCGGCAAGGGCGCTTCTGGTGATCAAATGGAAATCCCCTGTGGTGCCGGGAAAAAACGAATGGATTGCCTTAGCTGCAAATATTTACTTGATGGAAACCATAACTGCTTCCCTGCACGACAAAGCCGCTCAATGGATGAACTTTAAAAATAAACACTTAACAATGGATCACGATTCCCAATCAGAGGACTCTGAAGGGCTCGGTGATAGTTCGGGCCCCAGTTAGTGACAATGGAAGAGTTCCTGAAACGAGTGCTCACCGCGTGCCCAGACAGTGGAGATATGACTATTGTTCCTTGGATGTCTCTGTGCTTCAACAACAAATACAGGATCTGTGCTAGAATAGGGAGGCGAGGAGGGTGGGGGAAGGGTTAAGTTCTTTAGTTATGGTAAAGACACCTCGAATTGTGGACTCAGACAATTGATCCTAACCTTCTTATGGTAAAATGTGCCTTGACATTGACACATAACCGAAGGTTCCTAATAGCATATCAAATGATGTGTACTTTATCTTTCTGTTACTGTTACCTTTCCTATGTTTGGCTCAAAGCTAATAAAACCAAATTTTAAAAAAGTGGTATCACTGGTACATAAAGCTTTGAGCAATACCGCTCCAAGCTACCTCACGGACAAATTCCAAAAGAGAAGCTCCACCCGCCCAGCAAGAACCCCTAATGCCAACAGCCTCATCCTACCAAGATTCAGGCTAGCCAAGGCTGGGGTGTCAATCTGGAAAAATGAATACCCTTCATTTGAATGATAGACGTAACTTGATGGCCGTGGGCCAACCGTCTTATGCACCGAATTATAGAAATATAGACTGTTATGCTTGACCAACAAGCGGCCATTTTAAACGTAGCAGAATCGCCATTTTGCTTGTTAACCATTGCTTTCTGTCTAAAAACTGCTTTGCAGCTTGCAATTCTTGCGGATTCTGCTTACTCTGCTCAACTGTTAACATTGGTGTATGAATATGAAAGGACAAGGTCGGGGGACTGAAGAGTTTGCTGAACTCCTCATGAGTAGCCTAGAAAGGAATGCCCATGCTCCCTCTCTGTAGCCTTGGGAGGAAGCTGCAGGGCATTTAATCACTTCACAGCTGCCAGCCAGTCTCGTACGATGGTAGAATATGTTAGAATAATACAGTTAAAGGCTTGAATTATGCTTCTCTTACGGCCCCCCTTTGCAAAACCACTTAGAACGTGTCGGCTCCCAGGACACGAATGGTACCTCATAGATAGCAAAGCTTGGAATGTGGCTCTTCCCCCGTGTACAGATTGCTTCCAAGAACAGAACCACCGTGTTCTAAAAGATCCCTCCGCACTTTCTAAAATTGCACATTGTTACTAGAATAGACATCGAAAGCATTATGATCGTCATACTCGTCGGATATGTCCATCGTCATCCCAAGTTCAAAGGAACTTAATACAGAGGGGTGTTGCACATGACTTTGCTGATTGTATGATATGCATTTTGTATATATGTAACTGATGTACGTAATTCGCTCTCTTGCGTCCCTTCGAGGTCTAGGAAACTCACGTCGCGGGGCGTGAGATCAGAATTGGCCAATTGATACTATCTTTTGCTTGAAATAAACTCTAGCATTGGGAATTTGAAACCACATGTCTGGCGCATCTTTTCGTGTATGGTCATTGCCTTGTTTCCACAGCATGAGGGACCCCTAGAGGCCTCTTTCAAGATGGCGCCCGAATAGGGACCCTCCCCCACTTGCCCCATCGTATACGTTGTAAAGGCGGAAGAACAAGAAGTGTACGGGGCGCCCTGTAGAAGAGAGGAGAGATTCCTTCCGCAGATCTGCACACATCTGATCCCTGATCGACGTACCGGGCCAGAGGGCAAAGGAGGCGAGGGTCCCGAGACGAGGCAGAAGCCAGAGAAGCGCAGACACGACGTGGGGAGAGGGTGCGTTAGAACAGGCGACTTGTTTTATCAGGTGAGTCATTCCCCGATTCAAAGAGAACCCTGATTTTTGGTAGAGTGTTGATTTTGCAAACTCAAACGTCCAGGTAAAGTTGGCTAACCAAAGGGGGAAGGTAAAAGAAACATGCCTGGAGTACTGTCCACTTTAGCGGGGCTTTTCAGCTGCGGTAGACAGTCCTTGGAATATGGCCAAAGTGCACCGCCTGGGGGAACGCCGGCTTATGATATGTATGCGAAATATGGTGTTGGTGCGATAATATTTTGTGAAATTTGGCATAGGCAAAGCAACCCGACCATCAGTGGCCGATTAATGGTAGTTTTGAGATGGGGAGGATAGATAACCTAGAGAGGGTGCTGATTAGAAAGAAAGCGCGACCTGCAGCTTTTGAGACCGTCAAAGATTGGAGGAGGGAAGCAATGCTCTGACTAAGGAGTAGAGAGAAGCATGCGCATAGGCATAAAACGAAGCTTGAGATAGCAGAAGAGAAGGAAGAGGAGGAGGTGACTGAGAGTCTAAGACGGGAAGGGAGACGGGACCAGATGAACATAGACAGAATATACCTGCAGCGGGAACTACTCATAGCAGATAAATGAATGGAACATTTGTTAACTAACACGGGTCGAGGCCCGAAACCAAACACGCCAGCAGTGACTGCGCAGGCCCAACCAATAGCTCTCATACCCCCTCCTGCAGCCCGAGCACTTCCCCTCACGCAAGCGTTAACCCAAGCCCCGCCCACAGCATGAGCACTTCCACAAGCGCAGACCGCAGACAATTTCCCAGCACCCAGCAAGGCCCTTCACAGTTGCCACCTGTGTCACTTGTCCCATCCGCACCTCCCGCTCTAGAGACAGATTCAGCACCATCCGCCCCTCCCGAAGTCGAGATTGAGACTGGGGAGGCGAGAGGCGGGGCTGAAGGAACAGGATTTGGACGGGTAACTCGAAGCGCGATCAGCAAAGAGAGAAAGATTGAATTACGGCAAGAGGCAGAAATGTACATAGAAGGAAATGATGAGACGGCAGCATTGGCCTCATTGTATGGGTACCGAAGAGGAGACGAGAGACAGGTAGTGTTGGAATGCATGGGGAAATTTTTGGTGGGAGACTGGAAAAAGTTGCTTGACAAATTACCACCACAACGATTGTTAGATTTGAACCAACTAGCATGTTGTAGAATAAAAGATGAAGAAGTGAAGGAACATGTGGATAGACTTTTTGATCTTAAAAATGAGTTGGATAATGAATATGCCGAAATGTTTGCTGCACCTGGGTACAGGGGTTGGGATATTAGAAGAGAGGGGAGAGGGACGGTAGAATCATACATACAGCGGAGACATTCAATGTCATCTGTACAGAGGGGCGACAAGCTGAAAGTGTGTATACGAGAAGCGATAAAGTGGGTGTCGAATCCTAGTATCCCAACAATGGTCATACATGACATATTTGACGACTATTCCATGCCAATGAAAAGAAAGGCACTGCAATCGATGGCTGAACATTTGATAGAGAAGGATATAAAAAATAAGGCCAGCCCACCTGAGATACTAGCGGTATACAAGAGAGCATTCGAGCGAAGTACAGGAGAAACGGGCCTATCACTGGACTTAGGAATACTATTGAACCTAAGAGAAGGGGGAGGGATCGTGAGTGGGGCATTTCCAATGAGAGAGGTCCCGCCCACGTTTGTACCTAAAGTAGAGATCCCTGCGACGGGTACAGTAGGAGCGCAGGTAACACCAGCCCATTTCACCGCCCAGTATGTGCATGTCCCCTTTTCCAGGCAAGGGGTGAATACTATAAAACAGACGATTCCCGATATAAGAAAGAATCCAGCAGGTTTCTACAAGGAAGTAGAGTCAACCCTGAGATCAGCAGTGCTTATTATGAGCGATATAGATTTGATTTTCCCAGTCATTTTGCCAGCAGATATATGGAAACAGATGAGGACGGTAAATGACGTGGGGGCTTTTGGCGCCACATGGACGGAGTTACTACTGGAGGATAAAAATAGAAAAGTAGGGGGAAATCCGGGAACCCGCATGGCAGATCTACCGGAACGGATAATGCGGAGATTGAGGGAAATAATTCCAGAAAAAAGGATTCAGTGGGACAAATTAAGTACATGTGTACAGGGCAAGGATGAGCCAGTAACGGATTATTTCAATAGATTTGAAGGAGTATTCACAGACTTCAGTGGGCAGGATGTGAGCACAAAGTCGGGGAAAAGACTATTTGTTGATAAATATGTGAGGGGACTAATATCGCCAATTCAAGATATGTTAATGACGTCGGAAAGTTCCTGGGCAGCAAAACCGGTGAGTGAGATATTACACATAACCCAATACTACGAGAATAGGGTAAATGTGGCGAAAGAAAGAGAGGTGAAGGATAGAGTAAATTTAAAAACAAGGGTGTTGCTGCAGCAGGTCATTGTATACGGTAGAGGTAATGCACAAGGCCGGAATTGAATAATATGCATGGGGTGTCATTGGGATTAAATCAATGTGCGTACTGTAAGGAGGAAGGACACTGGCGAGCGCAATGCCCGCACCTACAGAATAGAGGTGGGTTTGGTCAGAGAAGGCCTCATAGAGGACATCAGGGGTCGAATGGCCCAAGCAGAAGTAACATGCAGCAGCAGCAGGGATATACCAATGGAGGTACTCGAACCCAATCATATGGCCAAAACCAAGCACAACAGAACCAGACATTCAACTAAAGTGTTCCGAACCAAAATCACGGTGGGCAGGGCCAACAGAGAAATGATCAGAGTGGAGGACATCGAGGGGGAAATGGGAATATTTTTGATACACAACCAAACACGTATTATAGCAATTGCGGTGACTACACATCGGACGATGTGTTATTTTCGCGATAGGACAGCCCACGACAGGGGTCGGAACCAGTGTCTATTCCCGTGAATCAGAGAGGACCCTACGTAGAAGTGAAAGTCAGGAATAAGGAGCACCGTTTCCTTGTAGATACAGGGGCACAGAAGTGTTCGATAGACCACCACTTGGTTCCGGAGATACCATTGTCGGGGCAGAAGAATGTTTCTGTAGGGTTCGCAGGTACACCAGTAATTAACCCCATGTCCGAAGCTGTCCCAATTACAATAGGACCATTTACAGAACAGTGTCCATTTCTTTTGACAGAGAATTGCGGAGAGAACTTGCTAGGATTAAATTTGTTGAGAAAATTGGGGTCAGTCATACATTGTACGGCAGATGTGGCCTCACGATGCGCCAGTGATGGAATTTATGTCAAAAGAGTTGCCAGAAGAACTAAGTAGAGTACCAACCTGTCTGTGGGCAATGCATGATAATGATGTAGGATGCTTGAAAAAAGAACCAGCAAAAATAACTTTGAAAGAAGGTGTAACACTACCTCAAATTCCCCAGTATAAGATTTCTGTTGAAGGTGAGAAGGGATTGAAAAGCATGGTTACTGACCTGGTGGCATTGTGGGTGGTTGAGGAAATTGCAGGAAGCACGTTCAACAGCCCGATTCTTCCAGTTTACAAGAAAGGAGGCAATGAAGTACCCTATCGTTTCATAATTGATCTGCGTGCATTAAACAAAGTGGTAGACCCACAATTCCCTTTGGTCCCAGATGTCACAACAAAACTGACAGTGATACCGGCCACTGCAGAATACTTTAGTGTAGTTGATTTGAAGAACGCATTCTTTAGCATTCCAGTGGATAAAAGCAGTAGATATCTGTTCGTGTTCACTCTAGGAGGTCGATCATTCACATTCACACGCATTCCACGAGGATATACAGAAAGCCTGAGCATTTACAGCAGAGCGCTAAAAGAGCAGCTAGACATGCTAGAATTACCCAAAGGTTGCGTACTCTTGCAGTACATAGATGACTTGTTATTAGCTGCTGACACGAAAGAGATCTGCAAAGAAAGTACTGTATTACTCTTGACACATTTAGCGACCCATGGTCATAAGGCAAGTTTGAAGAAATTCCAGTATAATCAAAAGGAGGTGTCTTATTTGGGATTCCTACTTTCGAAAGAAGGGAGAAGATTAACACCAGAACGCATAGAAAGTATTTCTAGTATGCCTATTCCAAAAACTCAAAGGAGCGAGAGCTGTAATAGGCATGGCCTCTTATTGTCGGCAGTGGATCAGTAATTTTGCGTTGATCGTGAAGCCGATGATAAAGTTGACTAAGAAGGATGCAGAGATGCCTTTACAGTGGGATGAGGAATGTCAGAAAGCGTTTGAGCAATTGAAAGCTGCATTGTGTGCTGCACCAGTTTTAGGCACTCCTAACTATAAAAAGATCTTTAGACTATTTGTGAGTGAGAGTGAAGGATGTGCATTGGCGGTTTTGACACAGGAACAAGGTGGAAGAAATAGGCCTTGGGGCTATTTTTCTTGCACGCTGGAACCTCTAGCGCGCGCACTACCACGATGTTTGCGATCCGTCGCGGCGGCTGCTGCGTCAGTGAAACAAACAGAAGGAATGGTATTGGGGCATACTTTAATTCTGATGGTGCCACATGCTATAGACGTTCTATTAAATAGGACGCAGACGCAACACCTCACCTCAGCTAGACTGACAAGATATGACCTCATCTTGTTTGCACCCCACATCCAAATTATGAGGTGTAGCGAATTGAATCCTGCAGAATTAATGCCACTGCCCATAGCAGAAATTGGTGACAACGAATCTCCACCCCATGACTGTTTAATGATCACTGAAGAAGAAACAAAGGGAAGGATTGATTTGAGCGATATCCCGCAAAAAGAGCCAGATGGGGAGTTATTTTGCGATGGCTCTTGTTTTAAATTACCTGATGGCACATCAACGGCTGCATATGCAATTACCCTAAAGAGAGTTGTAGAGAGCAGAAGGATCCCCTACAATTCGGCACAAGCCGCAGAAATAATAGCACTGACCCGAGCCTGTGAACTCTCTGAAAATCTGAACGTAAATATTTATACTGACAGCCAGTACGCCTTTGGCGTGGTTCACAATTTTGGCCGACTTTGGGCTGAGAGGGGTTTCTTGACATCACCTGGAGCCAGGATTCAGCATGGCCCTTTGATTGTGCGATTGTTGTCTGCGCTCACGTTTCCAAAACGCCTAGCTATAGTAAAGTGCGAGGCGCATAAGAAAGTAACATGCAGAGTGGGAGAGGGAAACGCGTTTGCCGACAGGATTGCGAAGCAAACAGCCACAGATTTGAGGAATAAAATGATGACAGTACAGACTGAGGAAGTACCTTGTATGATAGAGAATGGAGTTGCCACAGTCAAAGAAATGCAGGCTGAGGCCACGACCGAAGAGATTCAGGGGTGGGCCAAGGGCTATGCCGAGTTAGATTTGGAAGGATGTTGGGTGGACAAGGAAACAAAGAACTGGATGTTGCCAAATTGTTACGTAACTGCAATGGTTATAATGGCACATAGCCCTACCCACATTTGCGCAAAGAAAATGGTACAGCATTTATCCACAGTATGGAAGAATGAGCACATAAAAAAGAATGCAGAAAGGCTAGTGCAGAATTGTATCACGTGCCTGCAACACAATGTAGGAAAGGGAACCATGACTCCAGCAGGTAGTTTCGGCCCACCTTCTATGCCGTTTGAGGTGGTCCATTTCGATTTCATAGAAATGAAAAGGTGCCAGAACTACAAGTACGTGTTAGTGGTAATCTGTGCATTCAGCAATTGGGTGGAGGCATATCCTTTAAAAGACTGTACTGCCATGTCCACAGCAAAAGTAATGCTGAAGGAGTATTTCTCCCGGTTTGGGTTGCCTCGTGTCCTGTGGTCAGACAACGGCCCCCACTTTGTGGGCGCAGTAGTGCTACAGATCTGTGCAGGTCTGCAAATAGAGAAGCGATTCCACAGTTCCAGGCATCCCAGTTCTGCCGGGCTTGTGGAGAGAGACAACGGAATCCTGAAGTCAAAGATAGCGAAAATTTGCGCTGGGAGCAAGTTGAGTTGGGTGGATGCATTACCCCTAGCGCTGTTGTGTATGCGCACGTCTGTGCAGGCTAAGACTGGGCTCTCCACTTATGAGATTATAATGGGGAGACCAGAAAATGTATGGTGCGCACCGCAGCCTAGAAAATTATGTGAGGTTGAGCATCCTATGTTAAGCACTTACTGTGGACTTTTAATACAAAAGTTGCATTTGATTCATCAGCAGGTGCAGGAGGCGTTGCCGATGCGATATACAGGACCAGGACACTCACTGGAGCCTGGGATCTGGGTGCTAATCAAGAACTTTGAACGGAAGACAGCACTAGCACCCAGGTGGCGTGGCCCCTATCAAGTATTTTTGGCAACACAGACGGCCATCCAAGTGGACGGATGTAAGGCATGGATCCATGCTACCCATGCCAAAAGGTTCCCAGCGTCACTGAAAACGTTGCCTGATCCAGACAACGAGAAAAAGACAACAGTCTCGGAAACGAAAGAAGCTATTGCCAGTCCAGTGCCACAGCATCAGCCTGAGCGAGAAGTGAAAGTTGAAACAAAGCGCAAACGAGAAGTGAAACTCGAAACAGAGTTTGAGGAGGCTGCCAGTAAGGGGGGGAAGGGCGAAAAGTGCCCCAACGTTGCTCAGCGGAAACAACATCGCTGCCGAGCGACACAAACCCTGCATTGCAAACACAAGCAGAAACAACGCGTGTACCCCTTTGGCTCCCACCAGTTCTCGCGAATGCACCAAAGCCAGAGAAAGAAACTACATCATTGCCACGACGCCCATCGCTGCCCATCATTGTGCCACAGGCTGACACTGAGCCTGACACTGGAAATACAAGGGCATTATTCACGGATCATACAATAGCAGGAGTGAATCGATATAAACTGCGGCCTTGACAGGCAAAGTGATCCACAGATCTTTGGTGCTTTTCTTTTTGGCCTTTGGTTCTACTCGCGGATGGAGTAGGAACCAGGGGCGTAGAGGAGAGAAGTGTGAGAATTGTGCAAGTCGGACAATTCAAAACTCACCTCCCCTCGGTGCGCTTATAGAGTACCTGTGTCATAAGCCAGAGCGGGACAAGCTGGATGCACATGGTACTCTATCAATAAAGAACTGTTCAGAAATCGTCTGAGCATTTGGGAGAAAGAACAACTAATCTTGCTCGGGAGTGGTTAAATATTCCAGGCTGTGAAAAGGCCTGGAGAATTGAACTGCGACATTTTTCGTTGGACTTTTCTGGCATCAAGAACGAGAGACCTTCACGACGAACTTCACCAGCAAGAAGAAGGATGATGAAGAACAAGTCAAGACCGGTTTCAGCCTCCTGCTGCACCCATGCTGAAAAGAGAATAGATTTAGAGACTGTAAATTTAAGGAAAAAGCATGATGAGAAGAATAAGGTACTAATTTGGACATTGGTCCTATGTTTCTTAAGTATGATAGTACCAACAATAACAGCTATTACATTATGGTTCCTGGAGTACGTACACCCATTAGAAACACTTTTGCCAAAAACAGCTACTGAAAGCCCGGTTCATGTAATCACTGGTACTTTGTCCGCATGGAAGAAAGACATAGAGAAGGTTACGACAACAATACATTGTTGCTCATCATGAACATGACCCATGCGGTGTTAAAGAAAAAAGATTGCTGGGTTTGCGCCCATTTACCACAGCACGGTGGGAAAGGGATAGGATGGTATGCACAACCATTGCCATTGATTTATTCCTGTGAAGTAACGTTAAGTGCAATGTTCTTTGGGAAATGGAACAAGAGTAATACGGGTCAGCTAGATGAGACCAATATGAATGAATTTGAGGAAGTAATCATGAGACTTGTGGGTTGTTCCATATTCCAAAAAGCTTGCGTATTTGCACTAGAACCCGTGAGAAAGAATACACGAAAAATAACAAGACTAGATAGATTACATAGGCAGAATAGACCAACCCCGCCAGCAGAAAGAACATCAGTAATGACATTTCGGATAAGGGATGAATGGAACAAAGATGCTGTGCCCCCTGCCTATGCAGTGGATCACAGCCCCAAAACTGCTCCCCTATGTCTACAGAAAAAGGGTTCCTATAAAGTATGAACGTTTAGTAACTGCCTGAACACAGTGGTTTTAAAACATGAAATAGAACCAGTGTACGTGGGAGACCCTGTTTATTTTATATGTGGAGAAAAAGCATATCCATGGTTACCTAGGAACTGGGGAGGTACATGCTACCTAGGTCTCAGTGGCGGCTGGTGAGTTTTAAAGCTGGTGGGGCGGTAAGTTCCCAGTGGGAATTTGGGAGCGAGCGCGCGAGCCCACACCACCCAAGGTGGGTGTGAGGTGGTTCTCCCCCGCGAAATCTTTTGAAAAATTGCCTCCAAAATGTGCTATTTACTGTCCAAAACCCACCAAAATATGACATAAAGGGGCTGATTCATGGAATTTGTGCGCCGAAAAACGGAGATTTGTGCACCACAAATCTCCATTTGTTAAATAGGGATTTGCGGGCAGAATGGCGCACAAATCCCTGTTTTGCGGCGCAAAAATTCCATGATCAGGCAGAGTAAGCATTAGGTTTTACATACTAATGGTGGTAAATTATTCTTACGTGTGCAAGTGTATTTTACAGCAGCTTGTATTGAGAATAGCTGGTACTATGATGTATGCATAAAGAAATTCATCATTATATAGTCAGTAATGATGGAAAAATATCATTTTATCATTTTGTTATGCTGTTACTGGCATTCATATGCGTTCATCCTCTTACTAAGGTGGGATTTTCGGCATTTTCTGAAAGGGGGGAAACTAAGCTAAAATATCACTTTTTAACCGCTTAATCGTGACCAACAAAATCAAGGTCAGTGGTGGTCAGAATGTTCAGTTGTGGTGCGTGAAGATTAAAGTCTGATTCATGAATGCCCAGGTGGTAGTGGTAGGCTGGTGAAGATAGGGTCAGAGTACTTGCATCGAGATAATGATCGCCATCTTCTGCAAGGGATAAAGAGGGCGAACAGGCAAGACGCTTTTCTAGCAACTAGACAGGCTGGATGGTGTGTGAGGTGGTGGTATAAATATGGGAGTGATTGATCCAATGAAAAGCCTGGATCACCTGCAGGGACACTTTGGAGGTCAGTGCTGGTTGGCAAAGAAGTGGATAGTTTTGGGTTGCCCCATGCAGAGGAAATGGCCTGGGTCTCCATCACCCTCAAGTACCCATCACACAATGGTTGAGGACTAGAATGGCTGACGGGCTCCTGGGTGCAGGGATTCTTACGGGAGATGATGGGGTCAGGTGTTCAGTGTTGGGCCAATGGGAGGCCTAGATCAGATGCTTGTACTGCGGCGGCGAGGATGAGCCAGCGCAGGCTCAGACTGGTTGCATAAAATTGTCTCGGGCACCAATGAAAAAGTGGCCCACAGTTGCAAATGGCTATTCATTCCTTTTGGGACAGACTGTTTGAATAGTAAACAAGGGGAGTTTTTAATAAAATGTGATACAGATTGTGCATTTTAAAGATATGTATTCCGCAACACTGGCCAAAACGACTAGCCGCATAGTGAAGTAACTCATCAAACTTGCCCACAGCACCATTTTGCGTTTCAATCCGAGCCTAGCGGTACTTTCCTAATGCAAGTGGGCATACGTCACTGGGAAGAATCTTTTGATTGATTATTTTGCAAACTTTTCTGCACACACGTTGACATTAAATGCGCTAATGGCAAATACAGAGCGCTGTGTGGCAGACCATTACTTAAAAAGAGAACACTACACACACGCGGTTTGCGTGAGCGGCAATATGTTATTAAATGCAAGACACATGCGCAAACACACAATGAAAACATGATAATACATGCAACGACAATATAGAAGACAAGAGGAATTCCTTTTAGTGGCTACAAACACAAAACATTATGAAGTGCATTCGTTCAGCTAGCAAAACAATCTTTTTAAAAGGAATGCGTATATGACGTACCGACTGGCTTGAATGAACATTGAATGGGGCATTGCTAGTTGTGCAGCAGAAACATTATTTCCGAGTGCGTCGTGTATGTTTTAATTATTCTGCCACCTGACATGAAACACTGTTTGGCCGTGCACCTGAATCCTGAAGGAGTGTTTCACCCTGAGACGGCACTGATCATCTCAAAATGAGCCAGCCCTGCTGACAAGGTCGTTTTACTTGACCTTGTCCTGCCGCCGACTTTAACACTGGAATTCGGCGATGGCTTGCACCGTTGCATGCCTCCTTTTTTTTTAACCTGTTGCTTCCAGAACACCCTTTGCCAAGCCCCGGAGCTCTATTCAAATGTAAGCGGCCTCGAGTCGCTTCGCCGTGATACTGCCGGTGAACCTGAGGCCCTGCTGGGACATACAAAAAAATGAACAGGCCCCAGGTTCCAGCAGTCGGAGGGGAGGCGGAGGGCTGGCGAAATCAAAGGCAAGTAATCAAAGTTTACAGGGTAAGAAAAGCGAGGCGCCATGATCAAAAGCAGGGACCTGCATTGTGCCAGCTCCCATAATGGAGCTAGGCCTTCACACATATCCAGGCAAGACCAGTACAACTAAGCAACAAGTAAAAGTTGCTGTGGCCACAGAACAGTTGTACTTACTCTGGTGGACGCAGTCGGAGGCAAACTTCTTCCGCCTGCAGTGCGGCCTGTTCTTTCTCTCTGGTGGGCAGTAGGGCAGGGCAGCTCAGCTCAACACGTTGAAAACTCAAGGACATGGAGGAAGAGAGAGAGGAGCGTGGTGGGTGGATGCAGCCTGGGCCATCACCCCACCCCCACACTGAAGTCATTGGCTGCCTCCTGCATAGATACAGTATTCTCATTGGCTGTTTGCCAGCCATTGGCAAACAGCCAATGAGATTACTGTATCTATGCAGGGAGGGACGGAGGCTCCCTCCCTCCCTGCAGATTACAGATCTTTGCTGCGCTGTTTGCGCACATATTGATACTGGCGGGGCCACCCCTCGGGCGCCCCGCCAGCATCCTAATTAAAAGTGTTACGTAAAGTGCGTGGAGCTAGGAACTCCACGCACTTTACTATAAGAAAAAGGAATGTAAAACGGGACGCGCCCCGCTGTTGCAGCCGGCCCATGAAAAGGAATCCTATTCATGGGCCGGTTGCAACAATAGGAAGGTAATTGTCACCAGTGTCTCGCCACAGCGCCCCCACAAGGTGGAAAATACAAACAGATTCAGAAGAAGAACTTCAGAACTTCTACTGAATTTGTTAGCACTCATACCTGGTGGGGGGGCCTAAGTGGGGGGGCGGCGCCCTGCCGCCCTATGATAGCGGCCGCCACTGCTAGGTCTACTGCTTCCAGGAGTGTTCTTCTTGGAGACAGCAGAAGTAGCCAGACGAACAAAAGGTAGAACTCAAAGGAGTAGTGAGGATGGAATGATAGCAATGGATATAGCCAAATCATTTATACCATTCTTGTCCCAAATAGAAAACTCTTACAATATAAGAAAATTGTCTGGAATATTACAAAAAACAATAGATTCCACAACGGATATTTTATTGAATATGACGTTACAAGAAAAAGGAATAAGACTGATGGCACTTCAAAACAGGATGGCTCTCGATATAATATTAGTTGATCGTGGGGGAGTTTGCAAGCTCGTAAAAACTGCATGCTGTGTGTATATCGATGATTACTCCCCTACGATATTTAAAGCGATCCGGAAATGACATGTCATAAGTTCCACACTCTCTACTGAAGCAGGGGTTTGGGGATAGAATCCTGGTTATAGGGATTATTGCGGTCTTGGGGATGGAAGTTAATTTCAATACTAATCATGGTACTTGGGATATTCATAACATGCTGTTGTTGCATACAATGCTTACCAATAATATGCACTGAAATAACTGATGGATGTACTAATGGATGTATGCACATGGTGTTGAGAGGAAAACAAACGCGTGGCCGGAATAACAGACACTGAGCAAACAAAAATAGTAAAACAATTCATGGCGATAGACATTAATGATGGAGATGATTCAGATGCAGATACCCCAGACTCCTCAGAAGAGGAGGATACAATGAATAAATAAGACGTTTGGCACATGGCCAAAAGGAGGGTTTGTCATTCTGGAAAAATTAATACCCTTCATTTGAATGAGAGACGTAACTTGATGGCCGTGGGCCAACCGTTTTATGCACTGAATTATAGAAATATAGACTGTTATGCTTGACCAACAAGTGGCCATTTTAAACGTAGCAGAATCGCCATTTTGCTTGTTAACCATTGCTCATTGCTTTCTGTCTAAAAACTGCTTTGCAGCTTGCAATTCTTGCAGATTCTGCTTACTCTGCTCAACTGTTAACATTGTTGTCTGAATATGAAAGGACAAGGTCGGTGGACTGAAGAGTTTGCTGAACTCCTCATGAGTAGCCTAGAAAGGAATGCCCATGCTCCCTCTCTGTAGCCTTGGGAGGAAGCTGCAGGGCATTTAATCACTTCACAGCTGCCAGCCAGTCTCGTACGATGGTACAATATGTTAGAATAATACAGTTAAAGGCTTGAATTATGCTTCTCTTACGGCCCCCCTTCGCAAAACCCCTTAGCACGTGTCGGCTCCCAGGACACAAATAGTACCTCATAAATAGCAAAGCTTGGAATGTGGCTCTTCCCCCGTGTACAGATTGCTTCCAAGAACAGAACCACCGTGTTCTAAAAGATCCCTCCGCACTATCTAAAATTGCACATTGTTACTAGAATAGACATCGAAAGCATTATGATCGTCCTACTCGTCGGATATGTCCATCGTCATCCCGAGTTCAAAGGAACTTAATACAGAGGGGTGTTGAACATGACTTTGCTGATTGTATGATATGCATTTTGTATATATGTAACTGGTGTACGTAATTCGCCCTCTTACGTCCCTCGAGGTCTAGGAAACTCACGTCGCGGGGCGTGAGATCAGAATTGGCCAATTGATACTATCTTTTGCTTGCAATAAACCCTAGCATTGGGAATTTGAAACCTTGTGTCTGGCGCATCTTTTCGTGTATGGTCATTGCCTTGTTTCCATAGCACGAGGGACCCCTAGGGGCCCATTTTAGGGGGAGGTAGCTTCCAGGTACGAGCAGCCCAATTATGGAACTCACTGCCCCACCCTTTTCGGGAGAAGCAGCCATTCCTTAAATTTAGATCCAACTATATCAACCTGTTGAAATCTGCGCATTTCTAGCCTTCCAGTTCCATACTATCTAATCCCAGAACTGCCTAGAGCTGATTTGTCATATTCCCTATGTGTATATCTTCATTCCTCTCCCGCCGGACAGGGAATTGCATTGTCCCTCTAGTGCATGCTCTTGCTGTCCACCTTGTAATTTGTATATATCTTGTACATATACTGCGGCCTGCCCACATATAATCTGTAATGATCTGTTTATACTGTAATTAACTGCTTATACTTAACTCTGTGTGTGTTTCTCGTAACTATACCTAAGCCTCGCATATCCTGTACTGCTGCGCCCAACTACCCTCGGGTTTGGTGTGCATTATAAGTGAATAAAACAAACAAACATATCTTCCTCCTGATTTGACACGTGATCCATAGTCTCTAGAGACGCATCAACTGCGTTGGCCATTTCGCAGAAATTCTTCTACGATGGATTCTGACAGAGGAGTATCATTATAGATAGAGGAATTTCTCTCCTCTTGATCTTCTGTTTTTTCCTCTTGGGACCCACTCATGATTGGTTTGATTTTTGTCAAAAGATCTTTGACCAGGAGCAATATATTACCTTCCTCCTCTTTTTTTGTTGCCAATGAACGTTGAATTGCAGAGATGTCCATTCCCTGTTTTACCAATTCCAGCCTCATGTCTTTTGCCAACGGTGCCAAAGAGGACTTAATGATGATGTTGTTGCACCCTACTAAATTTGAGTCCAGGTTTGCCACCTCCCTTGTCAATTCAAGGAGGATCCCAGTTTGCCCCTGGACCTCTGTCCTTGGGAGTTCAAATACAGAGACCATTGAATTTAGTACAAAATTGAGGGCTGCCAAGGTATTATTATCCCTCACTTGCATAGTATTCAATGGCGATGAAGATTCTGGTGCTGCTGAGCGGTCCTCTGATTCATCTTTGGAGCTGGCACCAGATGAAAGGATCCGTATTACGTCTTTAATCTGAGATCCCTCATTATCCTGACCAGACTCTCTTACATCTTCGAACGGGGATTCATTAGTGTTAGAGATCTCATGCACATCCTCCTTTCTCTTGTCATTCTCAGTTTGCTGAGGTGTTAGGTCTTGGTCAATTATGAGGAAATCTATGTCATGAACACTTGTGCTTCTCTTTTTTCCAACGTGACTGTCAATTTTTTTCTGGATTTTTTTGGTGGTTAGTTTGTATTCTAGACCACGCTTCCAAGCATGGACAATGCTCTCATTTCCTTCAGTTTGGCCAGATCCTGACACCGGCGTATGAAACTCCATTCCAACCTGAGTGTGAGTCTGTGTATGTACTTGGGCATGGATGACTTGTATCGTGGGGCACTCTACTGGGTCCCCACTATGTGTCACCAGACTCTTTTCATTATCACTGTTTAGGGCTTCAGAGCTATCTGCTCCATTTAGTTCTATCTTGTTCCGGAGCTCTGAGGTCATCTACCAATGAGGTACTACGAAGTTTCATTACTGTCGTAGATTTACCGCTACACACACTGCTACGTAGATGGAGATGAAGCACTTTCTAGATTAAAGAATTTGTTTTGACTACAATTGTGGTCACTTATAAGACCTGTGCCTCTGGCCAAGCCTCGAGCAACTGTCCAACCCCAATCTGCAATACCTGACTCCAGGCCTTATCCACTGCCTAGCTGATTTAGGGGGGTGCGCTGTGAAGAGGGAGTGGGCACAAAGAAGACTCGACCACAAACCATGCACCCCCAACCACTTTTCCGTAAATTCTTACGGTTGCACTTTATATTGCCAGCTAATGGTTTGAGCACAAATCAGCATTTATTTGCATTTGACTGTTTTTTTTTTACTTGCAGCATGAAGTTTTGAAAATCTAAAAAATAGAACCCACGAGTCGGTTACTGTCGACTTGTGCCAAAAAGAAAACAGCTCTCCGGGATCAAAGAAGCACAACTCCACAGTCTCCCGCTTTGTTCAAACACCCGGCACACGGCTGCTCAGGTACAATGCCAAATAAGCGGGATCAAAGAGACATGGCTCCGCAGTCACCTGCTTTCTTCAAACACACGACACACGGCCGCTCACTGCTCTTCAGGTAGAATACCAGATATGCGGAATCAAAGAGACACGGCTCCGCAGTCTCCCGCTTTGTTCGAACACACGGCACATGGCCGCTCCCAGCTCTTCGGATGCAATGGGCAGCAACACAGGATCAAGGAGACACGGCTCCGCAGTCTCCCACTGAAGTCAAAGCTCGGCTCACTGCCGCATACGTCCTTCAGGCACAATGTCAGCTGCACTGAATCGAGGAGACACGGCTCCGCAGTCTCCCACAAATTTTAACTTCAATATTCAAAACACAGTACCCCGCCGCTAACGGCTCTTCCAACAGCCAGAGTTGAAAATTCTCACGTCGCTGCCAGCATAGGAGTTAAAATGTCACTAAAGTTTATATATGACTGATTTAGACTCTTACCCCAAGATCACGATGTTATCTGTATTAACGTGGAATGTGGATTTAACGGGCCGTACTTCCAGGCTAAGAGAATCGAGCTAGATGAAATTCCTTCTCTGGCCCCAACGGACCACGACAGACCACTTTCTTCACCACTTCCTCTCTGCGCTGCAAGTTGTGTTTTATGTTTGTTGCAGGCACAGGTTCCTGTCTTACTCCTCCTCCAACAATGGCCACAGAAAAAATACCGAATTACTTGAAGGGCCATTTTGTAGTTTAGAAGTCTCAAATATTTGATTCTGCTATCATGTATCAGTAGTGAAATACCAGACAGTTCTAGTGTCTAGTGTCCAATGTTCCCCCATGGAGAATTATGGGGGACAAATGCTTTGGTTTTACTTTCCCCGCCTGACTCTGATTTTCTCAGGTGACTTAATGGGTCGACTGTGGGTCGCTCGAGGTTGGATTTTCTGCCATTGGTCCCGGTGAGGGGTGCCCAGGAGCTGCGGGTGCAAGGATTCTTCCCGTCAGGTTCATATGCAAGATGCAACCCCTGGCGATGAAGAAATGCACGGTTCACTGATGCAGGCCTCTTCAGGACACTCCACAGGATGGGAAAAGGTGAGTTCCAGTGACAGCCACCGCACACAAACGGCAACAGACATCCAGCCAGTCGCAGTTGAAGAAGCTTCTGTAAAACGATCCCTTGAGGCAGGGATGCTGAAATTCAGAGGGGAAGCGACCTGTACAGTCGAGGTGGCAACCACCAAAGTTCCAGGTGCAAACACGGAAGGTAACGCTTCTGGTGAGGTAGCCCAAGAAAGAGCTGCTGAGCCCTACTGGTGGTCCAGGGACACCTCAGGAGGCTCAGGCTGGCTGTATCCTTGAAAAAGGGCCAAAACTGGTTGGTCCCACGAGTTCAATGGCTGAAACACTGCTCGGGGTCTTTGGTGATGAGGTAGACAACAGGGCTTCACCGGGCCAGACACAGGAAGGGATGCTAGGCCTTTTCAGGAGTCTTCTTCAGATCTTCAGTCGGCTGTTTGTGAGGGATTCGTGGCTCCAACGCTGATCTGAAGAAATTGTTGCAGGAGTCCTTCTTTTATCCAAAGACCAGCATGGAAGCAAGTCCAAGCCTACCAGTGGAAGGTATCTGCACCATTCAAACAGTCAGTAGTTGTCCAATCTGGTACAACTATTAGTTTCACTCATGCCCCCCACACCTAGGCTCTTGGCTCCACAGATGTGGAATGAGACTAGATAGTCATACCAACTTTCTGCTTCACAAAGGCAGCACTATCCTGCAAAAGCAACAGCTTTCCCTGGCAAGTGCATGACCTAATATGAGATTTCCTGACCTGCCAAAGCAGGAAGAAGGCCAAAGAACAAGCAAAGATCTTGTGGCACAGACATTTTAGGGCACTAGCCACCTTTAGTAGCCAGACACAGTAAATGTGAATGTCCACACTACAAAAAACAAAAATATATCTGCTGCAACCAGCTTGTTTTAGGCACATATAAAAGTATGCAAAAAATCCCAAGCGTAAAAAGCTACGGTGATAAAATAAGTATCCCCATTGTACTGCATTATAAAATGCTTTGTGCAATGTTAAAAAGTTACAAAAATATACAAGGAAAAAAAAGGGAAGCATAGTTTTGCAGTACTGATTGTCTGAAGGACTGATCAGTTTCCCCATAACAAATGACCAAAAGGCAGGGGAAGTGAAGATGGAGGCTTTACTGCTTCGCCAAAAGTCAGAACAGGTTCAAAAACATAGCAAAAAGATTGGAGGTCCATAGAAACTATGGAGGGAGATTTGCCAAAAGATGCATCATTCCTAGCACTCTGTAGCAATTTGTTTAGCTCACTGCCGCCTTCCCTCGATTGCCCTGACTGCAACTGCATTACCCCACCATGAATCAGTTAGAACAAACTGCCAATGGACACAAAGTTTACCGGGCATGACCATGCCCATTGGACCTACCAGTGAAGAAGGGACTGATGACTCGAATTAAGCAACAACCGGCAGCAATTCCCACTTCTGGTGAAGATTGCTCCTGGGCCACAAGAAGACTAGGAAAGGAATTTTATACAAGTCCTTTGCTGAGGGAGAAACTCAGGGGGCATCGACCGGCCAGTTGTCAAGTGATGTAGGAACCTAGGCCACAAATTCCAGGCCTGACAATGGCAAGTGCAAGATCCAGTGGACACCAGTGATGTCTGCCCAACCGTGTCCATGGAAAATCCGGAATGATGGCTTGAGCCAAAAGACCCTGAGGGAGATGCCTACGCCTTTGAGGAAATGGAGATGCTTGCTCAAGGATCAGGTGGTAAAGATGACTACATCATGATAGTTGTTGACTGGCGACAAGTCCTGACATTCGGTCTGCTGGCAAACTGCTTATACACCTGAGCAAACCCGGAGGAACAGGCCTTCGGAGGAGGCATGCTGTCATGAACCATCTGACGCGTCCCTTCTGGACTTCCTGGTCCTTGACACGTAGGGGCTTGCACTCAGCAGTACTTCTGACATGGCCGTCAAACACGGAACGCTGTTTACCAGATTCCGCGTCGGACGCATCACGTTCTATAAAGCAGACACCCCCCCGCGGCCCTGCGCGTCTCAATGCTACTGCTTGTAGTGGCTAGACGTGTGCTGTCGTAGTTCGCTCTTGCTAACTTCATTGATTCCTGGTTCCTGGTTCCCCTATTACTTCCTCCTCATTCATTCCTTCCCTTTTTGCCCTCACTTGCATCCTGGATCGCCGTGCACTCGCTTTCCGAGTACACGCTTCGCTGTTTCCTGGACTTCCCAGACATTCTGAATGATCCAGGAATCGGACGCTGAACGCACGCTGGAACCCGAGGACATACGCACAGGGTTATACAAGACCCACACTGTGCGCAAGAAGACTCCACCGCAGAACTCTACTTAACAACGCAGACAGGTGAGAAGGGGGGGGGGAACCTGTGACATGAACTCGGGTACGGTATTAGGAGCGTTATAAAAAACAAATAAATAAAGGATTAAAAACATTCTGCAGCAAATTGACATTTCCTAAATCTAATAGGAGATTAATGGGCTTGCTGCAGTTCCAGAAACATTCTCAGTAAACTAAAGACAGAGTATACATTCAAAACACGATACGAAGATTGTATAATACAACTTAATGTTGCCTGATATGTTGCACGCATTTCTGCATGCTGTTGTATGCATACTCTGAACACATCCAGCTCTAGTGCAACGAAAGATGGACGTTGTTGTTACGCTCACTCATTTGCAGCATGGTCTGCCTGAGGAAAGTAATGACTATGAGCCTGGCGCCTTAGGCGCCAGGACTGATTCCTACTATGAGCCTGGCGCCTAAGGCGCCAGGACTGAACCCAGATAGCCCCTAGTGGGGGCTGCTGAGGTTTTACTAAATGTCTAGATGCCTGCTCCCGGGGCTGATGGGCTTGGTCCAGATGCCTGGGGGTAGGCATCATGACAGTTGTGTTTTTTGGAAATCCTAAAAACATTCCTGTCATTCAGTATTGCTATAATACTCCAATTCATGTTGTAAAAAAGTGCACATTTGTAAAGTGACTAAATTGTGTACAAAATAAATTAAAAATGGGAATTTTCCATTATATAAAACACACACGCAAGACTTGTCCTTGGCCTCAAGCCCAGGGAGCGCTCTCTCCAGCGCTGAAATCTCTCCACTGGCTCCCCGGGGCTGCAAGGATCAAGTTCAAGTCCCTCTGCATAATCCACAAGGCTTTCTGGGGCCAATTCCTGTACTACTTACAACGCTCGCTTCCTAAATACTCTCCTTTAAGAGCCCCCCTGCTCAGCCTCCTCCAACACTCTGAGAGTGAGCCACTTTTCCAAACAGAGATTTGGGGATAGATCCTTATCTGCTGCAGGTGCCTCCCTCTGTAACAGCCTCCATGCCTCTTTCCGCCTTGAGCCAGACCTCCTTAAGTTCCGGAAACTCCTCCAGACCTTGCTCTTCTCTTCCTCTTTTTCTCTCTTCCCAACCTGCTCAGTTTGCTGACTGGTGGCCTAGTGCACCTTCAGAGCATCACAGGTCCCAGGCTCCTACCCCAGTCGCGCAATTGCCTCAATGCCCTGCACTCTACTTGGCACTACTGCACTTGGAATTTGCTCCCTGAGAGGGGCAGCCACTCTGCACTTAACCAAGGCCCTTGCTGGACTGGGCGCACTTGTCCCCCCTTGCATGCCCTGCCTGTTCACTTGCATGACCTTGAACGTACCAGGCCTAACAAGCCTAGTACGATAGTTTGTTGTTCTGTATGCCCCCCTTCCCTTATGTCCCCACTCTTTGTCATGCACTTGCAGTATCTGACAAGTCGTTAGGCACAGTAAGGTAGTTTATTGATTGGATGCTCATCTCCTCCTCCCTCCCTTTCTCTTATTCCTCCTGTCATGCACTTGCACTAGTAGAAATTCCTCTGACCTAGTATTCTAGTTATTTCTGTTAAGATCATTCAGAATATTCAAGGCCTAAGAATGACGACTGTATTCCCTTGTTCCCTTCCCACCTTGAAGTGCTTTAAAGCACTTCACTTGTGTATAAGCACTTTACAAATAAACAAGTACAATTACTGTTAACGAGAAGACTATTCACTCCAAAAAAGATAATGTGACATCTGAATACTACGGCAATACTTACTATATTTTGTCTTATGTGTTGTCTCTATTTTCTTAGGCTCTTTACATTTCGTGAGATATTGTTTTAAAATTCAAATGAAGTATCCCAGAATGAAACATCCATTTTTATTCCTGACAAAAGCACGAGAGATATTTTTCCTGCCATTTCCAAACAAATTGTCTGACATAAAAACGATATTGGGTAACGCCATGAAGGTATACATTCACATCTTGACAAGTCGCCCCATTTAAAGAATAACATGTGGTATCAGTACATGAAGAAAGTGGGTAGAAAAACTTAAGATGAAAGCTGCTATGTATTTTGCGTTATACCTTGTGCTTTGGAAACATCTAAAATATTCACAGCAACAGAAGTATCAGTAATAAAGGCACACTGTCTGATGCACCTTGTACTTTGCCTAACCAGAAAACAATTCCAAGGCAGGACAGCATACATAGTGTGGGTCAATAAAGCGACATCCCAAAGAGAAGATAATTATGTGCAAGACATGAAGTCAAGAGCAAAGCAAGAGACACTGCACTGAATAATAAAATATGAACAGCCTGGAATAAATGGAGCAGGAATTAAAGTCGTGGAAAATAAGATGTTACAATGTAAGAACATAAACAGAAAAGAAATACGAGAATTACTCCTGAGGGGTGGGCGATGGTCTGATCGTGTGTAAAGCAATGGCATTGGAAGGACAATGGAAAGTAGTTGTGGTAAATGCAGAAAGAGAATGCCAGGACCAATGGCCTAAGATTGCGAGGTTGTTAACATGGGTTGACAAAGAGGGGGGAGGATTGTAGATTTTACCCCTAAAGAATGCATCTCTATGCTTCAGAAATAATGGCTCAATAAAAGTTGAAGAAAACCTCAAGTGTGGCCGTGTTTTTTATGTACTAGGTAAGAAGAAAGGAACAACAGTGCTGACGGACCACTACCGGGCCTGTGGATCAAGAGCATACATGAAGTTACCACCAGAACGGGGAGGATTTTGTTCATTAGAACTGATAATCATACCAGCCTTAGTAGTACCACAAAGCGACATGTAGATCACAGATTTTCTGAAAATGGATGCACACCTGTGAAAGAAAAGATTGCTTAAACTTATTTGACAAAAAAGGAAGAAGTACTTCTCAGCAAAATCAATAAACACATACTATGATATTCCAGATGAGCATAAACTGCTCAGCAGAATGGCAGTGATATTCACATCTATCTTCATGCCAGGAATTCAAACTGCAGTAAACGCCAAGTGGTTACAGATCACTAGCTTGGGAGCTGCTACAAATGATCAACACAACAATAAACGTATTTAATGCATTCAGAGAAGCATGGCCCTCCAGCATAGGTAAGTCCTGGACCTAATTACAGCAATGGAATGGAAGGAGGCGTGTGCACCAAGATTCGGCCTTCTTGCTGTACATTACACCTGGCCAGGATGAAGAAAATAGAAGCAATAACTATGTTGTCGACCCTGCTTATGAAGATGGTGAAAAAGTAGATAAAACCATGGAAGAAGATTGGTTTTTGTCCCTGTTTTCATGGGCTGCAAACTGGTTGACAAATGCCTTCAAACTACTTGGAGAAATACTAGTGTTAGTCTTGCTGGGATTCTATCTTATAAGTATATACATAGCACAATGCAAGAAAACAGCAAAGAAAGTAATTGGGATGAAGATAATGATCGATGTGAATGCTGTTACTGATGAGCACACATAGACAGAAAATACCACCTGTAGGCACCTGAAAGAAAGTCCTTTGGCACCTCCAGGCACCTCCAGGAACAATGTTTTATTACCATAAGCACCATAAGAACTATGTAGGCTGTTGGGTGTTCTTCCAGCCAACTGGAGAGTGCTGTCAAATGTCCTGGAGTGTGGCCGAACACTTAAAGAATGCAGGTGACCTAAGAGGGATGAGTAGGATATGGATCCCAAAGAAGTCATGTGGAAGAAGAATGAAGAGAATTGATGAAGAGGAGGTGGTTGAGGACTTGACTAGAGGGGGAATGTAGATGAGCAGATGTGTATGTCACTGATAGAACCCACCCCCTCACCTCCGACCTATTTGATGAACAACAGGAAGACACTTTGTATGACACCAGGTAATATTCCAATACTGCATTGAGTGTATGAGAGACATTTTGCACTCAGACAACCATAACGAATGTACCCCCGATCTGAAGTATTAGCAGGAGATTTTTAGGCACCACTGAAGATCGAAAAGCTGTAAAAAGAAAACACGACCGGTGCAAAGTGACGTCATACGGAAAAAAATGCAATGACACACTGAAATGATATAAGAATACTTAAAGAATGAAGATATAACTGAAGAAGCAGAGTAACAAACGTATAAGTGAGAAGAAATCATATATACAAAGAAGATAAGTAACCAGATGAGTAGTAAATGTGTATGCGCATATACGCAAAGTAATGAGTCATATAGAAGCTTGCTGCAGTCGAAAATATAACACATGTAAACCGGCTATGTTCAAAAGATGGATGCTGGCTCCGAATAATATTAAGTGAAGAGTTTGAAGTAGAGACCAGGGCTGCAGCGATGACAGATGCTGGAAATACAAATTCATGTATGAACAAAGAATAGCTGTTGGCCAAAGATCAAGGATAAGCAATGTGCGCAGGACATATTTCTCTTAGATTAAGTAAATGAGCAAACATTTGTGAATGCCAATTATTGGCAATTAAAGATGCAGAAAAGCATATGTGAGAAGGACCAACCACGTCTCTAGAGGCCGAAGAGGGTAATGACACCTGACATAATTTAATCAAATAGCATTAAATGGAAGGCAAATGGATAATAACATGGTCCTTACACATGTGGTACAAGACTAGAAAACAAGGCCTATTCATAAAGCACTGGACAAAGATAACGATGTAGCTTAACTCCCCTTAAAGTTCCAGAGAAGAGAACATCCAGCAAGGTCAAGCACAAAGGAGAAGCCTTGGCTGATGAGAGATGGTAGACTAATTGGGCAAGTGGGAAGTAGTCTGTTGTTGTTCTCTGCACCTGGGTTTTGTTTTTGCTTACGTGCTGCTAGTGGTCCAAGTGTCCAAGGTTGGGAGAAGATGCCAAACTATCATGTGGGCCTATGCAATGATGAGCATATAATGTTGCAGGGGCCTAACCTGCTGTTATAATTTGTATTATACATAGAGGGAAGTTCGAGGCTTGTCTGTCAGATGAGGGGCAGCCAATAATGTTACTAACACTTTCAGAACCTATAGGTAGATATGTTCCCCTAACCAATTCCTCCGTCCGATAGGTTTTATTATTTGTCATGTAGGATGACATCATAGCTGACACACATCGAGGTATAAAGCCTTTGTACATATGAAATGTAACTGAGTGTGTGTGGACTACGATTTGTTGTTCACCAGGTTTCCCTACTTTATTGAGCTGAAAATAAAATAGTATTTTCCCTTATTTTTTGAGTCTGTCTGGTTATTTGTGTCCAAGATTGTTTATTATTGTAATCCCACTGTGCAAGTGAGAACACTCTAAAGTGCTACTGCAGAGACCCAAGTACCTGGGCAAAACTATTGCTTAAAGGTCAAAAAGTTTCAGGAAGTGGCAAGTATACATTGATTGCTTTGTCTCCACCTGCTATTGTTTAATGAGGCAGCAGAACCTGCCTTTTTTGTATATAGCCATGCAACACTCGGATTTTACATTTGAGTCTAGACACATCAATGATCAAATTACACATTATAAAGTAAACAGAACCTAATTTAAAGGAAACCTGCCACTGGGGTACCAAGCAATACCAAGCAATCAGTTAGATCCTTAATGGATTTTTCACCATTACCTTGTTCGTGTCATTGAACCCTGTTTTACTTATTTTACCAGTGCACCATCTTCTGCATAATGCCATTTTGGGTGCCATATACTCAAACCACGTGGCTCAGCCATTTTAAGTCCTGTCCTTTTGCGATCTTACCTTTCTGGTCAGGAAACTCGATACCAGGTTATGCACTTACTGGTGTCACACTTGGGATTCCCGTGCTAGTGCCTTTGTGTACCTGGAAGTGCGAAATCGAGGTTGTGGCCGCCTGGTTCAAATAGAAATTTCGGCCATGGCATGTCAGTTGCTGGGCAGATGTGGTGTTCATGGCTGTCCATGATTGCACAGCCCTTACCTGTTTAAATGGTGCAGATCCTTGCCATTGGTGGGCTGGAGAAACCAGACTGGATTTTGGATAGAAGGAGCCCAGGAGCTAGGAATTCGATGAAGAGCTGTCTACTTTAAAGACCCAGAAGAGCGCTGCTATGACCAACCAGCATTGCTAAAGCCTTCTCTTGGTAAAGCACTGCTGCTCATGCTATCACCACAGAAGGCCCTTGTCAGTTCTTTAACCCCTGGACAGGTGGCGTCCATCAGTCCTGAGTCCTGCAGATGTCTGTGGACGTCTGGTGTTCCAGGACCATCCTGTGGGCTGTCCATCTGCTGATAAAGTCTCTCTACTGCAACGGTCGCTGTCTCGAGCTTGGGCTTGGGTCTCTTCAATCCTTCAATTTGTAGACTAAGAACTCTGCTGTTGCTGTTTTCCTGTTTTCCTGCATGAAGAGCACCTACCTGGAGTCAGTCCTTTTATCACTACCACAAACTGAGCCCGCTGACCTCTCACTGGGGTTTCTAAGCTGCTGCACTCATCTGCTGTGTTCTGGGGGGTCAATTTTTAAATTAGGAGTCGGTGTAGCTGCTGTGCTGAGATGCTGGCCTGTCCACCTAAAGGTCTGTCAGAGACGTGCCAGACCACGAGCTTGGACCCCCACATAGCTGGACCGTATCAGACAGCTTCAACAACTGCACCTGTGACCCCTGGACTTCCATTGATGGGACCAAAGGCAAAAGTAAGTGTCCCCAGTGCTTTTGAGTATGCCAGGGGTGGTCACTTGGAAAATTCATAGTACGAGTATATGTACTGCCCTCTTTTCATGCCCCCTCACTCAATAGGGATTTTATGGGTGCAAAGTCTACTCCCTAACACTCTTACCTGGCTACGATTGGTGGAGTTCTATCCAGGACCCCTCTGCTCCCCAGGGCCACCCTTAGTGCTGTGGGATTCAGTGTACCCCTACAATCATTTACGGGTTACATCCAAATGTGCTTTTAAACTTCATATTTTACCAACCTTTTGCGGGTGGGGGGGGCTTGTGTGTGTGTGTGTGTGTGTGTGTGTGTTTTGGTGAGTGGCTGGCAGAGAAAAAGGATGTGCTGGTGGTAGTCCCTATGTACTTCACTTGGGGCCTGTCCTATCTCTGCAATCTGCAACTAAAGTAAAAGCTCTGCTCGTTTGTGCCTGTGGCTCCAGACCTCATTACACGGTAGCTTGGTGCATGCTTTCTGGCAGCTGTGGTGCTCCGTGCATGCCGGTGCAAGGATTTTTGGCATTGTAGGCAAAGGGTGATTTTGAGGCGCACACTACCAACCATACGTGTCCTAACTATCCAATCCCCTCATCCCTGATGTGTCCTCACTATTTCACATGCAGTGTCTTGCCCAACGTGTTCACAAATGGCAGTTTCTGCATCATGCTTTAGACCTTTTCATACCAAGGTAAAATTAAATCTCTCTTATAAACACACAATATGTAATATACATGCTGAATTAGAAACTATGTCCAGATCAGGAAGGATTAGCAATACAAATAGGCAGAAGCACATAACATCTGATATCAATAGAATTGAACTTAATGACCCTGAGATATCCCCTTATCACCATTGAAAAATGTGTTGCACGTTTCCCCCTTCCTGCCTACTCTGTTCCCTGCCGGGTCACACCTCCACTGCTGTTTTGATACACTTCTACCACTACCTACAGTAGGCATCTACTTAAAGGTTGTTGGAAGGAGGCTATTGCTTCCTTTTACCAACCCCACCAGCTCTCTGGGAGCAGAGCACCCACGATTTGGAGGTGAAACTAGCACTGGCTACGCTTGTCATATCTCTGCCTCTGCTTCCCCCTGCATCCATTAACTCTCGGCTATTGAGTGGCAGGAAGCACTGCTCCAGTCGCTGAAAGTGAGAGGATGTTAGTGACTGCCTGCGGTAGCTTTGCTACTGCCACTGCTACCTCTGTTTGGGGGTAGCCTCACAACATCCTCTTTACAGATATCAGGGAAGTACCCTTTGCTCAACTGCATTTGCAGCAGGAAGTGGAGGGTGTTCCGATGGTGTTTCGGAGATGGAGGGGAGAACAGGAGTGAGCCATCCTCAAACAGGTGGAAAGAAACTTCTGGTATTTCAGGAAATCCACCTGGTGAAAATTAATTGGCCAGACTGATGGCTGCCAATGGGCTGCCATTAGGGCCGGATATGAAAATAGAGCAGTGGCTTTACCTCCCAGACAGGCGGCCTTTAGATGGAGTGAAGATATGGTTAAAGTTCAGCTTCTATCAGGTTTCCAAAATAGGGGCTTTAGTGCGCTATGCAGCTGGGAGTTTTAACCAATAATAATGCCACAATGTTATTTTAAAAGGACTAATTCCTCACAAACTGCCCAAAAAAGGTCCTCCTTGCACCACTCTGTTTGCTGCTTAAAGTTATTGTTTCATGAATGTATGCCACACCTTTTCCTTAAGTCAGTAACAGGTTCACACACAGAAAAGACACATACAACAGAGGTTTAAGCTTCCCTGACATACAGAAGAAGGTACACTATGGGTGTCAGATCAAGTTACCCTCACACAAAGAATGAACCACATAGGCAGAATTGAAAGCACACCGGACAGATACTGTCATGAGCGCTACTCCCGAGGAGCCAAGACTGGCCCAGCGTCCCCGGAAGCAGGCTCATCATCCACACCCCCGGTTCCAGCAGACCCCTACAGGGGCCCTTTGGACCATGTCCTGGCGCCTCTGGCGCCAGGCTCATAAGGAACCACAGTCCCGGCGCCATGGGCGCCGGGCTCATATTCTTAAAGTGTGCAGTAGTGATTGGGTGGACTTACCTGTGGCAGACCATGCTGCATACTCACCTAGAACAATCCAAGCTGGGTGAAGTCCCAGCCACTGGCTGGGAGGGACCAATCCTCTGTTACAGGAACTCTTTTCTTACCTGGGTGGGGCTGATGCTAATCCTCTGACACTGGAACTCTTTTCTCACCTGGTGAGGCTGGAGGAAGAATACGCACCAAAGCACTTCTCCACTATTTAAACCACGCCTGATAGAATTCACGTGCTTCGCGTTATTATGCAACAGCAGCAGGACGCTCACCGAGTCGGCTCCTGCATTCCAGGTCCAGACACTCCCTCAGCTTCTCGAGCAGCAACCTGTGGATGAAGAAAAGGCACAGGAACATCTACTCACCAGAATTCAGCCACAAGAGTCCAGTCTCCGACAACCTGCAAATAGAGACATAAGGTTAGAAAACGGGCAACACGCTTGCAGCTGCGCTCACTTACCTTATCCATCTGTGATCACACCGGAGTTCACCGCGGCCTTCGCTTCGGCAGCATCCCAGCACCTGGAAGACAAAAGACATTGTTAGTGGTGTTCGAGCCGAAGGGTTCGCAACTCAGTTATACTTACGCGCTTCTTCACGCGCAGCAGCGGCAGCATCGCCCTCAGCATTTCGGCACCTGAAAGGAAGGAAAAGACATTATCAGAGGCGCCCATTTGGAAACGGCCACAATTCAGTTATACTTACGTGCCACCTCACGTGCAACAGCGGCGGCATCGCCCACAGCATCTCAGCACCTGAAAGACAGAAAAGGACATTATAAAAGGGTGCTCCTTCAGAAGCGGCCTCAGATCTTCTATACTCACAAGCCTCTTCTTGCGCAGCAGTGGTGGTGTCGCCAACAGCTCCTCGGCACCTGAAGGACTATTACAAGCCACAAAAGGACACTGAGCCTAAACACTGAAATCATCCAGTGACTTAACTGGATTCCACACGCCCCTGCACCAGAAGCAGGATGGAGAGCTCGGCTTTACTAAACCAAAGGTGAGAGTTCGTGGAGACCAGTCGAGAACCAAGAAGTGGGAAAAGCAGAAGATTGGTGGGAGAACTTATCCAACCAGCTTGTAATTACCCCTTTTTCTTCCACCTGCAGAAAACTCACCTTACAAGCCAGACAGTCAATATTCGGAGGTCCTGCCCAAAGCGTCTTCGGAGTTCTACACCTCATCATAGTCATAGAAGCAACTGTAGCAGTCCAGTTTGGGTCAGCGCCTCCGTGGGAATCAGGTGAGCGTTACAGAACGTGAAGCCCACCCATAATCTCCTACCCAGGCGCTATGGAAACTTCCGACACAGACCAATTGGCACAGTTGTTGGGGGAATTAAGAGCTGAAGTCCATGCTGCTTGCCAGGAAATGAACGCCCTTAAGAGGGAATTGATAATGTCAAAAGAACGAACTGACATTCTCGCCAGACAGTTATTACAGAGTCAAGCGGGCAAACTCCTCTACCTTACTCAGGGGGGAATTATACCCCAGTTACTTCAACCAATCCCGTTCAAATCAACCTACCTGGAAATGTGCCATTGGCACCACCTGAACGCTTTTCTGGTGACACTAAAAGATTTGCAGTGTTTATAAATCAATGCCGACTGCACTTTCTTTGTAGACCCGCAGCCTTTCCAACTGACCAGACCAAGGTAGCCTTTGTACTTTCGTATCTTAGCGGCAGCGCCGCTGATTGGTCGATCCCTCTGGTTACACAGGATGACCCAATTCTTCGGAACTTCTCAGCCTTCCAGGCGAGTATGGAGATACTTTTTGCAAGACATTCCCAAGGGGAGGCCCTCGACAACGAACTCCTCTCCCTTCCCTGCGACAGGGCAACCAGGACCTCTTAGCCTACATTGCATCTTTTAATAGGTTAATCGTGGAAACTAGATGGCCCGAGGATAAAAGGATCACGCTATTTCACAGAGGTCTGCGTGGTGAACTTAAAGACGTCCTTGCCCAGGTCGTGAATTCTCCTCAGGACTGTTCGGAATATATTGATTTGGTGGTCCAATTGGATCATAGGCTCCAAAACAGAAGGGCGGACCGATCCAGGCTTGAAACCCGAGTATTCACGAAAACACAAAGCAACGCCAAAGGGGTCGACACCGTTGAACCTGTGCAGATTGGGGCCGTAAAGGGTCCCTTAACCCAGAAAGAGCGTGACAGAAGACGACAAATGCAATTGTGCCTCTATTGTGGAAACTCTGGACATTTTCTTCGAGATTGCCCGGTAAAACCACCTAAGAAGACAGTAGGAGCTTCTGACAAGAACTCTGAAAAGCCTGAGCCGGGAAACGACCTCGCCCGACAAGTGTAGAGGTCCGCTTGCCGAGCTTAAAAACCATTTCTTTGACCTCGCACTTCATAATGCCTATGGTCCTCGTAAACCCAAAGCAACCAGAACGTTTGCATGCTATTAAGGCATACATTGATAGTGGAGCAATAGGAAATTACGTGGACCGCGAATTGGCTTCCAGGATGAACCTTTGTCCAAAGGCGGTTAAAGACGTCATTACCACGGTGGATGGGACCGAAATCGCCTCCGGACCGGTAACCCATACCACTGCTGAAGTGACGTTACTAGGCCAAGACGGGCATCGGGAGGTAATTGTGTTCGACGTGATCAAGGCTCCTCAATTCCAAGTAATCCTAGGAATCCCTTGGTTGGAGAAACACAACCCTCAGATTGATTGGCGAGCAAAGACGATAATGTTCCCTGAGTATGCACCAACCTGCTATCCACGACCCAGCATTGGCCTAGCGTCAGCAACGACTGACGGTCCACAATTACCTCAAGAGTATCGAGAGTTCCAAGATGTTTTTCAAAAGGAACAGGCTAACACCTTGCCACCTCACAGATCATACGATTGTCAGATAGATCTGATACCCAGTGCAACTCCCCCTTTCAGTAGGATTTACGCCCTCACCGAGCCTGAGAACCTTCATCTGCGACAGTATTTAGACCAGTATCTGGCCAATGGCTTTATCCGTCCGTCAAAGTCTCCTGCATCCTCGGCTCTGTTCTTCGTACCAAAAAAAGAAGGTGACCTCAGAACCTGTATTGATTACCGTGCTCTGAATCAGATAACAGTAAAAAACAGATACCCCCTTACCTCTGATCCCGGAACTCCTCGACCAGGTGAAAAACGCCCATATTTATACCAAGCTTGATCTCCGGGGAGCTTATCATTTGGTACAGATCAAGGAAGGTGATGAATGGAAGACGGCATTTCGCACTAAGTATGGGCTATTTGAATACCAAGTGATGCCCTTCGGACTATGCAATGCGCCGGCCGCCTTCCAATATTTCATGAATGACATCCTCAGAGAGCTCATTGATGTCTGTGTTGTCGTCTACATAGACAACATTCTTGTGTACTCATCTTCGGAAGCTGATCATCGAAATCATGTTAGGGCGGTCCTTGAAAAACTTCGACAACATAAACTCTTTGCCAAGCTCGAGAAATGTGCCTTTCATGTCACCGAGGTCGAATTTCTGGGATTTATTCTGACACCCAAAGGAGTCCACATGGACTCGAGAAAAGTTGAAGCAATCCTCAAATGGCCATCTCCTACTTCTGTGAAAGACATTCAAAGCATGCTAGGCTTTGCCAATTTTTACCGCAGATTTATTCCAGAGTTTTCACGAGTGGTACAACCCATCACATCCCTCTTAAGAAAAAATAAGCGCTTTGAATGGTCTGCAGAAGCTGAACAAGCCTTCCAAGAGCTAAAGGCCAAGTTCACCTCGGCGCCAATACTGAAACACCCACGCCCGGATCTCCCTTACATCGTTGAAACCGACGCCTCCAGCTTAGCAATGGGAGCAGTTCTATCACAAAGGGATCCAGAGACTAACCAACTGAATCCTGTGGCGTTTTGGTCTCGAAAGTTCTCGGCGCCTGAGATTACTTACACCATCACGGACAAAGAGCTTTTAGCTATTAAATCCGCCTTTAAGGCCTGGCGGCATTATCTCCTCAGGGCCAAACACACCGTTACGGTGATCACCGATCATCGAAATCTACAGTATCTGCAAACCGCCAAAGCTCAATCCTCGAGACAGCTTCGCTGGGCTCTATTCTTTGCTGAATTTGACTTCGTGATCACTTACCGCCCGGGCAACAAGAACGGCAAAGCGGTTGCTCTTTCCCGAATTGGAATGGGAGATAACGTTGTCAATCCCGAACCCGTACCAATAATTCCTGAACAAAGGATCTTGGGTCTGATTTCTTCGCAATCCATCGAGGATATTGAGGCAAAAACTAAACAACTTGTGATCCCATCAGACTTACACAGCTGGTTACAAAGAGGAGAGAACTTCACCGTAAACAATGACTTGCCTTATTTCCAAGGACGATTATTCCTACCACACGCCGATTTACAAAAACAGGTAATCTCCTGTTATCATGATTCATTAATGGAGGGTCACCCTGGCATCGCCAAAACCACAGAAAAAGTGAAGAGACACTTCTGGTGGCCTTCATGGAGAAAAGACATAAAAGAATTTGTGATGTCCTGTGGTGTGTGCGCTCAAAACAAGGGTCAAAAGAAAAGGCCGGCTGGTCTTCTGCAACCATTAGACATTCCACCGTGTCCCTGGCATACCCTTTCCATGGACTTCATCACAGACTTACCCTCTTGTTCCGGGTACAACACTATTCTCGTTATTGTGGATTTGTTTTCTAAAATGGCCCACTTCATTCCGCTAAAAGGCTTACCTTCAGCTTCAGTACTAGCCAGAGAATTCCTTGAAAACATTGTCCGGTTACACAGCTTCCCGTCGGTACTAATCTCTGATAGAGGAAGCCAGTTTATTTCTCACTTTTGGCGTAGTTGTTGTCGGTCAGCTCAAATCGATGTAAGACTTTCAACCAGCCATCACCCCCAGACCGACGGGCAAACCGAGAGAACAAACCAGACTCTCGAACAATATTTACGATGCATGCTACAACAGTCTGAAAGCAACTGGAAGGACATCCTTTGGATAGCTGAATATGCATACAACAATTCAGTTCATTCGGGAACCGGGAAGAGTCCCTTCTACATCTTGTATGGAATTCATCCTCGAACCTCCAACCTCAACCCACCTCAAGATCTTGGAACACCCGCCGTAGATCAGTTGCACTCTGTTATTACCCAAGCTTTCAAGGAAGCGACTGCACATCTACAACAAGCTAAAGAAAGGTACAAAAAAGGAGCAGACCAACACCGAAGCAATGCCCCTCAATACCAGGTTGGGGATCAAGTCTGGTTGTCCACCAAACATTTATCGCTAAAAGGACCTCGCACCTTCAACCCCAAATACCTGGGACCATATTCAATTACGGCCATAATTAATCCAGTGGCCGTTAAATTAGATTTGCCAACCCATATGAGAATACATCCTGTGTTTCACGTATCTCTTTTGAAACCCATGCAACCTGGAACCAGACTGACCAGACCTCCAGAACCCATTCAGGTGAATGGAGAGCCCGAATTTGAAGTTAAAAACATTTTGGACTCCAAGATCATCAAATCAAAACTATTCTACCTAATCGACTGGAAAGGCTACGGACCCCAGGAAAGATCCTGGGAACCCTATGACTACGTCCATGCTCCTCGTCTAGTCAGGAAATTCCACCAAACCTTTCCCAATAAACCAAAACCCCCGGGGAGGACAAGTTTGGGAGGGGCCTTGAGGGGGGGGTGCTGTCATGAGCGCTACTCCCGAGGAGCCAAGACTGGCCCAGCGTCCCCGGAAACAGGCTCATCATCCACACCCCCGGTTCCAGCAGACTCCTACAGGGGCCCTTTGGACCATGTCCTGGCGCCTCTGGTGCCAGGCTCATAAGGAACCACAGTCCCGGCACCATGGGCGCCGGGCTCATATTCTTAAAGTGTGCAGTAGTGATTGGGTGGACTTACCTGTGGCAGACCATGCTGCATACTCACCTAGAACAATCCAAGCTGGGTGAAGTCCCAGCCACTGGCTGGGAGGGACCAATCCTCTGTTACAGGAACTCTTTCCTTACCTGGGTGGGGCTGATGCTAATCCTCTGACACTGGAACTCTTTTCTGGGTGAGGCTGGAGGAAGAATACGCACCAAAGCACTTCTCCACTATTTAAACCACGCCCGATAGAATTCACGTGCTTCGCGTTATTCTGCAACAGCAGCAGGACGCTCACCGAGTCGGCTCCTGCATTCCAGGTCCAGACACTCCCTCAGCTTCTCGAGCAGCAACCTGTGGATGAAGAAAAGGCACAGGAACATCTACTCACCAGAATTCAGCCACAAGAGTCCAGTCTCCGACAACCTGCAAATAGAGATATAAGGTTAGAAAACGGGCAACATGCTTGCAGCTGCGCTCGCTTACCCTATCCATCCATGATCACACCGGAGTTCACCGCGGCCTTCGCTTCGGCAGCATCCCAGCACCTGGAAGACCAAAGACATTGTCAGTGGTGTCCGAGCCGAAGGGTTCGCAACTCAGTTATACTTACGCGCTTCTTCACGCGCAGCAGCATCGCCCTCAGCATTTCGGCACCTGAAAGGAAGGAAAAGACATTATCAGAGGCGCCCATTTGGAAACGGCCACAATTCAGTTATACTTACGTGCCACCGCACGTGCAACAGCGGCGGCATCGCCCACAGCATCTCGGCACCTGAAAGACAGAAAAGGACATTATAAAAGGGTGCTCCTTCAGAAGCGGCCTCAGATCTTCTATACTCACGAGCCTCTTCTTGCACAGCAGTGGTGGTGTCGCCAACAGCTCCTCGGCACCTGAAGGACTATTACAAGCCACAAAAGGACACTGAGCCTAAACACTGAAATCATCCAGTGACGTAACTGGATTCCACGCGCCCCTGCACCAGAAGCAGGATGGAGGGCTCGGCTTTACTAAACCAAAGGTGAGAGTTCGTGGAGACCAGTCGAGAACCAAGAAGTGGGAAAAGCAGAAGATTGGTGGGAGAACTTATCGAACCAGCTTGTAATTACCCCTTTTTCTTCCACCTGCAGAAAACTCACCTTACAAGCCAGACAGTCAATTTTCAGAGGTCCTGCCCAGAGCGTCTTCCGAGTTCTACGCCTCATCATAGTCATAGAAGCAACTGTAGCAGTCCAGTTTGGGTCAACGCCTCCGTGGGAATCAGGTGAGCGTTACAGATACATCATGGTCCGCAGCAGCACTGCGAGTTACATACCCCTAAACAAGTACAGCATGGAGTCAGCAGGTCCAAATTCCCTTACATGCACCCATGGGTCATGATCTAAGCAGCAGTCCTGCAACGTTTCCAAAAGTACAGGATTTCCTCACAAATACAGAAAATAGTTACATAAGACCAACACAGGATTCCTTCACCAACAGAACAGGTACAGCATGTGCAGCACAATCTTTTCCTCAAACAGGTATGACCTAAACTAGGTTATTACAAGCTTTCCTCAAAATCCAACAGGAACTGCATGGACAGGGGCTAGGCAAGTGGACGCTTTCCACAAAGCGGTACAGCATGTGATGGGTCACTACAAGCAGGGGTGTTGCTAGGTCTGGAAAAGATCAGGGGCTAAGCTAATGTTGGGACTGGCGGGACTCGATGCTAGCTATAGCCTTTTGGTTGTAGCCCCTGAGCTCAAACAGATGCAGGAATCAGACCATCCAGAACAATGCCATCCGTGGCAGCCCTTGACCTCTCCGAAGGAGACCACGTCTCATAGGAACATGGACAGCATTTTTAGTTTCAGAAAAACTTCCATCACAAATAGATGCCATATGTGCAGGGTCAGGCCACACTTCCCTAATGAGCAGGCACAACATGGGCAGGGTCAGTGCAAGTCCCATGCAAACAGGTACAGCATGCCAGGGCTAGTGTAAGTTCCCCTCACAAATATGCAAAAGTACAGTGTCGGCAGAGGAACTGATTGCAAGGGCGTGTCCAGGCTTGACTTAAATTGCTAAATGTCTGGCATAAACAGAATCAATGCAAGCTTCCCTCACACACGTGTACAGGTACAGCATGAGCAAGGCCAGGGCAGGTTTCCCTCATAAATTAGTACAGGTTCAGCATGGTCGGAGCCAAGGGAAGCTACCCAACAGACAACTTGCACAGGATAGGCAGTGACAGTGCTTGTTTAACTTGCAAACAACAGGCACAAGCATGAACGCTATATCCAAGCAGCCTGCTATTTCCCAGGCATGCAGAGAGCTCCTCTTTTATATGACCCCCTAGCCCAACCAACAACCCTTACCAGCGAGCGTGTGCTGGCTGGCGAGTGGGGCAGGCCTGTTTTTAACTCATTATCAGACTTAATTGGTTATGGGTGTTGCTGTCTGGCACAACACACACACAACCTCTGCCCATTGCAACATGTTGCCACGCCCAAGTCTGCCCAGTATGCCCACTAGGCAGTATGCCAATCTCAGGCAGTCCAAGGAGGTGGAAAGAACAGCTGGGGAGCATGTTCTAAGACTGCTTGGCTGCAGCATATGTGCCACTTTGGAGCACAAGTGCACTGCTGGCAAAGTGCCATCAGCGTCCTCTATGTTTAATAGCATCCCCAGTGGATTATTAGTTGCTCTGGCCCTGCCTTTATGTGTCACTTTGGAGGGCAAAACCTTTTTTTATCAACAAATGCTAGTATAACCATGCAAATTGTTCAATTCATTTAATATCTTTCACAGTAGTTTGGTCAACATTTTAACATCAGAAGACCCACCTAACACTTTGACAGGTTGAGTCTATGCATTTACTATTAACATGCCCCTAATATCATACAGCATGCTTATTTTAGATATATAGCAAAACAGAAAGGTGATGGCTGGAAGGTTTTGAATTAATCATAACCACGGGCAAAGCTCTGGGCAACCCTCCAGACCATCGTTTTTCAGCCTGCCAAGCCATTACAGAAGGGGAAAAACCATATGCAAATCAGGCTTGGTCCTACCCCAAAAGGGGCAGTCCAGCCCAAACTGCTAGGTCACATCCCTTCTGCACGAGACCACAAGCATCCCCAGACATGTTTCAGCCTTGTTGGGCGTCATCAGTGAGGAGTAGCTTGGGTCTCTAGGCCCGGCAGACTCGGGACCCACGTCTGGGTATACCCGTCCCACTCGGGGTGACTTTAGCAAAACAGAAAGGTGATGGCTGGAAGGTTTTGAATTAATCATAACCACGGGCAAAGCTCTGGGCAACCCTCCAGACCATCGTTTTTCAGCCTGCCAAGCCATTACAGAAGGGGAAAAACCATATGCAAATCAGGCTTGGTCCTACCCCAAAAGGGGCAGTTCAGCCCAAACTGCTAGGTCACATCCCTTCTGCACGAGACCACAAGCATCCCCAGACATGTTTCAGCCTTGTTGGGCGTCATCAGTGAGGAGTAGCTTGGGTCTCTAGGCCCGGCAGACTCGGGACCCACGTCTGGGTTAAGATTAAGTCTAAACCTTCCAGCCATCACCTCTTTGTTTTTGCTATGTCACCCCGAGTGGGACGGGTATGCCCAGACGTGGGTCCCGTGCCTGCTGGGCCTAGAGACCCAAGCTACTCCTCACTGATGAGCCCCAACAAGGGCGAAACATGTTTGGGGATGCTTGTGGTCTCGTGCAGAAGGGATGTGGCCTAGCAGTTCGGGCTGGACTGCCCCTTTTGGGGTGGGGTCAAGCCTGATTTGCATATGGTCTTTCCCTTCTGTAATGGCTTGGCAGGCGAAGAACGGTGGTCTGGGGGGTTGCCCAGAGCATTGCCAGTGGTTAAGATTAAGTCTAAACCTTCCAGCCATCACCTCTTTGTTTTTGCTATGTCACCCCGAGTGGGACGGGTATGCCCAGACGTGGGTCCCGTGCCTGCTGGGCCTAGAGACCCAAGCTACTCCTCACTGATGAGCCCCAACAAGGGCGAAACATGTTTGGGGATGCTTGTGGTCTCGTGCAGAAGGGATGTGGCCTAGCAGTTCGGGCTGGACTGCCCCTTTTGGGGTGGGGTCAAGACTGATTTGCATATGGTCTTTCCCTTCTGTAATGGCTTGGCAGGCGAAGAACGGTGGTCTGGGGGGTTGCCCAGAGCATTGCCAGTGGTTAAGATTAAGTCTAAACCTTCCAGCCATCACCTCTTTGTTTTTGCTATATTTTAGATATATAACCTGCACTGGATGTGAATATACTGGCAAAGACAGCAAGGCTTGAACTGTGCCATTCAGTAGTGCTTTGAATGTAAACACAGAACATTGCAAATTAATCGGGCATCGTTGTGACCTTTCCAAGAAATGCTAGATAATGCTTGCTGGTGTGAATTCCCCGACATATAAAGAAATTCAACTTTTAAATAGCGTGTGTGCCCAAAGTCCTTTTTTCAAGAAGTAGTTTTAAAGTTGCATGAACAAATATGTATTACTTCCACTTGAGAGCAAATGCAGCAAAAAGTCAATTGTGGGGTCAGTACTTGGAGTCAGAATTGCTTAAAGGGTTATATTAACTGGGTTGTTCAAGCAGAGCACACTTGGACCTTTTCTGTGATTACGTGGATAAGGCCCTTTGACTCATGTGTGCTCAACTTGCATGAGGCCTCTGCACCCAACCCCAGCTCCCTCCTTCTCCCACCTGTGAGGTGTACTTCGCCTGGCCCATGTTCTCCCACCAGAAGTTCCAGGAGGGTTCTACTAAGGCTCTTGACTGGTGTGAGTGCACTGATTGTATGTTGCTTTAGCAACATTTATACCTGATACGGCAACAGCGCTTTTATTTGAGCCAGACTATGTTCCGTGCTGGTCAAAAACATGTGCCAAAAGGCAATGACCCTGCTTGTTACAGATTCCCAGAAATGTGAACACTGAGATTTGCAGCAGGGCGCCCCATAATGGCAGGAAGTCACTATGCAGCTGCTTTTATTCAAATTGGTTATATTTCTTTTGTAAGTCAGGAAAGCAGCGGAGAAAAGCTGCTCTTTGGCGCCCCTTCAGGCCAGCATCATAGGCTGCAGCTTAGTTTGCCTAGCGCTTGCACCAGTTCTGTCCATGCCCTGCTGCCAGTCTCCTAGCAAAGGTCTCAGTGCCTGAAATGGAGCATGCTCCCTCAGTATGCGTGCGAGGGAACTCTGTTGTGCATCTGTCTGTGCCTGAGTGTGAGTGGTGCATTGATAAGTGACACTCACTCTGTGTTGACCCAGGACAGTCCCACCGGGGCATTTCTGCTCGTATGCGCGAGTTTGAAGGTAAAGCTCCCCGCTGTGCTTCTGGGGCCCAACGTTCACTCCCATCGGGTGTTCAAGGTGCTGTCTCTCATTTGCAACTAATATCCCTGGTAAACCGCGCGCTATCTATCCCTGGCCCATCACTCTCATGCCAAAGGAAAGACAGCATGTGGCTCATACCGTAGCTTGCACTTCCTGCAGAGTGAACTCTGAACCATAAACCATGTCCGCCCTTCTCGGATGTGTGTCCTGTAATTGTGCCCATATGCTTGCTTTGGCCTGTTTTTGTTTGGCTTGCATAATGTTCTTCTACCACAGGTTTCAACCACTTTGCAGACGTGAGGCACTGGACAAAGCAATTCCGAGCAATACACTATCAGCGGTCACCTATGTCCGCCTACTTTGTGCTTTGTGGGCTGCTGGGACAGCTTTGTGTTTGATGCATTTACGAGACTTGTTGAACTGTTGGGGGTGGCCTCAGTGTTTTACATTTTATGGGTACTTTGCTTGCTAACTTGATGCAATGTTTATGCTTTGAGTTCTGCGCTGTTTCCTCCTCCTCCTTAATTATTATAGAGTGTGATGTTGCACACTGCTTTATGTTCCACTTGTGGTCTTTGGGAATTGTTTGATGCAAATGTTAATGCTCAGCGTTCCCTGTGTGTGTGTGTGGGTGCGTGTGTGTGCGCACGTGTGTGTGTGTACGCGCTTGCTGTCCGCTGGCCCGCGCACTGGGCAGGCTGTTTTTGACCTGACTGTTGGTTTGGTGTGCTATCCCATTTACTTTTTACTGGCTGTGTGTGTCGAGCCTCTGCACGCTTTCCTTGCTGTGGGGTGTGGCAGGTGATATGAGTTGCATCCTAGTGAGCTGTGAAGCTTGCACTCTATTTGGCTCATGAGCAGCCCTACAGATAAGGGGTGTATCGGCCACTTGGACTTCCTTAAAATAGGCAAACACTCTAAAAAAATAAAAATAGGGAGTAGAAATACATTCACCAAAATTAGGAAACAGCCACATAGAACCTTGTGCCACTGCTTTCACCCTGGCAGCTCCATGGATACGTTTGGACCAGCAGTGCGCATAGTAGCACACGAAGATACTACTATTGTATCTGCCTGATCGGACGAAGTAAACATATATCTTTTAATGTGCTTGAATTACTAGGTGCAAAGAAATAAATATCACAAAACATTTTCGTTTTCCAGTTATAGTATATTTTTGCTTATAAAATACTCTCAATGGAAATTGGACTTGCATATTTACTGGCAAAAAAATTATTATACTCCCCACTTAAAAAATAGGGAGTAAAATACTCTCACTTCCAAATCTTATCTGGAGCACTGCTCATGAGGATGACTAAAGTTTTTGCCTTGGTTCGCTTCATGTTGAAGCGTGCCTCTGCTTGACAGTGTCGTTGTACCTGCTTCTAGGCTGATACGAGTTTCCCCGCGCTCCTGCAGCTGTAGATGAGGGACCTCTTGGTTTCATGTGGAGAGGTGGTTGGTTTGGTTGTTGGTTTGCCTGCATGGCTTTCTACTGTCCCTATGCATGTTACCTCTTGTGAGCCCATTTTTAGTGTGATTTCTTTTCTGATGTTTGCATGCAGAGGTTGATGTGTTGTGATGCACCTTCTATCTGCTCGGTCTTCCCTGTCCACATGCTGCCCAGAGAGTACTATGTGTTGAATGCTGCTTGTGTGTTTTATGGATGACAGTTGTTGTGCGACTGTCTGGCTGAGAGCAAGGGGGTGGGCCAGTGTATGCGCCCATGTCTTGCACTCCTGCTTATCAGAAACCTATGACTACAAGAATGCACTCTGCTCTTATATAGCAGTTGCTCCTGATTTCCTTACGTGACTGCATAACAACTTCCAACCCCCCATCTCGGGTACTTCCCCGGAACTTGACTTTGTTGAGGCAGTATGCCTACTTACCTGCTGGGGAAAGACTGCTTAAATTGGGTGTCTGACTAATGTTTGTAAGGCAGGGTATATTGTTTGTTTAAATTCACTGTTCTTTCCACTTTGCTTACTACAGTTTCATTGCTTTGCAACATTGAATTGCTTTTACTGTGTTTTAGTGTGAAGTACAGGTAATTTCAATAAGATTACCAACTTTGGTATATATACGCATATAAGTGTGTTGGCAAATATATGCTTCTCTTAAATATTAATTGCTTAGTGTGTTGAGGCCTAATAGTATATTTGTTTGGAACGCTATTACTTGACGGTCTCTGTGTGGTTAACTAGACTTGCACACCACCGCATAGCTCCTGCAGTCTGCTTTACTGCTCAGCCCATGTTTCCTTATTTGAGATTGGCCAGACTGCATAAAAAAATAAAGTGTTCACCATTTTGGTTGGCCTCCTAGAACCCTCCCACTGAGCTGGTTCTGAAAATCCATTTTAAAATGCATTTCAGAAAACAAAACACCCGAACACCAGCGGGCCGTTCTTACGTGTTTGAATTCTGCCATTTTTTGGATTGAGTAAAGAGCCTCATCAGTTACTTTCTCAAAACCAGTGATTGAAGTGAGCGGGAACGGTCGGGAGCGGTGTTCCACTACTTTTATTTTTTACTATTGACAGTTCCACTACTTTTTTAAACGATTTTCACCATTCCGGAACTGTTTTTTGTGAAGTTAAAGCACACTTCTCCACCTAAGCATCAGATGGCAGTTACAACTAAACTGAAATCTGTTTCAACTTTTTTTTGTTTAAACTTTATTTTTCTTGCACACAGGTAACATTACTGCTTACATATATTGCACATTGCTTCAATACAGTTTACAACATCAGTCAGTTTCCGATCTTGAGTCCTCTCGCTCTGCCTTATCCAACAGGTATTGTTTATATCTGTCTCATATGTTCCTTGGTCTGGATTGGGGCAGTACTGAGTCCATGTAGAGTTCTTCTGTATCATTAGTCCACACCATGTCCTTATCCCAATCTGCCTTTGTTGGGGGGTGTGCACTCTTCCATTTCATCAAAATTGCCCTCTTGGCTATTAGCAGACTCAAATTCAACAGTCTACGCCAAGTCGGGTTAATTTTCCCCACTGCTCCCAGTAAGCATATCTTGGGTGACCATTCCAGTGGTTGGTCAGCCATCTCATCCAAGGCGGCACAGATCTCTTCCCAGTAACCCCTTAGCTTTGTACATGACCATAGCATATGATAAATATTTGCATCCTCTGTCTGACATCTAGGGCAGGTCCCCGACATGTTGGGATATAGTCGTTTAAGTTTTGCTGGGGTGTAATGTGTTCTCTGCACTATTTTGTAGTGAATTACCTTGTATCTGGAATTACACGATATTTGCTTGGTGAGTGAACAAATCTGTGCCCATTCCTGATCATCAACCTGCTGTCCCAGGTCTTGTTCCCATTGACTCTTGGTTGCGGTGTCCTCTACTGGGCGTGTTTGAAGTAGTAGCTTATACAACGCCGCCGCCGAGATTTTTTGTGTCCCCCCTGTGAATATGTAGCCGAGACCTATATTTATCGCTGGTTCGCTGGGGAATGTGGGGCATGTTTCTTGTACGGCCGATCGCACTTGGGTGTACTGTTGTTTATGTCTATCTGTGTTTCCCACAACCTCTCTGATGTCTGCCCACTGGATGAAGTTCTGGTCAGGGAAGAGTTGTCCCCACCGGGTGATCCCTTTGGATGCCCAATGCATTGCGATTTGACTGTCTGCACTGAAGGGTGTTTGTGGGTCTCCCCAGAGTGGCATACTCGGGTGGTATAGTCTGTTGGTTTCGAACATATCGGCTATTTTGGCCCATGCAGTGGTCGTCACCTTCGCTAGTTCTATAGTGTTATAGTGCTTGGGGGTAGATCTGCTCATTTTGTGGAGTGCTGTTATCGCTTTGCGCTCTATAGTACCGGGCATCGAGGTCGCAGGGTTGAGGAATTGCATCGCCCAATGGGAGGCGTGGTGTGCGTGTGCAGCCAGGTAATACAACTCCAAGTCAGGCGCCATCAACCCTCCTCTAGAGTATGTATCAGATAGCTTTTTCCAGCTCACTCTGGGATGTCCTCCCCACACAAACGAGGTGCACGCGCCAGTCAGTGTGGTAAATAAAGAGCGGCCCGGCCAGACAGGTATAGTGCTGAACAAATAAAAAAGCTTAGGTAATATAATCATTTTAATCAGTGCTATCCTGCCAATCAATGATATGGGGAGAGCGTTCCAGAGTTTTAACTTCACGCATAGGGTCTCAGTTAGAATGCAATAGTTCAATGTGCGGGAGAGCTGTGCTGTTCTGGCAATATGTGCGCCCAAATAAAGTATATGAGTAGGGCTCCAGACCAGGCGATATAAGTCGTGTGGTTGCAGTGTATTTTCTGTGATTGGGAATATCTCTGATTTGCTAGGATTAAGACATAGACCCGAATGTTCCCCAAACCGTTTGACCACAGCCAGTACCTTGCAGAAGGTTTGATCTGGATTTTTTAGATATAGCAGAATGTCATCTGCATATAGAGTTATAATGTGTAATTCCCCGCCTAGTCTGAGTCCTGCTGAGCTGTACCATGCCCTGAGGATATCCGCCAAAGGTTCAATTATTAATGCGAATAATAATGGCGACAATGGGCATCCTTGTCGCGTTCCCCCCTTCAGTTCTAGTTTGTTTGTTAAAACCCCATTGATTCTTATTTTTACATGTGGGCGTGTGTACAGTATTTTTATCCATTTCAGGAAATTGGGGCCAAACCCATAGTTGCGCAGAACCCCAAAGAGAAAGGGCCATGAAACCGTGTCAAAGGCCTTATGCATATCTAAGAAAAACAGCCACGGCCTGGACCTCAGGGGATATAGTGGCTAAGATTTTATGGCACCTTCTAACATTGGTTGCAGTGGATCTTCCTCGAACAAAGCCTGCCTGGTCTTCGTGGACCATATATGGCATCAAAGGTGTTAGTCTAGTTGCCAGTATTTTTGCCAGAATCTTTGCATCAGTGTTTATTAATGATAATGGTCTATATGACCCACACTCCTCAGGGGGTTTCCCCGGCTTGAGTAAGAGTGTAATTACCGCTTCCCTAGTGGTTTCGGGGAGTTCTCCTTTATGTAGGGCTTCACTCCATACTGCCATTAATCTGGGGACCAGTAGGGGACCAAACTCCTTATAAAACTCAGCCCCCAGTCCGTCAGCACCTGGTGCTTTCCCGTTAGGTAATGCCTTTATCGCCTCTAACATTTCCGCCTCGGTAATTGCCATCTCTAGCGACTCCCTAGTTCATGAGCCAGCAATGTTGTCGGTATTTGTGACAGGTATCGATCAATTTCTTCGTCTGTGGAATCAGATTGCGGGGAATAGAGGTTTTTATAAAATGTATGAAACGTTTCTTCAATCTTGTCTCGGTCAGTGGTAACCGAACCATCTGGCCTTTGCACGCATGGTATGATTGTTGGTCCCCTCTCTCCCTTCACTGTCCTGGCCAGTAACCTCCCGGGGCGCTCGCCCTCCCCGTATCTGCATGCTGCAACTGGCTTATCAAAAAATCGGATTTCTTGATCTGCTGCCTCATTGTATTCATCTAGTTTTGCTTTCATTTTGGAACTGAGGTGAGCTGATGGGGCCTGTGCATATTGTGATTGCAGTGATGCTATATGCGATTGCAATCTGTTCAGTCTATCCCTGATGTCTTTAAGAATTCAATTTTCCGTCGATATTGAGCTTCCCCTTATATAGGCCTTAAATGCTTGCCATACTATTGCTTGACTGGGCACCGAGTTTTCATTGAGTTCAAAATATTCCTGTATTTGTTGTTCCATAGCGTTCCTATAGACCAAGTCACGCAACGCTGCAGGTTTAAATCTCCACATTGGTCGCGCTGCTACGGTGCCTGGAATTCGTAATATTAACTGGATTGGGGAGTGATCTGAATATGTTCTGGGATAATGCTGTGCTGCTAGGACCCAGGAAAGGACTACATTATCTACCAGCCACAAGTCTATTCTGGAGTGCATGTCGTGCACCGTTGAGTAATATGTATATTACCTCTTAGTAGGCTTTAATGTTTTCCAGGCGTCTTTCAGACCCACGGTCTCTCATATGTGTAGTTATAGTCTGCGCTGCTTTGGTCAGTGCCCTGGCATGTGTCGATGTGCGGTCCGTTTGGACGTCTAAGATAGTGTTAAAGTCCCCTCCACATATCAATTGTGCCGTGGGGTAGGCAGCCAACTTCTCGAAAATTTGGGAGAAAAACTCTGGGTCGTCCACATTTGGTCCGTATATGTTTAGGAGAACTATCTCCTTATTACAGAGTGTACCATGGAGTAGGACAAACCTCCCTTCAGGATCACATTTCGCTTCTATACATTCAAACTGGAGGGTTTTATGTACTAGAATCGCAGTCCCCCTTGCCCGTTTAGAGTATGTTGTGAAGTACTGGTTTGTTCCCCAGTTCGGGATTAATTGTCCCCCCTGTTGAGGTCCCACATGAGTTTCCTGTAGGAAAATTATCTTAGTGCCCAGTCTATTGATATATGCCAGGATTTTCCTCTTCTTGACTCTGGACCCCAGGCCTCGGACATTCCAACTTAGTAATTTGATACTTTCATCGTTATTTACAGCCATAACCTATGAAGCAGTTATCGATGTGTGTAAAAAAGCATGTTTCTATTAGGAGCTTGTTGGTCATCATGTTCACTACCTGTGTGCGTTTTATTTTACTACCATCCTTAACATAACCGTAACCCAACATTCCCAACTTGTTCCCTCCCCCCACCCTCACAGTTCCCTCAACTTCAACTGTGTTCATAGGATCCCAACCCTCCCTTCCCATCACTATTGTGCACCTGCTACAGGGGGGGGGACGTGCGACGTGTACCAATGGCCATGCCATCTTGAGGCTGGTAAATGGTAGACCGGTTCAACTTAGTTGCTCACACGCATATCGTAACCTGTGGGGGCAACACAATTACACAAATCCTGTGATTTCAGCCATATGTGCCCCCTGTAAAGGCCGTCCCCGGAGGGGGGGCGGCTAAAGCTTCGGGAATTGTACATTACATAGCAGAAACATGCCCATATTCACATAATCACAGGTTTCGTTAAGTCTCCCCTATCCTGGGATGATCATTCGGAGCAGGAATATGTGTTTCCACAAAATTTGCAGCTTCCTGTGGGAACGTAAAGAAGTGGATCTTGTTTTGGAAGTGGATTTTGAGTCTCGCTGGGTATAACATAGCGTACTGAATCTGTCTTTCTCGTAGCAGGTTTTTACCCCCGTAAACATCTTCCTCTCCTGTTGTACCGCAAGGGTAAAGTCTGGAAAGATGAATATTATATTAGCTTCCCACCGTAATTCTTTCTTTTCTATTGCCGCTTTCAGAATTAAATCTCTATCCCTGTAGTTCATCACTCGGGCAATTATAGGCCTAGGGTAGGCTCCTGGCTTCGGCTTCGGGGCAAGGGATCTGTGGGCCCGTTCTATGATGAACATCGGTGACCACCCTGGATCACCCAAGAAGGCACGCAAAAGTTCCTCCACTGTCTTTTCCATGGGTGCTTTTATCGCTTCTTCTGGAACTCCAATTATTCGAATATTATTGCGTCTTGACCTCGCTTCTAAATCCGCGCATTTGGACTTCACAGTTCCCAGGTCGATCGCCATCTTCGAGACCGTGGTCTTCAGGGTTTCAAGTGTGTCTTCCGTGGCCGAGATTCTCGTTTCGGCCTCGGTCATGCGTGAAGTGGTTTTGTCCAGTTGTGTTTTGATGGCCGCCACGTTCGCCATTATCCCATCTACCTTGTTGTTGAGGGCCGAAAAGCCCTGTTGCATGGTGAGGAAGACGGCCTGGGGTTCCATCATCGTTGCCAGAGGGGTCTGTTGTTCGTGTGGGATCGTGCTCTCCGCCATCGTCACGCCTGGTTCTTTCTGCAGTAGTGTCGTGAACTTATCAATGGAACCCTTACTCTTCTTGGGGCCGAAGCCCTTTGGCATTGTTCCCTCGGGGTCAGTTTGTCTGCGACACAAGCTGCAATGTGCCCTTCTCTGCACTACGGTTCTGTGGCGTGATACTCTGATTTACTTCTGGCAAAGCATGCCGAGTGGAGGGGTACCACCCGTCCCCCTATAAAGTGATCCCATGAGTCCGCACCAACATGGCCAACTTCGCCTCGCGGTTGAGTTACGTGTTTATAGGGAGTTGTGTCTGTTATTCGCAGTTGTCCACAGGGAGCCCGTGTTGGCTCGAATCCGATCCGTGCGTCTCACAGAGGTATTTTTGGAGGAGGGTAAGAGGGGAGGATCGCCGGCGTTCTGGGGGTACACATAAATCTTACTGCTCACTGTGCGTCCCCCCCGTTGTGACTGCCCCACTTATCTGATCAAGTTGTCCGGTCTTCTGCAGTTCACCTCCCGGGGGCTCCGCAGTTTCCGCGCGCGCTTCACGCGTGACACCCTTCCGGGCCACGGCCGCAGGAGTCTGAGGGCCGCCGAGTGTCCGGGGCGGCGGGAGGGTTGAAGGGGGGGCCACTCGCGGGCGCTCAACGAGGAGCAGAGCGCCCACTGCCTTTCCAAGCTGGTTGTTGCACCGTCCTTTGCCAGCGAGTATCCGCGTTGTCGCTCGCCAGGCTCCTCCTCTCGCTCCTCAGCTGTCCCCAGGCGCCGCTTCCCTCTGCACGTGGGGTACTAATTCGGATTTTTCTCTGAAATTTTGCAATTGCCAGACACCAAACTTTCCCAGTTTGTTCTGCCGATGTTGGCACCCCTTCTGTACAGTTTCTGTCAGGAACCGGTCATCGCAAGCGGTTATGTCGACATTACGGCCTTGGTCCACGCCGGAGCTCACACGAGAGTGACCATTTTCTCTCGCGCGCAACAGCGCCTCCCAAATCTGTTTCAACTTAATTGGCTGTCAACCAGCATGGCTGCAACTCTTGAAAAATGTTTGCGCATTGCTCCCTTCCTGCCTACTCTGTCACCCGATGGGGCACCGGTCCGCTGCTTTTTTTGGTTCAGTTCTACCACTGCTCAAAACCTCTCACTGTGAAGCTCTCAGGTCGAAAGCATCGCCACTGCCTTAAATGCCATCCTTTTGGGATTGGGTCTAGAATAACCTAAAAAGTAAAAATGTTAACACCTACAGATACCGGCCCCAATCCAGGACTCCACCTGTACCAGGTCAGGAGCAGCCCTCCCCATAACAAGAACCTCGGACCTGTAGATCAACCCTTTGACCTTTAGTAAAAAAACCCTGCCAGATTAAATGAATGCCCTCCCTTTAAGTAAGTGAGTTACAGTCCACTGACCATCAGTGTTCAAACCTCCTTACCGGCTGTCTTGCCTACTGTAGTGACAACTCCACCTCTTGCAGAACTCCTATTCAAATACGCCTAATAACCAGGACATGAACCAGCACCGGGGGTGGGACAGAGGAGTGTCCATCATCTGATATTTAAGCGGGGGGGGGATCCCTGGCATTTGCCATGTTACAACATCTCACTCAGGAGCAGAGACATGATGAAACTCTTATCTAACAACACTTGCTTCTCAGAAATCCTGTCCCAACAACGGTCAAGATGCTGCACTCTGAATGGCCACTATCTGTCACCCTACCCTACACTCCCTCCCCCAGATAGCCTGTCATCAAAAGATGGGCCGGTACCCTCTTTTTTATTAACAGGGGGCCTGACTGGTGAGGGTGAAATAACTGTATATACGAGCAAAAGTGCATCAAGGCTACCGCTCCCTTTGACGCTGGGGTAATGTTGACAATGAACTACATTTAACTAAGGAATACTTCCATTAGCTGTGTTTGATCACACTTGCATGACAAAAACCAGTAAAAACAAAGTTTATTCTAAAATATGAACATAAAAATAGAAATAGACATCTACCTAACACTAACATAGTCAGTTATCATTTTGAAACAGTACTCAATCAGTGAGGTCAGTAACAGAAGGTGTTCATGTGCTATATGCATAGTCATGGCGCAGTTCGACCCCCAGATAGCCTGTCATCAGGTGCAGCACTGCCCTTAATGGAGAAGTCGGTTTCCTCAGCTGAGCAATGACACTGGCCACTGAGAGTGATGTTGATGTCCTGCTGGGGAAAGAATTAAACCCCTGCCTGGCTGAGAGCAGCAATAAGGATAAAAACGCATGAAGTACACAAAACACATGCCGCCACTAGTCCACGCTTAAATGCCTCTTCCTCTCAGGCAGGCTGGGCATGCATGTGTTCAGTCTGGGCAAAGCAGAGGCAGTTTTTAGTGCCATGGAGGGTGGATAATGGGGAGACTGGGGGCTGCACTGGGCACCAGGCTCTCCTAGCTCTGCCACTGATTCAGAGGCTGCCTGAGGTGTAGCAGCGACCTACCTCTGTCCCCCACGCTAGCAGAGCACCACAATACAGTTCAATGGGATGGACCTCTGCATGGTTCAAAGGGGGCACGTGTTGAATATTAGGCTGATCATGTAGATGAGCGCAGCACTGCAGAGGTCAGTGTAAAGCGCAGCAATATAACACAGTCCAATAAATCAGGAGCAGAGACGGAGATGTCTTGACGGTTCTTTAATCAAACACGAACTGAACTAATAGGCGGTAACCCTGCCTCCTCAATCACGTGGGTCGTAGCCCACTCACAACTGCGATAAACAGAGGACTATTCCTCTAAACACAACAACTGCAATGATGGTAGGACATGACATCTCCCCCCTCCTTAACAAAACACTTTACCAATGTTCAGTTGACCTCTTCAATCCATCTCGTGGGTCTGCGGATGACCCTTTTGGATGGGCTGCGCACAGGTGGGGTCTTGTTCAATGGAGTGCAGTCACTGTCACTGCCGCTGTTATCCGCGTCTCTTTCCTCTTCATGATACTCAAGAGTCTATATCTGAAGAGTCATCTGGCAGTGTCATTGAAGTGCTGACTGGGGTGCAAGTGCTGTTAAATGTCTGGAAGAAAGATGAGTTCCTGGTGGCCGTGCCCTGTGGGCTGGCTGCAGTTACCATCGAACCCTGGATGTGAGTTACTGTCATGGGGTCCGGCTTGAAGGCAGGCATGTCCTTCGTGACTTCCTTTTGCCGTACTAATACTTGATCCCGATGTGGATTCGGCTCGGTCTGGCCTGTCTCCTTGTATCTGCATATTCCTTCATTTTGTCTTTGCTCTCTCTATCTTTGCTTCTGGCATTCTTTGTGTGTATGGCTTCAGCCTTGGCTCGCGTATAATGGAGGAGCCTTGTTTTGATGACACGTCCGAACATTAACATGGATCGTCATTCACCTGTTGAGCTGTGAGGCGTGTTCCGGTACTCCCGAGCAGTGTGCAGATGGCTTGCATGAACTATCCATTAGTGATGGAACAAATATGGAGAGTGAGTTTGAGATTTCCCATGAAACGTTCCACTATTCCATTCGCTTGTGGCCATAGTGGTGTGACCTTGTGGTGCTGAAACCCTAGGTGTTCTGCAAACATAGCAAAATCATTCCCAGTCAAAGCATGTCCATTATCTGACTTGACTCTGGAAGGAATGCCGTAGTCAGCAAATGTTTTGTCCAGCGCTGGTATGACGGCTTGAGCACTGGTCGAGCGGATCAGGTGGACTTCTGGGAATCGCAACATTTCGTCTATGATCACTAGCACATATTTGCCGTTTGCCAGAGGTCCAAACATGTCTACTGCTACCCCGTCCCACACCTGCAGAGGCATCACAGATGTTTGAATGGGTTCGCGAAATGTGCGAGGTGCCACCGCCTGGCAAGGTAAACATTTCTTTAGTAGTTGCTCCACCCGTTCGTCTATGGATGGGAACCACACCTTTGTTCTCAGTTGTCTCTTGATTGACACTATCCCTCTGTGTCCAGCATGTGCAATGTCCAGTATTGCAGGGCTGCCGGAATTACTATTCTGTTTTCCTTCAATAACAGGCCTTCATGTGATGTGGACAGGGTGTCACGGATGAGTTTGAATGTGCGAAAGTGTTGTTCCTCCTCCGTGAACAGCAGCGGTGCCCCTCTTTGTCTGTTCTGCCACTGGTTTGATTTTAGACATGATTGGACCATCTGGAGTAGTTGGTCCTTCTGTGTCGCCTCCAGCAACTGTGTCATGGTGATGGACTTGGGTAGTGCACTTCTGATCAGGTAACGTAGATATTGGTTTGCTTTGTGTGATTGTCGTTCGTCTTGAGCTGGAAGTGGATATCGCGACAGAAAATCTGTGGGGTTGTTGTCCTTGCCTGGGTGGTGGATTATTTTGAACGAGTACTCTTGTAGCCTCAGACCCCATCGGGCAATACATGGTGGCATTTTGGCTGTTGGTTTGCCATAAATGCTGGTGAGGGCCTGGTGATCTGTGATTATGGTGAACGGTCGCCCGTATAGAAACAAATGGTAATGTTCACATCCCAGAGCACTGCCAGGCTCTCTTTTTCAGGTTGAGAATACGCACATTCTGTGGTGGATAGGCTTCGGCTTGCATAGGCTACAATTCTCCTCGGGGAGTTGGGTGATGCTCCGCGCTTGGATTGTGCTAAGATGGCTCCTATCCCAACTGGGCTGGTGTCTACTGTGAGCTCCATGTCCAGGTCAGGGTCGTAGTATGCCATGCATGAAGCCGTTGCGATTTGTTTCTTAATTTCTTGAAATGCCTCTTCACAGGTATCAGACCATTTAAATTCTTGATTCTTCCCAGTGAGCAGTCGTAGGGGTGTGCTTACGGAGGCAAAGTCTTGGATATATCGAGTGCAATAGCTCGCCATTCCCAGGAATGAGCGTACTGCTGAGACTGACGTGGGTGTAGGGGTCTCTACCAGTGCTTGGACCTTTTCCGGATCTGGTTTTGGGCCATCTTTTGAGAAAATATATCCGAAGAATTTGAGAGTGGATTTGCTAATCTCACATTTGTCTGGGTTGAGTGTGAGATGGGCGTTCTCCAGTGCCATGCAGACTCTCCTCAGTGTGTCATCATGGCTGTCTTGCGTGGTGCCGAAGATTAATATGTCGTCAGAATAGTTTAAGCAGTTGGGAATGTGCTTTATCACCTGGTGTATTTCGTTCTGAAAGATTTCCGCAGCTGAAGATGCCCCAAAGCTGAGTCTTTTATATCTGGGACAGACCCAGATGTGTTGAAAAGGTGGTGATATATCTTGAGGCAGGGTGTAACTCCAGCTGGTGGTATCCTTTGAAAACACTTTGGAACCATGCAGCAAGTGCATCATATCAGTCATTCTTGGGGAAAGGTGTCGTTCTCGCTCTATGGCCATGTTTGGTGCCCTCATGTCGACACATATGCAAATGCTGTCTTTGTTGTCCTTCTTTGGCGCAGGCACGATAGGAGACACCCACGGAGTTGGTCCCGATGCTGGTTTTATGATATCCTGCTGTAGTAGTGCCTGAATTTCGTCCTCCACGTGTCTTTGTATGTTGAGGCGTATACCCCTGTAATGTTGCGCCGTCGGCGGGATCTGTGGATTGATGTGCAGCTTTACTTGTTTATCTTTCAGTTTTCCCAAACCTGTGAATAGAGAAGGGAACATTTTTGTCATCATGTCTTTTGGGTTGGTCGTATATGCCGACATTATTTGATACATGATTTGAATGAGTCCCATTTGAATTGCAGATTTGAAGCTTAGGATGCTGCCGCCTGGTACATCCCCTTTTATGACATACATTTTGATCTTTTGACTCTTGTCTTTGTATTGACAGTGGGCAGTAAACATCCCTTGGCAATTGAGTGGCTTGTTGGATCCGTATGGATAAATCAATGTATCTGCTTCTTTCAGTGCTTTCTTGTAGGTGAGTGATTTGTATGTATCGTCATTAATGACATTGACCTTCGCTCCCGTGTCAATTAGAAACTCTTTGTTTTGTTCATTTACTTGTAGTAGCAGAGTGGGGCTGTATTCCGCGGCTATGCTATTCCCGATAGCATGGACATATCCCCTTTTTCTGTCTCCGCTGGACAAGGACGACGGTGACTCCCGTCTTCTGTGAGGCGAATTTTCTAGATATCTGATCTTTTCCTGGAGTGTCGTCTTTGTGAATCATGTCTGGTGCCGGTGTGACTTGAGTATTCTCTTCTTTCTTCCCGCCTTCTCTCTCCCGCGGGGTGTCACGTGATAAATTTTGAGATTGATGCCTGGAAGCTGTGGGCGAATGTCTCCTGTGCGATCTCGAGCTTCCCCTTTCCGAGTTTTGATCTTGCCTCTGTGTGTCCCTGTTTGTTTCCGTTGGCTGGAAGAAGTTGATGCTTCTACACACTGATTGGAAGTGATTTTCACCTCCGCACTTGTCACAGTTGTGTCCAATGGCAGGACATGGACCGACATGTGGAAATTTAAAGCCGCACCTGTAGCATTTCTTTTGTTCTGCGGGGTGAGGGTCTCTTGATGTCCTGATGGGGCATACCGAAGCAGTGGAGGCAGACTGGGTAATTTTGATGTTCCCTAATGATTCCATCTGTTGCATGAGTCAGCTCGTGCAAGTTGATATATTTCCTCGAGTGTTCGGCTTTTTTGAAGTATCTTCTTTCTAAATTCATGTGACGCGCAACCAGCAATGGTTTGGGACTTTAATGCTTCATCCGTTGATTATCTGTCGAAGTCGCAATATTTCGCTCTTTTCCTTAGACGCATTACAAAATTGTCCATATTTTCGCCACTTTCCTGTGTGGATGTGTGGAAAATGTGTCGTTCATAGTCAACATTTTGCAATGGTCCAAAGTAGGCGTTTAGTGCATCAATGATACCTTGGAAAGTGTCTGTGTTGGACTCAGGCATTTCAAAGACGATGTCACGTAGTACTGGGCCCAATGAATGGAGTAGGATACCTCTCAGTCGGCGCTCCTCCCTTACACCTGATGCATCTATGTAAATGTGCAGTTCTTTGAGCCATCTGGCCCATCTGGTTGCGAGACTGCTGGTGTCCGCCATGTCAAATTGTGGCAGAGCTTGTAACTGTAGGGATTCTGAACCACTATCTTCCTTGTGAGTGGCTCGGCGAGGTGTGGAGCTGGAGGAAGGGCTCAGGATTCCACTGTCTGGGTTGTCTTCAGACATGGTTGATTTCTACCAGATTGTAGCAAAATCCTGTTTGTTTGCAGATATTACTTAGCTCTGTAGGATGCAGATACATAGAGACTGCCAGTCTGCAGTTCTGTGGGCAAATGTGGGCAGATAAGTGAAAATTACCTTCTTGGCGAGTTACCGTGCTTTTATTAGAATGCAGGCACGTGGTTTTAGTTAGAGCGCATTGAATGCTGCAAATACATATGCTTTGAAACGTCCCTGCACCACTTCCAGGCGCATGCGTAATGATTTGCTGGCTCCCTCGTGCATTACGCTGTGCGCGTAACAAGTGTGCTGGCTGTCTCAGACTGCTCATGCGAGTGCTGCCTTGTGGGGCCAGGGTTCCTTACTTGTATAATTGCTTGTGTCGCGTGTGTTGCGAAACAGCTCCAGTGCTTTAAGTCAGGCGAATTATGTCAGATTCAGTGTCGGAGTGGCCTATTGTCTTCCTGGGGCTCCGGTGCCGTTTCACACGAACCTCGTCGCCATTGTTGAATATTAGGATGATCATGTAGATGAGCACAGCGCTGCAGCAGGCAGTGTAAAGCGCAGCAATATAACTCAGTCTAATAAGTCAGGAGCGGAGACGGAGATGTCTTGACGGTTCTTTAATCAAACACGAACTAAACTAATAGGCGGTAACCCCGCCTCCTCAATCACGTGGGTTGTAGCCCACTCACAACTGCGATAAACAGAGGACTATTCCTCTAAACACAATAACAACAATGAAGGTATGACATGACAGCAAGTATACGGAAAGGTTTCATGGCGGAGCTCTAAATCCAGTGTAACACTCGAACTAAGTGGACTCTTTCTCCTGGTATAGGTTCCCTAATCCAACACACACTGTCCTGGAGCGTGGGGGCACCAGCTCTGCATTTTTGGCACACTAATTTACAGAGATTAGTGCCCAGCTCACATCCTCACCACCTCATTGTGTTTGCGATTCTTCATGACACAAATAGTTTCAATCCCTGGCCACTGGTCTCTCTTCAGGCTTCAAATCTTGAAAATAGCACAGCAACATTTTTATTTCTCTCAATATGCTTATGGTATTCCTAACCAGAAAGTATATGTTACGCTCACCTGGTCTCTGCGGGGACGTTGGGGCACAGTTGCAGCCCTCCCTGTAAGTGAATTCCCCTTGTCAGGCTTCTTCCCCTGCTTGTGTGCTGTGGACTGCGCTGGTTGTGGACACTGCTCCTGCGAGGATATGAGAGATTGTGAGAATGCTGCTATATGACTGCTGTCTCTCTCCAACCCTTCTTCCCAGAATGTGGTAAGCATGTGCCGACCCATAAAGTCTCACTTGTTGCTAAATGATGGTGAGCTCTCTGTCCTACTTCTCACTGCCAGGGGCGCTTTTGATGGACCCAGTTCCTTCACTGGCCCATGTGTGTGGCAGCTCAGACCGGCTGTGGCTGAACCACTCCTGAAGGTAAGTGTCTTATGGCTTTTAGAATATTGTAATGTTGATTCTTGATTATTGTCCGTGTCCTTTTAATGATGTCTTTCCACTGCTTTCTCCCAATAGATGATATCCGGCCCAGCGGTAGTTGCGGTGCATGAAGCGAGGCCAAATGGGAAGATAATGGAGCCCACGATTCTCTGACAGCAGGTGAGTGTTGGTTTAAGGTTAAGCGCAAGGATTTGACTAAGCGCGACCTGAAACGTAATGTCTCAGCAAATTCTAACCTTGTCTTTACCTTTGTCTCTTGCAGGCACCGTCTGTCACGCAGTCGGGCTGGTGCGCTGCTTTCCAGAGGTCTGGAGATGGAAGATGAATGCCAAAGTCCACGATGATGCGTGCAGAAGGAAGCAGATTCCTAGGTCAGTGCTGCGGCTGGTAGCTGGAAAAAAGGTAAGATGCGCTCTGGCGAGTAGCTGAAAACAGGTAAAATGCGCTCAGGCCAGTAGCTGGAAACATGTAAGATGCGCTTAGGCGGCGGTGAGCGTTACGCTGCAATAGCAGAATAACGTGAAGCGCGTGCATAAGGGATAAGCAGGCTTATATAGCCTAGCTCTGGCCACGCCCATAGTCCTGACTCATCGGCCCCACCTTGCCACTCCTAAAGGATGCTTACACGTGCAGTCTGACTCTCCCCAGCAGCCACGCCCGACTGAATGCACGTGGGGGCCCCTGTAGTACTTGCACAAATAAAAATGGGCTAGTGCACACTTATTTATGAGCCTGGCACCAAAGGCGCCAGGACTGAGTCCAGCTGTGCCCTCCATGTTGCATTGTCCCAAATGGATAATTAAAGGTTGTGTTACCTTTGCTCTCGTGCCCTGATGGTGCAGGGTCTGGGGTTCCGGGTCCATGGCCATGACAGTATATCCTGGCCCTTGCCAGGATATTACTGTGTGCTGAATCCATGGTAAAACAGCATAAAAACAGACAATAAATATGGAATATGTACAGGTAAAGTGCATGTCAGCCAACTGAGCTCCCTGCATTGCAGGATAAGTATAAAGTGCAGTCGTCCCCCACGAAGTGGAAAGAAAGAAACAATCTTACAGGAAAATCAGAGCAAATAAGACGGGGAGAGACAGGAGAAGGGGAGGCACAGAGACTGAAAGAAAGAGGAATACCTTGTTAGGGTCCTAATGCTAACCCCAGTCTCAAACTCCATGCACAGTCCAAAAGTCAATTCTCAGACTGGCTGCAACTATTCCATTAATTAGGAATAAAAGAAAGTGCAAAAATTACAAAGTCACAACACCTTTCCAGTCTCATATTCTGGAGTAGTAACAATTATTTATGCAATTTGACGGACAGGCTTGCAGTGCAAAATTGATGGGAGGTGCAACCTGAAGCGCTTGTCACCATTTCGACCAACACAGTCAACCACCGGTACCTAATGGGACTTCCACCATTCTCATATGCCACACTGGTATCACAAAGTAGGTAGTTTCGACGACCTCAAAAGAGTGTCTAAGGCATCTGTCTCTTTTGAAGAAAGTGAGAGATGGCTTGACAGTCGTCTTCCTCAGGACAGGACAGAAATGGTTATGCAATATAGGAACAGCAATGGATATAGATGGTCAATGGACAGACAACTGGAAATTAATCATTGAGTCCTTCCATGGCCTGATTCTTCTTCTGTGTTTGTATGTAATCCTTGCGTTCCTTCTTTATCCAATTCATCAGTAAAATGCATCAAAAAAGTTGAAAAAAAGGACAAAGAAAAGAAAAAGACAAACATGTGAGAAAGTTAAAAAAGCACATGTTAAAAAATCCATGACCTAGCCTAGCAACCCCACAGTTGCCCAACATAAACTGTTACCATATGGTTCTCATCAGAAATCCAATAATGGCAGTAATCGGCCTTACTTTCATCAGACTTCATGAGTGCTTATGACGATGAGAAGTCCCGCACATTAGTGCCAAGTCTATGCATTAAAAATGCTACTACTATATTGGAAAAACTGGGCTGCCACCAGTTTAAAGAAACTGTTTGGATTTAATTTATTCTTAGCAATTTATGGTGTCTAAAATACAGCAAGTGCTTGTTCATTAGCACACAGAGACGGGTGCTCAGCCAATCAGGCAGCCTCTCACTGTTGCCTCCCTACGTCCCCACCATCCCTCCCACCCCCAAAATAAATCATGCACCCGTTCCCCGTTCCCTCTCTCCCCACTTACCCCCTGGAATGGAGCTTTGTGCTCCAGTCCCGGCACTCCTCCTGCCGCCATGGAAATCCATTTTCCTATGGCAGCAGCCATCGTTTTTTTTATTACACAAGAGATTGGGCTTTCGAATACACGCAGAGCACATCGCCCATAATTCTTTTTTAAAAAAATCTATTTGCATCCCAGGCGAACCCTGGGGTTCGAATGGCTATTCTCGGGCTGGTGGGCTGCTACCGGCCATGTAGGCCCCCGAGGGTGGATTGATTGCTACATTAATGTCTACTGACTGTTAATAGGATGTTTAAGACACACTACTTGATTTTCTAGTTGAACACTGCCTCATGTAACATTCCAGAGTACTTTAATTGTGTAACAGATTTACATTTAATTGTAGGATGTGTGTGTTTTTTCAACACACACAAACTCTGTATACTTTAATCTGGAATAATTATTCACACTTAAGTGTGCAAAGCGGCTGGATCTTTTTCCTCCTCATGATTGGTTTCCTCTGTTCCACTCCTAGCACTGAATGATAGTTGGCGACCTGAGTTGTCCATTTTGAAGTCAGGCGGAACTGGTCTCTGTCCTAGTATGTGTCTTTCAGTGCAGAATCTTCAGACTTTCTGGCTGTAAGGCTGAGCATGTCTGCATACATGCCAACCCTCCCGATTTAGGCGGGAGACTCCTCATTTTTCTTTTAAAAATGTTGCTTTTTTGTTTACTTTCTCCCTCCTAAAAATGTTCTAACGCCAATGCAGTCATTTGGAAAACTTGAAATCTCCCTCTTTCTGGAAGAAAATCTCTCTCCCAGGTGCTCCAAAATGTTGGCATGTATGATCTGGGGTTGCCCTGCATTGGGAGTGTGAGTGGACGTTCTTCCTGTAAATGAAACTGAGGGGCCTTCTGATGCGTGGACTCCCTGTCCTGCCTTGTCCTGCGCTGCTTCTACAGGGTGCCCACAATATGGTATCAATGTTCAGGGGGACTGAGGAGGGTCTTGCTCTTTATGGGGGCACGTGTTGCAGGGTGATAGTAACCATATGGGCTTTCGTCACATATGGCTGCTTGAAGAATTCGGTGATTGACCACCCGCTTTATCTCTTGACTTCCTAATGTCTCACAAGTACAACAGCTGGGGCAATGGGGAAGGATCCTGCAAGGGCCCTCGATGGAGCGCATCGCATTGCAGCCTGTGTGGTTATCCCTAGCCCAGAGTCCCCCAACCTTTGCATATGACTCTTCTAATGCTCATTGCACCGCCCCTCCTTTCTTATCAACCAGACCTTAACATTTATTATGGTTTCGTGTAAGACACTGGTTACTCCACTAGCTTCCCCATTTAAATGCTCTGTGGATAAACAGTGTTTAGGATAAAAGTATTTTGGTGGCCCTGCTGATTTTGCTGGGGGAACCGCTTTGCCCGGTACCTTCTGACACAGGCATACTTTCATGAGCATGGTGGGGCCCTGTGCCACCGGACAGATGCTCCATGCCTTCCACACCCCTATTTTCAGAACACATTATCGAGACCCTCAATGACATCTACCTGGAGATCAACATATCCTCCTTCCCCTTTTGGCAGAACTATGGTCCAACTAACAGGACTGACATACACCGACGCTTTCGCACATATATCTTCCCCGCTGAATTCCTCCCTCCCTGTGTTTGTAGCATCTGTTTCCTGCTTTCCCATCCTATTATCTTCCCCACACTCATTCCCTTTCTTCCAGCAGACTTAGGTTCCAGCCAGGAGACAGTATTCTGCTCCACGGACAAGTCTAGGTGCTCTGATTCTGCCATAGTGCTGATTTGGCACGGTATAACATCATATTAACATAATATAACATGACATACCTGGGAGCGGGAGACTGTCAGACAGCTGTATGGACTAATGTAGCCATTGAACAGATCTACGTATAGCCTGGAGGTTCCTAGGGATCCTACATGTTCCACTCAACCTCCCATCCACCCAAGTCCAAGTAGATTTGCCCTTGTGGGCGGGACAAAGACTGATATGCAAATATATATTCCTCCTTTGTGAAAAGTTCTGTGAGCAAAAAGCAATTGCTGAGAACTGTCAAAGTGGGAAAACTTTAACTTTAACTTTAATACGTTTGTATAGCGCGACCATGAACCCGAAGGCGTGAGGGCACTACAGAACACAGATAACAAAAACAGGAAACATATTCATAATGTAGGGCTGAACGAGATTATGTCACTGGCATATCGGTCGTTTAGTGGAACAGGTGGGTCTTTAATATTTTTTTAAAGAATTCTAAGGAGTCCATGGATCTTAACTCCAGCGGGAGAGCGTTCCAGGCTCTAGGTCCATTAGAGAAGAAGGCTGAATTGGTTGTTCTGACAGTGTGGCACTTAGGTTCAGATAGAAGAAACAAGTTATTTGACCTAAGTGCTCTTGTGCTAGTTCTTATGGATAAAAGCTGTTGTAAATATCCAGGCATCTTCCCAGATCTGCACTTATGTACAATAGTCCGGGTGCGGAATAGAAATCTAGAGGCCACAGGCAACCAGTGCAGCTCACGTCTCGCTGGTGTAACATGGTCTCTGTCTTTGAGTTTCATAACGGCTCTAATAGCCCCATTTTGGCAGATTTGCAGCCTGTTACTTTCCGATTTATTAATTCCCATAAGAAGGCTCGAGCAGTAATCTATTTTAGGTCCTACTATTGCTCTCGCGATAGTTTCTGCATTGTCCTGTGAGATAAGAGGCCTTAGATGTGTTAGAAGCTTAATGTAGTATGCACATGATGAGACAATACTACTGACATGCTGTTCCATAGACAAGTGTTGGTCGAAAGTCACTCCCAGGGTTTTTACTTTTTTTAGAGGTTTGATGGATTCTTCTCCCAGCTGGAAGTTGTTATACTGTGGACCAAGTTTAGTAATAGTATGCGGTGAGCTGACTACCAGTAGTTCAGTTTTGGATTTGTTCAGTGCTAAATTATTATGAGCCATCCAGGTTTCAATTATAGTAAAAACTTTATTAATGGCAATTTCATCCAGTCTGTGGGACCCTTGAAGCGGGATGACACATTGAGTGTCATCCGCGTAGTTGGTGAATATAATGTTCTCATGGTCGAGCATTGCAAACAAAGGAGCCGTGAATATATTGTAAAAACAGGGGGAAGTGCAGGCACCCTGAGGAACACCACAGGTTGTAACAATAGACTCAGATTCGGCATTGCCTTGGAAGACTCTGCTAACTCGATTGTTGAGAAATGACAAAACCCATTTGCAAGCTAGTGGGGAGAAGTTGGCCACTTCAGACAACCTGGTGGCCATGATATCATGGTCCACCAGGTCAGGTCGAAAGCCGCGCAGAGATCTAGCAGCATAAGCAAAGATGTCTCCTTATTATCCATACGTGCCATCAATTTGGACCTGAGCTCAAGAAGCATGGTTTCGGTGCCAGATCGAACTCGAAATCCCAACTGATGGTCATTAAGAATGGGGTATGTATTTAGATGATCAGCAATTTGTATGTACGCCACACGGTCCAGAATCTTAAGCAAGAATGCTGTGTTGGTGATAGGACCAACTAATTGTTTGGCATGTCAACTGAGAGGCCAGGTTTTTTCAGAATTGGCATAACCCAGGATTTCTTAAAAAAAAAAAAAAAAAAAAAAAGACCACAGAACAGGTTATCATGCCATGTTCTTTCTAAAGAGGGGCGCCTGATACCTTTTTTGTATTTTTGAAAAGAACTTGGGGTTGGTCACGCTACGTTACTTGGGGAACCCCTTGTTCACTATGCTCAGACAGGCACAGTTCCACCTCACTGATGAGGCCCAACTAGCTGAAACACGTGTCTGGGGTTGCTGTTGGTACTCTTGTTCAAAGGAGGTTTGCCTGGCATTTCGGTGCTGGACTGCCCTTGTGGGCGGTACAAAGACAGATATGCAAATGCGTATTCCTCTTTCGTAAAAAGTACAGTGAGCAAAAAGCAAAGGCTGCAGACTCTCAAAGTGGGGAAAAAACACACAGAACGGGCTGTCATGCCATGTTCTTTCTAAGGAGGGGCGCCTGCTACCTTTTTCGTATAGATGCGCACTAACACCTGCTATTTAAAGTGCAAGGCCATTCTGTGGCAGAATGCACTATATAAAATGAACAGGACCCCTGCTTCAAGCAGACTGTGCATGAAGCGGAAGAACAAGGTTTAAAAGTAAGCATGGCTTGAATAGCAAACATACACTTTCAGCTGTGGGATCAGGAGGGAGCCAGTCCAAGTTAGTTCCACGCAAATGGGGTACACAAGCACACAGTGGTCACAGGATACTCTGAGTTGTGTTTTGTATGATAAGACCTTTTAAAAAAGTAACTTGGCTTCTGAAATGGAATTGTGTGTGTTCAGCGCTCAGGTCATTCCTAATCCTAGCGTTTCGTTTCTTATTCATTGTGTCCATAATCCTCAGGTTTTGATACCGGGTCGACAGAGATTGATGTGCTGTACATTATCCTGCTGTCTCGGGGTCCACTCTGGAATGGTATTTTAGGATTTTCTTTGAGGTAAAAAGGCATCTTGATCTGTAAGATAGTTCTGTTGTTGATGCATGCAGATGGGAAGTACTCTGTGCTTTTCATGCTGGTCTCTTCCTAGTTCTGTATCGATGGAATGTGTCCAGAGGGGAGACTCATGTGCCAAAAGTGCAGTAATGCCTTGGTCGGGATTGTGGCACACACCACTGTGATGATTCGTGCCATAGTGTGACTCTGTGGGGAGTAACGACCAAGATGTCTGATGATGGAGGCACCAGAACATGGCGAGCTCCCAGGGGCTTTACTGGTACAGCAGACCCTGGTGACAACGGATGGAACGGACCTGAAGACCATCAAGGTACCCATCATTAATGTACCCAATAGGACCATCCGTGTACTAGGGTGCAACATCATCGCACAGTTCCACCTGACCACATCTGTAGCCCCAGCAAGTGTCACCACCAGCTCATCCAAGACGGTGTTGGATCCGAAGACCTTGGACTTTGGAGATGCCCCAATCTTGGTGAGGGACAATGACCACTTGAAGGAGCATTTTGCCCTTCGTGTAGAGGCATTCTCCACAAGACTTTGGGACATTGGCAAGGCCCATGGAGTTGAACATCGGATCTGGGTGTCTGAATACACTCCCTTCAGGGAGCGGTCATGACGCCTGGCCCCACTAGTGGATATACGCCGACATCTAGATCTTCTGGCAGGCAGGGATTATACAGGAGACCAGGAGTCCCTACGCTTCTCCCATTGTCATTGCCCGGAAGAAAAATGGGGATGTCTGGATGTCTATCGACCACCGTTGACTCAACACACACATTATTCTGGACCAGTAAACCATGCCCGGGTGAATGAGGCACTGGATTGCCTAACTGGGAGTATGTGGTTTTCGACCCTGGACTGGTGGAGTGGCTACTACCAGATCACAATTCATTTCGCAGATTGTGAGAAGACCACTTTCATCTGTCCCTTGAGATGCCTCAGGGGATATCCGGTGCACAAGCGACTTTCCGGCCCCATATGGAGAAGACCGTCAGCGACATGAACCTCCTGGAGGTACTGGTGAACCTAGATTACATCATTGTGTTTGGGAGGACCCAGGATGAGCACAACAAGGAGGCTCATGAAGGTGCTGGATCGTCTGCTGGAGCAAGGGCTAAAGGTCAGCGTAGATAAGTGGATGTTTTGCCAGACAAGTTTCAAGTTCATCAGACACATCATCAACGCGGATGGCATAGCCGTGGATCCAGCAAAGACGGATGCCCTCCTCACCTGGCCAAGACCTCAAACCCTCAAGGAGTAACAGAGTTTCCTGGGATTCTGTAATTACTACAACAGGTTAGTCGTGGGATATGCCAACATTGCCTGACTACTTGTGGACCTCACCAAAGGCTACCCAGGTACCCAAAGGAACCCGAAAAAACACTGCCAACTCTGTGGACCATCTATATCACCCACAGGAGCCATTTGGTGAGCGTTGGACTGACCAATGCCAGCAGGTCTTCGAGGAGCTCAAGCAGACTCTCACTACAGCACCAGTTCTGGCCTATGCAGATCCGCAGTTACCTTACATTCTGCATGTGGACACAAAAGTCTGGAGGTATTTGGAGCTGTTCTCTACCAAGAGACAAATGGTGAGACAAGACCAGTCACTTTTGCCAGCCGAAGCCTGCATGCAGCAGAGAAGAATTATCTGGTCCACAAGTTTGAATTTTTGGCATTGAAGTGGGCCGTTAACCGAGAAGTTCCAGGATTTCCTCTACAGCGCCACCTTCACAGTGAGGACAGACAACAACACCCTTACGTATATGTTGAATTCAGCGCAGCCTGATGCTACCGGACATGATTGGCTCAGTGCACTGTCCACATACTACTTCAGTCTCCAATATAGACCTGGGCGCACTAACATCGATGCTAATGCCCTCTCTCGGAGGCCTCCTGCTCCGTCGGATGATACAGAACACCCTATTCCAACCGTCTGGTCCAGCCCAAATTCAAACGTACTAAAGCCAGAGGGTCAAGCTTACCATCCATAGCTGCTAGACAATGGAATTCCCTTCTGCCTGCATTCAGGGCTGAAAAATCATACTGGGTCTTCTGAAGAGCCCTCAGGACCTGGCTGTTAACCTACCAGTAGTTCCTACACCTGGCTCTCCCTGTTCAATATTGTCTGCATGTAAATGCCAATTGACCTGCCTGTAACTGTAACTACTAATTGTCTGCATGTAACTGGTTTCTCTAACAGTGCCTCAATGCTTTTGGGGTTTTGTGCACTTTATCAATGTAATACATTAATAAATACAGCTGGATCCACCTCATGGAAGGAGTTCAGCAGGCATCAGAGTTATCTACCAGGCTGTGAGTTAGCATGAGCCAGACAGAGCCGGGAGCGTGGATTGCTTCAGATCCTCAGCTGAAGTACCACCCATTGTCTGATGCAACATCACCAGTCTGGAGGTATCTGAGCTACCACGTCTGACCCAAGAGGAGATCTGTATATGTCACAGCTAGCGGATCCTGGCATCGCTTTATTCCTGAAAGCCAAGACCATAGGAGTGGATGTGTCCAGAGACGCCCTTCATGACCCAGATAAGCTGCAATGCTGAAGGATTGGAGGACGCTTATGCAGAAGGGTGGGATCCTGTACAAGGAAAACAAAGTTAGAGACCGGCTACATCGCCCGGCTTTGCCACAGAGATTCCCCAGAGCTGTGTTGTATGTACAGACATCTTGGCAGCAACAGAACCTTCAAGTTGGTCCGCTTAAGGTTTTTCTGGCCCAGACTAACAGCAGATGTCAAGTATTATTGCCAGCACTGCACAAGGTGTGTCATCAGGAAGACCACAGCTCGTCCTGCAGCCTGTCTTCATCATCTGCAGAGTTCCGGGCCCATGGACCTCATCTGCATCGACTTCCTCAAGCTGGAGATGCAGAGGTGAGGAGTACAGAACATCCTGGTGGTGACAGACCACTTCACTTGGTACATGCAGGCGTTTCCAACTAAAGCTCAGCCAGCCACCACAGTTGCCCACGTTTTGTGGGAAAAATACTTTGTGCACTATGATTGGCTGGCCAGGATTCATTCCAAACAGGGACCAGACTTTGAATCAACACTCATCAAGCAGATGCTGCAGCTGGTTGGCATCACGAAGACCTGTACAACTCCATATAACCCTCAGGGGGATGCCCAAGTGGAGAGGTTTAATTGTAACCTTTTGGCCATGCTGGGCACACCGAGGCCAAGGAGAAGAACAAATGGAGCCAGCATTTGGCCATCCAGACCCATGCGTACAACTGTACGAAGAATGATGCCACCGGGTTTACACCATATTTCTTGATGTTTGGAAGGGATGCCCGGCTACCTGTAGACCTGTGTTTTGGAGTGTCCGCAGCCAGAACTATGCCAGCTATGTTAAACAGCTCAAGCGTCAACTGGAGCAATCATATCAGCTCGACCAGGCTGTCGCACAGAAAATGGTAGAAAGGAACAAATGCTGCTACGACACCAAGATCAGGTTTCATGCTCTACAACTAGGCGAATGTGTGTTGATCCGCAGTCTTGGGAAAGAGAGGACGCAACAATCTAGGTGACAAGTGGAAATCTCAGTTTTGATCATAGAGCCCAGTCGGGGATGAGGTTGAGCTGACACCAGAGGTGACCGATAAAGAACCGGCCAAGGGAACAGTGACAAGACAGTAGCGACTCTGTGCTGAAAGGCCAGAAGAAGATTCTTTGAAGGCTCAATCCCTGGAAGCTTCTCCAGCTACTGTGGCTGAGAGAACATCGGAATGTCAGCCGAAAGCCAGTGAAGATGCTGACCCAGAGGGCGATCAGTTTGGCATCTACCTAGACCTAGGGTTAGATCAGACCCTAGTGTGGGCACTTATATCCCACTCCTAGGGAACCTGATCCCCATCCTCAGAGTTTTCCTTCAGAGGTTGTTCCCGATACTTCTCCAATCACCCCTGCCATGCTGGATGTGGTAGAGGAACCCTTACCAATTCCTTCACTGGAAGATAGAGTCCCTGACTTGGTGCAGTGTACTCCATCAAGTCCGCGGGAAAGCCTTCATGAGGCCCTGGCTGCTCTCCATCGTAGCACCAGGCAGAGCAGACCTGTCATGAAGTTAGCATATGATACACCAGGGGTTCAGTGTGAGGTTCCAGTCTGTTCCTCCCAGTCTTCCGTCCCTCCTTCTCTAGTGCATGTTCCCAGGAGTTCCTGTGGAAGGTGCCTGAGCTTCAGGGTATTGGGTGGCAACCGATGGCCTGTCCTAAATCATGGCTGGAGAAATGTATTGATGAGACCAAGGCTATCCTGAGGGCTGAGGATGGTTCAAAGAGCGGGAGCATGTAACCCCTGAGTTGGGGGAATGAATGCAAGGATCCCTGGTGCGTGAAGCTGTGCCGGGAATCCCAAAATAAAAAGAAAAGAAAATCAAATCCCCGGCTTGAGGGAATCGGGAGTTTGAAGTGTGAGCTGAAGGACAGTATGTGGCAGAGCAGTGTGGAGGAAAAGCAGAGGAGAAAACGGAGGCGAAGATGAGAACATTGGAAGAAGGAAAAGGAAGGATATACAGAGGAGCATAAAGGAGGAGGGGAAAACAGAAGGAAAGAGGTGAAGGAGGCAAAGAGAAGCAGAAAGGAGGGGAGAACAGGAAGAGAGGGGGGAGGAGGGAAGGAGGATCAGAAAGTAGGAAGAGAGGAGTGCATCAGAGAGAGGAGTAGAAACAGAGGCGATACAAAAGTTGAACAAGGAGGAGTAAAGGACCAGGGGAAAGAGAAAGTGGAAGAACAGAAAGGAATAACAGTGTAACACCAACGGCAGCAGGAGAAGACAAGTGATGGAACGATAAGGATTTAGGAGGAGCAGATCAAAGCATAGCGAAACATTGAAGAGGAGAGAGAAGCAGAAGGTGTAAAAGGAGGTTGAAGGCTAGAAAGAGGAAGTGATCAGTAGTGCATTGTTGAAGAAAGAGGGCAGAAGAGAGGGAGGTGGCTAAGGGCCTGAGCTGCGGGAGAGAGTTGTAGCTTACTGGCGACATAGAACCCAAAGAGGTCTCCAGTAGCCTACCATGGATTTAAGCCTGATAACCCAGGCCACACCTTGATCCTGCAAAGTATCTGATGCCAGGCCCATGTCTAGTTAACCCAAGGCACTAGAGGTGGTGGTACCGGAGTGCCTCAGAACAAGTGTGACACCGTGGCAACATTGACAAAAGCCAATTAAGCGACTTCAACAGCCAAGAAAGAAGTGCAGGGCACTTTAGACCTCAAAGGCTGTTAGTGACTGTGTTTCCCCTCCAGGAAGGCAGCGTCTATAAAGGAGAGAGGAAGGACCCAGGATCATGGTCTTCTATAGAAGTCTTATTTTAATGTTTTGTTTTTTACCCTACCAAGTGGCGTTGGGTATGTTTAATCCCTTATTTTCCATTTATAAAATAAAACCCTTGAATGATAGATGTTGGTTTGGATGGGTCATCTATTGACCCTGCAGTCTCAGATAAATGGTGTCAGAAGTGTGATCAATAGGTCCCATCTCCAGGTTTTCGAGGATGTGCACCCACTCCAAACCTGAAAGTGTTGAGACTATTCAAACAAGCCAAAATCCCTTGTAGAGCCATGCAAGGGTCAACAGGTTATAACCAAGATCTATAGCCTAACTCCTAAATCCAGCCTGACCACCAGTAATGATGTTGGGCCCAGAGTTATAGACAGAGATTATATTGGGTGATGGTTGAGCTTGTCAATTATTCATCCACCCCATTTCCTAGTGCAACTCACTTGCAACATCGTATTTCTTCCTGAGGTTGAGGAGGTCCCAGGGCTAGGACAGACAACAAATAGGGAGAATGGTTTTGTTTCACACATCAAACACCTCCCCCCAGTACAGCAGACAAATATGTCTGTCCTTTGAGTCTATTGCATCCAATTGTAAGGATGCCTGCCTGTGGGAATGCATAGACCATTATCAGCTAACAAGTCACAGCACCACCCAATAGCCATCCATGGAAGCTCACCATTTCAGAGAGTAGAAGGGAACGTTTGTACCATGCCTAGAAAGACAAGCAATGACCCAAGAACATGTCCTGAACCACTTGTTTTAGCCTGCCGTCTTTCAATATTTCACATACTTTTGTGAGACATGTTATATTTTCCAAAACACTTTGTTGAGCTCCACGCCAATCCCTTCCCTTATTGAGGTCCCCTTCTCCAGGCTGGTTATTGACATGATAGGCAACTTGAGCCCTGCCCAAGAACCAAACTAGTATACATTGGTTGTAGTAAATTGTGCAACATTTACTTTAAGGCCTCTCTACTGAAAAACAACACTACCCAGAAAATTGGTAAACACCTTGTGCTGTTCTTCATTTGAGTGGGATTCCCCACGACAATTCTAATTGACATAGGGTGCATCTTTAGATCTCGCTTGATGGACGAGATCAAGACATTTGTTAACAAACTCTTTGCACCTCTGTCTACAGCCACGAATGGAAGGTTTAGTAGAATAACTCAACCAAACCTTGAGGAAGATGGGATGAACTGTGACAAATTGCCATCCAAAAGACCCTGCAAGAAACTGGCAGTTTCTACCACTTTGAACATTTCTGCAGAAGGCAGCCACAGGATGTCTTGGACCTACTAAAGGAGAACCAGGAGAACCAAGAGAATGTGTCGTTAAACTCAGTAGAGTTAGTTCAAAAGAAGAGAGAGAGTGGCATTAATGTATGGCCTGGATAACCAGCACCTGTGCCAAAGCAAATATAAATGAATAATGGGAGTCCAGGAATCCAGGACATGGCTATGCAGGACTGGTTTTAAAAAGGCTTTCGGCAGTGGTCATGCATCACAGATGTCCACATTAACCCAGACTGCTAGTCTTGGGAGGATTCTGCGTGAAGAAGGGAATTGCTCATGTATCCACAACAAATGACAAGGACCCTAGAGCCCTGAACACTCAAATGATTGTCATGTAAAGGGGTGCAGATCTGAGATGGCAGCCTACATAAAAGCAAAATGCGGACCGCAAATATGCGCCTGTGCTTGCAACCAAACAGCAGCAACTATGGAGGTGTTGTTTCCTGAAAATGGAGCCAATCACAGCGTTTACCCCTCACATATGCAAAGCAACTGATTGAGCAATTAAGATAATTGATTAATCCTGCCATGGTTAAAAAGGAGACTCAAACTGTGTAATATGATGATGCCAAAGTTGGAATAATGACAGAGTGGTGCGAAAGAAAGGAGAGAGGATGAAGTTCAGAGGTGCAAAATGGAAGTTGAGAGAGAACATTAAAGAGGGAGAAAGTTCAATGTGGTTCAGTGGATCAGAAAGGAAAAGGGGAGAACATCAGGGGAGGGGAGAGAGGAGGTGAAAGTACACAGAAGCTGAAAGGAGGGGAGGTGGAAAAGAGCAATAAGGAATAAAAGAGGAGCTGGTGAAGGAGAAAGTTGAGGAGCAACAAAGAGGTGAGTGAGAAGAAAATGGGAATCACCAACAGGGAGGAGCAGAAGTCAAGTGAAGGAAAGGGATCCATGGGGGTGGAGCAGATTAAGATGTGATGAAACGTTGAGGTGGGAGGAGAGAAAAGGAGAGGAAGAGAAGGGAGGTGAAGACCAACGTTTAGGAAAGGGGAGAAGTGATGAGGAGGAGGCTGTCAAAGGCATCACAAGAGAGAGTTGGTCGAGGCCCTAGCCTCTGGAAAGAGCCTTAGCTTGGTGGAGGAGTAGAATCCAAAGTGGTTTCGGACAGCCTACCAAGGAGTTCAGCCTGACAACTCCAGGGCCCAATGAGATCCTGCAAAGGATCTTAATTTCTGATGCATGACCCACATCTAGGAGACCTAAGGCACTTGGTGGCAGTGGTGCCAATTGTGCCCTAGATGTGCATTATCCTGACAACATCTACAAAATTAAAGCAAACATCTTCAACAGCCACGAATCAAGTGGAGAGCACTTACAACTCCAAAGACTGTGAGTGACTTTCTGTGATTCCCACTCAGAAGGCAGAGCCTAAGGGAAGGGCTGAGTCTGATGGTTTTGTAGAGAAACCAGATTTGTTTGTTCTGTTGATTCACCATCACGTGACCTCAGTTAAATCTAATTCCTTCATGTTCTGTGTGTAGCAATAAAATCCTTGAATGATAGACTTTGAATTTGAGATTGTCTTTTCATCCATCGGCCGGTGAGAGTCTTCTTTTTCTTCATTACAACTATTCCTGACAACGCAGAGACTTTCTCTGCTGTTGGTGAAGTTGAACTTCCAAAACTGTTACTAAACGTTTGACAGATAGTGGTCACTTTCCCATAACTACAAGTGATTACGTATTGTGTTTAAACTACAAGCACTTACTTCTCCCTATATGGCTTTATGAATTTTTCTAAGTAATTTTTCTGAAGAAGGTGTCAGAATGCCAACTCTTTCAAAGTCTCTGCATTCTAGGCCAAAGCAAAGAAATGGCTTTCAAAATGTATATCTGTTTCTCGGAGTCACTCATAATCTTATAGAGGAGGATAACAGATGCCTAGTCTCAGGTCACAAGCTATTTGGGTTGTGGGTCTTGGACAAGGCTGCCATTCTCTGGTTTCATTGTTTCCTGGTTTTTCTCCATCAACATAAGGCATCCACAAGAACCTTAGTCAGTATTGCTGCACGGTTCCAAACTGCTTGCCCGAAAGCATGTCAGCACTTGGTGTTCGGCAGTCTGGACCGGACCAGAGGTAGGCTGGATCTGTGGCAACGGAGGATGCTCATTGGGGCTCAGGTCTGCTCTAACGGGTGTGTCTCGATCCTATGGGCCGCAGCACAATTTTATTGTCCTCCTTATCACCCTAAATTCTGCTTGCACCAAAGGGGGCTGTATCTAAGTCTCCTCTCTGCCTGTGTTACCAGGGAATCCCAATGTGCCCTCTTACATGCCCTGTCACTTGCTTGCTACCCAACTCTTCTCCTTCACACAATCGCTAGGTGTGGAGTATGTGCTACCTTTCTATGCTTTTTTTTTGTTTTCCTCTGGTGTTTCCAAGACTTCACCTCTCCAGCTCCTCTTGTTACCTTCAACTCACGCCAGGTTCCTAGGCCCTCCACTCACTCCTCTATTTAACACCTTCCTACGTTTTATACCACCTCTTCTTATCTTCTCTTCACCATCTCATGCTCTACTTCTAATCACTTCCCCCTCTGTTCTTCTCTTGGCCAACTCCTCCTGTGTGCCCTTATTCACCACCTCCCCTGTGATCGTCGATTTTGTACCACATGCTCCACTGATTTTGCTCTTACCACCCTTGGTGTGAGGTTGGCTGTCTATTAACTGATACCCATCCTCAGGTGTTTTCATTCTACCAACATGAGCCTCCTGTGTTATCCACACTGAGCACAGACAAGTCCAGTCCACCATTTTGGATTCTTGAAAAAGCCAGCACATGCATATGAGTGCAAGAGCTCCACTCTGGGTGAGTGGATCTGGTGCGTCTCAAGTAGCAGCCTCTCCACAGATCTCTTTCTGGGCGGTAAGCGGGCTTTATGCGCTTTCTGAAGCACAGGTTTCCCTTTTCAGAATGCAAAGAGTTTCTGGATTGTGAGGCCTGCATTAAAGGGCCTGCTGAACATGTATTCTTACTACCACACCCAGCAATGCTCTGTACATGCTTCCTTAAAGGGGCAAAAGCTAATGCGTTACCAATGTGACACGCCTCTGCCCCCTGACCTGGTGTTGTGGGGATGGCCGGCATCAGAGAGTGGAGGAGCCCCTTCACACGCCCCAAGAATTCGGCATGGGGCCTCCTCACACTAGATATGAGGCAGCACATTTTCGCTTCCTGATATTCGTGCCTACACCGTGTGTGTGTGTGTGTGTGTGTGTGTGTGTGTGTGTGTGTGTGTGTGTGTGTGTGTGTGTGTGTGTGTGTGTGTTTTGTTTGTCACTAGTTGACATATGCTCCATGGTAGTGGATGCACCAGTGTTTTGTCTCTTACAACTCACCTGATATCGACATCTTCTAACTACCCCATTCCAGTGGCATTGGATAGGCATTGCTCTGTTCTCTTTTTAGTTTGCGCTCTGTTTCTGGTTAGAGTATTTTCCTTAATGCCTTGTTGGCGGTAATTGGGATGTGAGTCAGTGCTCTGTGTACCGTCCAGTTGACTCTGTGGTGCATTACCAGTAACCTTGTGTCTGCTCTATTGTTTCTCTCTTGAACTTGCAGCATGCAACAGGCAAGAAACGTTGTGCACTACACAAACTTTGCAATGTAACATAACTTAAACCACCAAAACCATAAGCAGTTTAAAGCTTCCAAGAAAAATTCATTTGGAGCATATTTCACCATATATTTTGCAGTTGCTGGTGCCTTCCTCATTGGATTTCCACAGTGTTCAAACATGAAGTGTTATGACCCGATTTAAGCATTTTTATAACTTGAAAATCATCCGTTTTGAAATAGACGACTCTGTTTTTAGTGTCGAGTACCTCATGAAACCAACCAATCCTTTATTCTTTTGCACAGTGCTAAAGCCAACATGCTATCAATTTGGCCAAAAGCACTTTCAATGTTAGGTACCATTTAAGGTTGGAATCTCTTTCACAAAGCTATGCACCATGGGGAATTCGTTCACATAACATCCCAGCTGTGTCGTTTTGCAGTTGTGGGGGTCTCCTGTCACAGTGTCTAAAATTAAACCATACCAACAAAATGTGAATAACTCGCTCCCTACATCAAACCAAACGAAGCATAAATCAGGAATAGTATGCATGCAAGACTTTGCTCTCTCTCTCTCTGGACTGCTGACATTTTCACAACAATGGAACTAAGCACAGAGTCATGTACAACGAGGCCACAAAAATGGCAGAAATGTGCTATACAAGACGACTTATATTACTATATATTACTAAGAGGGCGATGCCACAATAAAGCACTCAACATTGTCACTGCCTGAATGGAAAATAATCTTTTCTATTGTGAAAAACGACCTAAAATAAGAGCAGATTACAACAAGCCTATGAAATAGAATGAAACTATATCATGGTTGCTTAGGAATCAATGTTTTCTGATAGTTTCTAAAAATATGGACTAAAATAACCACATTTGAAAATGATATCTTGTGCCTTTGTCAAAACGAACGTATAGTCTTTTGTCTGAGAATCCAAACTATCCTGTTGCGGAAGAGATTATGCTACAGGGAGCCAAGTGTAACCAAGCGCCTACAAGTTTAAGGGTGTATCATTTTTATTTCAGGAATGCTGGTACAATTGCTGTTTGACTTCTTACATCAAGTTCTGGTTCCTTCTGGTTCATTCAGCTCATACCAGAATGTTCTCGCTGGCAGGGCAGGTGCCTTAAAAGGCTCTGTGAGGATACACGCAAGGAAGGCAGCTGGTTCTTCAGCCCTGAACGGTGTCAGGGGTGGGATAATTCCATTAGTCACTGCTTGTGCTTCCACTTGTACGGACGCTTTTAACTATCAAGACTGTAGCTTCCATCAGGCATTGCCAGTAATGATACAGGCAGGCTAGAGTGCAGGGGCTGAAAGCTGGATAGATGGGGTAGTATGGTGGGGTACAATGCCTCGACTCACAGGTCCTCAGCTCTGCACAGGGAGAGGAGAGCTGTGAGATAATCTCCAGTTATGCTGGCCTAAAACAAAGTCAGAAAAGGAGCATTAGTCTCTGGGAGTTGCACTGATTGAGCCTTGCAGCCCACAATCACAATTTCCGTGTCTGCAAAGATCAGCTAAAACTCAATATTGCTTACTCTTCAGCCAGTGCTGACTTACCTTTGCCAACAGTCATGCCTCAGGAGGGATCTCTGTTTGTAAGCCTAGTGACATATGTGTAACCATGACCGTTAGGTTTGAATCTCTGGCTGTGCTTCCTGATGAGGCACCTTTATTTTGACATGTCTTTATATCGAGGTACTGTATAACGAATGCCCATACATCAAATCTTTTATCTTGAAAACCTTTCAAGTGAATGCATCTTTAAAAAGAAATGTGGGCCCCCCATACACCCGTTTCCCACCCCTAAAAACCAATCCCGACTGTTTCCCCCAAAAATGTAACCCTTTACCCCACCCTAAATACATTCACTATAAAGTTTTCAAGATAAAAGATTCGATATATGGGGATTCAATATACAGGATTCGAAATAAACACTGTATACCACCTGAATCTGTTAGTCTAATCTCTAGCTGTGAACCTTAAGGAGGAATGTCTAACTCTGACCTATTGTCACACACCTCTAGATGTGAACACCGGAGACCTCTCTAACTGAGCAACTGTGAGGCCTTTCTAGCGGGGAGCCACAGTGGGGTCTTTCTAGCTGTGAGCCATACGGGGGCATCTTGAGTAGTAAGCCTGACAGAAGCCTCTCTAACTGTTGAAGGCCCATCTGTTAGCCATGGGGGTGCCTCTTTTGCTGTGATAACTAAGAAAATGCGTATCTCAAACTCTGATTAAGCAGTAATCGTGTTAGGATTGACCACCACTCAAATGCCATGCTTTCTTTTTTTTTAAGTTTGTAAATGAATGCCTCTTTGATGGTCATTAAGACATGAAGTCTCATATGCTGTCTTCCGTAAAGCTCTCAAAACAAAACTCTTTAACTAAGACACTTGTAGTAGGTCAGTAGCGCCAATCCTTCTGTCCCTCGCCCACCACCATAGTATCTGCTCTGTTCGGCTGTAACCATGGAACCATTGGGCCATACATCTTGTCAGTGTCCCTGTAACTCAATGTCTTTACTGGTCACTACTAGTTATAGCTGCACTCCCCCTGTTTGATCTCAACCATAGTATTGCTTGTGTCCTGTAATGGCCTCTGCTCATCTGTTGATGTTCCGCAGTAACCATGGAACCATTTTTCAAAACGTCTTGCTGTTTCCTCGTAACTCTATTGTCTCTGCCTGGCCTCACTGCGCCCTTTTTTTCCTCCCCCTGCAAGTAAGCTATCATTACGGTATTACGGTACTAAGACACTTGTAGTAGGTCAGTAGCGCCAATCCTTCTGTCCCTCGCCCACCACCATAGTATCTGCTCTGTTCGGCTGTAACCATGGAACCATTGGGCCATACATCTTGTCAGTGTCCCTGTAACTCAATGTCTTTACTGGTCACTACTAGTTATAGCTGCACTCCCCCTGTTTGAGCTCAACCATAGTATTGCTTGTGTCCTGTAATGGCCTCTGCTCATCTGTTGATGTTCCGCAGTAACCATGGAACCATTTTTCAAAACGTCTTGCTGTTTCCTCGTAACTCTATTGTCTCTGCCTGGCCTCACTGCGCCCTTTTTTTCCTCCCCCTGCAAGTAAGCTATCATTACGGTATTAAGTGCCAGGAACTGGTTCAACTGTAACCATGGAACCAGCTGGTATTGCCATCATGTAAATTCCTATCGTAACCAAGTAAGCACTACTGTAACAGCTCCACAATGCCTAGGGGCCGCTTTGTGCGCTTTATAAATATAAATAAATAAAGAAGAGCAAAGGGAATTGCAACAAAGTATGAATTGTAGACCTTAACTGAAGCCTAAACACTCCTGGACTAAGGGAGGCCCTGGGAGCTGACGATCACACTGTTGACACCCTTCCTCTTGGTGTTATGCATTCCACTAACTCTGCAGGTCGCACTGTTTTAGGAAATCAAGGCCACGGACATTGGATTTCATGAATACAAGGCTGAAAGCCTGACTCACACAGTAATAGGAATCTGTGAGGCACAGAATAGAAGCACCACTGACCTGGAGGAAGGAATAGAGGGACTTTCCGTATTTCTTCCTGAACTCTGCCCTTATGCTGAGCAGGTCTATTTCACTGCGCGAGACCATGATACGTGTCAGAGTGTTTTCATTGGTTCCCATTCCCTGTGGAAAAATCCAAAAAAGGCGAGTTAGTTTGCAACATGACACCATTCACAAATTGTGTGGGTTTTAGTATTCATCTTGATTCACACTAATCCAGAGACTGTTGTCAACAAGACACCTAAATAAGCTGTATGCGTGGTGGCAACTTTTATTGTGGACAATGGATTACACATTTGGACTAAACTTTCCATACAGATGACCCTGGACCATTTAAATGCACCTTTTACAACCAGACACCAGTCTCTTTGTAAGAGATGAATTTAAATGGTAAACACCACACTGGAGAAAAGCCACTAGGAAGCCTGTGTGTAGGATTCATAAGGGATATTGTACTAACCTCCTATCACAGCTTGTACTGAGGATTCTCAGCACATGGAATCTCTTCTGCAGGTAACTGTGTAGGGAATTTGAGTGTGTAGGTAGGTAGGCTGACCTAGTATGAGACCTACTTTACAGGCTCAAAGGCAACACTTCCAAAAACAGCAAGTCTGGTTCCTGCCCAAGTCCATACCGTTGACTATGTCGCCCTGTGGCATTAAATGCAATTGTACAGGCAGTACCAAAACACATGGGGAACGTGGGTCTAGTCGCAGAAGGCTCAGTATGCACTGTGTGTGCAGTAGGGGCATAGCCATGTTAGGAGAATATGCACAGCACAGAAATTACAGGGGCAAAAGTGAAGAGCTGGAACTGAACATAGCAACACGGAAGAAGAGTCACCCCAGCATGGCGACAGAGGTCAAAGAGCAGATCAAGAGAGAGGGAGATGGATATGTAATGCACAGGCACTGCCAGAACCAACAGATGTGCCTGTTTTAGAGGTAACTTTGGTACTTTTGTATATTATTATTTTCTACAAATGATCCCAATACAAAGAATAACATATGCTATTACTGATCGTTTCATTTTCTTTACAAAACACTAGAAGCATGTTACTGCTACTATTCACATGTTCTATATAAATCAAACGGAAAAAGCTAAGAACCTTGATTCAGAGTTTCGTGCTGAGATGCTCTAGTGCTTAGAAATCAAACCGCTGAATGCCAATGCCTTATGAAGTTGTTTTACACCACAAACTGCTCGATAGTTGCAATTAACCTACTACCATTGCAACAGAGGCCTTTGCAGGCAGACATGGCTGCTCCAAGTCATCTAGACATGGCTGGATAAGGATAGGCTGAATGGCTGCAAGTAACCCATTGCCATTCGGGCAGCTGTTGTGCAAGCATATATAACTGTCTTCAATTATCGAAATGCAACAAGCATTTACTGAATCGATTGTTTAGGTGTAGAAAGGCATTATTTGCACATTCACCAGTCCTGCCCTTTTGACTCTTTTTTACTTCACAAGGAAGAGTGATGCAGTTTAAAATAGCTGTATAGACCCTGCACTCAGGCTGCATCTGGTGTCATGGATAATAACTCCAAAAGATGGTTTTTTCATCATCATAACTTTATTCGGCTTGGAACCATCAAAGTATACAAACACAGCATCCAAAAATGCACAGATATAAAACATCACATTTCCCGCAAACAAACGGAGAGAGTAAAGCGGCTGCAGATTGGAGGTGGTCAAGGCGTCCCTTGGATGTTGTGTAGTCATCAGATGCATATCAAAGCACTGAGGAGCCAAATGGTTACTGTTAAACCGTCACAGAGAAGTCATGCTTGGGCACCTGGTCCCCACTGGTGTGGCATTTGCTCCGCTGAGCACAGAACGGTGGAAAGTTCTTTCACTAGGTCGAGAACTGGATACGATTGAAGAATTAGGTGGAGGGCCACATGTCTTATTAAGATTCAATATGCCCTCAACTAAGGCATAATCTCCAAGCTCAATTCTAATGGAGTCACATCTGGAGGTTCCCTGTCGACGGAGCCTCGTGCAGCGGATAATTTGCTCCCGCCTAACAAATGAACAACCCCTCACCACTCTGATCCAGTAAAGGCACTTATTTAAGAGGGCGTGTCTAGGTTCGTGAATGTTTGGGGCAAGCTTGGGGACCCTGCTAAGGTAGAATGACCTCCCTGCCTGTGGTGACATCATCCCATTTCTATTGTCAGTTATGCCGTTCAATGGGTGGGTCATCTGAGTTGTTACCCTTCCAGAGGTGATGATTGCCCTGGGAACTCTAACTATATTGGGCCCCAGCGGGCTCAACAATGTTGGCTTAGAGGACCAGTGGTCAGGTTCATTGCTGACATGGTTATTTAATTCTGTATGATATGATATGGCATTTGTAACGCGCCTATACAAAAGTGTTTCAAGGCGCGACGAGGCAGAGGGGGACCAGGGGGAGACAGACAACGCAACGATCCTACTAGGCCAGGTGTCATTCAGATTGTGCAAGTGCAAGGGTAGTGGGGAAAGGGAAAAGTGCAAGGGAAAGGGGAGAGGGGAAAGTGCAGTACATGGTTAGTAGAATACAAGATAAATAATAGGGCCAGCTGGTGGCAAGTGCAAGGTAAGTGCCGGGAGGAGGGGCTGTAGGATACAGAGACAGTCCCGTAGTGCAGGTAGGCAGTGCAGGGAAGAGTGGCTGGGCCAAGGACTGAGATCGGTGAGTGGCCCAGTTGCAGATTTAGTGCAGGTTTGCTGATTTTAGCAGGGGAGAGAGGGAGAGAAAGCGGAGGCAAAGAGGAAGGTTTTGAGGTGTTTCCGGAACCGGAGATGGTTCTCCTCAAGTTTCAGGGAGGCAGGAAGGCTGTTCCAAAGGGAGGCCCCTGCTGCGGATAGAGATCTACCCCCAACTCCTTGCTTGGAGAAGCGTCTGACCCTGAGGGAGTTGGAGGTGGATGAGCGAAAAGCTCGAGAAGGAAGATATTTAGGAAGAGAGAGTTGAAGGTATTTTGGCCCAAGGCCCCAGAAGGCCTTGTGGACAATGCAAAGGGTTTTGAACTTAATCCTCGCAGCCACTGGGAGCCAGTGTAGTGATTTCAGTCCTGGAGAGATACGGTCCCTGGGCTTGAGGCCAAGGACAAGTCTCACAGTCCTGTTCTGGATGAGTTGCAAAGGGCGGAGTGTAGAGGCAGGAAGATTTAGATAGAGGCTGTTACAGTAGTCCAGCTTCGAGAGAACCAGGGCTCTAGAGACAGTGAGCTTCTGGGGGAAGGAGAGGAAAGGAAACGTACCTCTGAGGAGGTGTAGCTGGTAGTGTTACTTCTTAGAGACGTCAGATATGTGAGGAGAGAAAGAGAGTGTGGAGTAGAAAATGACCCCGAGGTTTTTTGCCTTGCAGGTAGGAGCAGGGAGAGGGCCAAGGGATGCCGGCCAGAGAGCTGCAGGGAAGGAGGGAGTGGGTGTGCCGATGAGTAGAATCTCAGTCTTACTGGCATTACGGCAGAGGTCGTTGGCGGCACACCATTCATGGATAGCAGAAAGACAGTCAGAGATGAGGGAAGGGGAAGAGGAGGCCGAGGGTAGCTTGAAAATGAGCTGGGTATCATCCGCGTAGCACTGAAAGTTGGGACAGAGAGTGGCGATGCGGTGAGCAAGAAGTGCCAGATACTGGTTGAACAGCCAGGGGGAGAGGTTAGATCCCTGGGGGACACCACAGGTAGAGAAAAAGATGTCAGAGAGGAAGAGGACCCCAGTTGGACCTGGGAGGGTCGATTGGAGAGGAAGGAGGTCAGCCATACCAGAGCCTGACCAGTGATACCCAGGTTATCACAGATACGGTTGAGCAGGATGGTGTGGTTGACAGTGTCAAAGGCAGAAGAGAGATCGAGCAAAATGAGATCACAAGGGGTGTTAGAGTCAAGGTTTGAGAGCAGGTCCTCACGGATGTTCAGGAGAGCAGTTTCCGTGCTTCTGGCAACTCTGAAGCCGGACTGATGGTCATGAAGACTACCAACAGATTCAGCATGGAGATTAAACTGGGAGATGGCCAGTTTCTCCAGGAGCTTGCCCAGGAAGGGAGTGATAGAGATTGGGCGATAGTTAGCTTGGCAGGAGTGGTCGGAAGAGGGTTTCTTAAGAAGGGGGTGCACAAGAGAGTGCTTGAGGGGGGATGGGAAGACTCCAGAGGCGAAGGAGTGATTGCAGAAGTCAGCCAGGGCAGGAGCCAAGGAGTCGATGTGGTCCTTGATAGTTTTGGAGGAACAGGGGTGGACCTGTTTTGACAAGACTTTCATAGATCGGACTTGTCTTGAAACCTCGTCAGCAGAAAAAAAGGGGAAAGGCAGAGAAGGAGGGAGGAGGGGTGGCTGCAGAAGGGCCAGAGGAAGAGCAGGGAATAGAGGGGGGAGGTGATAGGAGGCGAGTGAGGAGAGGATGTCCTGAGTTTTTTAAATGAAGTGAGAGGCCAGTGCTGTGCAGAGGTCCTGGGAGGGGACAGGAGAGGTAGAGACTGCAGCAGGGTTGGCCAGCTCCTTGCAGATTTTAAAGAGTTCAGCCGAATTGTTAGATGCCGCAGGTTTGGATAAGGGCTCTCTTCTTGGTGAGAACAGAGAGCCGGTATTGCTTTTGGAGCAGGCGGCAGGCCAGTTTGTCAGAGGATGAACATGAAGCACGCCATTTCCTCTCTGCCACCCTGCACTTGCGTTTAAGGGTGACGAGATCCGAGTCATACCAGGAGTTACATTTGGCTTTAGGCTTCAGGCAGATTCTCATGACAGGGGCAAGGATATCAAGGGTATCAGATATAGCAGAGTGGAGAGTGCTGTGTCAGGGTGGGAGTCAGCCGAAGGGGGGGGCGAGATGGTGGTAGCGAAAGCCTCAACTGACACGCGCTTCATGGGTCGGATGACCGCAAAGGTGGGTGGCAGTGATGAGGATGGCTTTGCCTGTGGGGTAGGGAAGGTGAAGTGGGAGGATAGGAGAAAGTGATCACTCCAGGAGAGAGGAGTGGAGAGAGGGACAGAGAGGGGAAGGTCAGAAGAGATCAGAGCATCAAGAGTGTGCCCTGCAGAATGGGTCAGCCCAGACAGGAGAATAGAGAGTGAGAGAGAGTCGCAGAGGTCGCAAAAGAGTCCAGAGGGAGGACAGGAGGTATCAAGGTGGATGTTGAAGTCTCCAAGAAAGGGGAGTTGAGTGGTTGAGGACAGGAGTGAGGAGGAGAGGTCAGCCCACTCAGAGAGGAAGGAGGAAATTTGACCAGGTGGCCGATAGATAGTAGCCACGGTAAGGGAATGGCTAGGAGAGAGAGAGAGTCGGCAGACAAGGCTTTCAAAGGAGGAGTAGGTCTGCGTAGGAGTGACAGTGGCAGGAATCCACTCAGGGAAGATAAGGGCCACACCCCCCCAGCACGGTTTGGCCTAGGCAAGGAGAGGATCTTGTAACCGTCAGGTAGGAGTGTGTCAAAGCTGGTGACAGAGCTGGCCGTGAACCATGTCTCAGTGAGACCGAGGATGTCAAGGTCCAGTTCCTCAAGAAGGCGACAGATATCAGAGGAATGTTTGACGGCAGAGCGAGAGTTGAGAGTGGCAATGTGGAGAAGGTTGCCATCCTTGAAGGACTTCTGGGGAGGGGTACAGATCAGAGGTGCGCCCTGTGGAGGTGAAGAAGAGGGAGCCCGAGAGAGGGCAGGGTGAGAGGGTGGAGGCAAGGTAGCCGAGGACAGAGAAGCGGGGACCGCAGGAGAGGAAAGGAAGTTGATGAGGCGCGGGAAGCGTCTATCAAAGAGGTGGAGGTTGGCCTGAGGGCCTTGGACCAAGACGGTCCCATTAGCGTAGACATTAATGATGGCCTTAAAGGAGCGGGAGGGGGCCAAGAGGACATCCCAATGGGTGCCACCATTAATGGGAGAAGAGGAGAAGGGAGAGAGCACAGAGAGCATATGAAGGGTCCATAGGTCAGGGGAAGGCACGAAAAAGAGGATGTCAGTAAAAGTTTCCTTGGAGGAGGAACTAGTGTAGGTGTCAGCGATAGGTAGGCCTGGGTTGGAGACCAGGATATCCTTTTTAAACTTGTTCCTACCAGATTTAGTGAGGAGAGCAGGATAGTCAATGGAGAAGCAGTTAGAGAAGATAGGCGAGATAGAGAGCACCATGGAATAAGGAGGGATTGGGGGGAAGACAGACGAGAGCAAGTGGACAGGAATGAGCGGCAAGCCCTAGTTTACCACAATTTCAGAGCAACAGTAACACAGTAAATGCGTATTAGGTACCCAGTGTAGAGGCCACCTAAGTTTGAGAGTCCTGCGAGGGGAGAAAAAAGCCCTAGTTTACCACAATTAGCAGAACACAGAAGTGTAGGAACCATGTGAATGAAGTGAAAAGGTGTAGGTTGGTGGGCTGGGCGAGCAGGTGGAGCTAACCAGAAAGAACGGCGGAACGGCGCATGGCGTCCCCTGCGGACACCTGAAGATACACTGGGAGCCGCAGCCGTAGGAGCCGCAGCCGTAGGAGCCGCCCTTCGCCTAAGGGGCCCTTAGCCGAGGGGGCTGCCGGGCAGGGGGCTGCCCAGGGGGGTGGGATTTAAGGCAGGAGGAGAGGAAGGGGGGGTGAGGGTGGGCAGGGAGGCGGGAAGGGAGAGGGGAGAGGAGGACCAGGAAGTGAGGTGGAGGGAGGGGCAGGGGGCAGAACAACGCGCACGGAGCGCCAGAAACAACAGTGCCTCAATAAATAAACTTACTGTAAGCCCAACAGGGCCAGGAAGGCAGCCTCACAGCTGGCCGCACAAGGCTACGGGCGACTGCTCAATCCCGCTCAGCTCAACAAAGAGATGCTTGGATGCTGTATTAGATAGATGGGATAGGGCCTCCTCACCCTCGAAGCCAATTGCAAGGTGGGTGATTTTCTTGGATCCATTCTCATGCCCATGGCCATCCCCCGTGTCTTGTTCTGAGAAGTGCCAGAGATGTTAGGATTGCCAGAGCTAAGCTCAGGTGCAGGTGGACCATTAACCATCTCATTCTTGTACCCCCTCCTTCAGACCCCAGAACAGTTGGGTATCCCTTCTTGCATGGGCCACCATCAGCTAGTTAAATAAGATGCGAGATCAGTTTTTTTAGTAGGAAAATCTCACCCAGAACGATACTGCACTGACCGACACTTGGTTCTGGCCCTCTCCCTTCTAAATAGGTTGATGAGACGTTGGCTGATTCCTTGCAGTGAGAGGGAGGGCCATGGCATGGTTTGTCTGGCAGGATTTCAACAGTGGCCCCCACCAATACCTCCAAAGGTCCCAGTTCTGCAACTCCTCTGTTTACAAATCCAGACGATCTTTCACCCTGCAATTGACTTTTAAGGTATCCCAACATCGGTGGGACTTGTTTCGCCAGTTTTACCGGGCCGGGGGGTTCTTCGGATGGAGACATCATTGTTGTGGGCATTGTGGGCACCGCAGGTTTCGTTGTAATATCCCCTCTCACCGCAGTCTCAAAAGTCTTGGATGTCACAATGCAGTGAGTATGGGGGTTAATGGATTGTTGAAATAAATGGGGAGCTGTGACATCTGAAACCACTGGGGTGGAGTGGGTGACTAGCATTGAGCAGCCGATAGGGACAGACATAGGAGTAGAAGTTCCAGATTCAGAAAAGAGAGGGACAGTGATCCCCATGCAAGGATCCCAAGGGGAGCATCAATGAGCACAGGGAGAGTAATGGACCCCTCACTTTCAGGGAAATGCCGTGAACAACCAACAGTTCCTACAGGTTCATCAGCTTCCCGTATTCCAGAAGTGAAGGGGTCAGCAGATTCTTGTGCTGCGGTCCCCACTCCGCATGGGATAGCCACTGGGACCAGGGGAGGCAGACACTTGGGGGATTCTTTTCCCTTTTATTTTTACTAGCAGGATTTTCCGCTGAGAAATGGGCACAGATTTGAAATAAGTTTGCTCGTCCAGGGCGGCATGGGAAGTTGGCTCTTCCATTTAGAGTTCACTAGGCCCGCTAATTCCCGCTTCTGTCCTACTGTGTCAATTTGCCGGGAAGGGACAGTGGACCAAAGGCAATACAGTAATGTTATATCAGGAGACTCTCACCTTATGCTTTGGTTGAGCCCTAACCCTGTGAGACCGCCGCTCCAGATCCTATGCAGAAGAACTCTACTCTGCTGCTCCACTATGCGGGTCTCAACTAGAATCCATAACGGAGAATTAGCTGTCTTCATAGCCTCCTACGTCTTTCGGCAGGCAGCTCTTCAGGTACAAACACTCAACGGGAGCAAACACCCGCATCCTTACCCCCCACAGGCTTCACAGGGGGATGCAGCATCTCTTGTTCAGAGGGGGGCAGGTGGGGTTTCAGCAGCAGACAGCAAAGACAGCAAAGACAGATCAGGCCAACGGGAGCAAAAACCTGCACTCTTACCCCCAGAGGCTTCACCCTCAGGGGGGGATGCAGCAGCTCTTGCTCAGAGGGGGCGGGGCTTCGGCAGCAGGCAGCAAAGAGAGACCGTGCCAATGGGAGCAAACAGCCACACTCACCTCACGGGGGGATGCAACAGCTCTTGTTCAGAGGGGACGGGGCTTCAGCAGCAGGCAGGCAGCAAAGAGAGACAAGGGTTTTCATCTCAACAATAGCAAATATGGTTCTAAGGGCTTTCCTTCCTTGTCCTACCATGGACTCCCACCTCCCTAACCCCATATCTGGCAACTAGCGATTGGTAACCCCTACTTTCTATAAGCTAGCTACAGATGACGGCCTAAGGGTTAAAACCATGCCTAACTTGCTCCCTCCAGGGTTGTTCAAAGGGGTCCCTAACCAAGCACTCCCCTTGCGTTCATCATTCGGAAATTATGGTTTTCTTGTTCCTATATCAGACACCCTGCTCAGTTCTCTCAACCCACACGCACCCTCGCTCTACTTTTCCTGATCCCATTACTCCTTCTGACAAACCCTGTTCTCGATTCTCACTCGCCCCTCTGCCTTCTCCTGCTTCTCTCACACATTGTGGTCTTCTTCCTCTCCTCTCTCAACCCTTCTGTGCCTACAATGTCCTCACTCTCTTTTCTCCTCTCTCCCATTGTCTCACCTCTCTCCATACCCCTCTCCTCACCTCTACACACAATTCCCTAGCCATGCCTCTATGCCTAATCTTACCACACTCGCTCTACCTATCTCTTCCAACCACCTCCACCCTCCTGCTGCACTGTCCTCACCACTACTCTCACTACCAGATTGCACTCTCTGCACACCCTCCTTCCATACATTCTCTATATCGCTCTTTCTTGTATCCCCTACACTTCTCTCCATATCATTCCTTCTCTCTTTTTCACTCACCTTTTACACCCCCTCACCACACTCTCTTTCAAAACCGATACCTCACTTGCACTCTATACCAACTCATCCACCAACTCTTCAGAACTCTGAAACTAGACCCTACCAAAGTCCATTCTCCCTGGGTGCACCCCCAAACGCACCCAAGTTCAAAACTGAATGACATAGTTGGTTTTTGACAACTCACCACAACTCGCCCGTAGTGCCAAATCCCTCGGCTTCACCATCAATTGCGACCTCTCCTTTAAATCACACATCGCCAAGAAGACAGAAACAGCATGATACCAGCAGTCACTCTTGCACCAAATCAAACCCTTCATCCTTGCCTCAGACATCAGAATCATTGTCCAGGCTCTGGTGCTCTCTCACCTGGATTGTGGCAGCGCCCTCCTGGCATGTGTCCCAATCACTACTCTAAGGTGGTCAGTCATAATTTCAACAAAAAAAAATTTCGAAAGACAATAATGTTGAAACAATAATATCGAAAAAACATATCGATTTTTTTTTTATTATATATTTATTTTGGGGTCCGGGAATAAAAGAAAAATGGGTAAAACAAAAATAAATTAAAAAGGGGGGTTGGGGGGGAACCCCCCCATTTCGAATACAAAATGTAATTTAAAAAAAATGTGTTTTCGAAATTATCACTATAAACCCTACTCTAATTCCCTAGACGCCATTATACTTATCTGAAAAGATCACAATCTCAGCAGGTCAATGCAACATCAAGAGTCGAGAGATGGACAGACTGGAGTTCAAGAAGTGCAAGAAGGAGAAGATCAGAAAAGCAGCATTCACCTGCTCTGCTCCCAAGCTCAGGAGCAAACCTCCTGTTAACATGAGGCTGGCTCCCCTCCCCCCGCAATTCAGGAAAGATCTGAAGACCCTGCTCTTCAAGGAACACTTGACCGTAAAATGAGGACCACAGACTGACAAGACGATGCCTCCACCCCCACTATGTTCCACTCTCTTTATTGTACAGTGCTCAATAGTTTTCTAGCTATGTTTATGCTATATAAATCACATACATTCACATAAAGTGGGGTTTGTGGAAGCGAGGGTGTCAGACTTTCCTCCAGACTCTGGTACCTGGAGGGAGCAGTCAACAGTCCTAAAGGAGATAATACTTGAACTTTCCAAAGTCCAAGAGACTCAAGAGGAAGGATCAAAATAACTGGGCGCCCCAGCTTGTATTTTAGAAGAGCCTGGTTACTACATGAATCTACTTTTGCCACCAAGAAAACTAGTGCCATACCAGTACACACCAGGTAGCCATTTGTTGTCCTCATAAATATACATCTTAATCACATTTCTAATTGTAGTTTTATTTGACTATGCAAAAAATTTCAGTCTGATTAACAAGTCCCCTTGTGTTATTTCAGAACTAACGTCACCTCAAGGTCAGGTGTTCCTCATACAGTACTTGTTACCGCCATTTGTAATATCCGTTGACATGTGATGGACCGCTTGCCCAGATACAAGAACATTGGTCTTGATGAGTGGCTGCAGGTGAATGTATTTCCTTTTCCCCCCATCGCTGATAGGCCAAGAGCGAAATAACGGCAATGCTCCACTATCTCCATGGTGTGGACAGTGATGTACACTGCTGTGTTAATGCTTGAGTACACTTGTACAGGCATCATTGTTATGACACTGGTTGTGAAGTGGTTGCGATGTTTGCCTGCGAAAAGGGAGCAGCCAAGCGACTGGGTTCGAATCTCACCACCTCCAATTCCTTTTTGAATTGGCCTTGTTTTTTTATTGCATTTGTATACCCATTGACAAGCAGAACAGAGGCATACATAGAAAAGATGGGATGAAATCTTAGTACAGAATTAAAAAAAACGTTTATATTTATATGGCTGCTGCTATTTAAGCTTTCCTTCCAATTACAGAATTGACCATATTGCACCCATGTTGGGACCTCAAGCGTGTTTTAGCAATTAAAGGTGCAGCTGCACTCTCTGTTTAGGTGGACACATTGTGCACTCTGGGGATTACTGTCTCGTTCAGCTAAGTAAATAGAGTCACCATGATACATACTCACCTCCAGGGATCTGCACGCATGTATTTCTTTGGGTATACTGACCATATTTAATGCACCTATGAATGTTACAGACACTCACACGTGATATCATCATGCTGTCCCTTAGCTTACAGTTTAGAATAGTCACACCATTAGGTGTCAAGCATAACACGAGAATAGCCAAGTAAACTTTACACATAAGTACCATATTCTTATTGAGACATTACATGAAAGTCACGATGTAACAACACTATATCGAAGACCAGTACAATAAATACACTTGGCATTTACACCTGGTAATATTATTTAAAGGGCACTGGTATAAGAAACAGTCTCTTATTTTCAGGGAAATAGTAGGAGGCATCTGCCGCATAAAATCAGAATCAATCAGGAGCGCACGAGACTGCTTACATGCACCTTAGGTAAGATAGTTGATCCGATTAGCATTTTCACAATTAACGCATAACCAACATCACTTACAACTTAATCTAATTACTTTATTGTTATTTTTCTCACTTCCTATGTATTACTTTGTATCTCTCTTCCCTTGCTTCTGTTGATTTTTCTCTTGTCTCTCTTCTCTTGTCTGTTTTCCCTCCCCTCTACTTGATGATGATTTGACAATATTGTTACCTGTATTTTATCATGCTTCCTGTTTCTAATTTATGCATATCTTTTCATAATGTGATACGCTTAGCCTTGAAAAAGAGCTCACAGTTCGAAACACGTGTCGGCTTCAGATGGTTTTGATAGCTCAAAGAATAAATACCTAATGTAACTACAAGAAATACATTGTCACAACATACATTTTTTCAAGCTAGACTATTTTAATGTGGAGCAGGACATGCGCATAGATGCACAATGTTTAAGGAAACAATATCTTGATCATGGTAGGATGGTCCTTCCCTTTGAAGATGAAGTGGTGCTAGTGTGCACCAGTGTTGGACCACAACAGTGGGTCAGGTCAGGGCCATGGCATACTAGCGCGGACAAGCACACCTCAGGGGTGGATGATTTGCAGAAGTACAAGCAGTGAAGGTCTTATGCACCAAAAATTGTATTTCTAAACAAATCTGCTGAACTCGTAATGGCTCCTTAGTCTTGCCAACACTAATGCTGAGGCCTTTTCTTCCCTGCAGTATTTCTCATAACAGCCAGTACCCTGACCAGAGCATCTCTGTCCTGCCCTGGAGGACAGCATTGGCCCTTAAGAAGCAACTGTAGGACCAATATCCCAACCATCAGCGAGAAGTCCAGACCAGCGTCCACTGGTCAGCTATTTAAGCGACAATGGTGGAAAAACTATCGGGGCAAGGGCACAACCCTGTCTGACTCCTACTGGTACTGGGCAGTTGGTCTTATGTTCAGCCAATAAACCATAACACACACAGGCATAGTTCTCCCTATGCAGGAGCCAGATCGCCTTCAGGAGGTCAGGGGCATCCCACTCCATTCCAAGGAGTCGCACAACAGGTTGAATCAAATGCCATCTTCAGATCGATGAAGACGACATAAGGCTACCCACCCTCGAGAGCCACACACTTTAATTGTATAAGGGCCAATTTGAGACACTGGTCAATCGTACCCACCCCCTCTCTCACACCCGCTTGTGTCTGGGGGATGATATGTTGGCTATAAAGCTGCAAAGCCACTTTAGCACCCTGGTCAAGAAAAATATCCCATAACGTGTAGCTGTGGTATCATTAGGCAGATGGGCATATAGTTCTAAGGGGAACCAGCATCACTGCTCTAACTCTTCCCACTTCCATGGTCTCATATCTGCTCATGATAAAGAATGTCGGTCAACATTTAAACTCTCTCTGTTGTCTTCTCCACATTTCATTCACTCTACTTTTACTCTGGGATACTGAAGTATTGTCACATCGGACCTTGTAGCTAAACCTTCAGTGCCAAAAAGAGGCACAGCATTGGTGTTTTTGTGGATTGTAGCCACAAGCTGCATGACAAAGGAATAACAAGTTTGCAGAAAGACATTGCAACCCCAGACAATGGAGCGGAGACCATATCAGAAGCGTTTACTCTTACCTTCATGGACTTGTACAGTTTTTCTGCAAAATACTGGGGCGTGTTCTTGATGACAGAAACTGAAAAAAGAGGCAGAAAATGCAGTTGTTTATACGGTTACGAATGTGGTACAGCATGCAAGATGGAGACCTTTGTGAATGACTTTCCATAGATAGAGAAATGTCTGCAGTGAAAGAAGCATAGGACAATACATGATACCCCGATACTGGCCAGAACAGGTGTAAAGCCTACGTAAGGTGGTACTCAGTGAAGAACCATCCGGTGCTCCCCTGAACTTCTTTGAAAAGTTGGTGGTAAGTCTAGGGTGTCATGGTGTTCCTTTCGATCACCTCTTTTGTTTTGCTTTGTCACACCGAGTGGGACGGGTATGCCCAGGCGTGGGTCCTGTGCCTGCTTGGCCTAGAGACCCAAGCTACTCCTCACTGATGAGGCCCAACAAGAGCGAAACATGTCTGAGCATTCTAGTAGGCTTGTGCAGAAGGGATGTGACCCAGCAGTTGAGGCTGGACTACCCCTTTTGGGGTGGGACCAAGCCTGATTTGCATATAATCTTCCCCCTTTAGTGATGGCTTGGCAGGTGAAGAACAATGGTCTGGAGGGTTGCCCGGAGCAATGCCAGAGGTTAAGATTAATTCGAAACCTTCCTGTCCTCACCTCTTTTGTTTTTACCTTGTACCATCCCTTTCCATGAGTCTCTGACAATTTTATTTTCCTGTGTGAATGGAGAGTGTTACTTAAATGAATGGTCAGCTCCTCTAATGGCGCCGCACAGGGACAGGAAAGAGAGGCGAGTGTGGGGGCCTCATTAATCTAGTGGCTATCAATTTGTCTTTGTGTAGCCGACAGAAGCTTATTCTAGGAACTAAAGTGGAACATATTTATGTTACGTGCTGAACACATTAGCATGTGATTCGTGCCAGCATCTAACCTGGGCTGCAGTGGCGATGTCTGTTATCTGCACATCTGGTACGAGTGTTGCCGGCTATTTTCTAGCCCAGGGCATTTCTCTGCCTGACTGTAGGCTACCATACTAAGCTGATCCAAGATTTGTATCTTTTATTAGGAGTGCCTAGTGGTTGTTCAAACCCCCCTAGGCTCTCCCATGCCACTGCAGTGAAAGAAAGATGCTGTGAAAGGCACCTGGAGGACATCCTTGGATGTAATGGGAAGAGTTTTTGCTCAAAAGTGGTCTTTTTGGTGTGCATCCTTCAACATTCGAGAAGATCACATAGAACCATAGATGGTACAGAGTGAAAAGGTCTTTTTTTTTGTCCAGAGACAAAATAGACAGATTTAGAAAGACCACTCTGAGCGGTCTCAGAGCAGTCTTTCTAAATCAAACTTTCACGCCCCTGCGACACACGAGAGCATTCAGGAGCTGATGGGAATGGCTGAGACAGGCAGGGGAAGACGGAAGTTGTCTCGCGTGAGGTGTTTCGATGTGTGTCTATGTGTGTGTTTTGGGGGAACGTTTGTAGTGTGGAAGGGAGTGAAAGGGCGGGAGAGCAGCCAAATATAAGTGTGTGTGTGGGGGGGTTAAGGAGGAGTGTTTGTTGCATGGAAGGCAGGGGGTGGGTAACTGAGTAAGTGTATATGTTTCTGCCTGTGTGTGTTTTTCTGCCTGTCTGTGATGGGAGAGTGGGTTTGTGTACAAATGTTAATAGCAGGGAAGGGAGCAAAGGGCGGTTCGAGTGGGGATGCAACCCCCCAAAAGGGATATTTCCGAATATTGAAGGCTGCACCAAATCAGCCAAAAACATTCTTTTTGGTGTGCGGCCTTGAACATTCGAGAAAATCACATACAGCCCTATAGATTCATTTATCACTCTCGGCATCCCCCTGTAAGATTGGCTGCCTTACAAGTGCTCTTAGACTGGCAAGATTTCCAACATGCCCTTTCGTAAACAGTATAACAAGCCATTCTTTAGTGGTTATTTGACTGCATGGTATATAATATTTTGTGTCCGCCCAATGTAGTGTGTGAAGTAATATTTGCTTTGTGCCGGTGTTCTGATTTCTGTTTCTTGTTAACTGTTTTGTCTGTGAGGCAGCCCAGTTTGTTCCATGTGTATGAGATGATAAAAACTCTTATTTGGCCAGACAGGTTGATTTGTGGTGGTGAGTTGGGCTTCATTTATAAGGCCTCATGACCAAGGAGAGACACTATTTCCTCAATTATTTTCTTGAACTCCTGTGGCTGATTTGAGCTTTCTATGGGAGTCGTTACACCGTGGGGTTTTACTTGTTTTGGTTTTTCAAATAATTTCAGGTGTCAGAGCATGAAAAGCGCCAGTAATGATGTGGTTGTAGTTATTGATGAATCAGACTTACTCTGGCAATTCCTTTAAGAGGCCAGAAAGAATGGGTCCCAGAGGAACCTGGGTGGGGAGCAGTGTAGTGAGGGCTGTTGATAAAAAAAAAAAACAACAAGCGGATGATCAGACCAAGTGACAGCCAGGTGTGGTGGTGAATGAAAAGTCTACTGACAGCCTTCTAATGACAACTAGATTAGATACAGAGACTATATGCCCCAGAAGGAGTGGGAGGTTGCTCATGATAGGAAATTACGAGAGAGCTAACTAAGGCTGAGAATGTTTTCATTAGGTGATCTGTAGCAGTGCCAAAATGGATGCCTCGCAGCATGTTTCACTGGTCAGATGAACAGAAGCAGTCGCTGGCTGCTAGGGCAGAATTCATTTTTGGCGCTTCTCTGTAGCCACCTTATGGGCTCCCTAAACCTTTTGCTTTCATTTTGCTGGTTTCCCTGGTTGGCCGACTTTATTTTTATGATCAGAGGAATTTCTGCTGAAGGCCCCCATCACTGCAATCTTTTTCCTGATGTACAGCCATTTGTGATCCATATGGCTACCAGGGCTGTGGAGCTTTTTAATCTCACAATGTTCGTCCCAGGTGGACCCTGCTACCATTAAAGTATGCTGAAGTGTAGGCTGGTGGAAGCTACATTTAAATATGGCTTCACCAATGGTCGCAGCCATTTTTACAAGTCAAGACCTAGGCAACCTGCCATCAGTGAGGATAGCACATCCTGTAACCACTTGGTTAACTGATGAATGCAAAGTTCAATATATAGTCGAGCATAAATGTTATAAGAATTACATTACGCAACTCGGTCACTAAAAGATAATGTCTGATTTAATGAACACTGGTAGCAGATGCCAATGGCCGAAGCATTTCGGACCCACCGGGTCCATCATCAGGGCAAAATCTATCATAGTGATACACAACAAGAGAGGTACAAATGCAAAAGCAGAAATGTGAAACAGATGCACAATGACATATGTAAGCAATGGCCAATAAAAATAAATCATCAATCGGCGCAAAACTCATGATGCATGCTAAAAAAATACCAGAAGGGAAACAAAAAGAACATTGTTAGTTACAATATGTAATGACCGGTAGTCACGATCAGTAGTCATGATAAACAGTTAAACAACATATGATGAAAAAAATGATTGAAACCACAAAGCATATTGATCAATGATAAGAGTATTATGTATGATTTAAAGACTGAACGCAATGGGATGCTTCACAACTTCCAATAGAAATACACAGTGAATAGCATAATCACAACAGATTTAAAAGTAACCCAATGTTCACCAGTAGTAAACATTCGATGCTTATTGTGAAATGTCTGTGAATTGCAACGAAAGGGAAAGAGAAAGAAAGGAAATGGTTACCACAACAGAATCCAGAATGACAAGAAGAGTAAAGAAGAAATAACTTCCACCTGTTCGAGCAGAACAGTGTGGGAATAGCCCCACTGTGGAAAATTTCATATACGATCTAAAAAGATGAATACAACGTGTTTGACTTGTACTGATTGAATTGTACCTCGATTCGAAATATTCTAATTGTCAGGAAACGCTCTATTTTTGCACCTGCATGAGAACAGGCGTGTACTGAACAATGATTTGAAATATTACATTTGACAGGAAATGCTTTATTTCAGATCCCGTGTGTTCGCATTGGGGTAGTTTAACCTTTGTTTTTGCTAGCGCTGCTTGGGTCAGATAAACTTCATGTCCCAGCAGCCCCAGCGTGTATTCTATTTAAACACTGATCAGGCGCATCAGCGCCGGCGCATCAGCATCAAGCTGGTCTTCGCCGGCTACTTAAGAAGCCATCCTACGCTCTGTGAACCATTGTGGTATTTTGCACTTGCATGATAACATACTTGTACCGATTGAATTGTACCTAGATTCAAAATATTCTAACTGTCAGGAAATGCTCTATTTTTGCACTTGCATGAGAACAGACTTGTACTGATCAAATTGTACCTAGATTTGAAATATTCCATTTGACAGGAAACACTATATATCGCATCCGTGTGTTCTCATTGGGATAGTTGAAACTTTTTTTTTTGCTAACGCTGCTTGGGCAGGATAAACTTCATATCCCAGCAGCCCAGGTGTATTCTATTTAAACACTGATCTGCCACATCAGTGCCGTCGCATCAGTGTCAAGCCGGTCTGCGCCGGACAAGCCGGCACGGCACATCGCTAGCCACTCTTCTGCTAAGTACTGTATCACACTTCTTAGGTAGGCCTCCTGTTTAGGTGGTGTACTTTCCCTTATCCTATTTATCCAATAACTTGTGTGACTCTACTGGTGGGATCGTCTTGCTCACATATATAACGCGCCCCTTGTAGTCCCTACATATTCCTTTACCTTCCTTGCTAAATTACTAAACCCTGGCGAGTTGACTGCTGTCACCTGTTGTACTGTACTATTTCTATATTAGGCAGTACCTTACACTAACGCCTCCTCCAGCTAAGTGTAAGATACCTTTTACTGCCTTTACACTTCATCATGGTGTTTCACCCAGAACTTGTCCTATTGTTCAGTGCTGAAGAAATAAAACACAAAGCCATCATCATAATTATTCAAAACTATATTGATTCTTTAGGTGTAGAAAATAAGATTGATGTTAAAAAAAAACGCCAGATGCACTGACTATTAACTGTACACAGGCTATAAAGGATATCAGGCCAGCTGAAATTACTTTGCCGATTACTCTATATCCCGACACTAATACTGAAAAATACAGCTCTGGACATTACAACTGGCCCCTTCCCTCTACTCACTACTTGGCAACAAACAAGGTCTTGGCACATCAGAGAGAGCTGAGCATTGGCACTCCACTTAGTAATTCCTCAAGAGACACATCAGTGAATAAGATTAATAAAACCTTGCACGGTGTGTCTCCAGCAAAACAAATAGTTGTGCAGGACACAGGACCTATTATTGTTGAAGAACACAATAATCCTATGGGAAATAATCGTGTGAATGTTAGAGCTACAAAACCCTTCCCAAAGACAAGAACAATCAAAATGTCCCTCTTAAATACTCCACCACTTTGCAAAAATGCCATTGACATACACGATTATGTTGTGGATAACGATATCGACGTCCTGTGTATAACATTGACGTGGCTTAAGGAATCATGTGGACATGAGGTAGACCTGGCGACACCACCAGGTTGCACATATTTTTTGTAAAAATCACGAACAGGGAAATGGGGGAGGAGTGGCCATTTTGACTAAGAATTAACTTCACTTCTTTGAATCCGCCATGGACTGTGCAGGCTGTGAAATCATTTCTCTAAAGATTACCCCCAATGAAAATAGCTGTGTAAATATTATACTGGTATATCGTCCACCAGACTGATATGCCTGGCTTTAATGAGGAAATGGTTTGTCTCTTGGTCCCCCTAGACAAACCAAATTGCTCCACCATTGTACTAGGCAACCTAAATTTCTGGTTCGGAGATACCGCTGATAAGGAGGCACACATCAGTGCCTCAATAACATGGACATCACTGTACATAACAAAGAAACTACTCATGCAAAAGGTAATATCCTTGACTGGATTGCATTACGAAACATCACTATGACCACTGTAGACACAAAATCATGTATCTACCCACTCATTTGTAGAATGCTTTTTTTCAGCTACCTGATAAACCAGTACAAAATAGTAAGAACCCCAAGAGCGTGTTCAGTAGGAACTAAAACAAGATTAAACCAGAGGACCTAAGCGGCTGCCTCAAACTTATCATGGATGCTACCACTGACTTAGACACCCATAATGTGTTGGTAAATTCCTATGGCATGCACATGAACACTTTCATGGATAAAGTTACCCCCATGAAATCAAAGGTCATAAGAGATGGAGTTTGCCATCAGAAATGGTTTTTTACCGCAGCTCTAACCGGACTAAAAAGGGAGAAGAGACAAGCACAGCAGGCTTGGGAAAAAAAACAAGACAGTATGGAAATCATGGGAAATATCTATACAAAACTAAATTTATGAAACAAAAAAGAGCTTTTTCAACAACCAAATTGAAGTGCTAACTCGCAACCACAACTCTTCATTCCCTCTGACAAGGATTGTGCTAGGGTTCAGCAGGCATTTCTAAACAAAGTCAACCTAGCTCGCACCAGAATAGTAAACAACACGCAGAGAGACACAGCCAGAAATGTTGGTGGATGAAGATAGTAAAGATCCTAAGTGCCACTTTAAACCGGTTACTGAGGCAGAGAGGGAAACAACACTTAAAGATATGCGTCCCACATCTTGCCCAAGCAACATCTTTCCATCTAAACCTATCCTGGGCAATCTAAAACCTTTCACCCCTTCCTAGTATGCTTAATCGACGCACCCTATAGCCAGAAATCGGGCCCCGACACTATTAAAGAAGTTGTAGTAACCCCTCTGGTTAAAGAAAACCGGTTTGAACCGTAAAGAAGAAAGCAATCTGCAGCCTATTACCAACACCCCCTTTCGCTTTAAGATTGTGGACAAGATTGCTACTATGCAGCTACAGCAACACCTAGAATTCTCAAGTATCCTCCATCCAAGACAATCAGGCTTTCAGGCAAACCATGGAACAGAAAGCGCCTTGTTGGATCTCCAAACACACGTTAGACACCTTAGACAGAAGCAAGTCGGGGCTGCTGATATTACAGGACCTGTCAGAAGCATTTGACTTACTAGATCACAAACACCTGTTAGAGACACTAGCAACCACAGGGAACTGCCCAAGGGATGTAACAGACTGCGTTTGCTCATCCGTGATCAACAGGATGTCTAGAGTGTGTTGGGGTAATGCCACTTCGGAACCAGAGCAAATACACTGTGGAGTGCTCAGGCAAATCAAACCATTTAATTTATGACACCCAGGAACTGTGAAACCCTGGTTAGGGCCATTATCATGCCCAGACTCGACTACTGTAATGCCCTTCTGAATGCTGCCAACAAAGACTGCATCCATAGGTGATTCAAAATAAGGCAGTCAGGATTGTCTGTAGTGCCCAGAGAAGAGAACACAGTTCGAGCACTAGGAAAATATTACACTGGCCTCCATTGGCTGTAGGAATACGCTTTAAAGAAATGGTTCGCCCAAAAAAATGTATTGCCCAAAAAGATGGGCAATAATAAAAAAAATATACTGGCACTTTTTTTTTTAAGTCCCCTTGTAAAATTTTGAGCAATTGAAGCTCAAAATTTACAAAAGCAAGCACATGGGGCATTCGTTTTGTGAAATGGATGCCCGCCTGTGCTCGCTTTTGCTTTTGCGGCACTAATGAAGGAAAAGCCATCCAGCTGTAGTAAACAAAAGCTACCACTGGGTGGCTTTTCCTTCATTGGTGCCGGGACTCGCAGGACGGAGACTGGAGACTACAGGCAGAAAAGCTGCAGCTGCATCTCGGTAAGTGCTATTTTTTAAATAAAAAAAGCACTAGCTGTGTTTTTTTCTACGTTTTCCAGGCTGGAGGAGCCCGGAAAACTTAGAAATAAAACCGCAGCTTTAAAAACTTTGGATTTATGTTTGCGGTAGCTTTTGAAGCTACTGCAAACATAAATACAGCGTGATTGTGTTTGAAAACGCTGCAGTTTTTCTTTCTAAGTTTCTAAGAAACTAAGAAAGAAAAACAGCAGCGTTATTGAAACACAACCGTGTTGTGTTTCTGCCTTCCGTGGCTAACACTTTGGGTCTCCGGTGCTCCCCCAGGGGAGGACCGGAGACCCAAAGTGAAAGCCAAGGCAGGCAGAAACACAACGCTGTTGTGTTTCCATGCCGCAGTGTTTCTGCTTACAGCAGTTTTCCCATTTGGGAAAGCTTATCATTTGAATACCCTGTGCTATTTTCTCTCTGACCAGAACTCCTCAAAGACCACTGCAGAAGATGGGCCGCTCTTGATGGTCTTTTTCCTGTCCATACTGGCTGTGCCATGAGTCCTTTGTGCTCTGCATCCCTGTGCCTGCCAGCTAGTGAAGCCCCGGTTCTGGTCATTCCCTCTGCTTCTCTGCTGTCATCCCAGCTGGCTGTACTGGCTGCGCCCTGATGTGTGGAGTCTTTCTGGCCTTGATGAGCAGTAGTTTGCTGCTACTCAAAGGCAGCTCCATTGTGGGCCATTCTGGGTTACCTCCAACTGTTGCTTCCATCGTGGGACTGTTCCTTGGTGTCTGGCTGCCCCCTGCTGCCTTTCTGGGCTGACCTGAACCCTCTGTCAGGTTTCCTCCATATTCCTGGTGTCTTCTCTGTCTCTATTGCTGCTTCGGCCTGGTGGGTCATTCTCTGGGGTACCCAGCTTATTTCTCCTTTTGGTCATCTTTGCCGTGACTGGTTGATGGTTCAAGTGCCTTGGTACCAGACCTCTTCTCCAGATCTATAACGCAAACCCGATATTAACCTCCTGCCATTTCTGGGCCAAATTTGCAGTGACCAATGAGTACTTGCTGCTTGGTACTTATATAGCCTTGAAGCCTTCATCAGGTGTCCCCTGGGTATAGGAGTAGTGGGGTTTTCCACCTCCCCCATCCTGCCGTGCAGTGATCCATTTCTGTCTGGCTGGCTCTCGGACATGGAGCTGGAACCAAGATAGTCTTCTCTGGGTAATATATTTTATTTACGGCCAATTCTTGGGTTTTTGTCCTGGGCAAACCCTTATAATTGTTATATAATTTCCAGTTATCTGCACGCCAGGACACCTCGATTGTGACCGATGCAATCCACAGTAAGCTTGTTTTTTCCAACTGCGTCCTGTTGCTGTGCGCTAACCGTTTGGTATTCCACTCTTGTGCTTATTATTTTTTAAAAGAAACATGAATTTCCAAGTAATTTCTCAATGATTTCTTTATTTCTAGTATTCACATTCAGTATTTGTGTTCTCTGTTTTCTCTCTCAACATGTGTTTCCCCATGGTTCCTCAGGAGAGAATTCTGTCTTTCTCCTAGTTTCCTCCCTCTCATTGCTTGTTGCAATCTCCTTTGTATATCTGTTTTTAGGATGTCACCTCATTCCAATTATTCTGAAGGATTCGACTGTCCTATCCACCTTCCTGCGCCTCCTCTGGATATTGCGTAGGTAAGTTGCTCCCTTGGCCATACCTGTGGGCCGGATCAGGTACTTGCCTTAATTTACCCTAATACCATGGTTTGCCAATGGACTTTGTCCTGTTATGAACTATGGTGAATCCCCCGTCGGCCCATGAAGTTCTACACCAAAGACTAGTATTTTAGCAGTTACCTGTGTTTTTATTAGGGGGGGTTTAATGTAATAAATCGCTGCAGTTTACTGCTGTACATGGAAAACAACGGTGCTACAATAAATACATCTGGGTACTTTGGTTCTCACCTTTTTCTAGGAGTGTACAGGGAGCATACAGATCTAGTACTGGGAGACCAGGTGCGAACTAGCAATGACACAAGTTATAAAATATATGCATGTGGGCAATATATTTGCCGTTTTTTTCCTATCCCCCCCTTTTTCCCCTCTTTCACCTTGAGATTGCGGCACAACTGTGGTGGCCTCCATTAGTCCAGGAGGTTGACCACCTGTTGGATATGTGTATTGCCACATAATGTATTACAACATTGTTTTTCTGTATTTTACAAACTAATGGGCCAATTTGGTATTAAAATAATAATGGGATTCGATATACCTGATACACGTGTTATTTAGCATATGCATGTCAAGGCAAAAATATAAATGTTATGTTTATCTCTATGGAGCATAGCTGTTCCAAATTGGCCACTATTTTAAACATCATGAAATGCCATACCTACAAGACCTTGTGATCAAAGTAGAACAATAGAAACTAACCAAGTATAGACAATCCATTGTTGCTATATAAACGCACGCCCAATGCAGTGAATTTGATTGCACCTGACGAAGTCCCGGCTCGGGGACGGAACCCGTGGTGAGCATGGAGTGTAAACTCCTGGACTACCTAGATCCTCAGTAAGTCCATGGGCCTCATTACGAGTGAGGCGGAACGGGTTAACAGGATTTGCTAAAGGAGGCGGACCTGTTAAACCCATAAAACCAGGCGTCCTTACCGGGTCCCGCCAGGGGACCAGGGAGCTAACAACGGGCCGGTCGTAATCGGCCCGTTGTTAGCTCCCTGCTCCCATTGAGCCCTATGGGGGCTCAAATGGGAATGGAGAAGGTCCGGGCCCGGGTTCCCTGAAGGAGGAATTACCGGGCCCTCCAAACTCAGAATTGCCCGGTAATTCCCGATTCAGGGAACCCGGACCCGGTTGTAATGAGGCCCTATGTGTGTAATATGCACTGGTGATTAAAAAACATGAGCTATGTAGCGCAACCGAGTGCCCTGATTTTTGTTTATCCAACTCTATTGTTGTCCCGGGTACTAAAGGAGCGCAAACAAGGGTTGAGCAACCAGTTGTTATATATATATATATTTATATATATATATTACATTACTCACCTTAATTGTATTCTGAGGCTTGTGGATCTGCTTAGATTCACATGCTATGCATAGGCCGACATTTAGTGGTAGTCGCGGAGTATTACATTTTTTGTTTTTGAAACTCGAAAAGGGACGTCGACAAGTTCACCTCTATGTATCTCTGTAGAGTAGAGGATTCCATGCATACAGATTATACAGGGACGAGGAATAGGGAGGTTTACCCAGGTGGAGTGCATACAATCACTGACACAAAGAAGATCAGACAAGGAGGCAAAAGCCCACTGCGGAACCAACATACACAGTGCAGTCTCCTAAAGACCGCTCCAGCGATAAAAAAGAAGAAAGGACTGTGTACTTTGCCAGGCCAGCCCTGGAGGAGCAAAGAACCAAACACCCATTCTGTGGTGAGAGACCCAAGGAGAAGAGAATAAGATGCTGTCGAGGAGGGACAAGTGTCCCCAGCAGCTCTCAGCTCTGTGTAACAGGAACCTGTCTGCTGATGGGGAAAGAGTAAACCCGACCAGCAAAGCCAAAGCAAGGGAAAGACGCACAGCCGAGGACGTGCAAGAGTGCCCATTGCTGTGGAGCAGCCGAGGGCAGGACGCTGAATGTGGAAGCAGTGCAGAAGCCCCACTCCACAGACCGGAGACTGCAAAAACATTTCCGCAATTTAGGAAAAGGGTTGGGCCGGCTGGTGGGACACGAGAAGGCAACAAATAAGTTAAAATGACATGTACCAATATCCCGAAAGGCAGAAAGGGATAACAAATGAACTGTAAAATCTGGGACAAGCTTTTCAAAATATCCTATGTGGAACAGTACCTGGCAGGAGAGCACCCCAGGTCTGTTGAGTTGGACATTGAGTGAAGCAGGGGTAGAGAACCCGCAAAAAACAGCGTACCAGGTACTGGGACCCATTAACGGTTGGGTGAGCTCCACAGAAGCAAAACACACAGGTCAAGGACCCATGCATGACCAAAGAAACACACAGTCAAAAGGCTAGGACCCAGAGAAAGTTGCAGAGAGCCCAAGATAAAATAAATGGGTAAGAGACAAAGAGGTAAGGGGCTGACACAAAAGTGAAAGAAGCTACATAACAAGTCAGGGCGACCCCGAAACAACCCAGGAGGATCCTGGGCACATGTAAGAAAGAAAGAAAGGTGCAAGAAGCTGAAACAAAGGGTTGCGGATGCATTACCAAAGAGAGAGACATTTTCCTTAACTCTAAAATCTATAGTCAAGTCTGGCAGGATAGTGCACCAATTTGACGCTACAATCTCTGAGCGGGAGAAAGAACAAGGGGAGGAGACATACCCCCTTGATACTTGGAAACTATGTTTTGTGATAAGATGGTCTACAGTTAAGTCTGGCAGGATAGTGAACCAGAGTTAATACTATGTTTATGAACTGAAGAGAAGAACAAGGGGAAGAGACGCCCCTCTTGATACTTGGGACCTGTGTTTAACAAGTCACTCAAAATGTCAATGTCACCATTCTTGATCCTAAGCAGTCAGGTTTTCGGAAAAAATTTGGCATGGAAACAGCGCTCTTAGAGCTTAAAACTAAACTCTTGGGCTCATATGGATTAAAAGGGTTTATCATTAATAATCTCCTTAGATCAGTCAGCAGCTTTTGATCTGATTGAACATTCCATTCTGAATCAAAGATTACAAGACGTGGCTAATCTCTCGGCCTCAGCAGCACAGTGGGTACAGTCTTTCCTGGGGCATTGAAGCAGTAGAGTCTGCTCTGCTTCGGCAGAAGCTATTCCTATATCGGTACTATATGGAGTCCCCCAAGGGGCAAGCATGTCACCTTGTTTATATAACCTCTTTATAGCACCTTTCTTCTTTATGTTAGAAGAGGAGGGGTCATTTTTTCAAACTATGCTGATGACACTCAATGTGTCATCTCATTAACAGGACACCATGAGAGGGATGAGTTAGAGGTAAATAGAATTTTTTCCTTAATCAAACGGTAGATGTTGGAAAATTTCCTTGCTCTTAACCGTAGCAAGACAGAGTTACTGATTGTCGGTAGCCCATGGGCTCTAAAAAATCTGGATATAGCTCATAGCTCTTTCAAGTTAGGAGATGATATCATCTCTCCACTACCGAAAACTAAAATCTTAGGAGTCACCTTGGATTCTACGTTAAGTATGAAGGCTCATGTGTCCACGGTAGTGACGGGAGTAACTTATTATGTTAAACTTCTTTCCCAACTAAGGCCTATGATTTCACAGGAGTGTGCGGAGACTATTGCCAGAGCAATAATCGGGGCAAAGTTGGATTACTGCTGTAGTCTTCTTTTAGGCATTAGCTAACTAGAATTACGCAGAATATAGGTTACTCAGAATTGGTCAGTCAGAGTAATTCTTAAACTCCCCAAGTACAGTCCCATAACTGAGTCTAGAAGATCTCTTCATTGGCTTCCGATAGAAGCCCGGATAGAGTTCAGAGTCCTGGTCATCACCTTTAAGTGTAGGCAACAAGCTGTGCCCACCTATTTACAGAATCACATAATAGAGAAATCTAACCAGCGCTCCCTTAGATCAGGAACACAAAATTTGATTGTGCAGCCCAGATGCAGGACTGCTAAGGCAGAAACGGGGGCTTTCAATGTTAGGGCTCCTTTCCTCTGGAATAAACTTCCAGATCGATTAAGGCACCAGAAGTCCTTGCAAGTTTTTAAGAAAGAACTCAAAACACATCTCTTTGCCTAATCTAATATAAGAAATCTACTTGCTATGACCGAATGTGGATAGCTGGTTTACCAAGTGGCATATATCAGTCTGCCCCCTCTTTTGTTATAAAATACTTGTTTGAGCTGCGCCTTTATGTCTGAGGGTCAATAGCGAGCACTATAAATGGGTTACCAGACATTTGGTCGAAAAAAATTGGTCGACCAGACAAATGGTCGAACCAATTTGGTCGAAAAACAAATGGTCGAATTTTTTATTTTTTTTATTTTCACCCCTTTTTTTTATTTTTTTGGGGGGTTCCCCCCAAACCCCCTTTTTTTCTCTAAAAACCCCTTTTTTTAAAAAACGAAAACCCGAAAAATAAATATATAAATAAAATAAAAATTCGACCATTTGGTTTTCGACCAAATTGCGTCGACCAAATGTCATTCGACCAGTTTTCAGTCGACCAAATGACTGGACACCCTATAAATGTAATGTAACTCATTGTGTTGATGCCGAGTTTTTCCTTAGTTAATTTGGCGTAAGGGATGAAAATAGGTTTGGACACAGGGCGGTGGACATTTTACTTTACATGACATCCTGACAGATTTTGTAGTGTTTTTGTTGAGTTTTGGCAACCCCTCATAGAAATAGGGGAAGATAGGCTTTTCTTTTCTATAAATAAAAGTCTTTGCCAACAAGTATGGCACCACTGTGTCAGACTCGTACTTCTGCACCCTTACAGTATGTACAAAAGGGTGTCTTCAGTGAGAGTCCTATTGACAGTAGTAGTTCTCTAGAGGGAGGATGGATGACTGGAAAAGTTACAAGCAATAAGAGTATGCTGTTGTGAAGCTCCAGACTAAATGTTGTGTTCAGCGCTTCCCACAGCCTCTAATAGCCCTCACTCGTGAATCTTGTACGTTTTCTTACACATCCATCTGAGGGTGCCCATAGTATAAGAATGGCTTTGAATATCCTACCTCCAGAGCCAGGCCACCTGACTTTCTGACATGCGTTGACTCTGCGGCAGGGGCGGTTGGAAGTTGTGGATTCTGGGCTGTTGTGTCCACAATGCACAAGCTGGAGATGGTTGCAAGCAGCAGATGTGGGCTAGACCTATTGCTCTACTTGCTCCATGCCCATTTCCTTAACTTCCTTGCTTTTTCATCAGTTATTTGGCTGCTTTCTAAACATACCATGTTTCTTCTACCTGTCATATGGCTTCCTACTTAATTTCCCTGTAACGTCGCACCTGTTCTTTAGGTTCCTCCTCCAGTTCCTTGGCTGCCTTCTCTACTTCTCTTTATTTCCTTTCCTGTTTCTTAGCAGCCCCCCACCCATAGTCTTACTGTACTGCCTATTCTTTGGCTAACGTTAGCTTCCCCTCATTGTTCTGCCTATTCCTCGGCTAGCTCCAGGATCCCTTTATTGTCTAGCATGCCATTGGTGCCCCCAGCTTCCCCTTATCGCCCCACCTGATGCCTTCTTATTAACGCATGCAGTCCTTACCTAGAGTCAATAGACCCTTCTGGAAGTCTCCTTTGAAGTATTTCTGGATGGTCTCTTCAACTTCAGAGGAACTGTACATCTTAAACTGCTCGAAAACTGAAAACAGATAAACAGAAACATGTATTTATATTACATTTTACAAGACAAGCACCTATAAGTGTGTGTGATAGTGGTTGCGAGTGACTTAAGTGACGGTGGAAGATCCTTTGTTGATAGGTCCCTTGCCAATACCTAGTAATACTCAGCAACACTTTATTATTATTATTTTTAGGGTATTTATTGAACACAGACCAAGCTTCTGTAAGCAACAGAGCACTTTACAAGTCACAGTGGAAGGACACGGCACCCTGACTTCTCTCATACAGCCCATCAATAAACAGAAGCCCAGGCTTGCCCCACTCAGCTCACCAATAGTCAGCAGCATACGGTTCCCCCACACAGCCATCAATAGAAAGAAGAACAGGTTTGCCCTGTGACACTGCCAAGCAATACATTGAACCCCATGTCTCCCCCACACCGGTGAGCAATGTTCCGCAGCATAAGCTTCCCCCACAAAGTCCATCAATACACAGAACCACAGGCACCTGTTATACTATCCTCCAATTAACAAGAGCCCCAGCTCCCTCACACAGGTCACCAATGTGCAGCAGTACAAGCCTCCCAAATGCAGCCACCAATAAACAGAACCAGGTGTCTCTGTAATACAGCCCATCAATAAATGTAAGCCCAGGCTTCCACCACACAGCTCGCCAATGTTCAGCAGCATAAGCTTCCCCCACAGCCTATCAACAAACAGAAGTAAAGGCCCCTGTCATAATGCCCAACAATAAACAGAAGCCCAGGATTGTCTCATACAGATGTTCGGCCTTCCCCCACACTGCACACTAGTGTTCAGCAGCAAAAGCTTGTCCCCACATGGTCCATCAATCAATAGAAACCCAGGTTTCCCTCACACAGCTTTCCAATGTTCAACAGAATAGGCATCCCCTGATACAACCTATCAATAAATAGAAGCAAAGGCCTCTGTCATATTGCTCATCAATAAACAGAAGTCCAGGCTTCCCCCACACAGGCCCCCAGTGTTCAGCAGCAGGCGCTCCCCTCACACAGCCAACCAATGAACAGAACTGTAGGCATCTTTTGTTTTGTTCACCAACCAATAGAATCCCAGGCTTCTCTCATACGGCCTATAACAACCAGAAGCCCACAAGTATCCCCATACTGCCCACCAATAAACAGAAGTCAAGGTTTCAGTCATACCGCTCACCTATAAACAGAAGCCCATGCTTCTCTCATACTGCCCATCAACAAACAGAACCCAGGATTCTATAATACTGCCCACCACATATAAACAAAGTTCCAGTTTCTCTCATACTGTCCATAAATAAACAGAAGTGCAGGCTTCTGTCATTCTGCCCATCAATAAGCAGGAGCCCAGGTGTCCTCTCACACAGCCCAGCCATGAAAAGCTGTGCAGGCTTCTTTCATGATACCCAACAATAAACAGTAGCTATTAATGCTTCCCTCATGCTGCCCAACAAAGTATAGATGTCCCAGGATTCCATCACACTGGATATCACTGTGCAGCGGCCCTCATGCTTCCCTAACACATCTTATCTATCAGCAGCAGTGTGAGAACCTATGCCAAAGGGGAGCATTGGATAATCATGCTCTATGCTGCAATATTTAGAGTCTAAGATTGACAAACCATTATCAAAGACTGCATTTATGTAAGACAATGTGCCATCTTTATTTATAGTTTCATCTAAGTGTAGACACTTTTTCCGATTACGGTGAGTGGTGGGTCTGCTTAGAATCACGTGCTTTGCATAGATTAGCAAGCAGTACTTGTAGAAGGAGGCTGGCTGTTTGAAGGTAGTGCTGCAAAAAAATGTTTCAACACTGCTTGTCCCACCTGTGTTTGACCCTTGGAATGTGTGTCTAGACTGTAATGTTGGGTGAAAGTGTGTACTGAACGCCAAGTGGCAGTTTTGCAAATGGCATCTAGGGGCACATTTGCTATGAAGGCTAGCGTTACCCCTGTACCCCGAGTTGAGTGTGCTCTAGGCTTGAATGGCAACGTTCTCTTAGCTCTTAGCAAGCAAATAGCAAAGTTGGCTGCAGTTGACAATCCATTTAGATATTGCTACCTCAGAGATAGGATCCCCTTCCTTTCCTGCGGCTGTATAGATACAAAAAAACGATCTGTTTTTCTGATAGGTTTTTGCTTTTGAAGGAACAACATGACAGCTCTACATACATCAGATGTATGAAGGCTTTTTTCTGCTGCATTTGTTGGATACTGGAAAAATGCAGGAAGTTCTACAGCCTGATCTACATGAAATTTAGGTATACATTTTGGTGAAAATTGAGAGTGAGTGCATAGCACTACCATGTCTTTGTGGATAATCACAAAGGGGCCTTGTACTTGTGCTCTAACACCTTGAAGCATCTCATGTGCTAGATGGAATTACCGATAACAGTCTCAGATCCAAATAACCAGACTCAAAGAGTATTGCAAAGTACTACTTTATTATTAGCATAAAGTAAAGTAGTGCAATCTGGCGAACAACGGGCTGTAATCCACACACACACCCAAATGTAATCATACAAAGGTTTTATACCTCAATGTTGTACATCAGCTTTAATGCCTCAAACAACGTCTAAATATGTATAATACTGATTATAGCGGACAAATGGCAGCAGGCTGGTCTTTGCAACATTGTATAGCATGTTACGACCTAGACACTCTGATTGGTTGGCATACTTTCCCAACCTTGGACTTTCGGCTTGTTAGCAGCATGTAAGCAAAATGGACCCCAGGTGCTGAGAGCAATGTCAGACTACTCCCCGATTTCCCAATTAGTCCATCACCTCTCCTCGGTCCAGCCCTAAGCCAAAGCTTCTCCTTTGTAGTTGACCTTGCAGTCTGTTCTTTATTCTGGGACTTTTAAGGGAGAGTCGGTACACCATTATCTTTGTATGGAGCTTAATGAATAGCCTTTGTTTTTGACTTCTGAATCACATGTGAGGAAACCGTAAATACGTCCATCTCGACCTTTTATTTACTGCTATTTGATTCAATTATCGTAGGTGTCATTACTCCTCTCAGCCTCTGGAGACTTGCTTACTCCACAATGCATAGGCTTTCTGCATCTTTATTTCTCAAATACTTCGCTCTTGCAGATATTTTCCTCTTTGCTCGATCTAAGAGAAATATGTCTTATGTACATGGCTTAACCTTTTGACTACCCTTGTGCCTTTCAATTATTCCTTGAAAGAACATCCTGGATCCCAGACCAATAGACTCCTCTTTATTCTTCACACAAAGCTGTTTTTCCAGCGTTTCTTGACTCTGCAGTCCTGCTCTGTCTCTGATGTAGCTTGATTGGTTTTAATACGAGTCCGACATTCATCTTTCCATCATGGCCGCTTTAGCCACATCATGTTTTCCTCTGCAGCAAGCTTCTATATGTTTTGTCTACCTTGCGTTTATGCGTATATACACTTATTAGTCACCAAGTTACTTTATCTTCTTTGCATATATCATTTCTTCATATTGGATTCCATGTTTCTCGTGTTACTTCAGTTACATATTTATTCTTAAGTATTTGAATATCGTTTCAGTGCGTCTTTGTGTCTTCCCTTCATGACGTCACTCGGCCCTCGTCAGATTTCCCTTATGATGTCCAATGGTGTGTGCTGACATCCTTCTCCCTTTCAGTGCGAGGGTACATCTGGTACGGTTGTCTGAGTGCATATCGTCTCTCATACACTCAATGTGGTATTGGTACGTCCTTCGTGTCCCATATAGGGCTCTTTTCCTGCTATTCCAGCATGATGGAGGTGAGGGGGCGAGCTAAGGATGACATGTCCAACTGCTCCTCCACATACTGATATAACCTGCAGTTCACTGACTCTTCTGATAGAAGTGATGGATATAAGAAAAACTATTTATATGTCAGATGTTTAAGGCTGGCCTTGTGCATAGGCTTGAAAGGGGCAGACATGAACCTTATAAGTACGGTATTGAGGTCCAAGCCGGGAGTAGGATTAGAAATTGGAGGGTATCGTTTTTTAACACCTTCCATGAAGGCTTTAACTACCAGCACTTTCCACCACAAATCTTTGCTCTGAGACATGGTGTAGGCAGAAAGAGCCGCCAGGTGTACTTTCAGTGAGTTAAAGACTAAGCCTGAGTCTAATAGTTAACGAAGGTAGTTGACTATATTTGACAGTGAACAATCAATGCGATCGAGCGAATGTGCTAAAATAGCAATGATGTGTGCTAGGTTTATACGCCTCTTTAAGGATTTCGATGCATCTTTGGTCTAGGTTTAGGTGACCAAATCTACTTAGAATAGTACTAATGCAATCTGCTCAGGTCGGGATTCTATTCAAAACCTACCTCCCTAATCAGATTGTCTTGAAATGTGTTTAAAACAAATACGCTGGAAAGCAAGCATGGTTCACAAGAACCAGACATTCCTTAGGTTCCTACCTCTCCTGGGCAAACTCCTTTCAAACGTTGCCCTGCAGCAGAAGGAATACTCTTGGAATGACTTGCCTCCAGTGAGCAGATTAGCTTCCCCTAAACTCAGGGAGGACTTACCTCTGTTGAGATGGTCCAGGCTGCGCAATGATAAAATACTGATCCACTGGCTGGTGCTTCGATTGTTTTTCTTTGTGACTTCATATAAAACCTAAAAGTTATAAAACATGAGCCATGTTATTTCAATATTTTGGAAGGGCTCACTTTACTTGCAATGCTGTTCAGATCAATCACTGCCCCGCCCCCTCTTCCAGTATAAAGATGCTTAACACCTAGATCGTTATGATGCACCCAAGGAGGCTTCATAGAGTGCACTGCGGGACAGGGTTGGATGGAGAGAGCAGCACAAGATGTTGGAGAGTGCCTTTGAGTCACTGGAGAACAGTTAACCATTCCTTGTGTTGATAGAGCCTTTAAAGTGGGGGTAATTTATAATGATGGCTCATTTAACAAGCCATTGTTTTTACACAGCATGTGCTTACATTTTAGTGCTAAAAACTGAACATGGGACATTTTTATTCTGAAGGCCAGCACAAAGCATCCGTTAGCCGACCAAACCTACGCATTCTTCCAAGAGAAATAACATGCCACACAGAACGTTTTAAACTATGTTCTTTATTTTCATGTCTTTTTATTTGACACACCAAAATGTTTTTTTTGTATATTACTTTTTAGTTATTCTAGTGCCTGCGTTGGGACATGGACGAAATGCATCTGCTCAGCATCAAAGCTCTTTTCATTTTCTCAACAATCCAACCACTGACTAGCGCACACCAGATGGCACCTCAATGTGTGACTTGATTAAGAAAGCAGGGTTCATTGTGTGTCACCATGCAGACAGCAGTCGATGGCAAATCAATGCCGTGATATGCGTGCAGCAATGATTTGTGCTCTGCACAAACCACCACCCTGTTTGTTAACATTGTTTATTTTCTGTTACAATAGCACACTTGAACGTTTTGTGTATGTGGCCCTGACGAGTATGCCATACTGTGCCCACACTAAACACGTACAGCAATCAAAGAACTTGCCTCAAGTTGTACATCCACTAGGCCAAACACTCTTTGTACACTGCTACACCATGATTTTTACTAGCTGCAGGACAGCACTAATAACAAATGCTAATGCCAGCTCTGTTAGATAAAGCACGGGCCTGCTCTTTTTGCAGCTGCAACCCATGAGGCCTGCGTAATGGTGAGGAGGTAGTAGCTGAGGAACTGTGGACCTTTTACCTTGCATTAGAAGCAGATTTTGTTTAAAACGCTTTTTCAGCTTATTACTGGTCAGGCTAAAGTTTTTAAGATGTACAATCCTTTCTGTGTATCTTTTCTGTGCATTGTTTATTGGGTGTCACTTGTAGAGTATCCTTTCCTGTCTATAGATAGAATTCCCTAAAGATGTTTCTGTTATGGGGGCTGGGCATGCTCACACTGAGACCTAGCCCCTTCTCTTCTAAATTTCTCCAGAAACAAGAAGAAAAAGAACCCTTGTAGCCTATTTGAGTGGCTGATGTTGCAGCCATTTTAAACTAAACATCCAACAACGTAAGCTGTCCTAATGAGTATGTATGCTTCGTGGTTACAAACATTTTAATGTTAGGGTGTGTGTTGTGAACAGTGATGTGAGCACCAAGCCATGTGTCTGTTATATATTTAGAGATTCACACATACAAACCTTTTATCACAGACCTGTTTATCAAATATAGAGATCTCTGATCACCTTTATATTCCTGAAATGCTCTTGTGATTTAATGCAACGCCCATAAGAACACTCATTAGTGCTATGTGTCCCCTTTCCCACTCTCATAGAGGTAATTTGAAAGAGTACAACGGGAGTGTACCAGACTGTCTATCTTGGAATGATAACCTACTATCAGAAAATAATTAATATAGTTAGTCTAGTATTGCCCCTTACGAAATACAAGTCATGTGGTACGAACAGAACGCCTGCAACACAGGGACACTCAGACCCTGGCAGGCTGGTTACACCGCAGTGTGCCAGTACGCACAGTTTGAAACTGCCCTCAGGCAAGGGCTTCTCTAAGAGCAGGTGACAGAAGAACGATTTACTTGGTCAGCAACAGCTGTGTTTTCTTCTGTAAAGTACTTGAATTACGATGTAATTAAACCAGCTTCATTTGTATAGCAACGATTTATTGAAATTGAGGAGGGATTTTGTTGCGCGACACAGAAGTGTAGTTTGGGAGTGACATGTGCCAGTTAAGGGGGGGGAACGCATTCTAGTGTTTCTCCCTGGGCACCAAGTTGGCTAGAAACTGCCCTGCATGTACCGCAAACCACATTTGTGCTCCTTGCTTTCACTTAACCCTTCTCTCACTCTCGCTCTGTTAGATGCTTCAGCCCTTTAGCTCAGAGGATGTTTTTTTTGCATGCAATGGGAAACAAGATAGGTGCCAGAGATTGAGATAGTGATGCTGTGGTGCAAAAATTAAATGCAGGAACCTAAATGCAAAAGACTCTTCCACAATTACTGCATTCTAGGCAGACACACAATCCAATAATTAGAGAGAAACACATTTTGTAGGATGGATACAGCTATAGAATTGCTTCAGTATGCAGACACAGGGCTCATTAGGAGTTGGCTGGTCCGGAAATACGGTGCCGGTAACAATGTATACCAGCACCTTTCCGGACCGGCCAACTCCAAGTCTGCCGGCAGGGGCTCTAATCTATCGGCAGGCCAGACCTGCCGATAGATCAGGCCCCTACTGGCATATAAATGCCTGAATCACCAGCACCATTACTTACGGTGCTGGTGATTCAGGCAACCCCATCCTAAGGAGTCCTTTTGGACTCCATGGAATGGTGAGTTAACGGTGTCTCTGCCGGCCGTCATATCCCGGTGACACCAGGATATCGGGCAGCAGAGAGGGTACCGTAGTTCCCCAGTATCCCGCCGGAATAACCGGCAGGATACCAGGGAACTCGTAATGAGCCCCAATTTGTCAAAAATAGAGAATGTACAGGCCACAAGTAGTGTCTATGTAAACATCTTTAAGATTTAATGCATTTCGGTCACTTCCGGCCTGAGCTGGCGGTCTGAATTAAAAGATCACCCACATCACGCTGAGACTCACCTGTGCGTCTGAGTCGATCTGAACATAGTCTATGACTCCAGAATGCTTTTCACGGGTCCCCTGAAAAGTAAAGGAGAAGAAGGTTTAGGAAGGTGGAGACATTAAAGTGATCATTATGTAAGTAATGGATGGGGATTGAGAGAGACATATGTGGGTTAGGGAGTGGGAGAGAGAGATAGGGTGTGTGACGCGTGTGTGTTTGTATTTTTGTTTTAGGAAAAATAGCTGCATGTGACAAGAGCACATTCGCCATTCTGCGGTGCTCTTTTACTGCTCACATTATGCAGAAAGCTCCCTGTTTTCTAGTAACAATCAAAGTGCAAAGAAGAAAGGGTAAAACACACAGGGTAAGCAGAAGCCACACAGCCAGTCTCACTTGCTGGGTATGGGCCTGTATCATGGTGCATAGTCTCACTCGCCGGGTATGACTTAGACTGTACCAGTCTTGGGGGCTTTGGGAAAAGCCACAGTGCGGGATGACTGCTCTTCTTTTTCGGAGGGTAAGTTTGTCTTTCGCTTACGTTTACACAGTGTTTTCACTGTACACAAGTGACTCACTAAAGGTTTCTTGCTCTGAGATAATTTTCTCCGTGTATTTTATGTTTCCCTCTCCTCATGCTTTCTAATATGAGGTTTAAGGTGATCTGGTCCTTAAATCACTGTAGATAGCATTTTGGGACATAGGATGTCTTTGGCACTAGGTATTAGTGTAGATTGCAATGTGCAGTTCAAGGGTTTTTAGATAGTCCAGGGCCTAGTCTAGTCACTTTTCCAGACACAGGCCTTAAAATTTCTGTGTGCCTCTATATGAAGTGAATCCTCATGGTGGGATCCATACTTTTGAACCTCTTCCACGAATCTCCCTTATCAGATTAATTCCTTGCGAATCTCTGCCTAACGCCATCTGACTTGAGTTACCCTTACCATATCCATTACCTGGATCTAAGAGGAGTCCATTTGGATCAGACCCATCGCTTGGGAACTTTGCTCTGTCTGTAGATGGTTCACATTTAGCGGATCCCTGGCTTTGAAGCTTGGCAATCTCTTTCTGAGTGGCCTCCTCCTTCCATGATCTGTGCCACTGCAACTACTCTTACTACTAGCCGAGCTGGCACACCCATAGCATCATTTGTGATTTGGGAGTCTGTAGATAACTTTAGTTGAGCTGGCTGCAACCTCTTTTGCAGAACTGGTGATGCCCATAATGTGCTCTGGAACCGGTTGACATTTCAGTAGCCTGAGGTTCTGGTGACACAATCACCCTGATTCATGGATTATTTGCGCCGAAAAAAACAGAATTTGTGTGCCATTCTGCCCGCAAATCCCCTTTTGTTAAACAGGGATTTGCGGGCAGAATGGCGCACAAATCTCGTTTTTTTTCGGCGCAAATAATCCATGAATCAGGGCCAATAGCTTTGTCCATGCCTTGGCAATTCCCTGGCTCACACCTCGTGTGTATTCTTTTGAGTTTGCCATGTTCCTACCTTGCCCAGGTGTATTCTGCATTCTGCTCTTCCTCAATGGCACACAAACTGAAAGGGGACAAACTAAAGAACAGACCAGCAGCCAGAGTTTGTGAAATTCACTTACCTTCAATAATGCCAGAAGAAGATCTTTGAAATCTCCACTAGTTTCTGCAGCAATATCATTCTCCAAAGTCGATTTAAAATCTGCAAACAGAAATGGCATGTTAGGGAGCGCACAATTATCAGATCAAATCCTCTCAGGATAAATTAATTATTGATCTCATTTGAATCTTGGGGAGGAAGGATAGCTCAGGGGCAATGCGTTTGTTTTTGAAGCAAAACAAAGAATACTATGAAGTCACAAATTAAGTGACAATGGTCTTTTTTCTAAGTATCCTTTTGATTTATTATTGTCTTTTTTTAAAAAAGGTTATCAAGATTGTGATAAACTCTCCTGAAGAACCATTGCAAAGAGCGATGGGGAAACACGTGTAGAGAGTAATTGAGAATGGTAAAATACAATATGGGAAATTGAAAAACAAATTCAATGGATAGAGAGTAATTGAGAACTGTAAAATATAATATGGGAAATTGAAAAACAAATTCAATGGATATGTTTGCATGTGATGTTAAACATGTGAAGTCTACAAAAAATGGAACCATGGAATAACAGAATTGAGCATTTGAAATCAATAATTTGTGGAATTTTGCTTTTCATTTTCATTTCATTAAGATACTCACCGAAACAAAATTTAACATATAAGGTTGGCGCATTAGAGTAAAATCATAACTCTTATCTATATTCAAGTTTTTGATTGTCTTTGAAGCAAGACAACATGGCGCAACACAGGTTCAAATCCTGATCCTGATCCTGTGCGTTATTAAGGAACAATAAAATAAATAAATACAAATTGTGTACAAACTGAAAAAGACATTTCGGGATAGATTATTGCAACATCTAAGCTTGATAAATCTACCTAATATTTATCCAATTGAATACTATTCATAGACCCGCTGAACAGCATAAATGGACATGTAATACACATGAATATAAATAAGACAACAAGTAAAAAGAGACCTTTTAGTTGTGAGATAATACATAGGTACACACAGTAGTAATTAGTCACAGAACATGAAACAGATCTAAACAGTGCCTACAGCATATTCTTCAAAAGTGATGAGCTGAAAGTTACAATTCTAGCCACTGAATCCTAAAAAATGATATTAACTAATTTCAATTATATGCCCTTGAATGCATGGCAATGTCTTCCTCAGGACTTTGGTAATGTGTTGCCGCCATTCTCATCTTCACAGAACTGATAGAGGGAATCCATGATTTCAAACACCCAGAGGGGAAGGCAGAAAGAATGAACTGAAAATCAGGCAAGCGAAAAGAGTAGACATTCAAATTGGAGTGACTCTTATGTAGGGTCGGAATCCCCTTAACTGCATTGGGGCACAAATGCATGTCAGTGGATGTGTCTAGTCGTGTGTGAAGCGCAACACAGCGTAGTATTCAGCTGTGATGTCTGAGCTAGGGAGACGACTTTGGAATCAGAGCGCCTCACAATGATCCAGCGAAAAGGGCTAAGGATGAACGTCTGCCTGGAGCCCCTTAAACCCTGCCAGGGAGGTGCTCTAACACCAGAGCATACACGTTTGTGAAAATAATATACTCTGCTTAGTTCTGACCAGCTGAGATCTACTGTAACATTAAAGATGTGCCTCTGATTTCTAAGTGGGGTCAACTGTATGGTTACCAGGTTCAATGTGCTGTATGACTTTCAAGCTAGAACTCCTTTTTGACATCCATGCTAAGATTTCAATATACATTTGAGGTTTGATCTACTGCATGATTCTCAGGTGCAAATTATGCTATGATATCCATACCAGGACTGCAATATGACTTCCAGGCCAGATGTGCTGTATGATTTCCAGATCAGATTGCCATATAGTTGCCAGGCCAGATATGTTCTGTGTGATTTAGGTCATGATTGTAGTGTCATAACCCTGCCATGATTGCAAAGTGGCTCCTGGATCAGATCAGCTGTGTGACTTTGAGTGAAGATGTGATCTATGTCATTCAGATGAGAAACAATGTTGTTATCCATTCTAGTGCAATAATAGGACTTGCAGATTTGCTTTAACATCAAGGCTCAAACATTGACTTTTTGGGCTGGGTCCACTGTAGGATGTTCAGGTGACGCTTGCTTTCTGTCTGACAAGCAAGATCTGCTGCTAACCTTTCTGATTAGATGTGCTGTGTGAGTCAATTGTCAATTCTCCTCTTTGATCTACAAGTAAGATTGACTGTACGACCTATAGAATAAATCATATCTGCTCTTTGATTTCCAGAGCCATCCTGATGTGCGACCTTTGGGTCAAATGTCCTGCAGGACCTCCAGCGAAGGGTAATGCAACGAGTTCCAGAATAGAACTGATCTGGTCCCTACAGCCTAGATTTAGTTTTTGACTTTCAAATGACATTTGCTCTACAACAAGAAGGGTGGCACTGCTCCCTAACTCCCAAAGCCAATCTACACTTTCAAGCTGAACGTTTATCTGTGAAACTGTCAGATCAATGTTCCTTAAATTCTATCCAGTGTTTGTTTTTGGGATTTCGGTTGTAAGTGGTGAATCAGACAATGCATGCAGTGACCTGAAAATGTAGTGATCACCAACAAAGCTATCAAGGCCACATCTTGGCTACTGCCCAGTGCATGTCTACGGCCAAAGTAGTCGCTATGGGTGCTTGCTCGGTCTGACTTCCTGATAAGGAGATTCCTTCTAGTGTGGCCAGAGAATTCTTGACTCAACAGTGACTGGTAATAAATCCCAAACTCAGCAGTGTCCATGATTGGACAGGGATGCTGTTCATCAGCTTCCAATTAAAGGTTTACTATATGTTCATCTAGAACTTTCTCTTAGCATGTATACTTTGGGCCTAAGTTATGTTGATCAAATAGATACTAGGATGGGCTGGTGATGAGGAATGAACCAATACCTTGGTCAACCGTGATAGCCGGCAATTAAATTAATCCATATGTGAGTCTCAGAGGTCAGTGATGAACCCTTTTACCTTCTTTGTAAATAGTCCGGATTTCTTGGAGCTGCTGGTTAGTTCGTGTGGCGAGAATCTCGGTCAGCCTGTCTTCATCAGTCCCAATGCCCTGGAGAAAGAAGGGGGAGACGTGATTGGTAAAGTGTTTGTTTACTAGTACCAACCTGTGCAGTTTGGACACACAGGGTGGCTGAACCCCAAAAGCGATAGACGCCCAACTCTCAGCAGATGGTACAATCTTCATGGCAAAGCACTTTCTGCATCTGGACACTGAGCATCTGCGTTCCACCATTACCGAAAATCTTTCAATTAGTTTTAAATGTTTCCCCTAATGCTCATCTAGATAACCTCCCAAAGGCTCCTCATAGTTGGGCACCTATGGGAGCATTAAAAGACGTGCACTGAAGTCATTTAATTGGACAGGCAATGCATGCGATAATGCAACTGCTTTAGAGTATGCAGGAAAACAAAACAGTAATGGGAAATATTTCATAATCGGAACATTGCGGTGTCTTCCTAGGATAAAGTACAAAGTGCCTGGGGGCAGAGGGAGCAAAGAATCAGGCTAGAGGCAACTCTAAAAGCCTAGGCATAGGTTGTGGAATTAAGATTAGCTTTTCTCACAGGGCAGTAACATTTCCTGGGTTGGGTTCATTCTTGGAAGTCATCGGGAGGTTATTTCAGAATGATGAATTTTGGTGAGAGGAGTCTACCACCTAGTTTGGCTTTGTTGGCATGGCAGACTTGTAATCTTCTAGCTGTTGTCAAACTAAGGGGTGTGAGGGTAGGTAGGTAGGACCATACAATGTTCTTTGGGTAGTTGAGGTACTTCTTCCAGAAGACCTTGTGGGTCTGGGAGAGGGAATAAAGTTGAACTCCATGTGTGATCAGCAGCCATTGGGGGAATCTTTGAGCTATGGATACTTGTTCATGATTATTGAGCCCAATACTAACTGTTCAGGCTCAGGTTCCAGTTGGTTTAGGTGGTGCTTTGGCATGCCTATGTGAAGGCTGTGTCAGAAGTCAAGTTTAATTAGTACTTCTGCTTGGGACTAGTTCCACTTGACCTTGACTCCTTGAGCTCTAACAGTACAATAGAAAAACCCAGAGTGCTAAAGGGCAATTGCTCGGGAAGGTTTTCATTTTGCTGCTTTCCCTCCATAGACATCAATGGGACACCCCAACGTTTTGCTATTGTCTGTAACCTGTTTTGACTTTTGGAGGTAAGTGAAGCCTTTTGATTTCACTTTCCTCGCTAAGCTCATCTGTTTTGGGGGCACTGATCAGTTCCTATGACTTCATCACATTCTCTGCTTATTTTTCCTTGCACACACCACCTTACTGTGAAGTGTGGTACAGACACTTTGCATCCTTTGTTATCTGTGACTTTTGGTTAGCTGCATGATCAGGACGGGCTGGGGGCAGAAGATTCTGTTCTATCATTTTTATTTTTATTGTCTCGTTAACTTTTGAATTTTACCACTTAATGCCTTTTCTAGTACCATATACACTAAAATGGCTGTGGCATGAAACATTTGCCTGTCCTTCGTCAATTTTGTATTTTGGGGCAGATTTGCAATACATGGTAAGCATTTCTCAGATAAAGCTACAGCACGAAAGACAGTAGCAAACCTTTAAACGTTTACCTTATATTTTATAAAGGCAGTCGTGATGCGAAATATCCATGACACTTAGTTCATGAGAGGTCTTTTTATTAAGATTTAAAGAAATCTCATTAGTAAAAATGACCTAACTTTGACTACTGGGTGCTCACTATTATTTAAGATATTTGCAATAGTTAACACCTGAAGATGAATACTTTGATATTCGAAATGTGATGGAAGTAAAAAACACATACCATTTAGATTGTGAAAATTCACAAGGAATTTTGCCTTAGATTGTAATGAGATTTATTATATCATTTGGCAGGGCAAAGTTATATTCAAAATTACCAAATGTGTTATATCAATGTGAAGAGATATGGTTTACAACTTGAAAATATGTGAAAAATTGAGTAACATTGTGCTGAAAAATTGATGGTGCATACTGACATTGTGAATCAAAAATGAAATAAATACTATAGAAGTGTTGGTATATTAGTACATTTAAATAAGACAGGATTGAAAGAGCTTTCAGCATAAGCTCGAAGAAGTGTGCAACAGATTTACTGCTTTGGGGTATATTAGATTAGTATTATTTTATACTAGAGCGACTAGATCCCTGGGTTCTCTCTGCACCAGAAGTTGTTTTTAAAGACATAAAAGAAATATTTAATATATTAATACATTCTATTCATTACTAGTAAGGAACTTTATGTGCACCTGAAAGCAGTTGGGAAAGCTACAGCTTTCTCAGGCAAAGTGGCCGATGTGGCACTTGGGACTGTTTGGTGCCAGTCCACATTCATGCCAAAGTGTGTCTGTTGCTTGGCAGATTTGGTAATGGACAGCCCCTGACAGATTGAATGGTGCAGATTCTTACCGTTGGTAGGGTAGGGACACCTCTAGCTCTAATCCAGGATAGAATGGGCACTCCTGCAGCCATTTCGGCAAATCGTCATTGGAGCCAATACCTGGAACTCATTGTTGGAAGGCTGCCAGCATGACTTTCTTCAACCTTCCCGGTGAAGCCCTGCTCCTGATTATCTCCAGAAGGCCTTCGGCCACTGGACCAGTGGGAGCAACCAGTCTCGACCCCTGCTTGAGGATTCTGCCCTTGCAAGCCTTCAGAAGTTTCCCCGAATCATCCGTGGACTGTCCAGCTTCCTCCTGGGCTACCTCACTGCATCAGTCACTGACCAGAGTGGAGTCTTGGTACCCTGCAGATATTCGACTTATGAAACAAGAAGCCCCCACCTGAAGTTGCAGCTCTCCAAAACGAAGAAGGGCCTAGCAGGACCAGTTTCTTTGTTTTGTTTCCATAATGAGAGTCCACTTCCACCATCTATTCAGAGTGGCCATTGCTGATCGCCATGTGCATCGAGTCCTCTAAGGTTATATCAGGATCCTTTCTTCAGTCCAGTATAGGTTTTCAGCTGTCCAGTGTCCAGCACAGATCCATTGGAGCTCAGAACCACTGACTGGCTGGACCCAAAATCCAATGCCAAAAGTGACCTCTGCACTGGGGACCCCTAGACTTCCTTCTTTGGGCGCAAAGAAATGAGAAAACGGGGCCCAGCAATTTCCATCTATGGTGGTCCTTGAGGGAATCAAGTACAGGAGGTTGAGTAAAAATGCCTGTTCCTACCCCACTCCCACCTCCACAGGGATTAACGTGTAAAGTCCTTACCCTACTACTCCCATGCCTGGCTGGGATCAGTGGAGTTCTGGTCAAGAATCCACCCCTGGAGCTTTCCTTATGGTGGTTGAATTGGGAGAAGGCCCACTAAGAAATGTTCTTCAATTGTTTTCTAACTTTGTGACCCTTCCAAACTGCATGTTGGGTTTGCCAAAACGTGTTTAGACTCTTAGAAAACTCCCAGCCTTCTGAAGAGAACTGCCTTGGAACATGTGATATCTAGGACACTAGGCCCCAACTTTTCTAGCTAGGGAAGGACTTTTTTTAAGGTGTAGTACATTTAACTTTAAGGTCTGTATGGTGTTTCTAACTTCTTTGACACATTATTTCTCTAACTAATGATTACTTAACTGGCTCTTTTTATTCATATTGCTTTGCTTCCTGACAGTATTCTGAAACAGCTCTAACTGTATTCTAAAAGTAAGGAGTTAATGCTCTTAACAAACGAGAATGTGTATATAACAGTAGCGCATGTTTTAGAGTTACTTACCTGTGTTTTTCATTGCTAAGAGTGTGTCTAAGGCCTGAAAAAATAACTGAGATAAATAACTATATTTGTAAACATTCTGCCTAACTTGTATTATTAAGAGTGCTCTGTGTGTGCTTCATTGAACCCTTCACCACTCTCATATTTTCGAAGCCTTACTGCTCAGACACACTACCCAGGTAGAGTGTGGCTAGACATTAATGTCTGTACTTGTTCACCAGAATAGGGGGGTCTCTCAGGAACTGTCCACAAGGCTGATTTTGAAAATCCATCTTAACATCAATGAACAACAAAAGGCCATTCAATAACCCCTGCATTCATATGGATGCAACTCCCAGCAATCCTAGGATAAACAAGAGTTCCAGTAGAACAACTCTTGCTATCACTTGTGGGTGGCCGTGGGGATGCTAACAGATGGATTGGCTGATCATGGGATTGAAGCAATCACAGCCACAACGTATTCCTCTTCTGGGTAACCTTTTCACTAACAAGAGTAAGATATCACATCAATAGGAACAAAGGGCGTGACCCTCTTTGGACACACCCTCTGAACCCTAACCCACCGTTTATAAACAAATTACCAAGCTCCTTGGGGAACCTTATGTAGATCAATGATTCCATCCTCAAATCATACGATTGCATAAGAAAACACAAATACTATTTTTGTTTGAGGTCTGCAATATTTGCCCTTTTGCCACAGGTTGTCACATGTGCATAAAACCTGCAATATCAGAATATCATCCAAATCTACATCTAATGGGAAATTATGGTGTGAATAGTTGTTTGTGTTGTATGATTGCACAGGTTGTACATTTATATACTGCGTGCATTTCAAAGAAGACAAGAAGACTTGCAGGTTTAATCCTTTGAGTCTCATTACAGATTCCCCGGTTTGGAAAAATTGCCAGCGAAATTGCTGGCAAATCTGGACCAAGGAAACACAAGTTTGCTGGTGGGGGCACAGAATTACCTCCAGGCCTGACCTGCCGGTAAATCATGCCCCCACTGGCAGAAAATGCTGCAGTCCCCTCCATGGAGTCCTATGTAATTCTACGGAATGGGGATTTACTAGTGTTCCGGCCACCTGGAATATCCCGGTAATGCCGGGATATTAGGTGGCAGACACGGTAGAGTCAGTTTGACGGCATCCCGCCAGAATTACCGGCAGGATACCGTCAAACTCATAATGACCCCCTTTGTGTTTGTTTGTTTATTAGATTTCTAGAGCGCCTTCGCCAAGGCGCTTTACAAAATTAATGAATTGGCACAATATTTGGAATGATGACAATAATCACAGAGAGAAAAGAACAGAAGAAACAAGACATAGGAAAAGAACCAACAAGGAAGAAATGCTAATGATAATCCAAAGTCCAGATAAGATGAAGGTCCAAACAACATAGTATGAACCAGTTGCAGGACAAGCAAGCCACCCCCATCAATGTGGGAGAAAGCGAATAAAAACAAAGTCAGCCAAAAATGTACCTGGCCAAGCTAGTGTGTAAATATGCAGCAAAAACACAGAGTGGGGCCGGGGTATACTTTGCAGAGGAGAGTTCCACAACTGTACCCGCTCCATGGAGCGTCTCCAGCAAAGTTGTATTATCTTGACGGTTATCAATTGTTGGCACCTGAAGTAGAAGGGAAACTAATAAAAAAAACCTTGTTGCAATGGAGGAAGGAAAAAAAACCAGTGACATGCCCCTAAATGTCATGATTGGTTCCATGGATTACCAGCATTTGTGTAACTACTCACCGTTGCACTGGAGTTCTATTAACCAATGGAGGAGGCTGCAACAATCTCCTCTCAAGGGAGACCTCTATGTAGCCAACTGCCTGGCTTGCAATGTTTATGCACTCGGGGATGCACAATAGGCCAAAACGAGTGATTTCAAAGGTTATATGGGCGTTGACGATGTCTGTACATTGAAGAGGCCTGCATAATTAACCGTAGCACAGCCACCTTCCCTTGGAAAATGAATGATTATATCCTGTTGAGGGAGGTTATGGTTGAGTAGCTATGGACACGTTATCCAGCCATGGTTAAGGGAAAGCAAAATTCTAGTTATTCACAAGCATATAAGAGCATGTAACTGACATGGGGCCTCATTACGAGTTTGGAGGTAGCAATGCTGTTTTTAGTCGGGTCCCGAAAAATGGGAATTACCGGGCCATACCGACCTTTGCGGGCCCAGTAATTCCCATTCGCGGGACCCGGACCCGGACCCGGACCCGGTACGTCCCCATTCCCATCTGAGCCCCCATAGGGTTCAATGGAAATGGGGAGGATGCTAAAAATGGTCCTGTTAATGACCGTACCGTTGTTAGCATCCTGTTATGATAGTGGGTGCCGCTCTGTACGTCTGGTCTGACCAGGCGAACAGGGCGGCCCCGCGAGCAGAACTCGTAATGAGGCAGTGAGGCAACAACGGCGCCGGAAGCACTACCGGTGCCGTTGTTGCCTTACCGCCAGGGTCGTAATGAGGCCCCATATGGCCTGAGGCGGACTGAGCCAGTGTGATTCAAGGCAATTTCAGGTGGTTGCCAATGACGCCACTAGAAGGGGGCACAAAAGGGCACCAGATTGGCTACACAAACACAAGGCACATTTGGCCCCATTGAAAGACACAGGAGTCGATGAAAGAGCACTTTGCCTGAGGTGGCATAAATACTCACCACAATCTTGGAGGTGGGATGGGCTGGAATGGGAAGGGGCAAGCAGGAGACTTTGCATGAGGGCAGTGCATTATACCTAATATTGTAGGGCTGGGATATGGCCATTGCCCATCTCTAAATGCTGGCTGTAGTTATGTTGGAGCAGATGGAGCCAGACTTCACATTCTCCACCCGGGAGGACAGTATCCATGCAATTAATTGATTCACTTATCTTTTATTGTACGCTAAGCACGGGATTGGGATTCAAACCTGTGCTGCTCTGAGTTGTCTTGCTTCTCCAAGACAAACACGTTGCTCCTGAGCTATACTCCGGATCCTAGAAATTACTACTCCGCTATCTCATGGGTCAAAGCTGCATTTGAGTGTTTATTAGTAGGGAAAGGGCAATATCTTCAGCCTTTTTCTGGTTCCATTGCAAAGATGCTATTAGGTGTGTTCAGAAAAAAGCAGATATCCCTTTAACCATGTATAGGAACTGGGATCACAATAGACTGTAGAGAATAATGTTCATGTGGGATTAATAAAAAAAAACAATTATTTAAATTAATTTGATTGTGGAACTAATCTCAAAAAATCCTTTTAATATAACAGGGTGTTCTGGTCCTTCCTCAAAACATGAATATCACAATTATAAAAAGATTATACAACATTAAATCAGCATTAAATCACTCTCGGCATTTCATATATATACACACAGCAAACATATCAATTTCATAAATATGTAAAATATAACATCAGATTTCACAATTTCATATCAGTATATTATATTATCACATTTCAGCCCAAATCAACAAAGAATTATATCAATCACATTTAAGTGCTTTGCAAAAGATAAAACGTCATTAGAAAGTGCTGTAACCGTTTTTCATTTTCGATTTTAACAGTTTTTCACCATACAATTTAAGTACCTGCTTTAAGTGTGGGAAGAAATTATTGTAACATCTTGCCGCCATACAACACTTTTCAACAGAAACACTGACCGGTTTCGGTGTGCCTGGCTGACTTTCGCCAAGGTTTCATCAGGGTGACCAATGTTTAGAAAACCAATTAATTTCAAGTTCATGTGTCTAAATCAATAATCTCACCCAAATAGGAGTTTTGTTTTATAGTTTAAACACAGTGGGCCTCATTACGAGGTTGGAGGCAGCCATGCCGGTTTTACCGGCATGGCTACCCCCAAACTCGGCTCCGGCACCCACGAAAGGGGAATCACTAGGCCATTCTGACTTCGGCGGAACCGGCAATTCCCCTTGCGCGGTTGCCGGAGCCGGTTTGTCCCCATTCCCATTTGAGCCCCCATAGGGCTCAATGGGAATGGGGAGGATCATAGCAGCGGTACTGTTCATAACGGTATCGTTGCTACCATCATGTTCTGCTCGCGGGTGCCGGTACAGCCACCTGGTTATTGGGAGCACCTGCGTAAGCGAAACAGTCTGCTTCTCTGCTGATACTTAAATCAGAGGGTGGACTTCACTAGAAATAGAAAACGAGCCTCCACAACATCCCCAAAGTGGTTGGCCTAGTGGCGTCTGTGTGTATATATATGAAATGGGGTTGAGAATGATTTAATGCTAATTTAATGCTGTGCAATGTTTTTATAATTGTGATATTCATGTTTTGAGGAAGGGCTAGCTCACTGTTATATTAAAAGGTTTTTGAGATTAGTTCTGCAATAAAATTAATTTTAATAATTGATTTTTGATTCGTCCCAAATGAACATTATTCTGTATAGTGTGATACTGCTATTAGCTTACGCATTTCTCTAAGCTTTCACCTTCCCAAAATCTTGCTGTTTTTTTTTACATTTAGGTCTCTGCTCATTGTCATTGTGAAGAAATAACTGCTGCTCTGCAAGACTACAGGGATGAGTACTGGCTAATCTGCCTATTCAGCCCTCACACTTCTACAACCATGGATCAAGGGGACAGGGGCTCTCAATAATACCTGATTCCAGTTCTTAGACGGTTCGACAGGGTCAAACCAGGCTTCAAGATGCAATGCTTGCAGGTCGTTCTGGGTTCGAACACAGCGAGTCACGATGATCGCAGGCGGAGAGCCAGCATCGAGTGAGGTTCGAGCAGTACTCCATGCGGTTTGAAGACAGCATTGAGTGATGCAGGTCAGTGGTTCACAAGGAGCAGTTTGTAGATCGAGCGTGGTTGAAAACAATACCACTGGTTCATCTTTAGTCAGAATACCTGGAATACAGACAGTGAGGTGGCCTGGAATCCAAGTAGCCTCTCATAACCGGTTTGAGAGCATGACTCCGATTTGATGTGCCATTAATAATTATATAAGCTATCGGCCGCCATACCAAAACCTATGTTTGGATTAGTTTTTAAGATTACTGTGCCACCAGGTGATAGTTCAGCATAATTACTATGGTTTGGAACAGAGTTGCAGACTTAAATGCAGCCTCTGCATTGCAGCAGTCAAATCAGCTGTCAAACAGGGCACCTGTGACCTCTGAAACTGCTCTGCAGAGTAGGAGCTGCAAATCAGGAGAATGATGCAGCAAGGCTGAGTTTTCACTATACTTTTGGCATGGAGTTTTCTGAAAGGGGGGTTTGTTTAGAAGCTCATCCTTTCTGAGATGGAATTACATGCATCATTTATATTATTTAATCCAAAGTAAAAAAAGTCTGGGCTTTTATACCATTAACAGATAACAATTCCTCAAAGTCATTGTTTTGAACGAGCTGTGCTCAGAGACACATTGCAGTTGAGACCCATAGGGTTGTTATGGACTGTATCCTAAGAATCTGATTTGTTATAGCTCTCTCAATGTTCCATTGAATATGCTGATTAGGCCTTAGTGCTCGTTCCTGCAGACAATACAGGCATTTATGTGTCTAGAAGCAGGATTTATGGGCATGAGTGAAGTGCGAGTGCAGAAGGGAAGCTGAGGGCACAGTTCCCCTGGTCTGCCCAAGCATGAACTGACAAATGACTCCAAATAAAGCCCAAAAGTGGTGTAAGGCTACCTCAAGATAGTCTCAGAGCAACGGATTCTTGGTGCCTTGGGGGAAATTCTCCTTCCATTGTATGCGTGGCAGCCACGATGCATGTGTAGGCAGGTCAGCGAAGGAGATAGCAACGTGGTGGCAAAGAGGAGCGGGCTGAGGAACAGTGGGAGGCTGCGTGGAGATCAGAAGGCATCCAGAATGTCGAGTGGACTTCTTAGAGTCATCACGATCCATGGCCACACCGCCAAATAATGCCCAGAAGGTCTGGATCTTGATCCGCTCTATGAATTACAACGTTAGACTCTTGGTGCTAAATCATGGTGCACTTGTTATAACTATGGATTTAGTGATGGCTGACGATGGTTTGTAGGAAAGAGTCACACCAGGAAAGGATAGTTCTGTAATAGTTAACTGTACCGGCAACTGGTGTGGTGAGAGGGACAGCATATGTTTTACTGTGGAAGTGCAAACAATGGATCTGTGTATTTTTTGCTAGTGTCAGCAGCTGGTAGTACCCAGCTTTAATTACTGTATGAGAAGATAGTCTAGCCTTCCTGTGTCCTCACATGCACTATGTGTTGACCGTCCAGCGATGGGGAGGGTTTTTGCCAGTTGGTGTTCAAACCTAAATGCGTGAAAACTCCACACTGAGCTCCAGTCATGCCTCACATTAGTTGGTATTTGTTTTTAGTCTTGGCTCCTGGGCGTCACTTTACCGCCACCTAGAGGGAATCAGGGCCAATGTTAAAGAAAATATGTGTGATGACAGTGCACACATTGTTAGTTGTGTGCTCCTTTCTGCTAGATGCATGCCGCGTCCTATATGCAGTGCAGTTATTTCTCCAACTTCACATGTTACAACAGGATTCGTTCAGTTGGGGGGGGGAGAAAGGCTTCCCAAGGAAGCTGTCTGCAGGAGATGGGGCACAGGAATCCTGTGTCTCACTCCTCTGTTGATGGGAAGGTCTGTGAGGGCCCACACTAGCAAAGATGCATGGTGTTCCTACTGCCCCATGGCCTGCTTGTTTCCTTGGCCCTGGTATGATAGTCTGCGGGATCAGGGAAGCTGGCAGTGTGGAGAGAAAGGACACAGTGCATATCTTACAAGGAGTTCTGTTGGAAAGCAGCCCCTTCTCTGGAGATCTTATATTTCTCAACCTATCGAGACTACAGGGCAGATGAAATGCATTCTTGTTTGCGTGCGAGAGCCCATTGCTGTCTATGGAGGAGTATGAAGCTTGCAGTGAGTGTGAGTTGAGTCCAGAGTAGGTAATGCTCACAAAATGCATGTGATTTGAGAGAAATGAGATATATCAGGCTGTCCCAATGTCAAGCATTGGATACTTCATAGAGCTCATTTGGCTCGACGGGTAATGAGAACTCAATGTGTAGAAGTCATGCTTAAGACTTTTAGGCTTTGAATTTATGTTTCACCTGCTTTTTATTCATTTATATAGAGGAGAGGAGATGGGGATCGTAAGTTACAATGCGGTCTCTGCCTTCCCATCTGCAATACAAATACTCCATCCTTTATGCTAGCCTGACATTTTCATGCTGGCCTAAATGCTGTCGATGTCTATAGAATCCGCCTACATTTTACACCAGCAAAAAGTAGACTCCCTAGGATTCCATTGTAAATGCTGCCTGTCATGCGCTTAGTCAATTTGCATGGCAGAGTGCAAAAGGATGGCATAAAGGCAAGTATGCCACCATTTTACAATACCCTTTTGCACTCAGATGTGCAAAAATTACCTGGAGGAGACCTGTTAACACCAAAGTGTAAACTTAACAAGTACTTTCTGCGTAGATTACGGGGACTTTGAAAATGAGCCCTCACTAGTTCTGGTCTCTAGGCCTGCTTCACCCTGTAAATTTGCTACTTTCAGATCTGCATTTATGTTGAAGAAAGTATACTTCCGTATTGTGAAAGAGAATGTGCCACGAGCGGGGGAAAAAAACCCGACCAGCAGAAAATCTCATATCTTCCATTGGACAATAGAGTAGCTCAGGTTCTGCGAGTTTTTCAGAATGAGTGTAAATGAAGGAATTAAGTTAGATGACAAAAGTGGCCAATGATGCTGCAACATTACTTCCTTTCAAAGAGTTCTTACTCAGAATGTCCTTTTCATGTAGCCTACTATTAAGGGAGCGAAAAGCCTACTACTATCTATACAGGATGATCTAAAGACCAACTCAGATGCCGCCTCAGCACTAATACTACTCGATCTCTCAGCAGCTTTTGACACAGCCACCCATGATACACTCATCAAAAGACTAGAAGATATTGGGATCTGCATCACAGTTCTCTGCTGGCTAAAATCCTTCTTGACAGAAAAAACAGAAACAACCTGGATAGCACCATTGAAGTCAACTCAACGGAAAACAACATGCAGAGTCCCACAGGCCTCATCGCTATCCATGTTACTCTTCAATATCCACATGACCCCCCCTGATCAACATAATCAAACAACATGACCTCGCCTACTATAACTGCGCAGATGACATTGAAATCATCTATAAAATAACGCCAGCGAAGAAGAAAACCCAACTCACTGACTGCCTCATCGAGCTAAGCCAGTGAATTAGCAGTGAATTAGCACCAACAGCATTAAACTCAAGGTGGACAGAACAACGCACCCAACGACCTGTTGAACAACAATCACATTCCATGACCCACTGAGCTAGAAAACCCGCTCTCGAACCATCCACAGTGGTCAAAAGTGGTAAGGAACCTTGGAATCCTAGCAGATAAGAACATAACACTAGAACCACAAGTCAACTCAATAGTAAGACTTGCTTCTTCCACCTACACAGAATCAAGAAGATACTTCCTTACTTCTCCTTCACACATACAGAACACTTGCCGTCATCTCTTTCTCGTCTTGGCAAGAATAGACTACACCAACAGCATCTACCTTGGAATGCCAGAATACCTCATGAGGAAGCTACAACTTATACAGGAGAGAACACACCACCCCAGCACTAAGAATGCTGCATTGGCTACCAGTCAAAAATTTAATCTTCTTCGAACCTCTCTGCATAACACACAGAGTGATCCACAGCCAATGAGCAGAATTCATACAGGACAAAATTACCATCTACAAACCAACTTGAAACTAAGATACTGCAAAGACATCCGCCTCAAGCCAAAACAATATGCAAAACATACATTTGGGGAATCAGCATTCTCGTGCATAGCATTAAAACTACGGAACTCGCTCCCAAAGGAAATACGAACAGCAGAAGATCACTTACAATTCAGGAAGCTATCTATTGAAAACATTGCTTGTTACCTCACAATGCTGAAGAACTCAGCAGAGAGAGAAAACCCACCACTACAATGCAAGATACTATGAAACTGGACCACTCAAAGAAATATCCGACGCTAAACAAAATAAGAACTAAAAACAAGCCGATATGGTTAACCCAGCACAAAACAACCCAGACAACTCCAAACTTACCCTGCTTTTAACTCTCTAACACTCTGCATACCCTCTACCCAACCCAGAGCTTCACCACAAAACTCCCAAACTACAGGCACTCGACCAACTCTCCACAACACCCAACACACACACATACATACAAAACATCACACAATGCCAATGTAATAAAACCATACCAGCAGACAGTGACCATTTTTCCTGAACGGAAAATACCAACAGCACATGAAAGCTCTCTTGCCCCTCTCAACCCTACTAACTAATCATGCAACCCCCTTTCTTTCAGATCCACCTGAGCCCCTAGAGACCATAGAAAATTGCAGCGGTGCACGGTAGAAGTCCCAATAACATAACATACTATGATTTCGTTAAACAATCCAAGTTATACCACTTCCCTACACTGCCCTAATTGCACCTCTAAAGGTAATGGGTAAGATATGGTGCTGGCAGCATAGCAAGTGGATTGGAATATGTCCTTCTTTGTTTTCCTATGAAAAAAAAGGATTTGATCTAGTAAATGGCAGTTTGTGGTAAGTAAGCCATTTTCGAAGGAGTATAGTGGCAGAATTTGTGCACGTTATAAACAGGCATACAGTTTTCCTTTTCGCTGCATGTCACTAATAGATGCTATGATTATTTGACATAGTAGCTGTTTTATTGCCTCAACCTGCTGAGCTATTTTGCCATCATAGTCTTGCTATGTGCTGCTGTATGTATCTGAACATACCACACTAAGCAATCGCTAATGATAGGTAGATGTATACGTTGTATCACCAGGTTTGTCTACTTCTCAAATCTCGTGGTAATTCAGTGTAGCTGAATGATTTTAAAACAGACACAGTCCATGCACTTTAGTGAGGAGACTTACGGATGCATTTTATATTTAGCTACTTTGATGGGTTTCCTTGTATCAAATTTGCAGATGCAGATTCTCTGTTGTTGCCTTTGGTACTTTCGAGAAGAATCATGCTTTTTTCATTATCAGGTTGCTTTAACGTGTGGTTTGTTGCTTGGCAAGTCCGCTTTATTGAACACAGAGTTCGAAAGACAACTATGCAGAACCCATTGAAGGTTGATGTACACCTAAGATGGGATGGGAGTAGATATAGTTGGATATTAGGAGTATTGCTGATATTTCCCACAGAAATGCTGCCATCATATTTACCGTTACTGTCAATCATATCAGCGGTAAATTGACCTTACTAGGAGTGGTGGTAAAGTGGTGTTAGTGGCCATTCATGGAATCCCAAAGGACCTCACTGAGGACTTGTAGGAATGATCACAGGCAGTAATCCCAGCTGCAGTAATTCCTCCAGTTTTTGGAGGTAAAGTGTAGAAAACACTTCTAGCCAACTGCTGGATATAGTTCCTCTACTTTACCTCCAAATTCATAGAATGGCGGTGGGGTGAAAGAAGTGGTAATTCCATTAAACACACTTTTTTAACTGATCACCACTCATAATGACCACCCCCCACACCCCATAGTCTACTGACTAAATTACAAACAGTTAAAAATAGGAAAGTGGGCCCAAATGCCCAGATTGTCCACCATACCAAAATATGTGATCCTGGCCAAATCACTTTACATCACTGGGCCTCATTACAAGTCCGGTGGTAACCATGCCGGTAAAACGGCAGGTTGCCATTGGACTTGTGAATTTTATCGGTTCCTGGCTTGCTGGAAACAATGGGAGATTACAACCCCGGTTGTTCCGGGATGTCAGTCACCGGTAATTGTTAATCCCCATTCCCATTTTTTGGAATGGGGACCATGGAAGCACCGGCAACGTTAATAACGGTGCCGGTGCTTCCCTGTAACACTGCAGGTGGGTGCCGTTCCACCTGCCAGGTCTGACCCTGGCGGGCGGGCGGGACGGCACCTGCCCAAAGACTCATAGTGTGCCGGTCCGGTAACAACGGTGCTGGTAGGCTTACCGGCACCACTGTTATCAGACCGGCACAATTGTAATGGGGCCCACTGTGCCTTAGTTTCCTTATTTGACTAAACAGTTATTTCTTTGGAGTGATTCTTCTAGGTATGCACTACAGGCTGCAGTGTTGCAATGCATACGTATATGTATATTAATATTGGCCATTTACATAGTGCATTCCACAGATGAATCTCTCAAACGTCACACATAACCACATTCATTTTGATTCGTGGTTCCCTCCTCATAGACCTCATGGATTATGTGAAACAAATTATGCTTCACTGCTAGTAATGTGGGTGTGGGCTGGATGGGGTTGGGGTTTGAGGGTGTAAATGAGAATGTTGTGTAGGCGACAGGAAAGGATGTGATTGAGACTGAACTGAGATGCATCCTACAAGTACAAGGCATTATGGTATATAGTGATTGCATCAACCATATGTACCTTGTGGTCTTCTACGTCGACTCTTCTTGGCCGACTTTTTGCCCTTACAGGGTGCAGTATGGGCAAAGAGGAGGGCATATGACGCGATCCCCCATTAAAAGATGAAGAAAAAGTCGACCAAGAAAGGCCAAAGTAAAAGACCACGAGGTAAATGTGGTCGAATGAGTCACATATAGCTTGCATTACAAAAAAGATCCAAAGACACAGCATTCACATCGAAAAGTAGCTATTGTTTCCAATAAAAGTGCATAGTAAAGGTAACCAAGTTGCCATGTTCTCCTTTCTAGTTGACTTCACTGCATAGCTCGCTGGGAAAAACCCAGAACCACTCCCTCCGATATAATGGACTAAGCTGCACCCCTGATATTAGACTGTCTCTACAACCACATAGCCATCCGTCTTTCTAGTCTACTATCTAAGGAAGCTTGACCGGGGCAGTCAGTGGGGCATGGGAGTGCAAGAATTCCTGAACAACACTGTTCAGCCTCACTGTGGAATTCACTGGCCTTCCTGCACAGCCCTGGTTATCACTTCAGCGTGGAATCCTTCGGCATTCCTGCACAGCCCTGGTTATCACTTCAGCGTGGAATCCTTCGGCATTCCTGCACAACCCTGGTTATCTCTTCAGACTCACTGTGAAATGCGTTGACATTCCTAACACAGCCCCGGTTATCTCTTCAGCCTCACTGTGCAATTCTTTGGCGATCCTGCACAACCATGCTTATCTCTTTAGCCTCACTGTGGATTACTTTGGCATTCCTGCACAGCCCTGGTTTTCACTTCAGCTTCAGTGGGGAATGCTTTGACATTCCTTACACAACCCTCGTTATCTTTTCAGCTTTACTGTGGAATGCTTTGGCATTCCTACACAACCCCCGTTATCTCTTCAGCCTCACTGTGGAATGCTTTGGCATTCCTACACAACCCCCGTTATCTCTTCAGCCTCACTGTGGAATGCTTTGGCATTCCTAACACAGCCCCGGTTATCTCTTCAGCCTCCTTGTGGAATGCTTTGGCATTCCTGCACAGCCCTGGTTATATCTTCAGCCTAACTGTGGGATGCTTTGGCATTCCAATACAGCCCTGGTTATCTTTTTCAGCTTTACTGTGGAATGCTTTGGCATTCCTACACAACCCCCGTTATCTCTTCAACCTCACTGTGGAATGCTTTGTCATTCCTTCCCAACCCTGGTTACATCTTCAGCCTAACTGTGGGATGCTTTGGCATTCCTGCACAGCCCTGGTTATCACTTCAGCTTCAGTGTGGAATGCTTTGGCATTCCTGCACAACCCTGGTTATCTTTTCAGCTTTACTGTGGAATGTTTTGGCATTCCTACACAACCCCGTTATCTCTTCAGCCTCACTGTGGAATGCTTTGGCATTCCTGCACCGTCCTGGTTATCTTTTCAGCCTCACTGTGAAATGGTTTGGCATTCCTTCGCTACATAAGTTATTTTTTATCCTCATTGTGGAATGCGTTGGCATGCCTGCACAACTCCGGTTATCTCTTCAGCCTCACTGTAAAATGCTTTGGCATGCCTTCACAACATTGGTTATTTCTCTAGCCTCAGTGTGAAATGCTTTGGCATTCCTGCAAAACTCTGGTTATTTCTTTTGCATGACTGCGGAATGCTTTGGTATTCCTGCACAACCCTGGTAAATCTCTTCAGTGTCCCTATGGAAGACCATAGGACCACATCACAGGTCATTAATTGTTGGCTTTTGTAAGAGGCCGCCGTCCCTGTTCTTGTGCCTGGAATAATGGAGGTGACCTGCAAAAAAAGATAATGTTTGTGGCTTCCAAATGGCAAACCTTCGCCCGGGGTAAACCCCCTCATAGTGTTTTTCCACCCTATTGTAATGTGAACAGTTTCCGTCCACATTAAAACTAATCTAGGTGAACTTTCAACTTTTTAATTCGGCCTTATTGAGGCCTAAGGACTATACAAAGAACGAAGAACATCACACACACATAACCTAGATCATAATATACATTGCTTGCACATTATGCAATTAATATTAAAAAACATGACATCTTTACTTCCTAAAATTGTTTATTGGATTTTACAAACCTTGACCTTGAGTTAGCTTTCTATAGGTGTCTACAATGTAACATTTTGCCATGTATACTAGATATTAGCATATTAGTGGTGCATTTCTAACACGCTCATGCTGGCGGTGAACAGCACCTTCACAGAAGTGGAGGCGAAAGGCGAGAGCGATAGAGAGAGAAAGACAGACAGAGAAACAGGCACACACAGAGAGCTGGAATTACATTCATTGATAACCACAGCAGGATAACTAATATCATACTGGGCACACATCCCAGTTGGCAAAAACTTGGGCACACAAACTGTTCTGACACACTCGATACATATCGTTCCCTGGCATCAAGCAAGTCACACAAACTGCTCTGGCATACAAGGCACATATCCTGAGCTTGCATCATTGATTTTGATTTTTGATTTGGGTTGTGAAAAATTGCTGTGTTTACAAAATATTGTGGCAAAAATGCAGTGGTTTTGCCGCCTCAATCATGTAAAGGATGCGGGGGACACCCCCGCAAACCCCAGACCCATTATACCATTTAAAGGGATCGGGGAACACCGCCGAAACCCCTGCTCCCCTTAAATGGTATAATTGCCACGATTTATTTTTACCAGCAACATTTTTGCCGCGGTTTTAATAGCTGATACCCTTTATACGAGGTGAACAAGGCAGAATGACCTGCATCTAGGCACAGGTTCTAGGTGGTCACATTGAAAGAAGAAAGAATTGTCAGGATAGGTGGATCATTACTACTTTGCAAAGAGAGAACAAAGAGCAAGGACAGAATAGGTGGGTCTTAAGTGCTCTGTAGAAGGAGGACGGGGAGTGAAGGTTTTGCATGTTGATGGGCGAGGCCTTCCATAGGCAAAGCCAGAACCCTGAGAATCTGCCGTCCCGTGTTGTCTTACATCTGGTTTTGTGGTCGAAGGGTTCTAATAGATCTGTAGACGTCAACTTTCCTTGCTGGTTATTTTGGAGCAAGTCCCTGGGAACACTTGAGGACCAAGCCTAACAACTTAAAATGGACTCTAAACCTCACAAGCGCCCAGTTAGTGACTGTCTGAAAATAGGAACAGAACAGCATTTGGGCAGTCCACAAATAAGGCAACTTGAGCAGATGGTAGACAATTCAATGAGTCATTCGGAATGCCAGCATAGAGTGCGTTCACATAGCAAATTGACCAATGGATCAACCATTCCTGCGTTCTCATCTCTAGGACGATATGGGGTGATATGACGAAGGACATACAAGGTGTGATATCATATATGGTACATATAAGCAGATGACATTATACAATGCCACACCTCCAGTCATATGTCTGCTGGAGGCATCCATCAGTCATGGCATCTTAAAGGGTGCAAATACTGACTGGAATCACACAGGGTACACATTTGGCCCTGGCATCAATGGCAGCAACCATCCTGTCCTGGCATCATATGGATCACACAAAAGTACCTGGTGTCATAAAAGAACACAATAGTACGTGGTATCATACAGAAACACACCTAAATTACCTTGCATCACACAGGAAGCGTATCCACAATTGCCTCCAGAAAAGGCACACACCCACAGCTGGCATAACGCAAGACACATGTAATGACATGGGGTCTTTGAGGATGTAAAGTAGCCTTCAAGAGTGAGAGGAATCGGCTGGGATTTTCTGCCAAACAATCATGGTGGAAACCTGCATAAAGAAGAGCGTGCAATGGCAAAGTCAATAGGTATTGCTTGTCATTGTGTGAAGTGCGGCCTCACATTCCCCAATAACTTTAATTTCATGTCTAAACGACAGCTGTTCGCTTTGCACCATTACAAGTGATAACAATCATGGAAGTACTTAAGCCAAGACCACCATCTTTCCAATTCCAAAAGAGTGCAAAATGGCTAAGAAACATAATCACTGAGAGGACTAAATTAGATGAAGATAAAAAGAATTCAGGGACCCCTAGAAATGATAAGCCTTTATGAATTCATTAATGACCAAACGAGAATGTTCCAAAGAAAATATTAGCCCAAAAACCCTGACCTCACGTAACACCACATTTGCTCAGTCAACATAATCAGAAAACTGAAGCTAGAGTCTACATTTACAAAGTCCCAGTAGGAGTCAGCTGGGGACAAGCGACTGGATTCAACAATAGGACTCCAGATGGATTAAGAGGCACCATAGCTAGAGGGAGTAAGCGGTGGCCACCTTTTTTAGATGGGTCATGGCCTCTGTGAGCGTCAGATAGCTGGAGGATCGCTTTGTCTGGGTTATGCCGCCCCGTTCTGGCTCTCTGCTTCTTCAAATGTGCGATCTACTTGTAGAGATCCAAGCTCCTTCTCACTGATGAGGCCCAACAAGGCCGAAACATGTCTGGGAATGGTTGTGGTCTCATGCAGAAGGGATGTGACCTAGCAGCTCGGGTGGACTGCCCCTTCTGGGGTGGGACCAGGTCTGATTTGCATATGGTCTATTTCCCCTTCTGTATTGGCTTGGCAGGTGAAGAACAATTGTCTGGAGTGTCACCCCCAGAGCAATGGCAGAGGTTTAAGATGAATTGTAAACCTCCCAGCTATCACCTCTTGTGTTCTGCTTTGTCACCCCGAGTGGGACGGGTATACCCAGACGATGGTCCCTTGCCTGCTGGGCCTAGAGACCCAAGCTACTCCTCACTGATGAGGCCCAACAAGGCTGTACCATGTCTGGGATGCTTGTGGTCTTGTGCAGAAAGAATGGACCTAGCAGTTTGGGCTGGACTGTCCCTTTTTGGGGGTGGGAACCAGGCCTGGTTTGCATATGGTCTTTCCCCTTCTGTATTGGCTTTGAAGGCGAAGAACAATGGTCTGGAGGGTTGCCCGGAGCAATGCCAGAGGTTTAAGATTAATTCTAAACCTTCCAGCCATCCATCACCTCTTGTGTTTTGCTTCACTGCACAATGATCAGGTTCAGACCTTTGCAGTCCTTTCTGTAGGTATTTTGGGACAGTGCACAAAGCTAGCAAACACTTTGCCAGAAATGAACTCTACAAGTGTACTCCTATTCTCCCTTTTGGATCTTGCGCAAAAGCACCATACAAGGGATAACAATGCCCACATACAACATAGACAAGGACTGCAGAAACCTGGTCGCCCAGAAGTAGCAGTTCATGTATCATAGCAAGTGACCCCCAAAACGTCTCTGTCCTCAGAAGCCTCTGTCACTAGTGCACTGACCTCCACTCTAGGCCAAGCAAAAACCTTTTCCCACCAATGTCCAACTCAAGGAAGCCAGGGTAGACAGCCTCCTTGGACCCCCGAGTGGAGGGTATGATGGTTCCATTGGTAGATTTCAAATTCACATCAAAACCAAAGTGTAACCAACACCCCTGGAAGATCATCGGAAGATCATCACAGGAAAAGCTGCCAGATATTCCTTATAAGGTTCTCCCAGGTAAGGAGGACAACTTGTAGCCAGGCTGGAGGCCCAGTCAGTCACTCATTCCAAATAACAACGGTATCAAGTGCTTCACACCGAGATGTACAGTATTTAATCATCGGGCACATGGAGAGTTAGCATTTGGACACTACGTGAGCCTATAAACCTGCCTGTCAAAGCACTCACCCAGTTGGCGCATTATATGTCAGAGGAAAGCTGGGAGTGACCTACAATTTTAGGATGGCACTATGGACTCTTTGGGGTGTCCTTTCGCATCTTGGCTACTGCTCTCTCTCACATCCTGCCAAGCAGACCTAGCATGTTTGCTTCCCAACATTTACCCCTCCTGCACTTTCAGGGGGCATTTATGAGCTACAAAGAAAAGAGTAGGTGACGATCAAGCCACTTTATGATGTATACACACTATAATACTAAGTACTAATTAGCTGTCGCTGTCAGACATTCCTATATGAAATGAGCTAAGCGGAGTTAATGAAATGGAATCTGGAATTTGGTCTGTTTTAGCGGAGATTTCCTAAGGTCTACCAACAGGTGAGACTCTAGAAAGCTATCCCTTGGTATACAGGGCCCAACTCTTAGTGTAGGTCTGTACTATCCAAAGGTTTGGTAGAAGGGCAGAGCAGCCAGACTTATCTTAAGAGGAGGATGTGAGCTGTAGGTAAGTACAATGAACTCAGTCAATAAATAGGCCCAAAGAAAAACACACAATTGTAGTTATAGTAAAATATACATTTATTTTATATACGCCAGGCAAGGTTATATTCAGTAGGTAAGTACTATTCAAACTAATCAACACAATAGAAAACATCAGCAATGCTGTTTCAGGTGAGAGAAACAATAGCAACGGAATGTACCAGTCAGGAACACTGTTTACTCATAGTTCAATGCACTTATTGAAGTCACTCAAGACAATGTTCTGTGGTAAGGAAAAAAGGTTATTAAGCATCAGTAATAGCAATTTACTACTTTTTAATCCTTTTCAATGATTCCTCCACTTTAGCAGTCCATTCCCTAACTAGTTAAGTGTGTGCAAAGTGGTGTACAGCAGCAGAAAAGGTAAGGTTCCACAGGATACTTCAATTACTTTCAAGGAGGATGCTTTGGTAGAATAAAAACGTTATTTGGGATCTTGAAAAGGACTCCCTATAAGCATTAGGCCTGGGCAAGTGGTATGGGTGAACACCCAAAAACCAGATACTGCACTCCAGTAACACAGGAGCGACTATTCGACTTGAGTAAAGTATTACCCGAGCCCCACAGTACCTTAGGAGTATTGAGGAAGTTGCAGCTGGGTTCTCTCCTATGCAGCAGCGGCGATCCTGGTCTCCCGTTCCTTGGTCGCGATGATGAAAGGAGGGACTCTGGAAGGGATTTCGCAGCAGCAGTCGATAGAAAAGACCCTCAGCAAGGAATTATTTGTACTCCCATGTCGGTCTTTGGTTTTGGGAACTTTTTGCAAGCTCCAACAGTGAACGGTTACTGCCTGGGCGATCCACCTCGTTTCTACAGCCCTGACTTTGAAGAGGGGTATCTTGTCTCTGTAGTTCCAACTGGAGCTTACCCAAAGTTGTGGGAGGATTCGTTCATGGAAAGATGATGCACTGCAATTGAGTCAGAGGTTCCCTCGTATTGGCGGTTGGTAGCCACGGAAAGTCACAGCACATTTGTGGGATGGCTCATTCTGCAGGTCATCTTATGGCTGGTTCGGTCTCACTAGCCAAAGGGAAGGAGTCATCCTCTTCGGAGCTCCACTAATTATTTGAATATGGGGTCAGGACAGTAGTGATCTCTTTGCGGTTAGTGGAAGGGCCTGCCAGTGTCTCTGGTCATCTTCTGCTTCGGATCTTCCACTCCAGTGGTTGACTTGCCTTATGCCTCAGGAATCTCACCTTTTATAAGGATTTCCCATTCATCCTCTGCAAACTCTCCCTGCAGTTTACAGAAAAGGGTGGGTGGCTGTCCAATCAGGACATCCAGCCCTCCAGTGTTCCATTCAGACACATCAGCAGACAAAGCATAGTAGAGTTTCGGGCTCCGCCCATGCTTCCTGTCCTTGCAGACACACTGGAGCCTCAGCGGGATACACAAATAGTTCCTGCAGAAGACAAACCTCACATCAAAACACCCCCTCCCAGTATGGCAGAAGAAGGGCTAACAAAGAACAGCCATATGAGAAGTGGCAAAAAAATAAAGGAGCCAAAATGTTAGTACATAGTTGACCCTCCTGCGCATAACCACAGCTGCGAATACAGCCTGCAGTGGAAAATTGTACAAAAGTCAGTAGAGCGTGTCCACTGCCACCAGCCATAACTGTAGGGTTGTTACTGTAACCAGAAAGCTGCAGGAGCAGAGAGAAGGGAGATTCTATGTACCCCCTCAGCACTTCCACGTAAGGGTGTGCTGATCTCTCAAGAGTAAAAGTTAGGAAGAATAAAAAGTATCCCTCTATCCTTAAGAAAAATAAGAGAATATAAGAAGGAGAACCCAAAGGGCCCTCAGCAACACTGCACATAGGGTGTTGTGTGCTGCAAAAGTGAAACACACATTCCTTTAAAAGATATAGAGGAAAGCAGGACTCCATAAAATAAAGTAAACCATATAGTTCCCATGATTAGAGCAGAAAAGAATGAATGGGGGGAAAAGCTCCCCTCACTCAGGTGAATAGGAAAAACACCCAGAAGTCCAGCAAAAAGTGATGGAGTGCTCGCCATGAGAGGGGATTAAGCCTAGCACTGATACATCTCCCTAACAGTCTGCAGAATTGGTAATGCACAGGCTGGATAAGCCTGGAAAGTGGCAAGCTGAATACTTACCAAAGTGGCTTGCAGGGGGCCTGCAAAGGAGGGTCTGGGTGCACTGCAGGGAACGCCATATCTAGAACTTCTATGGGTCGCATCACAGAGTGTGCAGCTTTACATGGTCCCTAGAGTGCCTTCCCTCAATACGGGGTTGCTGGACAACCTGCCGGTAGCTGGGGGGTTTCCGGCAACCCCGTAACAGCCGTACTGTCGCCTGATATCCCGGTGCCATCGGCATATCACAAGGGTGGCGGTAACAGTTACTCCTCATTTCCATGGAGGCCCAAGGGAAATGCTAATGGTGCTGGTGCTTCCGTGACAGCCATGCCGGTTCGGGCCTGAAAACCCGTCAGGTCAGGCCTGCCGGGGGATCCGTGGCCCCTACCGGCATCGTTGTAGTATGCCTTATTTCTGGACCATCATACTCGGAATGAGGCCCAATGACTCTCAGAAGGGACGACACCCTCAGGTGTCTCAGAGGGCTCTGGCACACCTCCCATGGGCTTTCTTTGACTTTGGCTGATTCAGTTTGATCTTTAGGCTTTTTTCTCAACTCAAGATTCTTGCTCCATTCCCCTATTTTTTAAACCATCAAAGCTTGTCCAATTTCAGCTTTTCCTTTTTCATAGAATTAAGCCTTTTTTCTTGGTGAGTGAGTTTTGCTTTACAATCTAAGAGTTGGTTCCGGCCCTTGGGGGTGTGGGCATGCCTTGCCAATTGGGAGGTACATAATGTGCACTGTGATTCTCTGAATTCTGCTTTTTAATCTGCAGACAAACCAGTAGTAGGAGTAGGAAAACAGGATGATGTTTCTTCGATTTTGACTTCCCCCCACTGGCTTCCATTTGAGGATTTGCTTTTTAAAGTTTAGTTGTGTCTGTACGTTGAGCTGGTGACACTGCAGCAACACACCTACTGCCATATAATAAGAATCATTTTGGTGGGATGTATCATGAGCACCACAAGAACAATGTGTTCCTCAAACTCCCCTTCATTAACCAGATGCAGAAAGCCTTTTCTATTGCTGCTCTTCAGCTCTGGATTCTTGGTCCATGCCCCTAAGCCTTGATTCTACCCTGCTTACCTGTAAAGAACAACTCAGGACCTTTCTATTCCCAAGTGCAATTGGATAGGAAGTGTCCATATATCTATCCCGAAGAAATAATTCAGAGAAAATATATCTATCGAGAAGAAAAAATTCAGAGAAAAGCGTGAGTTTAAAAACAAAAATATGAGCTGCAGTCTGCGCACAGCATCTCAAACACACATGTGTGAGGAAATGTACAAAGTTTGCAGCCCATCTGCAATCAGAATGTATGTTCTAAGTAAATGACAAGGCCCAAGATAAATATTTCCAAGTACTAGAAAGTATCAAGCAAACGGTTATTAAATGTGAAACACTCCACTCTGAGATGAAAAACACAGCATTTGATAGGAGTGGGAGCATGGAATTGGGCCTTGTATTGTGAATATTTTCCTTTACAGGTCAGGGAATCAACTTTGTAGAAAGAAACCTACAGAAATATCCAAAGATATAAGTCTCGGGCAGGACTTTGATGACAAAGAAAAAGTTATAATGTTGTTCTGATTTAGGTGACAATTGCAACATGGAAAAAAGGTGACTTTAAATGCTACATTTTGTGAATTAAGCACCAGCTGTGGGCCTAGACGCCTTAGGGTATTCCTTCCCACAATCTATAGCAATGCACAAAGAGGTCTGAGAGGGGTGACTTGCTTTCAGAGAAGGAAAAGACACTCAGGCTGAGAGGCTGGCCTATAAAACTTTGACACTTGCTTTTGTTCTCGGAACCGCTTTGCAGGCAATAAACATGAATGCTTCCTATTTACAGCTCCCATTTGTCTCTGAGCCTAGGATAACATCTTTAAATATTGTCTGAAAGGCGGTCTATAGTGGTCCCTCCTCCACGTAATCAGATCCTATTGTCAGCCCAGCTGGTTCCAGGAGGAAATACTTGGCATGTGTCAGGACTGAAATTCTGGCTTAAGTGAGAGGAAGTGTCTGTAATCACTCAAGAAGGCGGGACTAAGTGATAAAACACCCTGCCAGACCTGTACTTTATAGAACTTACTGAAACCCGTTCCCCCAGTCATGAATGGCCCAGCTCAATGGCTTTCACAAGGAACTGATACAATTTAGCTGTTTTATGCCAGGAACTAGGGATATCTTTTAATAGTTTGTAAATAAGATAGAAAAATGCACCATTTAAAGGTTGAATATGTAACAATATTACACTTCTAACTTTGGAATGGAAGGGCCTAGAGCTAATTTAAAAAGAAATGTGCAGCATGAAAGGCTCTATCAGATAGATGATATGCCAATTATGCAAATTAGGCAAATGTGGACATCTTAGTGATAATAAAACAGTGCATGCTAATGAGTCACATATTTTAGGGATCATGCAGCCCATTATTCTGAACTGCAAATGGAATTGTTTTGTAAACGTATTAGAAAAAAAACAAAAAACTATAACCCACCCACCACATGCCATGTCGAGATGAGAATCGCATCATTTGACTCTCCTGAGTGATAGCAATCCGATTAGTAACGTGACTACAGGTGAGGAATATATTGATATAGAAAGTTACAATTGATTAATGCAGACATTACATCAAATGGGAGGGAAACTGGGTGTAGAAGTCACACCCATAAACCTGTCCTCTTCAGTAATATGCCCAGTGAGTATGAAGGGGGATGGGTTAGTCTGTCATCACTTTTGGAACACTCTCCAATCACATACATTGACCAATTAGATTAGAGAAATTATACACACCTCTAAGGGGAGTGGTGTTTGCTCTATAAATGTTCAAACCCATAGATTCTTGATACTAGTGGTCGGTGTTTCTGAGGTTGCACCTGGAATATCACTGCAACACATGGACATAAGAATGTGCAACTTACTTAGGGTCACAATATTGTGTGTGTGAAATCTGGCACTGCCTCCTCAAAATGCATGCATAAACCATGCATGTGGTCCTCTCACACTGACGACAGAGGTAGGACGGGCTGTTTGGTTCAACAGCATTTCGTGGCGAGGAGCTAAGGGCACATGAATAGGTAAAAAAACACCATGTATGTATGCATGCATGCATGCATGTGAGGGGTCCTCTGTGTCTGAGTGCACGTATGTGAGTATGTCTATGTGGGAATGTGCCTGCATGTGAATTTGTGTGCATGTGAATAAGTGTAGCAGTATGTTTGTGCGGGTGTGAGTGAAATGTGTATGTGTAATGTATGTGTGCGGGGTGAGGATGGCCCATGATTGCAGGGACAGGACTAGACTGAGCAAGGCACTGGCGGTGCAGCGTGAAACATGGGAGCCTACATGGACATATCGTTCTATAGTACTGTGCCTGTCCTTATTTGGGAATATTGGCATATATTGGCAGAGCCAGCCTGGGCATGTTTTCTTACACTGACATTAGGACATAATGCGAAAAGCCAACATGAGTGCAGCCTTGGGTGGGAATACTGGTCTATTAGATTTTTTCAGGTGTTACCCATCAAAACCAATTGTAAATCGTATAGAATTGTACCCATTTCGTCACACAGAATGTGCAGGCCAATGAACCACTTAACCAATTCTTTTAAAAAATGTCCCAGGGGATGAAGTGCCCCTACCTCCCAAACCACACTCTTGGTTATTTGGGGTGTGGCTTCCTTATTATGCTCGGTTGCTCAAGCACCTTCGTTGGAAATATTTACACCCCACCACTAAAACGATCACCATCCCCCGCTGGTCAACATGTTCACAATCCCACCTCACATTTAAAAAGGTTGGACAACCCCGATGATAATCACTTGAAAGCAGGGGAGTTGCTAGGTCTGGAAAAGACCCGGGGCTAAGCTAATGTCAGTACTGTTGGGACTGGGGGCTGACTAGTCTTTTGGCTGTAGCTCCTGAGATTCTATCCGGGGCTACAACCAAAAGATCAGGGGCTGTAGCCCCTTTAGCCCCCCCCTAGCAACGCCCTTGCTTGAAAGCTATGAAGGTATAACGGGGTCCTCATCTGAGTCGACAGTGCAATGCCGGCCCAACTGGAACTTTCTGCTGCCTTCTTCTTGTGGCCAGACCCTAGTATGAGCGGTCAAATTATTTGATGGCTCTGAAGGTACCCCACACCTCTTGACCTTTCAGAATTATGCTGCGTGTCAATTTTCTGTCCCTAACACTGAATGCTGGTCCATCTTGAACGTTCCATTGACATGCATTGAAGTGGAGGGCTCTTTTGATTGGTAATAGCAGGAAAACATGACTTTTTCCTCAAAATAAATACAATTTGCTGGTTAAACTCTCCAAATACGTGTTTTTTTGAAAGCCGTGTCTCCTTCAGTTGGCCATCTGATCAGGCCTGTTGCTAAATGTAACCAATAGTTAACTATATTACAATGATATCTTTTTCATTGTTAATAAAGCTAAAGTGTTATTCTTAGTGAGGGGGGATAGCTCAGGGGCAACGCGTTGGTCTTGGAAGCAAGACAATGCAGCGCAACATAGGTTTGAATCCCAATCCCGCGCTTCGGAACCAATCTCTGGTATTAAGCGTGTTATAAAAGAACAATTATAATTATTGATGCACAGCATTGCTTTTCTAAACATACATAAATTGCAAACCTATGACCCATGTACAGGAAGCTGGAGGGTGAAGGAGTGGAGATAGGAGTCTAGCAATATTCTGCTTCTCCTCGGTGAGCGACAATCTGTGCACACGTGCTGGTGATGTCATAACGCTGTGGTGTACATTGCAAGCTACTAAGCGTTGTCTCAATTCTCAATGTAGGCGTTCATATACATGTGCCGCTTGGGTTGCTTGGGCTGCTTGGGCTTGGATAGTGGTCTTTTTCCATTCAAGTAGTACCCTCATGGTACCTTGCAGAAGGAACGACTTCAATAGCAACGCACGAGCCTCTAGGGTCAAACCCGAGGAACATTCGAAGCTCACAACTTCACAGCGGAATCACATCTGCACATGCTGTTGTGCAATTCTTACTATAGCTGTCACCACCTGCACCTACGGAGGTAATGGTGACTGACCATTGTGCTCTCATAAGTCAAGGTTAGCCTTGCAAAGCTGGCAAAGACATACAGTTTCCAGTGACTTCTCACAGTTGTCCGGAAATAGCGAATGAGAAATAATCATGGATCTCGCAAAGTGCAATTAGGGCCAGAAATGATATATTAATATTATATGATACGAAATTGTCTTTATAGCACACCCATACACAAGTGTTTCAAAGCGTTTCATAGCATACTCAGCACACATGCAGACCTGGCATCCATAATACAGGGCATGTTGTGCACATGGCGTGACACCAAGCACAGAGTGAGTGCTGGCACTCTGGTAGGATGAGATGTCTTACCTTCATGGCGCCCTTCAGTTCACGGGCATCGTATTGAGCTGGGGACCTCAGCAAGGCCACAATGACGTCCTTCAGGGATCCAGAGAGAGCTGCCTCCAGAGCTTGGATCAGGTCCTGTGAGTACAAAACAGCATCATTTGTGACTTTTGCAGGCAGCAGGATCTGCAGGGATGGACAGTATCCGGACAAAAGGAAACATTGGGGTGCATGGTAACCTGCACATTGACATTGCAGGGTTGGCCATACCCAATATCACGTTCGGCAATATACTGGGGTGTCCAGTTAGTTTCTCGTGAATTAAAGGGGCTCAATAGTCCTTCCTACAGAACACTTTTGGGTGCTGGTATCATTCGCAGAGATTCTACAGGTGTGTCATGTGTGACATGTGTGTCTGCAATCCTGCTCGTGAAATATGCAGTATGCGCTGGGGTCCTGTATTGTGCCAAAATCGTATACAGACCTCCCATGACTCATGTTGCCAAAATGAACATGGTTGCCTGTATCCTGTCATGAAATATAACATAACAAGTGGATCTATAGACTGCAGGTTCACCCCAGTGGAACATTTTGGCACTGACACTGATTGTTACCCAGCTCAATGGCATCTATTTGATCATTGAAGAATGGAGGACCTACTTGGATTCACACCTTTGACCATGAGGTCAGCCACAGATCCCTCTATAGTCCACTGAGCCACAGAGCAGGCTCTATAAAGAGGGATCCAGTATTGAACCCATAGAATATATAGGGGATGGGTGTATGCTATATATTTTGCTTATGAAATGCAGAGGGACTGAAGTGTGCCAAACCCATCAAACACCCAGAATACCCGTACAATGCTGACTAAATATGCAAGGGTCCTATATTCTATCAGTGAATAAACAGCGTTACTCAGTGTGCGCCCATAGAATCTACGGGTATGCAGAGTATCCTGATATTACAATGTAAACTGATACTTGGTCTCATGCCCATGCAAGAGAAAAGGGGGACTGGCATCGCCATGGTATCCTGTGTAAAACACAACTGAGAACCTTGTGGGAACATAACCTGGGCATTTGTCCATCTTTGTACCATCACACTTGCTCATTCCCTTTGCCCCTTTCCTTTCCCACCCAGTAAGGTGTAGAATGAGACATATCTTCTTTTTGGCATAAAGAGGCCACACATTTATTTTCAACACGAAAACAAATCCTCCGGTGCAGCGGGCGTCCTTCTGCTTGGGGCTGGATACTCCTGCAGCAAGACACCGGCCGGCTTATATGCCGCCAGGCACGCCCCCTTCCTTTGTTGCCCTTTGCAGGCTTTTGCTCGTTTTTGGTGCCCTTGCCACGGCCCACCCTCTTACCTAGGGGGCTGGGGGGAGGACCCTACCCATGTTATCCGGGCGCCTCCTCCATTTTTCTCCGTCGTCACCTTCATTCTTGAAGATGGTTTTATTTATTCTGCTAAAAATATGAATTTGATTGTGTTCATTTCAGTGAGCTCTGCAATTAACCCCTTGACTCCATGGCTGTGCAAGGATGAGAGGTAGAACTAACTGGAACCATAATGCAAGCATCTCATTACCATTACTGGCAATAATGCCAAGAGACAGTTCATACATTGCATGTGCTTTATTTTAAAAAAGCGACTGGTTGAATCCACATGTTTGTGATTTTAATACCTATCACCAATGCGTCACTCTGCTTTTATCCCAGTGAGCTCAGCAGGATTCTTTCATTCTTTGTTGTCCATAGGTGCTGTACTTTGTGGGTCAGACTTCACGGAATATAAGAAGACCATGGAATGAAGACTGGTTTCATTTATGCTTGAAAGACACTCCATCTTCAGCAGCCCGTAATTTCCCTAAGAATTGGCGGTGGCAATATGGAATGTAAACTCCTCCAACGTAAGGTGATCGAAACTTTACAATCACTTTGGTCATTAGGGATTAATGATGAACAGAAACGTGTGTGTTGTGTATAAAGCTTGTTCTGGCAACTTCTTTGGGATATGATGTTACAGAGTAAGATTTTGGCCATCTTCAGTCCTTTTTTTCTGTTGTTTATTTAGTGGCTTTCTTTTAGCTTTATTTGGATTTCTCAGTTTCTGTCATGTGACTGTTAAAGGAGTCTTTTTTCTATGTTTATTGGCGTTAACTTGATTGTGCAGTTTGCTTATATCACTTACTTATTACTATTGTCTTCATCCCTTAATTTCCTTAGTACATTCCTAGTCATTGTTTTCTATTTTGGTATTTACACGTTTCCAATAAATGCTGTTCTGTGTGGTACACGCCAAGTATTCATAATGTGCATTACATCAGTCTGTTGTTCTTTTCGTTTTGTGATTCCACCATGCATGTGGCGCTGTCCTCGTGCACTACTGTGCAATGCTTCCCCTTCCACTTTATGGATGTTCACATACATTCTAGGCATCTAACGTTAGGCCAGACGTAACTGCGTTCCTGCTGAATCCCCCTCATTGGTTGCGATTCTGCCCTATGTACAGTCTGCTTATTGGACTCCATTTTGCTACAGTGGTGAAATACTCTTGTTCATTGTATGTTTTCAGTGAACATGTTTGATGTGCTTTTTAAAATTAAATTATGACATGCAAGTGGACCCTACCATAATATGTCTTAATGTTTTTCGCTGTCTTCGAAATATTTGTTTTTAAAGTTACCAAATGTGGTCTTATCCTTATTGGTGACTAACCGTGGGTCGCAGAAAGGCCATGTGTTCCTATTATTTGCCTCTTTCTTACTGAACTCTTTTAAGTGGTCCATATCCACAGTGACCTATTTTCAGTAATACAAACGCCACACTCTTCGTTTGTGTCTTTGTTTTTGTTTTTGTTTATTTTCTCATTTTCATATTTTTTTAGCTTTGTATTTTTATGTTCTGCTTATATTCAGGTCTCTTCTTCATGAAGGGTATATAGGACTGGCATATTCCTCATTATCGATTGATATGCTCATGCATACTGATATGTACATTTCTCACATGTGTTCTTCATCTGGTTATGTTGCATTCATTGTGAATATTTGCCAACTCTTATGTTTTACCCTTTGTGATTGTAACATATTATAATAGCTTGAGATTAATGTTGCAAGAGTTTTTTGTCCTTGTTTTATATCTTTGCTCCTGACGATGGCTCTAGATCGAAACACGCTGAGCACATGATAGAGCTCACAACACGATAGCTCTCTTTTTTTTTCCAAAATCTAGTGGATGCAGCCCACAAACTCTTGCATAATTTTATTAGCTTTGGGTTGCAATGGTGATTCTTGATTTCTACTTCTGCTTGCAAATGTATTGATTAATAAATAAAGGAAAAAAATGAATGGCTTTCTTTGAACAGAACACATGTAACTGTACGCATGTTTTTTGGAAGTATTTCTGCTATGGTATGGTAGATACGTTATCCGCGTGATTTGTTCTGCCCCCAGTGCATGATACATGCAGATGTGCACTGTGGCATATCTGTGCCTTTGTATTTAGTCGCTGCCCATGTGCATTCGGCAGTTGGTGGACCAGATGCATCACTCAGTTCATACAGAAAATCCGAGGAAAACGTATTGGCAGCCATTTGCACTGCCCCCACACTGGAGGGAGTAGCGGGAGCAATCTTATAGCCCCCACTCCTCGAATGAGAGTAGTGGAAGCAAGCTATGTGGTTCTTTCCTCACAGGAGAGAGTAGAAGAATTCATCTTATTCTACCCACTCAGAAGAGAATAGCTCAAGCTATTATTCTCCCCATCCAGAAGGAAATAGCGGACGCCACCCCGCCCTCCCCAACCAGCAAAGTGTAGCAGAAGCGAAGCCCCTCTCCCCGCGCAGGAGAGAGGAGCAGACGCCATACCACTCTCTCCTCACCCAAGAGAGCCATCATATTCTCAGCATCCAGGCGAGAGAACTATCTGGAAGGGAATTCTGGAAGGCATGCTACACTTCCGTCCGGGGTATAGAGTAGCCAACCCATCCTACTCTTGTCACCTAGGAGAGTGTAATAGAAACAATCCTACTATCCCTCGCCCAGGAATTAGTGATATTTGTGAATATGCCAAAAATGAGTATCACTACTGGCATCCTCTGAATATCGCCTCTGCAACCTCTTCTCTAAATCACCAACCCCAAATGTCGCTGTACCGCTGCAAATTCTCCTCAACCTCCAACCCCACTGTTTCTATACATTATCATCACCCATCTTCTCTGTATTGTCAAATCCTCCTAAATGTCCAACTTATCATCCATTCCCCACTCCTCCCGAAATCCTATTAGTGCCCCCTACGTCCTCCTTACCTCTTGACTCTCCAGCCTTTTCTGTACCTTGTTATACCCTCTCTGTCCCTAGTTTTGCCCATCCAATCATATCTGTATTTGGGTTGTCTACCCTCAGCTTCTCTGTACTTGGTTAACGTTTCCCAACTTCCTCAACACCAGATTATGCACTCTCAGCATTCTTTGAACATGTTAGTACCCACCCCACCCTCCCCAACCTTACCAGGACCTCTTTATGCCCTCCCAATCTTCTCTGTTAGTGGTCATATCCCCCCACCCACAATCCTCTCTGTAACCGTTCAGGGCCACCCAATATTCTTCATACTTCATTATGCCCTCTGGCACATCTTTATGCTTTCCCCTTTCTATATGTGGTTATGCACCCCACACCTGGTATTGTCCCCGCCCTTACCTCATTGACAAGATGTTTGAACAGGTTAACGATCTGCAGCCTCTGAGCATTGCTCCGCCCGACGACGATGTCCACAATTATGTCCTTATGAACACCTGGAGGAGGAGAGTTGCACATCATTATCAAGAGCAATAGCCAGGTGTTTCCATGACATGGCAGCCTCAGTGATCAGGTAGGGCAGGAGTGTTTAATATTGGTTTATATAGTAGAATGATGTTGCCTAACATCCCGACACCAATATCCTATTTGGGACATGGCGTCTTGCTCATTTTATGCTATATTTGAATGCTATACAACACTATTCGGCTATACTGTCAGGTCATGTTATGCAGCAGAATGTGATTATGCAATGCTATGTTATGCTATTGTATGCTGTCCTGCTGTGACAAAATGACTACTGCTCTGCAGGAGTAAAGGGATAACTAGAGGATACACCGCCTACTCAGCCCCACACTACCACTAAACCAGTATTGAACCCTATCATAAAGGTGAAACGGGCAAAGCACCTCCTTTGGTAACGCAGGCTGAGGGCAAGCCATGTCTTCAGGAGGGGTTTCAGCTGATACAGAGGAAACGCAAACAACAATAGTACCGTGGAACCAAAATAAAAGAATATCCAACCAAGGTTCTATATAGGGCCTTTAATAAAAACAATCAATGTACACAAATAAGTAAAAACACTAAAGTGCCCCCCCTGTAAAGGAGACACAAATTAAGACTTTGCAAAGAAGGGGCACTCTTGGTTGATAGGCAGGGGAGTACAGGCAAATGATTTCAGCAACAATGTCAATGTTCATGCTTATGTCTTTTAAAGACAAAGAAGTGGGGTTTAAAAGTCACTATGCTCCTCTAAGGCAGAATATAGGGGAACAGGGCCTCTTCAAATACCTTTGTTTGTCTTGGATACTAAGCAGTGTCAAACCGGGATTCTAGGCACTTTCTTGCAGTCAAGCCATTGTCGAGACAGTGAGCAGTGGTGAGCCGGCATTGAGTCTGCTTGAAGACGGGGATCAATGCGGTTAGAGTTGGCATTTAAGGCAGTTAGTCGATTGGTCGTAACATCTCGAGTCGACTGTCGAGTCCCATCTAAATTATGCATTCCTTGGGTCAAGTCTGCATTCAAGATTGGCGAGTTGATGACTTCCAATGGCTTTCCAGTCAGGCCCAGACTATGCTCCTGTTGGGTCAAGTCACTGCTCGGGATGCAGAGATTTGGGTTCTTCCATAACTGTGAACTAGCAGTCGAGTTGTGGCAGCAATGTGCTTCCCAAGGTCTACACTTTGTAAAAACAGCTCAAAGAATCAGGTACGCAGTTAAACATCTTTAGAGTGCCAAAAATGCAGCACTGCAGGTCCAGTAGCTCCCCGAAGTAAGTAGAGTGCAGTTGAGCTGGCTCCAAGATGCCCGTGGGTTGCTGAGAGACCCAAACCAGGGTCTCCAGGGACAACGGCGAGTCCTTTGTTTTGCAAGTCCACTCTAGGAAGGTTGTCTGGCAACTACAGGGTGTCCTTCCTCGCCAGTAAGCAGGATCCTGGTGCCATTGCACAGAAAGTAGAAAGGCCTTCGTCTACAGCGGTGTCACCCCAAATGTGACCCTGGGATGGGTAGGGAGCAGAGCTTCCTCTTCCATAAAGCCTTCTGTCTTCTTCTCTATGACAGGGGACTTTGGAATAGACTGTATGCCCAACAGAGTTCTAGTGAATCCCTCTTCTTTTTCTTGGAATCGAAAGATGTATCAACCAAAAGCTGGGTTCCTCACCTTTATAAAGGCAAAATGACACAGCAAATTGGTCCAAGCTGGCACTAATGTGATATCCAAATGCTACGGCTATTTAATTGTGTGATCCTAGTAGTCACCATGCCATAAACAGACAAGGCTTAGAAAGCTATAGTATAAGGTACCACCAGGCTGACTAGGGAGTACAGTTATTATGTTTTAAATCAGAGGTGCAGATGATTAAAAAGCCACTTTGTGTTCCAACAGCTGTCAGGAATGCACCTATCATGCTCTGAAACACTTTCTGAAACAGACCTTCAGACCGACCGTGCTGCCACTGCTGGCAGTAGCTTGGGATTTCAGGAGACAGTCATAGCAAGGCACATGAGTGCACCATGATTTTGGCATGGAGCACTGTGAAAGGGAAATCTAATTAGCAGACTTTCATTTCAGAAACAGAGTTACCGGCATCATTGTATTAAACAAATCAAACGAGTTTAGGCTATTCCACCCAAACCTGATTACATTCTATCACAGGGTGTTATGTTAGGGTATCTTATGCAAAATTACCAAAAAACAGACTAATCAATCAGTATGACTAACCAAACCCTGAGGCATGCAATTCCCTGATGACACCATCCATAACAACTAGCAGGAGCTTTGAATGTAGCTACATGGTGACTGCAGTCTTCTACAAAACAGTTAAATAATTTAAAATTACATCCAGTCTTCCTAGAGCAAGATAAAGCAACAGGCCAGTGGTGTCTCATCAATAATGGGTGACAGTGCATTGAGCTGTTTACCATTATGGAGGAGGCAATCGTCCAAAGCAGGCCCAGTGGAAAACCTGAACACTACCTCAGCTGTGTCGAGCATCTGAGGACATGCCATGCTCCTGGGCTGTGTTGTGTGGGAAACCATGATTTCCTGTCTCTGAGGTACTGCCCCAATGGCCTGTCATCAGTGTTGAAATCCTGATGCTCTTGGCCATTCTGAAAGAACTAGGACTCAGGGAGAGACATGATTGACAGCTGCCCCTGCTTCTTGATGCCTGCGCTCTTAGTGGTCAGGGCAGACCATCAAGGAGGAGAGCGGCAGGCGATTAATGGAATGTTTGGAGCTGAGGCAGTCGAGGAGACATGTGTTTATGTATATGTGAATACAAAGAGTTGTGTATGTGTGTGCGAATGTGGAGTGTGTGTATGTGTGTGTTTGAATGAATGCAACAGCGATCCTGAGTTGAGGCAGAGGGCCAGTTACGGAGAGGTGGAAGTGTCCTCTGGGTGACTGTCTGGCAAAAGGTTTTGTTCACAGCCAGCATGGCAATGTGTTTTTTGTGGAGTGTTATCAAAGGATCCCAAACTGAAGGGCCACGTGAGAAAGGCCTACCTGTCATTACCACAGAAAAAGCAGCATTTTAATTCACAAAGGAAGAAGAAATTCAAAGGTCACTTTCACACGAAAAACAGGATTTTTAAACACTGACACAAAAAAGGCTTTGCATATGTGCTTGCAAGTTAAAGTAAGACATGAGAAAAATGTTCCCCTGCCAACAAAAAGATGTCAGAGAAATGGCATGGTGTGTGTGTTGCCAAAAAGTAAGATAGATTATGCTTCACATGGTTGTCATGAAATGTTCTTGTAGGCCTATTTAGGCAGGTGTCTTTCTGCCAGGGAAATCCAGTGAAGGCTAAAACAAAAATGTAATCCAAGTGCAGATTGGAAAAGTACATCACATTACTGGCAGACATATAACTACAGTATTTTCACTGAAACTGCCACTCATCAAAAGGTGGTCCACTGTGACAATTCAGACTCACTTTTCAGCAGGAAAATGAACAGCAGATAAGTAAAAGTGTATTTTACTAAGATACAGCCCTGTAATTTCAGTGAAAACGCAAAGTGGCCCCAGAAATCACACTGTATGTCAAGGAATTAAGGCTGATGTTAGAAAATGCAATAATGGGAGTCAATTTCAGCCAAGGACAAATGGTGGGGCTCTGAGCAAACTTCACAAAGAACTCCCCCACTGCAAGCCTGGCTTTTACAACCCCCCCCCCCCCCCAGCTGTTTACAACAGCAATAAAGTGTGGCTGCTAAGAGGTGTTGAAATCAGACTTTCCCTAGACTTGGTGTCTTTGACAGGGCAGTTCTCAGCAGGCCAAATGCTCTAGCTGGTGCATCCCACATATTTACAACTTCAGGCAACCAACTTCAAAGAGACAAACACTGGCCGAAAGAAACAAATGGCTTGGAGGAAGGGAAGCTTATATTTGCATATATGAATATTCCCTTTGTTTAATAGGACTATTATCATTTAGACCTTTTTCTCAGCAACCAAAAGTCCTACTCTCTTGATTGACATGCCATTTTGTATGTAATTTCCAGGCGATTATGGAGATATAACATTCATCCACCTATGACTCAGGGAACAATAAGGGGCCATCTAAAATGGGTTTATGGCTTACCTGAAAATGTTCCAAATTAGAAAGTTGGTGAACGGGTGGAGGGTAAGATTAGGAATATGGATAATAAATTACATGTTCCTAACTGTTATGCTTTTTGTAGAAACGGCACAAAATTGCCAAACCGCTATGCAACATGGTGCAGACCAGGCTGTTATTTTATTAAATTCCCCCTGATTAGCTGAATTGAAAAATATGGTATCCAGTTAATATGTCGATTTTTTTTTTCCGACATATCAAAATGTTGAACCAAAAGTGCCGAATTGTTTTCTTCGAATTTATTGTTTTTTTTATAGGGTTTTGTTTTGTTTAGTTAGAAATGCACTATGAGGAAGAAAAAGAGTTGCTAAACATTATCATCAGAAAGAGCTGCTGAAATGTACCATCTGACAGCTGCAAGGAAACACCAAAGAAGGCTGCACCTGGGTTGAGCTGTCCATTACTGGGAAGCCCTAAAAGGCTCACCAGTCGAGTGCTGGGGGCCATCCTTGAGAGTGGAGTGACCAGATCCCTGCCCTATCCTCCAAGAGGGACCTGAAATGCAGCTGGTGGTTCTGAACTTTAAAGAGAGGTTTTCTATGTAAGTATAACTGAGTGTGGGAAACCAAAGGGTGGAGGAGTCTGCTTGCCTTAAAGCCTTTCCATTTATAGTGGGTGGGAGAGGGGAAAAACTGTGTAGATCCTTAGCTTAATTAACTAGAAATATTAATTTCATTATTTCCCCTTGGCGGAACACCACAGGGTGATTTTTGTTAAAATCTGAAATTAACAAAGGTCATTCCCGGTGTGCGCTGAAAATTATAGACTGTAATTAAATTGAGTGATCCTATGTGTCCTGCTGACCCCGACTTCTTTAGGGGAACAGGGGTGTCTTTGTCCCTAAACTAAAAAATCCCTAAATTGTTAGCTTTCCCAACACAGTCCTTTAAGTGGAGGGGGGTCTGAAATCCCAAATTCTCCAATAACCCCAATTTGTTGCTATCCAAGCTTCCCCAACATAGGCCTTAAAGTGGAGGGGGGGGTCTGAAATCCCACAATTCTCTAATCATCCCATTTTATGCTATCCAGCTCCCATAACACATGCCTTTAAGTGGAGGGGGGTCTGAAATGCAAAATTCTGCAGTCATCTCAATTTTTGCCATGCAGCTTCTCCAATGCAGTCCTTTAAGTGGAGGGGGTATGAAATCCAAAGTTCTCAAATGATCTCAATTTTTGCTGTCCACCTCCCCCAAAACAGGCCTTTAAGTGGATGCTAGTCTGAAATCCTAATTTCTTCAATACTATTTTCTGTCCGACTTCCCCAACACAGACCAAAGTAGGGGGGTCTGGAAAACCCACTGCTAAATCACCCTCTGCTTATTTTGAGAAAAGTTGTGGGGAAATCATAATTGTCCTATGGATTAGTACAAATCTGTAACACAACTGCTAGCCTTTTAAATGCGCAGGAAAATCGAAATTGTACAGCATTGCAAATGTAAAGTGATTTTATGCATGGACCACTTTTGATGATCATTTAATTAGAAATTTGTAGAAAGAAAAGTATTGTAATTTGTGTTTTTCCTAACCCATTGGTGTGATTCACTTGTGTAACAAGAAGTTCATTGTGAACCACAAAGAAGGTGGCGTGTGTAGTTTAGTGTGATTTCTATCACCTAGAATTCAAATAAATACAATTATATTTCCTATACCCAGCCTGGTTCTTCGCTCACTGTGGGCACAGGGGGGGAGGAGATTTATGTGACTCTATATGAGTCTTCAGTAAGGCCAGCGCTAAAATAAAACTTATGCGAGTATTGCAGGGCTCCTTGATTGGGGCTGAGAAGGAACTTCCCAGGTTAAGGGAGGCCTCTATATATCTGGATCTGGTCTATTATTGTTGACTCGTGACAAGTGCATTGGTGACAGAATATTCATATTGGTGTAAATGAATTCAGGTAGAAATAAGGTCGCTGTGCATTGTTAAAAGGCTCCTCTAACGCTTGACCCCTAAGTTCCAGGGAGGTGTATAGGTGTGGAAATAATGAGACTGTATAGAGTGCTAAGGCAAAAGGTAGATTGAGTAGGAATGGATTTTTATTTGGCATTGTGTGTAGAAATCAAGCAGGAACAGGGTGATTGTTGTCCCTGCGCAAAGAAAGTTTTACAAAAGTTGCAAAAAGCTATTTTAAAATGACTACCATAGAAGTGGGTGATGCCAGGAACCCCCGCCTGGCTGAGCAATTCATTCAAGGATAGTGGGGTGAGAGCAAAGCCGGCACCTGGCAAACTAGAATGGTTCAACAGGTCACCTCACATTTGGTGTGAAGTTGGGATATTGCACAAAACATTAGAGGCACTTTATATGACCCTACACTTCCAGTTGAAGTTAGTGGAAGAGCGAGTACAAAAGAGTGAGGCTGATGTGATGAAGCAGACTGAGGCATGGACACAGGCTCAGAAAGAACTCACATAGCTTGGAGATAAAGTGCAGCAGAGGGAAAGGTTTGAGTTACAACAAAAAAGTCTCATTGTGCAACTACAAGATGAGATGAAAACACAACAGCAAGCTAGTGCAAAGAGAGATAGAGTTCGCTGAACTGCAAAATACATTCACTGAGGGTGCAGACACTGCAAGTCGGCTGCATTCCCAATTGAATGACCAGACTGGTCATAACAGAGGGTTGTCAAATGACATTATGGCCATCAAACTACAAATTAGGTAATTGGAAAAGGAAAATAGGCAGTCCATCATTAACCTTTTAAAATGCCAAGGACGAGCTATCTCATTATGTTTGTAGCTCGTCCTTTTTGGCATTCTGTTTGGTGCGATCCCTGCAAAGTAGGGATCGCACAAAACATAAATCCAACCCCAGGGCTATGTGAGGAGGAGGTTCCTCCTCGCGGCCCGGGGGTAGGATTTCTTTCAGTTTCACGTCGGACAAGAAACTGAAAGTAATTTCGCTCCGGCAGCCATTTTCCACCGCCGCGCTGAACAGAGAGAAAGTGAGTGCCCTTCTCACTCTCCCTCGATTTCAGGCTTTGTGAAGCTGTTGAGATCGAGGGAGGTGTCGTTGGAAAGGGGAGACGCTCCCTTTTCCAACGACATCTTTTTTGAGGCATTGCTGGTCGCGGATCAGGCCCCCCCTATCCATTTCAGGTGCAGGGGGAGAGGGCCACCAGAAAAGTGTGGGAGACTCCCCAAAGGTCCCCTGCAGGCCTTTTCCCTTTTGCGCCCAGGGAGGTGCACCCACACATGTGAGGTACCATTTTCGTCGGGACACCTGTGGGAACGCGGGAAGGTAGAGCATATGGTGTTGGCGGGACTTTACCACGGATTGTGGGTAATACATTCTGGGCCCATTCAGGCAAGTCAGACCTCTGTGGATTCCCACGAGTGTCTTCTTTTTGGAAATACATGGGGTTCCCTGTTTTCCTTGGTGGCTGTGACACCCCAGGGACAAATCTGTAGGTTGTCCACAAGAGCACCATTCCTCAAAATCTGCTCTGCCTAAACACTTGGGGGTTACCTGTGGTTTAGCCTTTTCCCTTTGAGCCCAGGTAGGTGCACCCATATATGTGAGGCACCGTTTTCATTGGGACACCTGTGGGAACGTGGGAAGGTAGGACAGGAGGTGTTGGCGGCATCTTTTGGTGGGGGGCCAGAGTGAAATGTCTGAAAATTGTGTTTTTTTGCCAAATTTCGGACAGTGCCAGGGATTGTGGGTAGCAAATACCTGGGTGATTTGCACAAGTCAGACCTCTGTGGATTCCCACGGGTGTCTTCTTTTAGGAAATGCATGGGGTTCTCTGTTTTCCTTGGTGGCTTCCACACCCTAGGCCCAAATCTGTACTTTGTCCACATGAGCAAAATCTGCTCTGCCGAAAGACTTGGCGTTACCAGTTGTTTAGCCTTTTCCCTTTGCGCCCAGGTAGGTGCACCTACACATGTGAGGTACCGTTTTCGTCGGGACACCTGCGTCAGGACACCTGTGGGAACGCGGGATGGTAGGACATGTGTTGTTGGCGGCGTGTTTCGGTGGGTTGCCAAAGTGAAATGTCTGAAAATGTATGTTTTTTTTTGCCAAACTTTGGACTTTTCAGGGGATTGTAGGTAATAAATTAATAGGCGATTCGCGCAAGTCAGACCTCTGTAGATTCCCACAGGTGTCTTCTTTTCAGAAATACATGGGGTTGCCTGTTTTCCTTGGTGACTGTGACACCCCAGGGCCAAATCTGTAGGTTGTCCACAAGAGCAACATTCCTCAAAATCTGCTCTGCCTAGACACTTGGGGTTACCAGTGGTTTAGCCTTTTCCCTTTGCGCCCAGGTAGGTGTACCCACACATGTGAGGTATCATTTTCGCTGGGACACCTGTGGGAATACAGGATGGTAGGACATGTGGTGTTTGCGGCGTGTTTTGGTGGATGGCTACAGTAAAATGTCTGAAATTTGTGTTTTTTTCTCAACATTTTGGACTTTGCCGGGGATTGAGGGTAATACATTCTGGGTCGATTTCGCACAAGTCAGACCTCTGTGCTTTCCCATGGGTTTCCTATTTTTGGTAATACATGGCCTTCCCTGTTTTCCTGGGTGGCTCTGACACCCTAGGCCCAAATCTATAGGTTGTCCACAAGAGCAAAATTCCTCAAAATGTGCTCTGCCGAAAGATTTGGGGTTACCAGGGGTTTAGCCTGTTCCCTTTGCGCCCAGGTAGGTGCACTCACACATGAGAGGAACATTTTTTGTCAGGACACCTGTGGGAACGCGGGAAAGTAGGACATTTTTTGTGTTAGCATGGTTTTCATACCGTTTCGACACATTTGCTGCTGCACTTTGTCATACAACCCTTTGATTTCCCAAATGTGACCTACATTTAGTCGTTGCTTTAGGCACTATACACTTTTTTAACCTGCACAAGTCACCTACCCTTCAAAAGGTCTGCCTATGCTCTTTCAAAAAATGTATGCTTGTCCATCCTCACCACATTTGTTTTCCTTAGTTACACATGCTAAATACATCTGTTCAGGCTGTAAGCATAAAAATCCTGTGTACCATGGCTCATTTTTTGGCTTGTGGTATTGGTTTTTTTGGGAAACATTATGAAGAATGTGTGATTTCCTAACTGGAAGAGTTCGGGGAATGTACCAGAGCATTGCTTTTCTCATAATTCACAGAAGCCATTGCCGTACCGGGCCAACCATGTCCACCGCATACCTTTTGTTTCGGTCATTTTCCTAATTTTTCCTCAAACTATGGAATTTTTCCCTACATAGTTGTTGCCTGACCTGCGCAAATCACTCCTTCCTAAATTTGGAATTGTGTCTACTTTTCAGAAATGTATGCCTTTCTGGCTTCCCATTCATCTTTCTTACCCTTCTCTTCCATTCCGTCCACGCATGTCCTATTGGACAAGAAAGGCCAAAATCATCTACCTCTCACAAAATGGCTCATAACCATATACAAATATGTTTTTTTGGTTTTCACTCAACCTGTTCTTGAAAGCCTGGAAAACAGTGAATTCAGCACAGCAAACCATTTGCTCCTAGCTCTTACAAGGAAAAAACCAAAGGCTTCTTTGTACATCATTTTATTGGCATTTTCTGGAGAAAAAAAATGTTCTCCTTTTTTGGTTATTTTCTCTCACCCCCCTAGAGCAAACTAGGATTCCTTGATTGCGTTATGACCGCCTACATGTGGGGAAAAAAGAGGCCAAATCTGGCAGAGATATCTCTTGTAACAAAAAAGTTACAAGGGATTGAATGGCAACATACTGAAATCACCAAAAAAGGCCTTGACACTGGGGGGAAAACCCATGGCAGTTAAGGGGTTAAAGAGATGGACTCACAAAAGGAGTTTGGCTAAATGCTTCAGAATATAAATATTCAGAATATAAATATTCTGAAACAACAGAATTTACAACTGGCCAAAGACCAAGATGCATTCGGTTTGAAAGTGGCTGCAGAGAAGAGACAGCTAGGTCCTCAGGAACAGAATTAGAGAAGAAAGGAAATGAGCTAGTAGAGCAGGTGAGACAAATAGAAGCTGAACTATTAGCGGCAGCAAATTTTAGGAATGAGCAAGAGAAAGAGATTATTCTCCTGAAGGAAAGGCGCCTTGAATATCCACACAGCATACAAGGCTCACAGAGGGAGAATGAATCACTTCAGCATGCGGTGCAGCAAATAAAAGATAGGTTGGTAGCTCAGAGCAGGTTACGTGACAAATCCGGAGGAATCTCCTCCCTGATGTACTTGCCATGGTCCATTTTTTCAAGCAGAAATAACGTTTTCTGGCAGCAGCAGCAAGGGCCGGAGGCCCCATCTCCTTCCACGGGGCAAGCCTCCAACTGTTCCAGGATATAACCCCAGGGACTCTGGCCAGATGGAGGAAACTCAGCACTCTCACAACATGGCTGGGTGGATGGGAGGCCCGCTACAAATGGGGGCTCCCTTGCAAGTTACTCTTTGAGCATCAGGGGTGGCGGTATATACGATATGCATCGAAAAGGAGGCAGAGGAGTTCCTTGAACCGGCAGAGGGTAAAAGGCAGGGTCCTGCCTCTGAGGGTACCTCTCAGAGGGGCCAGATGGAGAAGAACAAGGCCAGCCCGACAATCTGCGGAGAGGCCTCAGGGCCTATGAGGGACCTTGAGAAAGAAAGCCTTGCAGCTGCTAGATCGTTGAACATATAAGTTCTGCTGATGATTTACAGATTTTGTCCCCCATGTGGGAGCTTTTGGGATTTGGTGGCCGAGCCCAAGGTGATGGTAGAACAAGTTAAGGAGGGGGTGATAGGAGGGTAATAGTTTTGAGTGGCCTAGATTTCTGAGTCACAGAGGCATTTAATATAGTTAAAGCTTTATTGGGCTTCAGTGTATAATCAGGGTAGCCCTCAGGGAGACTGTCCCGGCATAATGTTGAGTTTGTATTGGAGGGTTTGGGGATGGGTGGGTTTTTCTCTTTCTTTTCTACTTCTTTATATGGGGTTTTGGGGAGGTGAGGGTTTATCTTTTGGGGAGATACATTTTGACTGCCATTCACTTTTGGTACCTAAGCAGTCTACATGTTTCCTGTGGTAATTGTGCCGAATTGCAGACAGACCGGACCGCCTTATGGGGCTTGAGGTCTACACATCCCAGTACTTTGTTCTATAACACACCCACCAAAGGTACCTATGCAGAGTGGTGATACAGCTGTGGAAACCCTTGATCTCTCCTGTCTAACTCTAAATTTACAAGGATTAAATTCCCTGATCAAGCGTAAGGCCATCCTTCAGAGGCTGACATCTCTCTCCCCTGATGTAGCTTTCCTGCAGGAAACCCATCCGAGACCGGACGATGAGACATGCATGGTCCACAAAGCTTTCCAAAAGGCCTATTTTGCAACCAGTGTCACTAAGAATATGGGAGTGGCCATATTAATCAGGAAAGGGGTCACATTGAGGGTCCTGGGTACACTGAAATATCTGTGAGACAGAGTTTTTGTCCTGAACACCAAACCACACGGCCGAAGGGTGTTTTTGGTTTCTCTATATGCCCAGAATGTAGATCAGGAAGCCGTTTTTGATGAGCTAACAGCCTCCTTAATGTGTTTCTCAGAAGGGGAATTAGTGGAAGCCAGTGACTTTAACTGTGTTGTGGACCCCACGAAGGAAAAAATGCCCCCGCCACCAACAAGTGCAGGTAAGCGTAACTTCTTGGTTTTGACAAAATTCCTGAGGGACCTCTCATTGATAGAGACCTGAAGATTCTTTCACTTTGAAGAAAGGGACTACACATTCTACTCCCCAGTTCATGAGGGGTTTTCAAGACTCAATATGGTCCTGGTCTCCAGCTCCCTCCTCCCGACAGTCACTAGGTGCGAGATTCTCGCAAGTGTTCTATATGATCCTGCCCGAGCCTGGGTTTAAATGGAATTGGAGGCTCCTCTATCTCAGCGAAGGAAACCGTGGTGCCTGAATTCTTTTTTTGTTAAATGATGTAGCCATGAAAACACTTATTTCGCACACCTCATCAATTATTTTGCAGAGAATGGCATGGATGGGATGGACCCCAGGATAGTCTGGGATGCGGCAAAACAGTCCTTAGAGGCGCGATTATCAGCCAATCAGCAGCCTATATGAGAGACCGGAAAGCCATGGGGACAGAACTAGAGGGAACTCGAGGGAGAGGTCAGTCCGTTGGAAGCTGCCCGCAAGATAGCAAACACACGCAGATCCTTGAAAGAGGTGCGGGTGGCCCAGAAGGTATTAGATGCCCTTCTAACGTACACTGCAGCTCAGGAGTTACTCTAAGCCCCACAGTTCTATTATGAAAAAGCAAGCAAAGCTAATAGGCACCTGGGCGCGAAACTCTGTAAACGGACTCAGTGCAATTATATTCCAGTCTTGAGAGATAGCGAGGGGAAGAGGGTCACCCGAGATGATGACAAAGTAGTACTAATGGAGCACTATTTTAGGGAGATAGGAACCAATGTCCCAGAGGTGCAGGGTCAGAAGGTAAGGTCTATAGATCAGGCAGGCCTCTTGAAGCTCTCTGTCGAAGATAGGGAAGCTGTAGAAAGGGAAATGTACCAAAATGTCACCCTCATTTGTGCACCCCGCAGTCACTGCGACTTTGGGGGCCAAAAAATGAGGGCGATATTTACTGTTCCCAAGCAGAGCGGGTTGTGGGGTTATCCCCTGGTCTACTTGGGAGAGGTAACGGGAGTCAGGGGTTGCAGGGGTGTCCCCCACTTACCATTGTGGTAAGCAGAGGAAAAGAAAGAAAGAAAAAATCAATTAAAAGAAAAGCACCCTACGGAGTCCGCTCTAACCCATATTAGTGGGAGGAACTGACGGTGCAGGGATAGCAGGGAGTAAGTGGCACACACATAAGTGTGCCGCCGTAAAGGTAAGTGGGAGGGTCAGGAAGGGAATTGCGGGCCGGGGGATGCAGACACAGTGATCTATCTGATCACTGTGCTGCGCCGTAATTGGTGTCAACATTTTTGTCAGCGCAGTTATGGGCGGCGCAGTGATCACAAAGATTCCTTGAAAGGGACATTTCTCAGCAGGAGGTTTTGGAAGTTATTGGGGCCTCTCATCAGGGAAGACCCCGCGTCATGCCGGGTTTACCTCCAGTTCTATAAGATATTAGTGCCACTTGCAGCTCCTCAGCTAACCAAGTTATTAATAGCTTTTTGGAAATGGGCTTGGTCTCCGAAACCATGTCCAAATCCATCACAACGCGTATCCTGAAGTCCAGCAAGGATGGAGCACCCCACTCATCATACAGACCGATAGCATTGCTAAATACTGATGCAAAGATTTACGGGAAGATCCTAACCCACAGACTGACTGATCTCCTACCTAAATTGGTTGACCCGGATCAGACGGGGTTCATAGTGAAGCAGGGTGCGCATGCCAACATCCGTAGGCTCTTTGACATGATCGCTGCCAAGAGGGAAATCACACAGCGTTTTGTGATATTGTCTCTAGATGCCCATAAGCCGTTTGACACTATGGATTGGAACTATATGGAGGGGGTTCTGAAGAGCTGTAACTTTTGGCACAAAATGTATCCAATTTGTCATGGCCAATTACAAATCCCCAAGAACCAGGATAAACGTTAAAAGGCAGCTAACTCAGCCAATTCAGATAGAAAGGGCTATGAGGCAGGGCTGCCCGCTGTCGCCCCTGATAATCGCCGTGGTGATAGAGCCTTTAGCTCAGCACATCTGGAGGAACCTGTGGATCTCAGGGGTGACCTTGCAGGGCACTACTCATAAACTTGCACTGTACACCGATGACATGCTGTGTGTTCTCACAGATCCCCTTAGGTCTTTGCCAGAGCTGACTAATACCCTAGACATATTTGTGGAGGTATCTGGGTTTTGCACTAATGCAGATAAATCGTATTTTGCCTATGACTGTAGTCACCCTGGGGCATTGGAATAGGGAGGGCTGCCTACTGGGGATTCCAAGGGTCTCGGGCCCACTCACACCAGTGCTAATCAAGATTTCTCTCCTGGTATGAGCAAAGGGGTATTAACAGCGTGGGGCAGAGGCATGGCGCTTAGACTCTGGGATCTATTCAAAAAGGGTGAACCCTTAACCTTCCTCAAATGTAAGCCACAATTTGGCCTTGGTGAAGGAGAGCACTTTCACTACATGCAAATCAGGCACTGGATTACGAACCCAGCTATCAACAGGGCAGCTGTTTGACCCGACCCCGCCCCCCATAGGGATTAAACTCATGGCACAGGAGAGAAGGAGGTCTGGGCGGGTTTCCCATTGAAAAGACTCTTGAGAAAGCCAGGGAATGGAGGGAAGCGCCCCTACACGCTTAAATGGGCAGGACATTGTCCAAAACATCTCTGAGGAATCGTGGGACAAGATCTGGCGGCGTACACATAAAAGCTTGAGATGCACACAAATCAAAGAGGGGGCCTGTCACCACTTGGTGTTGTGGACAAAATTTACATACGCATTAATGCTGGTTTGATCATAAACTTTATTAATTACAGGGAAAATTGTACCAAGCTCGGAGCTCGTGAATCCGTGCAGTGGTTACTTCACCCCTGCCCCCTTCCTCTCTACCCAGCGGAGCCCTCTCTGGCCCACCCTGTCCCCACCTCCGTCGTCTCCCCCATAGGCAATTTTACACAGGGTCAATGTAGGGCCCCTTCACAACTGATCTGTGTCCTTCTTATCCAAGCTGAACCAACAAGTGTTACATAGAAGAAAACTCTATCTCCGGTTCTTATCCCACAATTGCGGCGTTCCGCATTAAAAAAAGACAACCCTCTCTCCGGTCCATATCCCATGGTGGTGGCGTTCAGGAGTCGGTAACTCTTCCTCTCCCCCAGTCCTCACACTCTTCTTTATGTTCACTGGCTCCCTCATAGGCAGCGTTCTGCATTCTGTAGCTCTCTCTCTCTCTCGCTCTCTCTCTAGGCCGGCCAGCCGAAGTCTTCTCCCTTCTCCGCAGACCATTCTCCCTGGCACTGGTTACCTTTGGGAAGGCCGCCTCCTGCGACCCCTTGTCCTCCATCTCGCCTTCCTTACATACCCCTGTCACCAAGCCCTGTTGCTCGGGCAGGGCATGAGCCCTGGAAAGAAAGTCTGCCCCTGTCAGCAATTTACCAGCCCAGTGGAACATTGTAAAGGAAAAAGGATGCAATGCCAGAAACAAGCGCAGAATCCTAGGATTACACTCCTTATTCCGTGCCATCCAAACCAACGGTCCATGTTCATTCACCAGGGTGAATTTTCAACCCAGAAGATAATACCATAGTGACTCAATGGCCCACTTGACCGCCAAACACTCCTTCTCAATGGTGGCGTACCCTTGCTCATGTGGCAATAGTTTACGAATGATAAACAAGATGGGGCGTTCCTCCTCTCTCTTGGGAACAACACTGCCCGACCCCCACTGCAGAGGCATCCGTATGTAAGAAGAAGGGTGTTGAATAATCTCGACAATGCAAAACGGCATGGTCTGCCAAGGCCTTCTTCAGATCTCAGAACGCTTGCTCCGCCACCCTTTGGTTCCCTACCATTCTAGGGGACGTAGCGGTCTGCAGCCGATCTGACAACAGTGCCACTAGTGTCGAAAGGTGCAGGATAAATCTTCGGTAGTAGCCTATGAAACCTAAAAAAGATCTGATTTGTCTGCCATTAGCAGGGAAGAAAAGTCCATTAATAGCCTCCAGCTTGTCTTGTTGAGGCCGAATGGTGCCCCGTCCGACGTAGTAGCCGAGGTATTTGGTATAGGTGAATACCACGGCATTCTTCCTGGGATTAACATTAAGCACAGCATTTCTTTACGTCTCAAATATGGCCCGCAATGTTGCAGATGCGCACTCCAGGAGGTGCTGTAGATAATAATGTCATTGAGGTATGCCCCAGCATACGCTTCGTGTCCCCTCAGGATAGATCTCATGAGCCGTTGGAAAGTCGCCGGAGCGCCACGTAGGCCAAAGGGTAGCATAGTGAACTGGTATAACCCAGATGGGGTGGGAAAGGCCGTCTTTTCTCGGTCAGCGACCTTAGGGGAATTTGCCAATAAACCTTGGCCAGATCAATGGTTGTGAGGTACAAGTCTTTCTCTAGCTTATCCAGAAGATCTTCAATTCGGGAATCAGATAGGCATCGAATTTGGAAACCTCATTCACTTTCCAGAAATCCATACAGAATCTGATGCTTTCACAAATACCATGGCGGAGCTCGATCAACTGTCTGAGGGCTCTATCACTCCCATTTCCAACATGACCCGTATTTCTTGATTGACTGCTTGTATCTTGGCTTCCGGAATCCGAAAGGGCTGCACTCTCATTGTGGTTCCCGGGTTGGTGTTTATTTCATGATAGTCTTTTGTATTTCGGCCCGCTAGGGACAAGAAGATTGGTTGGAACTCTTGGAGAAGCTGGTCCAGTTGTCCTCTCTCTGATGTCCGTAGGTCCGGGCTGATCCGTAAAGCTGCCATCCCAAGTCAGTCCCCGCCCAAATGCATCTCTGAGGAGATTTATTAAGAAGGTTTGTTTTGGGGTATCAACTTCTTCTGATATATCTTTCACTTTCTGATATATCTGTGTTGCGTGTCTGTGAAAGAAGTTGGAGGAACTACTTCCCCACCTCCGTAGTCAATGAGTAAGGTTGTTTCTTCCACACAAAAACTGCGTCAACAAGTTTTAGTTTAAATTCAACTTTTGATTATATTTTAAGAATTTTGTCATGTCCCCTGAAGGAGAGCCCTTTTAGATGACACGTGTTTCGGCACGTCATGTGCCTTTTTTAAATCAGGGCATATATCACATTCACTTAACATATACAATAAAACACATAGGGCCTCATTCCGGGTTTGGAGCTAACCATGGAGTAATTAGCTCCATGGTTGCCCCCGAAACTGTCCCAAATCCGGCATGGTGAATGGAGTAATTACCGGTCCATGCCAGGGTTGGAGGGACCGGTAATTCCCCATTCACCTTTTGCCCTTCCCCATTCCCATTTCTGCCCCATAGGGCTCAATGGGAATGGGGAAGGAGGTAATTATGGCACCGTAAATTACGGTACCGTAATTACATCTGAAGTACATTTGCGGGTCCCATACTTAACTCCTGCTAAAAGCAGGAGGTAAGGAAGGACCCGCAAAGGGACCTCGGAATACGGAGTTAAGGGATTACCGGCATCGGCACCCTTACCGGTGCCGGTAATTCCTTACCTCCAACCTCGGAATGACCCCCATATACACATGCTATGTTGTGTAAGGACAGACATTGGGGATGGGGGTGTGGAGGGTACAATGGATCCACAAAAGAAAAAATCACAAGAAAAAACACAAAGAAGCGTAAATGAATACATATCGCTGACCATGGATTTAGATGTATTTCAAACAAAAACTTGATAGGTATTTTCTGTTCATTCCAAACTGTGGCCTTAGTAAGCATCAGTGATAAGCTTGACCCATTATTTCTCATATTACCAGAACCATGTGGTTACAGCAGCTGTATAGCTCACTTTATTATGCCTAGCCATGTGTCTGACCTGAGTAAGCTTTATTAGTATGGCAAACCCATTATTTCTCATGTTGTATATATTTACAGCACCATGTGATTGTGACATTCTTATTAACCCACTTCCCATTTAGGCGTGGAAAAATAAGTTTTGTTAATTGTATCTTACCATGGGACTCATTCTTTTCCTTCTTAAGTAAATAGTCGCGGTTCCGTAAACTTCCCGGGTTATAATCCCACCTGTAACATATTGTTAATTGTCATACATTTCACATGTCTCAATCATTCAAGTCCATTCCATACCTACATTTACTACTACTAACTCCTGGTTCCTTGTATTTTGTTAAAAATTGTTGGTTTTTAATCTTATTGGTATTAATCCCCTGTTCTCATATCACCAGCTACGTTGCAAAGGGAATTTATCATAAAGCTGTATCTTATTTGTTTGCTAATTTCCAAACCCTTTCTACGGTCTGGTTTGCGCTGTTTATGTTGCGCTCTTATTGTTAACACTAATGTTTTGCTGATATGCTTTAAACACAATCTATCATTATTCATGTTCCCAGAAACTATGTGTACACAAATTGGTGCTGCCGTTTTAAATTCTCCCATATCACGCGTTATGCCGTCCACTATTTTGTTTAAGCTATCTGTGTTTCGAGACAATTAATTCCAATCATAACCTGCTAATATAATGGAGATAAGCCTCACACTGTAGTTGTGTTGCCGCAATGTTACGTGTTACGTAAAACTGGCTCATTAAACTCAGGTTCTTTCAAAATGTATATCCGAACGTTCCCTCTACGTTATTCTCCTTAACCTTATAATTTGATATTCAGGCGATCGTCCGCCTCAATGAAGTATACCTTATATTAGTCTTACAAGTTAAACGTCCAACATCATGGTTAGGTCTTACCTCAAAAGTATGCATTTTAGACTCTGCGCGTCGGCTTCACAGTTCAACTCGCCGCAGCGGCAATCACGTATTATATTTGTGCTGGTTGTCATGGTTCTGGAAGAAGTCCTTCCTCTATTCCCACTCCTCTGGAGTTAGAGCACCATATTTTGGGCTAAGATTTCCCTATTTCTACATTAACCAATTCAAGTGATCCCATAATTGCTAATGTGTCTACTGCAATTTTAAGTCTGTGATTCTATGTGTGTTTATTTAAATGTGTGTTCATTTAAGTAGCTCTACACAAATCCACTAATTCTCTAATTAATGCATTGTTTCTCGGAAATTAGCCGCTCGTGCATTTTCTCAAAACGAAACCGCTTACCATCTATATTTAAATTGGCATAATCATCTACGGTTTACTCATTATATTGATAAAGCTGGAACTCTATTTATAAGCTTGCCTCAAACTAGTGCAATTTTTTGACACTTAATAAATACAATGGCCTACATACGATGAATGTCTTTCTGCACATAATAATAAACCTATTTAATCTTGTTCTGAATGTCCTTTACATGAATAAAAAATGTTACCTGAGGTACCGTACTTGCAAGTTCAACCTTGCTCTCATTCACTCTTGGGTCATCCCCATACCTTTTGAAACCTGGAAAGAGTGTATATAAGCACCCTTGTTCCTTATATGCATCATCATGCCCTTTCTGACTGTCATTCTGACATAATATCACCTCTGATATAGCTTGGGTTGATTGCTCTGAATCATTTACTTTTCTTGGACTTGTGATTCCGTTCATATGTCCTTACTAGTCAACATTCGTCTTCGATACCATCTTCACAAAGTGGCCCTATGTTTAATACACAAAGTTAGCAGCAACCCTTTTCATTCAATAGTCTACATTCATCCCCCAGTGGACAATTCATATCAGTACTTCATAAAGTCTTGTGCTTATTATTATAGAAAGTGCACCATCTCATTGTCTTTATTTAGTCTAAATTCTATCGTTCTGAATTTGCAAATCAATCGTGCTTCGGCTTGTCTCAGTAATACTTCTTTATTACCTCCTCTTCTCCTAAGTATTACCTACTGTAGTCCTATAAATCTTAAGTCTTGTTTATTCTCCATTTGGTGAGTCTGCTGCCAATGTTGTGCCAGAGGAAGTGACACATGCTGGCTCCCGATTGATGAAATATGTTCACGTATTCGTGTCCTCATTTCTCCTATGGTGCTTCCAATGTATATGCGCTAGCATGTACAAATGATGGCATATACTGTACATTTTGACCTGCAATTTATGTTCTCTTTTATTCTCATTTTAATTCCTCTTGCATCTTGAAACATCTTTGTACTGACATGTGCGTACTTACATAGTGTACATGTTCCACACTTCCTGAATCCGGACACTTCAGTTTTCAGCCAGGTCTCCATTACTTTGCTTGGCATCTCTGGGAGTAGTGATGGGCTCAAATTCATTTTCAGAGTTCTTGCGTTTCTGTAGATTACCTTGGGATAATCCTTGATGAATTTTGATAAGGGAGGGTCTAATTTGAAAAGATTACAGTTTTTTCTCAATATTTTCCTCAATTCATAATTATTGGCACAGTATGTTGTTATGAATCTTACTTTCTCCATATCTTTCTTGTCTCCCTCGTCATTTTCGTTGCTTTTTGGCGTGCTGCATGAAAGCATTCAGTGAGGTATCCCCTTTGTTTGAATCTAGTATGTAGCAAATCACACTCTTTAGAAAAAACAGTTGGATCTTTACAAATTCTCTGTGCTCTAATGAACTCCCCTATGGGTACATTCCATTTAAATGGTTGGTGATGGCAGCTCGTAGCGTATAGTGTTGAATTCTCGTGGTAAGTTTGCAAATGTAGTTTTTGTTTAGCTACATAAATTGTTAAATCCAAGAAGTTAATACTGGGCCAGTTGACTTGTCCAGTAAACTCTATTCCCAATTCATTTTGGTTCATTCTTAACCAGAAGTCTTCCAGTTCCTCTGTGGTACTATTCCAAATTAGGAGCATGTTGTCTATGTACCGGGCCCTTAAAACTACTTTTGTCAAAAAATGCATTGTTCTTGTAGACTTGTTGTTCCTCATACATCCCCATGAAAAGATTTGCAAATGCGGAGGCATACTTTGTGCCCATGGCTTCTCCCCTTTTTTGTCGATAGTACTTATTGTCAAAGATGACTATGTTACATTCCAATGTTGCCGTAAGCATCTCCTTCAACATTTCTGCTTGCTGGTAATGGGAAGCAGAATCTTCTCTGAATACATAGTCAATAGTTTGTACTGCTGAATCAAGCCTAATTGATGTATAAAGGGCATGTACGTCCCAGGTGGCCAGGAGATATGTGGATTTCCAATCAATATGTTCAATAATTCTTATTGTATCTTTGATAAATGATTTTAGCTTAGACACCCTAGGGCACAGAACATTGTCAATGTACTCTGATATTTTCTCAGTGGCCCATACTATGCCACTGAGTATAGGCCGCCCTTCTGGAATATTATCAAACACTTTGTTCACCTTCGGAAGGAAGTATATAGTTGGTAGAATGGGATATCTCACTTGCAAAAAGTCTTTCTCATCATCTGTAATTAATCATTTTCTATACCAACTAATGATCAATTCCTCTAATTGTTGCATTATTTCATTTTTCGGATTACTGGGCAGTTCCTCATAGCAAAATTATGTTTTCAGATGATTGTTAGCCATTTGAATATAATCCTTTCTATTCATGACAATGATATTTCCACCCTTGTCAGCCTCCTTTATCACAATCTCTCTGTCTCCCTTTAAGTCTTGGAGTGCTTGTTGTTCCTTCTCTGTTAGATTGTTTTTGAATGTTCTTTTCCTTGTATTTCTCATTTGTTTTTCAGATAGGTTGTTAATATCCCTTGTTACTGATTTGTAGAAGACATCTACATTATTTTCGGCTGGAAATTGGGTTGTACATTTCGACTTACGTTTCAACTCCTCCCCCATCAAGCACACCAGTGTTATTCGTAATTCCTGCAATGTATTGTGCATCTCAACTGCCTCTGATTCCTCTAGAGATCTCAGAATATGGATGTTTTATATGTCCTTGATAGATAATGCACTTTTCTCTATATGTTCTTGAGTCTCTTAATGTCTTGTTACTTGTATAGAAAAGACATTTTTTGAGCTTCAACGTACGAAGAAATTTGAACAAATCTATTTGTATTTCTATGTTGTCAAAGTTGCGTGTAGGCACAAATGATAAGCCCTTGTTCAGTAGCGTGATCTCCTCCGAAGTTCATGTAGACTATTGAATTAAAAGGGTTGCTGCTAACTGTGTGTATTAAACATAGAGCCACTTTGTGAAGATGGTATCGAAGACGGATGTTGACTAGTAAGGACGTATGAACGGAATCACAAGTCCAAGAAAGGTAAATGACTCAGAGCAATCAACCCAAGCTATATCAGAGGTGATATTAGGTCAGACTGACAGTCAGAAAGGCATGACAATGCATATGAGGAACAAGGGTGCTAATATACACTCTTTCCGGTTTCAAAAGGTATGGGGATGACCCAAGAGAGAATGAGAGCAAGGTTAAACTTGCAAGTACGGTACCTGGGGTAACATTTTTGACTCATGTAAAGGACATTCAAAACAAGATTAAATAGGTTTATTATTATGTGCAGAAAGGCATTCATCGTATGTAGGCCATTATATTTATTAAGTGTCAAATAATTGAACTAGTTTGAGGCAAGCTTAGAAATGATTTCCAGCTTTATCAATATAAGTAAACCGTAGATGAATATGCCATTTTAAATATAGATGGGAAGCGGTTTCGTTTTGAGAAAACGCATGAGCGGCTAATTTCCGAGAAAAATCTACTAATTAGAGAATTAGTGGATTTGTGAAGAGCTACTTAAATGAACACACATTTTAAACACACATAAAATCAAAGACTTAAAATTGCAGTAGACACATTAGCAATTATGGGATCACTTGAATTGGTTAATGTAGAAATCGGGAAATCTTAGCCCGAAATATGGTGCTCTAACTCTAGAGGAGGGGAATAGAGGAAGGACTTCTTCCGGAACCATAACAACCAGCACAAACATAATACGTGGTATCTGCCTCAGCGAGTTGAACTCAGAAGCCGACGCGCAGAGACTAAAACGCATACTTTTGAGGTAAGGTATAACCATGATGTGCGACGTTTAACTTGTAAAACTAATATATGGTATACTTCACTGAGGTGGACCATCGCCTGAATATCGAATTATAAGTTTAAGGAGAATAACCTAGATGGAACGATCGGATATAAACTTTGAAAGAACCTGAGTTGAACGAGGCAGTTTTACGTAACACTCAACATTGCAGCGACACAACTACAGTTTGGGGGTTGCCTCCATTATATTAGCAGGCTATGATGGGAATGAATTGTCTCGAAACACAGATAGCTTAAACAAAATGGTGGACGGCATAACACGTGATATGGGAGAATTTAAAATGGCAGCACCAATTTGTGTACAAATAGTTTCTGGGAACATGAATAACGATAGATTGTGTTTAAAGCATATCAGCAGAATATTAGTGTTAAAAATAGGAGCGCCACATGTACAGTGCAAACCAGACCATAGAAAGGGTTTGGAAATTAGCAAACAAATAAGATACAGCGTTATGATAAATTCCCTTTGCAACGTAGCTGGTGATATGAGGACAGGGGATTAATAACAATAAGATTAAAAATCAAGCATTTTTTTTTTAATACAAGGAACCAGGAGTTAGTAGTGGTAAATGTAGGTGTGGAATGGACTTGAATGTTTGAGACATGTGAAATGCATCACAATGAACAATATGTTACAGGTGGGATTATAACTCGGGAAGTTTACGGAACCGCGACTATTTACTTAAGAAGGAAAAGAATGAGACTCATGGTAAGATACAGTTAACAAAACTTATTTTTGCACACCTAAATGGGAAGTGGGTTAATATGAATGTCACAATCACATGGTGCTGTAAATATTAAAAACATGAGAAATAATGGGTTAGCCATACTAATAAAGCTTACTCAGGTCAGAAACATGGCTAGACATGCATCTCTGAGGAGGTTGGGGACTCCATATCGATTAGGGCTATAGTGGGGGTCGGTTCCACCCACTTCTTCAGCAGGTTGACATGATAGGTTTGCGTCAGGAAACTCCTATCATCCTGCCAGACTTTGTAGGTAACGGGACCCAGGACTTGCTCTATTGGAAATGGGCCCCGCCAGGCTGCCAACATTTTGTTCTCCGATGTTGGGACTAGTACCAGTACTGTGTCTCCCTCCTGGAAGCTCCGAAGTTGCGTCCCTTTATTCTACTGAGACTCCTGTATCCGTCGTGCTTGCTGTAGATGGGTGTGAGCAATAGTGTGCAGCTTCTCAATCCATTCTGTTAATTGCTGTGGTTGTTCCTCCCATTCCTTCTTCAGCATGTCCAATAGGGTCCTCAGCTGTCGGCCAAATAAGAGTTAAAAGGGAGCAAACCCCGTGGAGGACTGCAGAGTATTTCAAAGAGTCATAAGGATCCATTGCACCAGTCAATCCCAGTACTTATCGCTGGCCGTCATGGTCTTCCTCAGCATCTGCTTGATTGTCTGGTTATACCTCTCTACCAGACCATCGGTTTGAGGGTGGCAGACAGAAGTTTTCAGGTGCTCTATGTGCAGGGTTTGACATACTTGCATTATGATGGCTGACATAAAGTTAGCACACCGATCTGTGATGATCTCTTTGGGGATCCCCACTCGGGCAATAAAAGGCATGAGGGCATTGCATACTTGTTGCATGTGATGCTCCATAGAGGAAACGCTTCAGGGAACCTGGTGGCATAGTATACAATCACCAATAAATATTTATGGCCTCTACTAGTGCGATCGAGAAGTCCCACAATGTCCATCCCTATCTGCTGAAATGGTTCCAGAATTCAAGGCATCGTCTGCATTGGAACTTTCAGGATGTTGGCACAGTTTTTTCCTCTGACACTCGTCACACTGTTGGCAGAATCAGTGTGTCAGTCCGTAAACCCCTGGCCAGAAGAAACAGGCCAGGATTTTCTGGGGCTGTTTTCTTGGTCCCCAGTTGGCCCTTACCTACTTGAACGTGGGCTAGCTTGAGCACCGTAGGCCAAAATTTGACGAGCACCACTAGCTGTTTGAGAGGCTCTTCTCCGGGCTGAAGGACCACTCGGTAGTACAGTCCTTTTTCTTGGGTAAAGTGGGGCCCTCGGCCTTTCCCATCCTCCTGGGCAGCCACCCGGGCATTTCATAATGTGGGATCCAATTTCTTGGGATAATCGGTAACTGTCGCCCTTCTCATTTATCTTCCAATCCACTGCCACCGGCATCATGGGCTTTTCATGCCACTGCTTCTGCATTGTTCTTTTCATGCCCCGACTCTTGCCAGGCCGACCGGGTGGACCCTCTATCTCTTCACTTCAAAAGGGGGTGGTGGTCAACCAATTTTCCTCAAGGCGTTTTATAATTTTGGGCATTATCGCCACATCGGACCCTACCACCAGAGGTTATGGGAGCACAGGTAACACGGCTGCTCTTACTTTCAACTGTTCACCAGCCAACTTAACCCTGATATCCTGAGTAGGATATGCTTTCACATCCGCATGCGCACACCTGATCATTATCGGTTCTCCCCCTGCTTTCAAACCACCTTCCAATTGTGCACTAACTGCAGTCTGTAGACTTCCGGAGTCTAGTAAGACCCTTGTAGGATCCCCCTCTACTTCTGCTCCATAGACAAAGAGGTACTGCGGTCTTGCCGAGAGTTGCTTCTCCTCCGGGTAACTCTCTGCCCGGGTTGCGTCGAATAAACCAATATCCATTGGTTCAGTTTTGCTCCTTTTGGGACATAGCCAGGCAATATGGCCCCATTACCCGCATTCGTAGCACTGTGGGCTTCTTGGTATTAGGAAATTGGCCCAAACCAGGTTCCACCCCCACGGCCTCAGGTTTCCGGGGAAGCGTATTCAACCCCCTCCCTAGTCCCGGGCGTTAGGATGATGTGAACATCCCTGCTAGACCCCGATTGGTCGGTCCATACGCCAGCATCCTTCTCTGCCCAGCCTTCAGATATGCAGAGGCGATATTGACAGCCTCGGCCAGGCTCGGACGGTGATGTCGCTTCACCCACCTCTGCACTGCAGTAGGCAACGCTTCTATGAATTGTTCCAAAATGTTCCTCTAAGTCATTTTGTGGTTCATGGTGGTTACTGTTTGCAGCCATTTATCTGCCAATTCTTTCACCCGGTAGTTCAATTGCTGTGGCTTCTTCTGGCGCAACAACTTTGTCTCCCAGAACTTTACCCGTAGGTTTCTTCGTCATGGACAAGTCTTTTCAGGCCGGCCTTTTTCATATCTATGTAGGTCGTGTCTTCACTGGGGCTGGCAGCCTAGTATGCGCTCTGCTTTTCCCCCGTCATAAAGAGGGCCACATGGTGGCTCCATCGCTCCTGTGGTCACTTGGCGTTCCTGGCTACTCGCTCAAAGTTCAGAAAGAAGTGAGCAGGATCCTCTCCTGGTATATACTTCTGCAAGACCATGGCTTGTACCTGTGCCTGCCTCCTCGCGTTAGCGGAATCCAATATATGGGCCTATTGAACCTGCAAGGCCTGCTGGAAAGTTTGCTGATCCACCTGGGCCTGTTGGTTTTTCAATCTGGATGCTTTTAGTATGGCCTCCATAGCATTCTCTCCTAGATGCCAGCGCTGCCACCATTTGTCACCACTTGGTGTTACGGACACACTTTATATACGCATTAATGCTGGTTTCATCATAAACTTTATAAATTACAGGGAATATTTTACCAAGCTCAGAGCTCATGATTCCTTGTAGTGGTTACTTCACCCGTGCCCCTTCCCGTCTACCCAGCTGAGTCCTCTCTGGCCCGCCCTGTGTTTCTCCTCCGTCGGTTCCCGTGTGGGCAGCGTTCCGCAGGGTCAATGTCAGGCCCCTTCACAATTAACTCGTGCCCTTCTTATCGAAGCTGAATAAACAAGTGTTTCCCAGAAGAAAACACAATCTCCGGGTCTTATCCCATGGTGGCGGCATTTCGCATTAATAAAAGACAACCCTCTCTCTAGTCCCCATCCCACGGTGGCAGAGTTCCACAGTCAGTAGCTCTTTCTCTACCACAGTTCTCGTACTCTTCTTTATGCTCACTGGCTCCCTCGTAGGTGGCATTCCGCGTTCTGTAGCTCCCTCTTTTTTTCTCTCTAGGCCAGCCACCCAAAGTCTTCTCCCTTCTCTGATAAGTGGGCCCACACACACACCTCTTTGGGGGCATCAGCTTTAGACTCTCCTGCTCCTCGCTCTGTAATGTCCTTTTCCTGCAACCGACAAATAAAACCCAGAGAGAAAGAACACGCTCATTAAATCCCCCCGCCTTGCACTGCACCTGATTCCACACCTGATAGTCTCTTTCTTTTTCTCGGACCACACCTGTCTCGCACATCCTCCCCAGGCTTAACCCTTGCTTTCCCAGCTTTCCGCGGATCATGCTCCCTGGTTCTGGTTACCTTTGGGGAGGCTGCTGTCTCCGGTCCCCTGTGCTCCATCCCACCTTCCTCACAGGGACATTAAGCTTTGCTACAGTTGGTATTTCACGCCAGCAAGGCTTCACAAAATACCTTCTAATATTTCAGATCGCTGTTGACATGGATGTGGGGGAGAGGGAAGCATGATACATATGTGGTGGTCCTGCCCTGTGATACAAATATATTCAAAGGAGGTGTTGGCACAGGTTAAAGAAATTACTGGCAACCACATCCCTCCAAGTCCCTTGGTGGTGTTGCCGGGGGACACCCCGGAAGATGGTTCTTTCCCGCTCTCGGGTCCACGAGCTGCTCTTATTACACAACTGCTGCTCGCATCCAAGATAACTAGAGGCCATTTTTGGAAGACGCAGAAGGGCCCCCTTTGGCCCACTGTTGGACTAAGGTATGGGAGATCTTAGCTATGGAGAGAATCACAGTATTCTTGTCCATTATGATCGTACGTACGGACTTGGGCCCTGTGCATAAAATATGATAGAGACAGCGAAGCCTCTGTATTTCAGCCACGACTTATGCTAAACCTAAGCCTCGAGTATTGGATTGGAGGGGGTTATGGCAGTTAAGCATGCACAGTCAGGACATTTGGGGAGTTGGGCCTATGAGGTTGAGATGGGAGGACGGGAGCTACTCGGACTATGATATGTCATGTGGAGGTATGGACTATGAGGGTTGTGCCTCTTATTCGGTATCTAAGTGCCACTGTATGAAGTTGATTCCCCTTATTTTATTATTATTATTTAATTTTTTTGTGGAGAGGGGAAATATGTTGCATGAGTTGTTGACGTTGTTATCCTGTTGAATTTTTTTGATTGTACATTGTGATGACAAATTAAATAAAGCTTATAAAAACAAAGTATGCATCGACCCCTTGTATAGGCTAATCTAGGAATGGAAGTGTCTGGGGTAGCTGATGCAATCACAGAGCAATTTCTCAAAAATGGTTTAGACAGGCCTGACGCATTGAAAATATGTTTTCTCTACCCTGTAACTCCCAATGGACCCTATAAAAGTGAGGAATGGAGACAGGTGCTTTTTGTCTCAGAGAGAGATCGAAGACGATCAAGGACAATCAGGTCACTGATTCCTGACTCCATAACTATATTGAGGAATGCCAGGCTGGAGAGCTTCCTGGGGCTGTACTTCCGGAACCAAAGGACTGGAATAGCAGAATGCAGGGCACATACACAATGTCCAAAATCAACAAGGTAAAGGCTTAAGGAGTGATGCAGATGAATAGTTCATTCTGTGGGCTCAGATAATAGTCCGGGTTCTGGCACTCTGGGATAGGCCCAGTTTCTTTGCACATGCATTGAAGCGGAATGCAGGACCCTGTAACCCCCAATGGACTTCAATGAAAGAATGAAAGGGAGGAAGAGCAAGACTGAGAGAGAGAGAGAGACAGAGAGAGAGAGAGACAGAGAGAGGCAGCAAGAGAAAATAAAATAAAGAGCGTGCTCGCAACAGGGCTCCGAATACAGAGGGATGGAGGAACCCAGGGAATCTAGTTAATGGACTTAGACTCACAGACTCCACTAGTTACAGACTCTGTCATGGCTGAGTAAAACACAAATCACTATAGGTAGAGTTACTGCTCTGCTTGGGCATGAGAGGGGTCTTCAGGGTTTTGCATGGCCTCTTGGTTACAGTTGGTCTAAGTGGATTGAGAACAGGGGTGCATGATAGCTATTTTAGAATTATGCCTGGTTCTGGGTCATATGTTCAGGACTGGAGGGCTCAGCAAGGGTCTGGCATTGGGGCAACTTCAAATTCAACAATAGCCACACTCTGTTTTTATTCAGACAAAGAGATGGACAAGAGGCTATCATCTTCTTAGTCACATGAGGAAGTGAAAGAGAATATTATATCGACAACAAGGTAGACTAAGGCAGTGAAAGTGGTGGACCTTATGAAAGAAAAATGATAATAATTACGTCATAAAGAATGTACTTACGTTAAGTTATGCTATTTTATGTTACTAGGATTTATACAGTGCATCCGGGCCATTTTCCTGGGCTCCAGGAACTCTGGTTGATCTGCAATGGAGGGGCATGGGTTAGGTTAGGTTATGGGGAAGAGAGGGGAGATGCAAGAGAGCTTTGCTGTTCTGTTGATGCATGCAGACGGGAAGTACCGTGAGCTGTGTGTGCTGGTCAGTTTCTAGGTGGAATGTGAATGGGGTTAAAAGGAAGGTATGGTTTTAGTGGCTAGGCAGAAGTAAAGTTAATGGTACCAAGCCAAATTCTAATTGGAGGAAATGGAATTCTATTTTGTTAAACTGCTAGATAAAAACTCATGTATTTTCTGTCATATAGTCGAGTGGGGTCCACAAAAGAGTTCATACTCCAACTCTTAGGGAAATTAATTTTATTAAATGCAAAATAACTGCTCCTTCAGCAAAACTAAAGGAAAGGAAAATGTCAAGACAATATTTCCTTAACAGCTGCAACAGTTAAAAAATCTCCTTCTTAAATTCCCAACAGTGTTGGATATCTTCTTGGCACTGTGATTTTTTCTCAAAATCGTCCCTTGGCTTGTCGCCTCTCCTCTTTCTGTAGATTCTCTAATGCCACTGTGTCTCCGTCTATAGCTTTAGAAACAGTGGGAGCTTCTATTTTGCTGACAAGACAGAGCCAATCGTGTTTACTGGCTTTCCAGAGAGGGTCGTAAGAGGGGCTTACAACTTCCGCTTCCTAAGGTCCAGGTTTCCACCCTCCTCTCTTTCTATTCTGGCCTGCCCTCCTAAAACTTGCACCACATACTTGTTCCTCCTCCCAGGCTAGGTTCAATCCCTTCTGATTGTGGTCTCACACTACCATCTGTCTTGGGTAATGCTTGCCTTCTCATTTCTTCACGCTTTTGTAAACTAGAAACTCACTAGTGCTGGATTCGTCCCTTCTGCTTCCCATCCTTCTCCCGAGGCTGCTTCTCTAATGCCCCTTCCTGATGTTTCTCTCCTGCCCCCTCCTGATAGTCTCCTCCTAATATTCTCCTCCAGCCACACCTCCTTGTACTCTCCCATGCCACTTCCTGATAGTCTCCTCTTCCAACCTCCTGCTAGTGTCCCCTGCCACCTACTCTCCCCTGCCCACTCCTGATAGTCTCCTCCTTCGACTTCCTGCTAGTCGCCATATACTATTCTTCTCCAGCCACCTCGTAGTTCTCTCCCCTGCCACTTCCTGATAGTCTCCTCCTTCAACTTCCTGCTAGTCTCCATCTAATATTCTCCTTCAGTCACATCCTAGTGCTCTCCCCTGCCACCTCCTGATAGTCTCCTCCTTCGACTTCCTGATAATCTCCACCTAATATTCTCCTCCAGCCACATCCTGATACTCTCCCCTGCCACCTCCTGATAGTCTCCTTTTTCAACCTGCTGATGGTCTCCTCCTGCAGCTCCTGATATTCTCCTCCTGATACTCTCCCCTGCCACCACCCGGTTCTCTCCTCCTGCTACCTTCTTATAGTCTGCTCCTGCCACCCCCTTAAGATCTTTACTCTCACCTTGTAGTCTCCAGTCTCTGCCATTTTTCCTCATGCTCTGCAACTTCATTCTCCCACTACCTTTCTGTATTGCTTCAAACTTGGACCTTCTCTAAAAACCCACACTACTACTGCGCTGTGTGGGTCCTATTTATCCCAGCGTTGCCTCCCTTTATGCAATGCTTTGGGAAAATCATCACCCTGTGTGGGGCAATGTTCTCTCTAATAATTTTTCTCTATGTGCGGAACTGGTTGGATGTTGTGCGAACATTTATTTCCATGTGTGCAACTGACTAATGAGGGAAGCTACTTTGTGAGCTACCGTTGCAGTAGAGAGTTTGGAAAGGAATTTCCTTATCCCAGCCAATGCAATTCTTTACAAATCTTACAACACTTTTTCCAAACAGACAGGCTAAAATATGATATGTCATATGTGATTATAGAGAAAACTCATCAACCAGTCCAAGATGTCAATATCTGCCACAGTACCTGCAAACATACTTCTGTGAAGAGAAAAATGTATGTGTAATGCCACTGGAAAATCACTCATGTGTATTACAAAACACAAATATTTGTTGGCATAACTGATGTGGCTGTCAAGAAATTCAGACAGAATAAACCATTTGTCGATGGATTAATGGCAATTCAAATCAATGGGACTCATTACAAGGCTGGTGGTATCCGTGCCTGTAATACAGGCACGGCGGCCACTGGTATTAATTTTTTTCCGGTGACCGGAAATGGGCAATTATCGGGTCAAATACCAGACCCGGTATTTGCCCATTCCTGGGCGCTGGAAAAAATGCTTCCCCATTTCTATTTGAGCCTCATAGGGCTCAATGGGGAAGCCGGATGCACAGGCACCGCTATCAACAATGCCTGTGCATCCGAAATGCTCTACTCGCGGGTGCCGGTACGGCATCCTCGAGCAGAACTCGGAGTTTGCCGGTCCGGGAACTACGGTACCGGCATGCTTACCGGTACCGTAGTTCCCGGACCAACAAACTTATGAGACCCAACGTGTCAAAAAACATGCTTATAGGAGTTCAAGTGCCACTCAAGGGCCAGGAGAACATGCTTCTAATAATTTGTGTAAGGATGATAATTGCATCAGAATAACTGCCCCTCAGAATATGATGATCAAAGGTTCCTGTGCCTCTGCTTACTATCCACATTACGTTATTCTATGGGTAGTGATAACACCAGCCTTACATCGAAGAGACATATGCACCATCAATTTTTACTCTGTAAAAAAAAGGAAAAAGTGCCTAACAAAAATGAGAAACAATGAACATATCATTGCTTAAACCCACAAAGCTCCACTGATATTTTTCTTCGAATTAGTGACCAATAGAGCAGTGGCATAGGAAGGAACTCATCTCAAGAGGACATTTAAGGGGAAAGAACATCTTTTAATGAGCAAAAAGTATCTCTATTGGCAAAGCGAATTACTTGTTTACTTCCTGAAAAATCATTTGACTCCAAGTAGGGAGCAGAATCTGATACGAGTCCTGCTTGTACCCCTAAATAGGAAGTGAAATGACAGGGCAAATAATAAAGTGTATAGTTTTGCCCACCCTTCCGCACCAAAGCCTAGCTACAATTAGACAAGAGCCTTACTAAAGAATATCACAAATACATGCCTTTTAAGTTAATAGCATCAATTCATCAGAGATATAACTGATTGAGTGCCTTCTTCTGTAACTATGTATCCTCTTCTGTAATTCTTTGTGATCAGTTCAATAAGATGCAGGGAGCTGCTAGAGACGATGCACACAGAACACATGGTTCAATTGAAAAGCTCTCAGCAGCTGAGCATAGAAAGAAAAAGAAGGTGCTGTTGTCTAGACGGGTACTAGAATTTCCTATCCTTTAGCAAACAAGCAACACATTTCCTTCAGCGTACTGCCGAAATATCTGCCTTGTTTTTTTAAATGTGCTTCTTTATTCATCACCCGCAAGGAGCGATGACCTGTGCTCTTCTTCCACCCATACCCTCCCCCAGCCCCTGTGCTAGCCTCCTATATTAGTTGATAGAGCACTGTAAAATGGGAGGGACTGTAGCAGTAAAAACTGACTGGGATATTTGCAGACCCACAATACTTTGCAAGCAAGGCATATTTAATGTCTCAGATATTATATGCATTTTAAGAATATCATGACTCTGCATGTACACAATTATTTTGCAGTGCATACTGGATTGTTTGCAACCTACCCCATCCTTATATCATTGTGTATGATTACTCAAGTGCTCAGTGAAACTGTTTTTGTATAGAAGCGAGTTACCATATAATGTGTGAAGGTCTATGCCCAAAGGAAGTCTGGACACTTGAAACGATGCAGATTGTGTGAAAAGCGTTCTCCTGTCTGAATATCCGGAGCCCTGATACTATGAACGAGTAATCCCAGGCATAGTCCATACCCATTATCCCTTGTAGGCTAAGTAAATGATATTGCAATGTTGCTCTCCACTTATAGGGTAATGTTAGTAATGCTCAAATTGGAGACGCTGAGCATCACATTTGCCTTCTCAAAATCTTTAGAGGGCAAATTAATATTTGAGTTTTATAATGTGTTAACTTGCAAGGGGGCCGCTTCAAAGCACCTGCGTGAAATATGTAAAAAAAAAAAGAGGAAGTATGGGATAAGGTTACACATTCAAGTAGCCTGCTTACTTACAGTCAGTGGCCCTCATTACGACCCTGGCGGAAAGTGACTGACCGTACCGCCACAGCGTAAATAGCGTTTCCGCCATTGCACGAAGGAGCAAAGTGCGGCCCATTCCGACCCATCGGGCACGAGCACCACGGCATGGCGGAAGTGCAAAGTCTGCGATGGCGGAAATGACCCCAAAACGGCCCACACCGCCGCCGTACGGCGCTCTAGGTGCAATACCGCCACCCATCACAGCGGACACCGCAGTGTGCGCCTACCGGAAAGTACGGTGACCGGAAATATACGGAAACGGAAGTAAAAACATGGGCCCGGAACGGGAAACATCCCGCCGTACACCTATAAAACCACAAACACCACACAACCACCAAAAACACTACCCTGAGACACACCCCAACCCGTCATCCACCCTAGCAAAACCAAGAAAAATGGGAAAAGTAGCGAAGAAAGCGTGCGACCGCAAGCGGCAGGTCCACTTCTCCCGTGAGGAACTCACCGTGCTAACAGAGACCCTCCAGGAGAATGCAGCCGTCGTCTTCTCCACGCAAATGACCAGGACGTCACTTGCGAACAAGAAGGCCATATGGGCTCTGGTGGCACAGCGGGTAAGTGCGGTGGGGACCGCACCCCGCAACCCACAGCAATGCGATGGGACGACCTGCGGATACGCGTCCGCAGCATACTCTCTGCCAACCGCAACATTGCCACAGCCACCGGGGGAGGTCCTGAATCACCCATCAAGTTGACCCCCTGGGAAGAAATCTGTGCCTCCACCATCGGAATGGAGAGCATAGAGGGAGTCGGAGGGATGGAGAAAGGAGTGCAGACATCCGGAGAATCAGGTAGGTGGCCCAAATGAAACAATGCTAAATCCACAATGTCCAATCATGTGAAGTACCATGTGTCCACATAGTGCAACAGAAACACATGTCCAGGAGAACGTCCACACACATCGGCCTGATAGCGCACGTTAAAAACCCACAATAAATACATAATTAATCAAAAACCCCTAAAACACGCACTACACGTGCAGCAGGCACACCCTAACTGCAGGCTGCCAAACAACTGCACCCTCACTCCACACACAAATGAAACCACCTCCAAGGCCCCGACCCAAATCACCCTCAGGTACCACCCCAATGCATGTGATACAATGCCATTCCAATTTCCACAGACCCATTAATAACCCTCGCCCTCCTTTACTCCACCACAGGGTCCGATCCAAACGACGAGCATCAGGACACCCCTACCAGCACACCTGCAAAGAGGGCCAAGACCAACGGCCAAAGACCCTCCACCTCAGCTGCACGCATCAAGACACGGCAGCAGCACAAATCAGGTGGCAGCACAGAGGAGGGAACATCAACAGGCACCCCAGCAACCAGCATGCCCACACCACCACCACCACAGGTCCCCCCAACGGATGCCACAGAAGGCACTGCCTCTGGTGGCAGCAGCACCATAGGTGACACCCCATTGATGGCAGCATGCTCCGACACAGAAGACGGGGATGTCGAAGTCAGATCCATCCATGACCTGTCCCAATCCCCCTGTCTGTCCCATCCCGTACAACATGAGGATACCACGCAGGGGCACCCACAAGACGACGACTGGCCATCCCCCACAAGCCCCTCTGTGACACCCCCGCAAATGGCCATGGCCCAGCAGAGGCAACAGTCCCTCGACCAGTTAATCGTGCAACAGCAGCAACTGGCCACGCTCCTCAAGGACCATGCCGATGAATGTGGGGGCACTAAGGCAGACATAGAATCATCAACTGAGACACTTAGGGCAGAAATGGAGAGAGGTACAGAGACACTAAGGGCACAAATGGAGAGTAGCACCGAGAGCCTGAGAGTCCAAATGGAGAGAAGCACCGAGAGCCTGAGGGGGGAACTGCATGCGACGTCCAAAGACGTATGTGCCGAACTTGCCGCAGTGCGCCGTGTGCTCACTGAGCTCTCGCAAACCCTTAGGGACATGCATGGACGTGAGCAGGCAGAGACATCATCCGTTGCAAGTTCCGTCCAGGGCAGCCCCCAACGTAGATCTGGGAGGAACCTGCGCTCCACAGGCAGGGGTGCCCCTGATACCCGCAGAGGGGGCTTGCAATAGCGACAGCCCACTGACAATGAGCATCTTTGGACACTGGTGTTCGGGGGGGAGGTAGGAGGGTGGAGGGGGTGTGTTGGGCTCACTTGGGTGGCGGGTCGATAGGGTGTTCAACATGATATCACATATGCCATAAACAGTGCACGATCAACCAATGAGATGTGTGGACATTGATCTTTGTGTACTAGGCCATCATAGGCGTACAGTCCATATTGTGCATGTCCCAGACACACACAGTGCCACGAGTCCTGTGTCCATGTATCAGCCACCAGGCGTGAGTGCTAGAAGCATGCATCAATGAGATGCTGACGAATGTCACGGCCCTCCGGTGCCTCGCAGACTCCTTGAGGTGCTGCCACATCCCCACCCTCATCATGACCATCATCAGGTGCTTGCAGTTCTGCGTCAGGGGGCATGGGCACATTTCTACGTACGCACATGTTGTGGAGCATGACACATGCCATGACCATCTTTGCAACCTTCTCATGGCGGTACAGGAGTGCCCCGCCAGACCTGCTGAGGCAGCGGAAACGACCCTTCAGTAGGCCGAATGCCTGTTCGATGACTACACGGGTACGTGAGTGGGCATGGTTGTAGTCCTCCTCATGCTGGTCCCGTGGGTTCCGGACTGGTGTGAGGAGCCATCTCTTCAGTGGATACCCAGCATCACCTGTATGTGGACGAGAAACGTATGATGTGGAATGCCATTGCTACGTACGCACACCCCCCCCCCTTCCTGCCAGGTCATTGCCGCATCACATACCCCACATCATCATGCATGAAATGAGACTCACCGAGTAGCCAGGATCTGTTCCCTGCGTGTCGCTCCATGTAGCGTGGTATAGTAGAGTTCCTCAAGACCATAGAATCATGGGTTGATCCAGGGAATCGGGCACAACAATGTGTAATGATCCTGTTGGAGTCACACACCATTTGTACATTCAGGGAATGAAATTGTTTTCGGTTGCGGTACTGGGCCTCCATGGCATGTGGGACGACCAATTCCACATGGGTGCAGTCGATGGCACCAATGCAACCCGGTATGCCGGCAAGTGCATGGAATCCCACTTTTGTGTTGGTAATTTCCTGCTCCGAGCGTGGTAGAGAGATGTAGTCGTCTGCGTGCTGCAGGAGGGCATCGAGCACTTGCAATAGTGTCCGTGAGAACAGTGGCTGAGAAATGCCATGCAACTGTCCGACTGTGTGCTGGTAGGTGCCTGTGGCCAGGAAGTGGAGTACAGACACCACCTTCAGTAGGGGTGGGATGGCGGTTGGGCTATCTATCATGCTGACAAGGTCAGCCTGTGTCATGTCCACAATGGCGGCTATGGTGTCCCGGTCCAGACGGTAGAGGGTGTGGATCTGCTCATCAGTGAGGTTGAACGGATGTGCTCGGAGGCGTGGGATTGCGGGCTGCCTGCGTGGTGGTAGTGGCTGTGCTGGCGGCCCTTGCTGGCCCTGCCTTGCCCTCCTCCTCCTCCTGCGTCTCCTCCGTGCGGCCGGTTGTAGTTGGTGTTCGTCTTCTTCTAGGAGTTGGAGTACTTGCAGTGCTATCAGGTCCCCCAGGGCCAACATCGCGAGTCCTGCCGGTAGCATTTCGGAGTGGGTGTGGTTGTGGGAGGAGACTGGGTGTGCAATTTATGTGTTTTCAGGCTGTATGGCCTCCACCTGTGGTGATTCATTCCACCTGTGCAAACTGCTCTCCCCTTTGGCCGAGCACGTCCCGCACACAACGCTGCAATTCGAGGAATGGCATCTTGCTATTGCAATCATGTATTTGTACCCGATGGCCGTGTAACATTGGTTGATATGTTCATTCTGCTGTGGTCCCATTGTTTCACATACTATCTGTGCAGTCGCGAACAGACTTGTGAAGGGTCAGTGGAACGTAGTACTCGAGTAACGGTGGGCCCTCATGCATCACTGTACCGAGTTGCAACGACGGGCGGGGCGTCCCATTTGTGGGTGAAGGCAGTTGCCATTTTCACACACAGCCGCACTAGATGGATTAATTTGTGATTTCAAACGGCCACAGATGCCTCTTCGACGTGATGTTGCAAATGAGGAATTCGAAGGGCGGCGCTTTCGGTTTTCAGCTAGCGGCGAGGAGATGCCCACAGGTCTGACTGCAAATATAACGTTCTATTGTTCAATGTCCTTGAGACAGGGGCCATGGCGAGAATGCAATGATTGATATGAATAGTATGGGATGCGCAATAGCGTAGTGGACGATAAGGCAGGACGTTCCCAAATACATGTTACTTCACTACACTGGAATTACGGGCTGGGGCACTGTGGATTTTGCAGGCTGCATAACGCACAGACTCAATGGATATTTCTAATGTTATGTGAGTAAATATTCAGGCGTTTTCATACCGGGATGAGGGAATGATGAATGGATGCATGGGCAGGTGATTTGATACAGAGTTTGCCATGTACAGGGCTTCTTGGAATCTATCCGCCTCCCCTGCGCTATGTGATGCAGGGCTGCCATAGTGGGACCATCGTCTATCTGGCCTTGTTGAGCCCTCCCTGTCTCGACGCGCCCTCAGACACTTGTGTCCATGCACGTTACCAATCCCATCTGATGGATTCTGTTTTGACAGACGCATGCACAGGTACACTCGTTTGTGATGGTGTTTACACCTCGATATAGATGGTTATGAGTCGCAAGTGGTTTTGGGGTGGTGATGATCCTTTGGAGTGGGCTTGCATGCATATGGCTGTGGATTTAGTGTGATCATTGAAGTGAGTTGTTCGGATGTAGTTCTGATTGCCATTCTGTTCTTTTTCTTTTCTTTTGGTTGACAGGTATCTCCTCCCCTTTTGCCACTGCCATCTGTATGCCACTCCTGCAGATGGCTTTTACTCCCGACACCTGCTGCTTCGTGTTAATCAGTGGAGCAGCATTACGATCTTATGGGACGATCGCCAATGGGCCACATGCCCTTACGCAGTACTGGTGGCTCGGAGCAACATTTCGGCCTTTCAGCTGGACTAGTGCCTCCCCATTGGGACGGCCCTGCGGTTCTGTGCGCTTCCATGTTGCCTTTTCGTACGTGAATGTGGCTCTGTGTACCATGATGGAACAGGGCGTCACACAAGTAGTGGCTGGTCATTTCTTGCGGATGCAGCCCACAATGGTGAAATGTGTTTTGGAGTTCATGGCCTAATGGCTGTATGGGCTTGGTGATTTTGTTGTGCATTAAATTTCTATTCTGATTTGGCCCGTGTAGCGTTCTTCTTTGCAAGTGATGTGGCATATTCCTATTTGGGGAGCGATGTATTGGGTGGAGATCTGCATTGGGTTCCAGCGTCGGAGTTTAGTTGCGTGGTACTGTACTGGGCGCGTTTGCCTACGAAGCCCAGTGAGGTCAGGGATGGGGGCTGCCAATATGACTGTTTGAATGTTGTCATGCTCAGGGGCGGGGGATTGGGTTTTGTGTAACAGATGCCGGTCAGCCAGGTGGACTGGTGGAATGATGTGATTTTCGGAATATTGCTGGTCACAAGTGCCTGTGTTTGCGTGCGTTTCGGGGGGGGGGACTGTGGTCATGTCCATTGGATTGGCTTCTGTATTCGTGCCATCTGTGCCCTGCAGCTCCCATTGGCCCCTCTTGTGTTTCTTTTGTTCGTTGGCATGCATGGGTGACTTGTACATTTCACTGGTTGCATTGTGACTTCATTGCACCTACGGGGAGTTGTACTTTGTGGGCAGGGAGCGGTGTACAGGCACTCAGTGGGGCCGTTTACGGTTGATTCGCGATGCCGTACTTCTCACCATGGCGGAATGGTACATTCCGCCATGCTTGATGGCGTTAGGTACATGTCCGCTAGGGTCGGAATTGGCGTACCCTTGCGCCATGGTGGTATTTACGGTTTGGCATGGCGCGCGCGTGCTTGGTGCAGTTGGCGTTGGCGTTCACTACGGTGTCGCTAATGGCTTCGTACTTTGCGGTGACGGGTCATAGTCGCACCGAGCGCTATTCGATGGCGGTATTGCATTTCCGCCATCGTTTTCCGATTTCCGCAAGGGTCGTAATGAGGGCCAGTATCTGTTATTTGAGCTGGTAGTTCCATTATATAGTGTGGGTGATGCTTTTGGTAAGGCGCAATGAGTAACAGAAATATTGGTGCGTGAACGTTATTCATGTTACAACAAACATAAAAGAAGTGGATGTAGGTACACGTCTACTAACCTTTTGCAGAGCCAAGAGAGAAAGAGTCAAAGTTGTCTTGTAGTATCTTAATGTGTTTTGGGGCCGAAGTCAGAGTCATAAGCTAAAAGTGTGTTAGAGTCTGGTTTAGGAATCATGGGTGGGGAGTGAACATTATTTGGTTGATGTGTGCAGGCATATCTTGGTTAGATTCTTCATTTCACTGTGCCAGTTTTTCATATTCGTTTTTAACCACTTGTGTGTGTGTTTTGCTGTTAGGGATTTTAGGTGTTTACGGTCATGCTTGCATAGTACTGTAATACAAATTAGCAGAATATCAAGACTAGTTGTTCAATTTGAAAGAAAGAAAATTGCAGGTAATTGCTGTGGCTTGTGCCTTATTAAATCTTTTTGAATAGGTGAGAATTGCCTGTGTGCGCTGGTAAAAATCTTCTGAGCGGCACACAGAAGGAAGCTGTGCAAGCGCACATGTGCACATCTTAGAGGGAACATTTGTGGGGCTATTAACGTTGAGTTTTGATTGGGCCGCTCTTATTGGTTTTCTCGTTTCAAGTGTGCCGAAATTTCGGGTGGGTTTTTCTTTTTGTTCACGGACAGAGGCAATATAAGTACGGTCTGCCATTTTGGATTTTCAGTTTCCCTCTGGGTGTGCCTTCATGTATGATTGAGGCTCTGGAAGTTGAGCCGCAACCCTCCTTCATCTTGCCACAGGAGGGGTGTACCCCGGTCTGCAGTGGAGTAACTTTGCTGAAAATGTTGGGATGGACATAACAACTGAAGTAAAGGGATGGGATGAAGGGAGGGCGGATGGTGGCTCTGAGGGATTGTTACGGCCAAATTGTTTTTTTTTTAAAAGTGGTCGAATGGTAGATTTGACCGAATTCGGTCACCACCATTATTTTGAAGTCGAAGATACCAAACATGAAGAGCAGTGGTTGCAAGGGTGGCCCCCTAAACCCATGTTTGGTATTTTTAGCTTTGGCGGCTGCAGGGGTGTCCCCCGCTTCCTCAGCATTGGTGGCAGGGGACCCAACAAAAAAAGAAGAAAAGGGACACTGCAGCGTATGAACGAACCATGTTAAAGGTATGGATCTGACGCTGCAGGTTACGGGAGAGGCAGCGGATGGAGAAAAGTTAAGTGGGGGGAGTTTATGGGTGTACTGGTGGTTTAAGGGGACATGGTTTGGTTTTTTGTAACAAGGTAAAAACGTATTTGCAGTGAAAATGACTACGATTAATTCTGCTGTGATTTTGTACGTCGGTCAAACAACCTAAATCCCTGAGGGATAACACTAAACTACTACACCACAAGAGTCGATTGCTGACACTCTGTTATAACTTTCATAAGACTGGTGGCTTTTCTTTAAAATTCAATTGGGCCCACACACATCTACAGCCGGCCTGCAATGTACCCAGTGACACAACATAACATTCACAAACTTAATTCCACTAGAACATACAAAAAATGCATTATTTATCATTCATTAAGACACAAAAGTCAACACACATATGCTTGCACACACTCTCACTCACACACAAATGCACCCAGCACCTCCACTGACACACTGTGTGCACACAACCTTTATGTGTACATTGACAATAACACATGGAAACAGTGGCGCAACGTCCATTATGCAGACCAGACTTTATCACCCCCTGATACCTGAAATTTTGGGCTACGTTGACTTGACCTAGCTGAACTATAAAACCATGGCCGAAAGGACCAGATTTACTGCAATGTCAGTAATTTGCCCGATTTTTCCTTTCATTCAAAGGCAGAAACCATTGGTTAATGCAGTGCAGTGGGTGGCCAAGTATAATTGGTATAGATGTTTAAATGTCATTTATCTCCAAATTTGGGTTCTGTGCAGCACCTTATATGTTTACGTGCTGATAGATTTTTTTCTACAAGATTCTGACTGATTAAAATTAAGGTATGTTTTCCTGTGTTCAAATGACTCCAAGCAGTGAAGTACTGAGCAGGAGAGTCGCAAGGGGGTGGTCAAGCTACCCCCCGTAGCTCTTTTAAGAGCCAGACTGGGACATTTGTCATTGGTCACCTCCCCTATTCGGCACCTCAAAGAGGGTGTCCAATGCCAAAAGTGTCCCGCTGGCAGGACAATATGTGCTGAGCAATTCCTGCTCAGCATGGCATTATCCTGGCAGCAGGACACCTTACCTGTTCGGAATGGTAGAGGAGTCCCGCTGCCAGGACAATGTCCCAAGGAGCTCCAGACAGCAGAGGGTTCTTAATGTTGCTCTGTATCAGAGTATTACAATGTGAGCCATTAGGCACTGACGGGAGGGAGGGGGGTACTATTAGCAGGGACTTTTGTCCCTTTAGAAATGTGAATGGGAGGGAGTGATCAGAAGTGAGAAGGGTGCATAATGTTGATGCTTTACGATATAATGACTATGGCTTTAAAGAGGGATTTGTTAGGCTCACATTAATCTACATGATGCTATTGTGACTCTGTGAAGAACCTAATGACTAGAGTTGCTATATATATATATATATATATATATATATATATATATCATTTTGCACCACAAAGTTATTTGTCACTTGGCTTACTTATGGCAACTTCCATGGTGCCTCCAAGTGTCAAAGACTGATGATGCGCATTGTAATGTCCTTTTCTGTGAAGTCACTTCTGTTGGTGCAATCCTTATGCTAATTCGGAAGTGTGCATGTATTTTGCCTCAGAGGGCTTGTACAGAGCTCCCCAACAAACATACACAAACACAATACATTTTTTAATTTTTCTCTGCTCTGCTTTGCTTTCAAATGCCACCCGGGCCACGTCTCATGTTACACCAACCTCTTCGCACTCACGCGCCTCCTGACAGGAACAAGGAAGCTGAATGAGCTTCCTAGTTCCTGTCTGTGGGGGTCATTACGACCTGGGCGGTAAGGGTTACCGGGCACCGGTAAGGAGACCGGTGCCGGTAATCCCTTACCGCCCTATTCCAAGGTCCCTTGGCGGGGACCGTACGGAACGTCTGGTCTGACCACACGTCCCTTACGGGTCCCGCTAAGGGACCAGGGTGCTAATAACGGGCTTGGAAGCCCCTCCCCATTCCCATTGAGCCCTATGGGGGCTCAAATGGGAATGGGGAATGGTTTGTGCAATGGGGACTTACCAGTCCCGCCAGGTTCAGACTAGACTGGTAAGTCCCTATTGCACAACACCGGACACGGGCATGGTATGGGCGGTAGCCATGGAGCTAATAGCTCCATGGCTATCGCCCAGGTCGTAATGACTCCTGGTGTTGCACGAACACGAAGCCGGAAAGCGATGCTCTGTGCCGCTGGCCCCCAGAAGTGCTGCTACGAGCGGGACAGCACAGGCGCCAGCTCTCGCAACACCCAGTTCAGCACCCTGGCTGCTGACTTTGAGTCAGGCCAGCCAGGGCGAGCGACTGAGCCATGCAGGGCATCCCAGCCCTGAATGTGTTGCAGCGCGGCTGCCAGGCATCTCTGCATTATGTAATGAGACAGCGCAAGCCTTGCTGGGTACCCCAGCCGGGCCTGCGCTGTCCCAATTACATAATTGATAATTGCAGCCCCCCTGCCCTCCCTCCAAAAGATGGGGGGGACAAAAAGGCATGCCACAGAAGTTGGGGGGGACAAAACCCCCTGTCCCCCCCCTATAATTACGCCCATGCTGGTCTGTCCCTGTGTAGCCTGGTGAGCATTTGTTTGCATGATGTGTTTGTTCAAAATGGTAAAAGCGTGCCTCTGGTGCAGCAAAGATATGTTCAACACCCTTGCTATCACGCTTATGAGATCTGCACTGCTCATAGTATGCCATTTTTCTTCCAAAGTATTCTCATTTAAAGAGCCAGTCACATTTAGGTTGTGCGTGTGACTGTTCCCTACCCATACTAACCCAGGACCATGATCCAGAAGTACTGGTAGGTGCACTGCCCCATACGATGTCCCCAAAATAAGGCAGGAGATTTGCTCACACATCCCAGAGCCATGTGGGTGTGTGTTTGTGTGTGGTGTTATCTCAGCACAGGGTTTCAGGTTTACATCGGGCTGCCAGGTCTGCCTGGTTTAACTACTTAGATGTGAGTGGAGACATGGAGCAGTAATGTTGAGATGTTTTCATGAGATGTGATGTGGTGGAGTGTTATAGAGTGTTTATGGCATTAGGCTATCGACAGTCTCGGATCCACAACTAGGGTGGCATCCTCTTTGTCGTCTCCGGCTTTGCAGATCAGGTAGGTGAACCCTGTATTTAGCACCATTAAGAACATTACGCTCTTTCTGGATTTTATAACCTCTGTGTGCTGCTATCCTCCTCGTGGTGCTCCCAACCATGTCCCTTTAGGGGGAATCGAGTAATGAGCTTGCCGGTTTGGATAGACCCACCAGTGCATCGGACGGTGTGCCTTCCAGTGCACTGTTTGTTGGCGGGGATGCTAAGGGGAATGTGATGCCTACCCACTCCCACCGGGTGAGGGGACGGGAAGGACAGGAAAGGTAGGCTGCTGTTGGATGGCTCTTTAATTAAAAGCATCCATTGAGAAAGAAATGTACAACCTGGTCCGAACCCGATTTTCTCAGTAACATTTCACAAAACCGCTTCTATCCATTCCAAACCTGGAAAAGAAGAACATATTGGTAACAATCGTTTCTGTTGACGAAAGTTACTAATATGATGTCTCTTCTCTGGGCCCGGAATGAATGGAGATTCAATGAATGCAACTCACCTTATCTCCCCTTCCACACAAATCTCCAGAATGCTGGTGCTGATCCTGTATATAGAAAGAATCCAAGCTATTTGCATTCTAATGACAGCTGGAAAAGCAAAACGACAATTAACAAAATTTAACAAAAAACGAGAGCAGGTCTGGTCTAACTACTCACACCTGAAAAGTAAATAATGAAGATTCGGACACTTTTGCGCACTGATATTAGATAATTTCTGACTTGTCAGACCTGGCCTACCGTGGCTCAATCATGACCAAAGAACCTAATATTGATCCCAACTGCATGGGCTGCTGTACAAAAGCCTGTATTAAAGCAGATCTCCTGCTTCATGCTCAAGAGTTCCCTAGTGACCTGACTACTTGCAACAGGCATGATATGATATGATGAGTCATTTATAACGCGCCTGAACACAAGTGTTTCTAGGCGCCTGAACACAAGTGTTTCTAGGCGCGACAAGACAAGGTAGGGAAGGCAGAGGGAGGACAAATCAAACTATCTTCCTAGGCCTTGTCTCATTCAGATCGTGCAAGTGCAGGGGGGAGAGGAAAGTGAGAAGTGCCAAGGGGAAGGGTAGGGAAAGGGAAATGCAATCAGGGCAGTAGTGCTCTAAGTGCAGCCAGGGCAGGCAGCTCTGGGTAAGTGCAAGAAGGCAGGGGACTGTAGGGTTACAGATACAGCCCCTAAGTGCACAATGGGCCCGGAGGTAGTGCTGGGCTGCTGGTCGTGGAGCAGGCTGGTGCCCATTGAGGTTCAGAGGGTAGCCAGGCCAACAGTCAGCGCAGCATACAGGTTGGACAGCAGGGGAGAGAGAGAAAGCATTAGCAAAAAGGAAGGTCTTGAGCTGCTTCTGGAACCTCGGGTGGTCCTGCTCATGTTTGAGAGAGGCAGGCAGGCCATTCCAGAGGGAGGCCCCTGCAGAGAAGAGAGATCTACCCCCCACTCTCTGCCTGAAGAAGCACCTGACCCTCAGAGAGTTGGAGGTGGCTGTGCAAAGGGCTCGAGAAGGAAGGTGTTTAGGAAGAGAGAGTTGGGTGTAATGTGGTCCCTTGCCCCAGAAAGCCTTGTGGACGATGCAGAGGGTCTTAAACTTGATCCTTGCCGCCAACGGGACCCAGTGGAGAGATTTCAGTGCTGGAGAGATACGATGCCTGGGCTTGAGGCCAAGGACAAGTCTCACAGTACTGTTCTGTATTCATTGCAGAGGGCAGAAAGTAGAGAAAGGCAGGTTGATAAAGTGGCTGTTGCAGTAGTTCAATCTAGAGAGAACCAAGGCTCTGGAGAAAGTGAACTTCTGGGGGAAAGTGAGAAAAGAAACGGAATAATACCTTTGAGGAGGTGCAGTTGGTAGTGGGCCTTCTTGCAGAGGTCTGTGATGTGAGGAGGGAAGGAGAGAGTGGAGTCCAAGATGACACCAAGGTTTTTTGCCTCACAGGAAGGCACAAGGAGAGGACCCAAGGAGGGCGGTTAGAGTGAAAGTGGGAAAGCAAGAGCAGGGGTCCCAATGAGAAGGATCTCAGTCTTACTGGCATTAAGGCATAGATCATTGGAGGACACCACTCCTGAGTCGTGGATAGAAAGTCAGGAATGAGTGAGAGAGGAGAGGAGAGGAGGCGGAGGGGAGCCTGAAGGAGAGCAGAGTGTCATCTGCTGAACATTGAAAGTTAGAGAAGGTAGTGATGAGGTGGCCAAAGCAGCCAGGTAGATGGTGAAAAGCCAGGGTGAGAGGTTAGAGCCCTGGGGAACACCACATGTGGAGAGAGAGGCGGTGGAGAGAAAGGACACAAGTTGGACCTGGGAGGGTCGGCCCAGAAGCAAGGAGGTCAGCCAAGCCAGGGCCTGATCCATGATGCCCAGCTTATCACGGAGGTGATTGATCAGTATGGCATGATTGACCATTTCGAAGGCAGAGGAAAGATCAAGGAGGATGAGGACAGAGGGAAGGCTAGAGTTGAGGTTAGTGAGCAGATCTTCACGGGTGTTCAGGAGAGCGGTTTCCATGCCTCTGGCTGCTCTGAAGCCAGACTGATGGTCAAGGAGACAACCAACAAATTCAGTGTGTAGTGTAAGATCGGAGATGGCCAGTTTTTCCAGGAGTTTGCTCAGGAAAGGAGTGCTAGAGAACGGGCGGTAGTTTGCCGGACAGGAAGGATCGGCAGAAGGTTTCATAAGGAGAGGGTGCACCAGGGAATTCTTTAGAGGGGAGGGGAAGGTTCCAGTGGAAAAAGAGTGATTGCAGAAATCGGCCATGGCTGGAGGGAGGTGTCGATGTGGTTCTTGATGGTTCTGGAGGAGCAGGGGAGCACCTACTTGGATGATACTTTCATTGATTGGACTTGTCTAGAAACATTGTTAGGAGTGATTGCAGAGAAGTAGGAAAAAGGAGGGGTGGGGGAAGATGGCCAGAGGGGGGCCATTAGAGGTAGAGGGGGAGGAAGAGGAGAGAGCAGATAGGATGCCCTGAGTTTTAGTGGTGAAGTGAGAATCCAGAGCCGTGCAGAGGGCCTGGGAGGGAACAGGAGAGTTGAGACTGAAGTAGGATTGGCTAGCTCCTTGCAGATTTTGGATCTATGTTGTTTGACCGAAGTCAATAGATTTGCGGCGGAATTTTGCTGCAAATCTATTTGACCTTTGGGCAAACAACGCAAATCCCTGTCCTGCCAGCAGCCCTGTACCAATCCCCCGCCCCTTCCCCTACTTACCTTTTTCGCTGGCCTCCGGCACTCCCTTCAGTTCCGTCCCTCCAACGCGAGTCGGAGCTGATGCCGCAGGGTCACTTTTTTCTTTTCTTTTGTGTCCCTTGCTTCCAATGTCCTGGAAGCGGGGGACACCCCTGCAACTCCTGAAGCCCATTATACCGAACATGGGGACCGGGGGACACCCCCGCAACCCCTGCTCCTCATGTTCGGTATATGGGCTTTGATTTGTTGGTAGTGGCCAAATTCGGCCAAATCGTCCATATGGACAAAACAATTCGATCGAATTGGGTAGTACCCAGATTTTGAAGAGTTTGGCCGTGTTGTTAAAGGCCGCAGAGACACGGCCTGGGATGTGGGCTCGCTTCTTGGACAAGGCAGAGTCTGTATTGCCTTTGGAGCATGCAGCAGGCCAGTTTGTCACAGGATGCACCCAATGCCCTCCACTTCCTCTCAGCCACCCTACACTTGCGTTTTAGGGTGGCAAGGTCAGAGTCATATCAAGAGTTGCACTTGGAGGTAAGCTTCAGGCAGATTCTCATGACAGGGGCAGTGTTAGAGATAGAAAGATGCAGGTTAGAGAGGTCTGTGTCAGAGTGTGAATCAGCCACAGGTGTAAGAGGAGGAGAGAAAGTAGCGGCAAAGGCCTCTACTGACACACGCCTCATGGGCCAGATCACTGAGAAGTAGATGGCAGTGCTGGGGTCTGCTTCACCTAGGGGACAGAGAGCTTCAGGTGGGAGGAGAGCAGAAGGTCGTCAGTCCACGAGAGAGGAGTGGTGAGAGGGTTAGAGAGGGGGGTGTCTGAAGAGATGAGAACATCCAAGGTGTGCCCGGTAGAGGGTAGAATAGAGAGAGAGTGTGTGTCACAGAGATTGCAGAAGAGCCCCAAGGAGGGGTTAGAAGCATCCAGATGGATGTTGAGGTCTCAGAGGAAGAGAAGATGAGTGGTAGAGGCAAGGCGAGAAGGGGAGAGGTCAGCCCACTCTGAGAGGAAGAGGGCAACCTGGCCAGGTGGCCTGTAAATGGTGGCCACAGTAAGAGAGAGGCCAGGAGAGACAGAGAGCCTGCAGACCAGGCATTCAAAGGAAGAGTTGGCCTGCGTAGGCATGATGCAGGGACCCGCTCTGGAAAGATCAAGGCTACTCCACCTCCCAGTCAGTTGTTTCTGGGTGCATAGAGGATCGTGTAGCCATCGGAGGAGAGTTTCAAAATTTGTGACAGAGCTGGCCGTGAACCACGTCTCAGTGAGCGCGAGGCCATCAAGGTCCAGTTCTTCAAGGAGGTGGCAGATATCAGAGGTGTGGTTTGACAGCAGAGCGAGAGTTGAGAGTAGCAACGTGGAGAGGTTGCCACCTTTGAAAGACTTCTGTAGGGGGTACAAGCTAGGGGTACACCCTGCGGAGGTGTTAGAGGGTGATGAGCGTGGGTAGATAAGGAATAAGGAGTAGCCAAAGAGGATGAGGAGAGTGCCAGAGAGGTGGCGGAAGGAGGCGGTGGTGGAGGAGCCAATGAGGTGTTGGTAGGATTATCAGGGGGAAGAAGAAGTTGATAAGAGGTGGGAGACACCTATCAAAAAGGAGGAGATTTGGCTGAGGGCCTTGGACCAAGATGGTGCCATTCAGATAGACATTAATGATGGTCTTGGTGTAGTGGAAGGAGGCAAAGAGGACCTCCCGCCGAGTGCAACCATTAATGGGAGAGGAGGAAAAAGGAGAGAGAACAGAGACCATATGAGGGGTCCATCGGTCAAGAGAGAGAGCGACAAAGAGGATGTCAGTAGGAGTCTGTCTGGAGGAAGCACAGATGTGGAGACCAGGATGTCACTCTTGAACTTCTTCCTTCCCGACTTAGTAAGAGTGCTAGGATAGGAGCTAGTGTAGCAGATGGAGAAGATTGGATAGATGGAAAGCACCATGGAGGGTGCGTGGAGGAAGTAGGAGGGGGCGAGGGAGCGAAAGAGAGGAGGAATGCACCGGCCAGCATCGCACAGCACAGGATCCGCAAAGGCGGTGGAGGGTCACACAGTAGGAAACACACAAAGGGAGCAGCATAAAACCATCAAACTTTTTACAGGCATAATCACTTTCATATCTGTCACAAATCCAGGGGATTCTTCATACTTTTTTCTGCCATCGCTTCTGCAAGGTCTTCAACATCTATGTCTGCCTCAAAGCAAGGGTGGGGTTTTATGGTGCCAAGGGTCCCCCATGCTGCAACCTACAACACAAGAGGGAAAGAATCAGGGGGATGAGGGATGAATGGTCACCTGCGGCTAAAACAGACACGATATTTCTGTTACCCAAAGCCCACTTCGGACAAAGAGGCACCATAACCAATCCCAAAGTCATAAGCACAACTGTCAAAAGTTTCTGCTAATAGTACCCAATTTCACAGATAAACTTCAATGGGGTGAGTTTTGCAAGCTTTTCGGCTTTGCTGAGAGAGTTGCCAGGGCAAAGATTACTTTGATTTCCAGTGAGAGCAATGGTTCAATAGGCATAGAGAATCACAGACATTGAGTGTATCAAAATATAGATACATAGTAAATCTTAAAAGCAATAAAATGCAGTCAAGTTGCTACCAGGAAGTCAAGTATAGAATTACCTTTTTACGCAGTAACTACCTTTAAAACAGGGTTTTCTCACACATATAATTCACCACAGATACATTCTTACGGTAGAGGGTCCCGGCTTAAGGCTTGCAACTCACAATAGGAGAAGGGTGGGATGGCTCTTGAGAGATCTAGCAGGGCATCAAGCTGAACTTGGATGATCCACCTAAATCATCCCACCCCAGCTGCTGCTTTGCCTAACAGATCTGAGTGACGTGGGTGAGTGTAGGAATCTGCCTTCCTTCCCTAATCTTCCAAGGGGACCAATCAACCGGGTGATTCCTGAGGTGATATGGTAGGGCAAGGGGACATTTAAGCCTGTATAAGGCTCTGGCAACAGGGAGCAATATGGGGAGGGTTCATATGAAAACAGAGAGGTCATCATGTCACTGAGCCCGAGTGCAAACGCACAAGCAAGTATAATGTAAAAAGAGAGAAAGATAAGTGATTATGAGGCCATCTGGAACGGAACACCTATTCGGTGTGCCACTCGGTCAGTGTAAAAATGGATCGAAATGTTCTGGGCACAGACAGGCCATAAAAAAGTCTAGAGGTCACTGCCATCTCATGTGTGCCCCCCAACCGTTAGCTGTACACATTTACACACACACATACTCACTCACCTTCTGACACACTCAGTCACTCACTCAGCCACCCACTCACTTGCTCACTCACTCATACACCTACAATGGATAGTATAATATAGTGTAAATTGAGTAAATGAATCAAGCCAGCTGAAAGATGCAATTAATAATATGATTCAATTTGAATACATGAACTAAGAAAATATCATTCTGCTTCCCATTGGAAAACATTTTTTTGAAACAAAAACATTTAGAAAAGTTAACCTTCTGAATTTGATAATAATATTGTATGAAAGTGGAAATTGATATTCATTTTGTTTTGAAGCAGCACACTTGGTAGATCTCTAAAAAAGGTTTTATTTATTGATAAGATTCCTCATTAACAGGTATGATGTTTTTAGAGAATGAGTAGCAGCTCTTCACATATAACAGTGACATAACATAACCTAACGTGTATTTGTAGAGCACATGGTCACCTTCAGAGTGGCATCTTGGCGCTATTGACAGATAACAGATGCTTATTGTTACCCAACTTAATGGTACTCATTTTATCGACCTCGGGAGGATGAAGGGCTGAGTGGACATGCCAGGATTCGAACCTGTGATCATGAGACAAACACAGGCCCCTGTAGTGAATGCATTGGTCCACTGATCCACAGACCCACTAAGCAATATTATTTTATTTATTTATTTAACATTTGTATGGCGCATGTACAGCAGAAAGTGTTTCCAGGCGCCACAGGACAGAAGAGGGAGGGGGGACATGGGAGAAAGACAACAATAACGGTCCTACTAGGCCTTGTGACATTCGGAGCATGGAAGTGTAGTATCAAGAAGTGCCGGAGGGACCGGGCGAGCCAAGGGAAGGGATGGGATAGAGGCTGGGAGGAGGGAAAACGTTCTTGGGGGAGGGCGTGCAGGGCTGGAGGGGTACTGGGCAAGTGCTAAAGTGTGCCCAGGTGGGCTAGTGCCAGGGGAACCAAGGGGTAGGGTGGGAGTGCGAGGGGCGGGGGTAGGGCAAGCCAGGGAGGAAGTCACGGCAGGGAGCCCAAGGGCAAGTGCTGGTAGGAAGGGGGGAGAAAGGGAGACTGGATGAAGGATGGCCTGACCCCAGGAAGACTCATAAGGGACACAGACATCCAGTCATAGCGGCAGGAGGAGACTAGCAGGGGAGGGGGATAGAGAACGAGGAGGAGAAAAAGAAGGTCTTGAGGAGCTTCTGGAATTTGAGGAGATCCGGGTCAAGACGGAGGCGAGCAGGGAGGCCGCTCCAGAGGGAGGCTCCTGCCGCAGAGAGAGATCTACCCCCACTCTGGGTATTAAGCACGTTATAAATAACCTATCATATCATATCATATCATATCACTCTCTGCTTCGAGAAATGTCTGATCTGCAGAGACTTGGAGCTAGAGGACGGAAGGACTCTAGTAGGGAGGTATTTAGGGAGAGTGAGTTGGATGTACCGAGGTCCCAGGCCCTGTAAAGCCTTGTGGGTGATGCAGAGCATTTGGGTTTGATTCTTGCAACCACAGGGAGCCCGTGGAGAGAATTTAGGGCTGGAGAGATGCAGTCTCTTGGTTTGAAACCAGGGATAAGTCTCTCAGTCCTATTCTGGATTAGTTGAAGAGGGCGGAGTGAGGAAAGAGGCAGATTGAGGAAGAGGCTGTTGCAATAATCAAGCCTTCAGAGAATCAGAGCTCTAGAGATATTGAGTTTCTGGGGGAAGGTGAGGAAAGGGAGAATGCCTCTGAGAAGGTGAAGCTGATAGTGGGCCTTCTTGGCAAGGTCAGCAATATGAGGTGAGAAGGAGAGAGGGGAGTTGAAGATGACACCCATGTTTTTAGCCTCACACGAGGGTGAGGAGAGGGGGACCAGACTGTAGGCGGGAATTCAGGAGTAGGGGTCCCAATGAGAAGGATCTCAGTCTTACTGTCATTAAGGCAGAGATCATTAGCAGCACATCATGCCTGAATAGCAGTCAGACAGTCGGGGAATGAGAGAGGGGGAAGAGGAAGGAAGCTTGAAGGAGAGCTGTATGACATCAACATAACATAGCACTGGAAATGAGGAGAAAAGGTGAAGATCAAGGCGGGGGGCAAGGTATATGTTGATAAGCAATGGCGAGAGGATAGAGCCCTGAGGGGCGCCGGCGGTTGAGAGTGAGGTAGAGGAGAGAAAGGGACCCAGTTGAACTTTTGAGGGCTGATTCGAGAGGAAGGAGCTTAACCAATCCAGTGCCCGATGCGTGATGCCCAGGATATGACAGAGCCCATTTATAAATTTATGAGGATGGAATGATTGACAGTGTCAAAGGCAGAGGGCAGATCGAGGAGAATACGAGGGAGAGTTTGAGTCACGATTTGAGAGCAAGTCATCACGGGTGTTCAGGAGAGCAGTTTCCATGCCTCTGGCTGCTCTGAAGCCAGACTGGTGGTCATGAAAGCAGGCAAAAGATTCAGTGTGAGAAATTATTTGGGAGATGACCAACTTCTCCATGAGTTTGCTCGGGAAGGGTGTAGTGGAGATAGGGCGATAATTAGACGGGTAGCAAGGGTCTGAAGACGGCTTTTTAAGGAGTAGATGCACAAGGGAGTGCTTGAGAGGTGAAGGGAAGGAGCCAGTGGCAAAGGAGTGGTTACAGAACTCAGCCAAGGAGGGAGCAAGAGAGGCAATGTTGCCCTTGATCATTCTGGAGGAGCAGGGAAGCACCTGTTTGGAGGAGACTTTCATAGAGAAGACTATCTTGTTGATCTCATCCGGTGCAGTGGGTGAGGAGGAGAATAGGGGGAAAGGAGATGGGGGCCGTGGAGGCCTGCATGCAGGCCAGGCGGGGGAGGGAGTGGTGAGGAGGAGAGAGGACAGGATATTCTGAGTCTTGGTTGTGAAATGAGTGGCCAGTATCGTGTAGAGGGCCTGAGAAGGAAGAGGAGAAATGGAGACTGCAGTAGGATTGGCAGGTCCCTTGCACTATTTTGGATATACAACGGATAGTAAGTCTGCCCAAACCTTCAGAGGGAAACTACATGGGAATATGGGTTTATGGAGACCCATGAGACACTACATTACTCCTTTGTCTAGAGGTCCTCCTCACAGTGCTGACCACTGAGGTTCTCTGACCTGGACCATAGCCTTCTGGCTAGCCCAACCTCCTTACCTGTGGCTTGCTCACCCTTCTGTTTTTTTCTGTTTACTCAGGACAAGAGGCATGGTCAGAGTGGATGTCCAATCAGGTCAATGATTTGTCTGCCCCTGGTAGCTGCCACAAGGTGCCACTGAATATGAGCACTGTATTTTCTCCAAAGTCCTGTGCAGGACCTAGAGCAGCAGCCGGACTCTTGAGCTTGCTCTAAATCCGGCAAGGTCCAGAAGCCAGAAAAGCACACAGTGCACCCGAGGTGTTCGAGGTAATGTCACCATATGGGATGGGCAGTCCCAGATGCATGAAAGAAGGATACAAAGTGTATCAATTGAGGTAATTTTGTGTCTGCTGCAGATTGAGCAATTCGGTGTATGGAGAGCTGGAACTATGGACTGCTTGAAATGTATACAATTGTTAGATAAGGGGAGAAGAGCAAAGGCCAGGTGTCACTCACTCTGCTCTTCCCCCTCTCGTAAGCAACACAGGCATCACAGCCAGGCCTGGCATCCCTCCTCTACAAGGAGGAGAGAAAGACATGCATCTTCCAATCCTCACTGACTAAATCAAGGAATGAACTTGATGAGCTCATGTGGTTGGCAAGATCAGTGCCCCTGGCAGAAGACAGAAACTTGAGTCTATAAAAAGCTTCTGAGGAGGATCATAAAGAGGACGAGGGGCTCCCAAAGGGTCAATATATCTCCAAGGGGAAGAGGCTGGAGATCTTTGCACATGTGTGGGAGAACCTGCAATTTCCTTCTCCAGCTCAGCATGAGGAACATCACTGCCTCAGTAGGTATAATGCCCCTGAGACAGAAGAGGTGTCAGTCCTTAAGACAATCAAAACACCCCTGTAAAGGGTCTGGTAGGAGCTGGTGTGGGTGCTCCTACATACGTTTCTGCTAAGAGGTGGTGGGTGCAAGTAGCAGAGGTCAGGAGACAGTCCAAGTTAATTCCCTTATGCCCACTCTTGAGGCTAAACCCTTGATAGGCACAGAGGATATTCCCCCCAAGGACCAATAAGAGGAAGTCCTCACTAAACTGGGCCTTCTTGGTGGTGAACCTGTCCCTCGGTTTCAATAATTATGTGGTCCACCTCGCCAAATCTATGTAAACGATTTCCAGCTTCTCTACTCCAAGATGGGCGAGGGGGAGAACTGTGCTGAGGCACTCTTTCATCTGGAGCAGCAACCTCAGATGGTCCCGCATATGTCCCTGGACCGCATAACAGGGGCTGTGCTGTGGTGCCAGCAAGGGGACACACTCACAAATTATGAAAGGAAAGTGTATGTCTCACAGAACAATATAGTGCACCATTTCCCCTTCCAGAGCCAGAGGTTCTTAAGACTAACCCTTGATTGCACACTCAAAAAGGTTCAGTGAGGAACACAGCATGAGGCATCACTCCAGAGAAGTCTTTCCCACCCACAAAGACGGACCAGCCAGCCAGGTCACTGGTCCTGGGGAATACTAGGACTCCAGGTGAAGGGTACATTGATATGAATCCAAACCCCAACCTTTACAACAACCTCAGAGGCCACAAGCCATGTCCCCAGGGGCACTAGAAGCTGGGGTAGTCCTGACTATTCCTCGGTTCAGAGTCCAGTGGTGGTAGGATGCGAAGGTTTGCAAAGACCTGGAAGCCACTAATTACAGACAGAACCCCGATTTAGAAGTATTGATTCGTTCAGGCACTGAGAAGTCAATACTGATCAGTGAGGTAAGTATGCTTCTGGAGAAGCAAGCCTACAGCCCAGTACCATCGCAGAAGAAGGGGCAGGGCTTTGGTTAATGTGTCTTTCGGGTGAAGAAACCCTCTGATAAATTCAGACTAGTCCTAGATCTGAAAAGGTGAAACCAGTGGGTGGACACAAACTATTTCAGATTGGACGCTCTACAATCTGTGATCCCCATGGAGTGGTGATGGCCTCCGTCGATATCCAGGATGCTTTATACTATGTTCCAGTTATACACAGCCATTGGAAATGTCTCTGATTCATCTAATTGCTGCAAGAGTGCATTATGGGTATATGGCCCTTCCATTCCAGCACAAGATCGTGTTGAAAGTGTTCCCCAGGGTATAGGCTCCAAAGGTCTGTCTTCTGCATGAGAAAAGGTTCATGCGGTCACCATGTTTGGATGACTGGTTCCTACACGTAACACTGGAGGAAACTCTGAAGGACAAGCTGAAGACCAGCATCGGCCTGCTCACTTCCTTGGACCTCCTCAGATCAACTTCCAGAAATCACTACTGGAGCCAATCCCAATCCATGTGCTTCATCAGAGCCTTATTCTGAACAGAGCTGCAGAAGGGGTTTCTGCCACTTCCCAGAGTAGAGGCGCTGCAACAAAAGCTTGCAGGTCTTCTGGAAAGAAAGAGTCCTCGCCAAGGGAATGGCTAATGCTCCAGGGTCACGTGGCAGCCAAAATATTCCTGGTGCCATGGGAATGTTTCTACCTGCACCGTCTAGTTCTGAATTTATTGGTGTGTTGGGAACCATGAGGGAAAGCCTATGAGCTCTCTATCCGCATCACAAATCAGATCTATGAGCGGCGGCTCGGATTCGGAACCAGAAAACCCCTGCTACCTCCACTCGTCATCACCATCAGTGGAAGGGGATAGGAAGCAACCCTAGAACATCGGATGTCTCAGGGCCAGTGGGACAGTAAACAAAGGGTTGGTCCTCCACCTAGTGAAAGTTAAGAGCTGTCCTGGAAGTTCTGAGAGTTTTTTTCATCTGATACAGGGGAAGACGGTCCTCACAGGAACAGACAATACTACCATGAAGGTGTATATACACACCATCAAGGGCGCGCAAAGTCAGACTAACTGATGTTTCTATAATTTCAGACCCTGAAATAGGCCTAAAACCACTTACAATCTCTGCGGGCATGCCACATTCAGGGGATGCATAACATCTAGTCAGACCAGCTAAGCAGGATGTTTCCCTCCTCCTGGAGTACTGCATATCAATGGAAGTGTTCCTTTTGATTTCCAGGGAGTTTGGGATTTCCACTTTGAGCCTACTTGCATCGGGGTCAACTTCCCAGTTAGCTTTGCTTCTATTCACTGACAGTGACATGGGGGATAAATGCTCTTTACCGCACTTGGTCTCTGGGCCTCCTGCATACCTTGCCCACATTCCTACTGATTTAGAGGGTCCATCTGTGTATGAGGGGTGTTAGGGCTGAATTTAATTTTTGGGGTTCTCTTGACTCACTTTGTGGTCCCTAAACATTCTGCTTTTTTTTGCTGGCATTCCTGGTCTCTTGACTTATTTTTGTGAGCAGAGGGACATTTACTGTAGTACTTATATTACTGCAATCCTTTTTATGATGTGCTGCCCTAGTGGCCTTCTGGTTCCAGGGAAGCAGTGATCCCCCAACCCCCTCTTTTGGTCTCAGGGTCACTCCATCTGGCAGGATCTGTGGTGTAGGCTTCTAGCAGCTGTTTTAGTTTTGACTATACCTTGCATGTCGCCCTCTTTACTGCATTGGTATCTCAATACCCATATGTAAAAACTATTGGGGTACTAATACATTTTTCTAAGTCCTACAACAAGGCATTTTACTTTTGGCCATTCCTTTATATCCGGGCACCATAAAAGAGGCCAAGGCCTTTGTGCTGATGTGGGCTCCTCCTACGTCCAGCCCAGCACCATTGATTAGTGGTTTCAGTTGGCTTACAGTTGGTTTACAGCTCTCAGACATCCCCAATTGACATTCTGTGACAGTGGGCCACTGTGTTTTGCGACCTTTAGGGCCAGCCTGATTGAATGGCTCCCAAAATATGTGTGTGCTGCCCTGTGATGTGATTGGTGAGATGGCTTAGCTAGGCCGTGTGGAAGAGGATATCAGTGAGTGAGGAGTATCTCTTACCTGAACTCCTGAAGACTGCTAGTGTAGGTGGTCTATTCTCCTGAGGATCCTTGGCTAACCATACAGAGTCGGATTCTGATTCTGAAACCCCCTGCACCTCTCTGCTATGGAAATCCCTTGGCTGGTCGATTCCTTTGCTTCTCGGCCATCCTCCTAGGGAGCTGGACTGGCTGCTCACTGGTGTGCCATTTCCCTGGCTGCTGCAGTTTTGGTGTCCCGTTAAATCCTCCTGTTCCAAGCACTTTGAGGTGAGGGAGTTTTCCTGGTTTTAATGAGTACTTGGTCGCTGATACTCCATCCAAGCCCTGTTTTTGGTCATCCTGTGTCGCTTCCTGCCATTGCCCCCTTTGCCAGACCATCCTTGTGCTGTCTTTCTGTCCCCTCCTTCACCCCTAAGCTGAACTGGACCCTAGGCCAAATTCCTCTGTTCTCCATTTGTCGTTCTTGTCACTGCTGTTGCTTCTGTCTTGTGGCTGCCCCTTTCTGGGATTTGGGTTCTCCTTTTAGTCGCATCGTTCTTGGCTGGCTGAGGATTCAAGTCCCTTTCTCCCAGAGAGCTCAGATGCCACTCACCAGACCTAAAAAGGAATCCTATACTTAACTGGTTCTTCAACAACATATGCTGCCACATGCACTGTGAGTACTTGTACCTGGGTCCAAGGGTCCTGGAGTACTCTTTGGTTTGTTCTTCAGAGGTCCTCCAGGTCCAAGAGTAGTGGAGTTGTGTGGTACCCACCACCCCGTACTGTGGTTTGCCACTGACTCAGACTGGCCTCTTGTCTTCTCTACATCTAGCTCTTCCCGGGCTGCTTATTCTCGTAACCTATACTTTAATTCTTCTTTGTGGACCCTTCTGGTGTCCTTTTGACTGTTTGCTCCATCTGCTACACCTGTTGGGTAAAAAGGTAATGTATCTTACTTTTCCACATAACCATGGCAACTGCAAGCCTATGGGATTTAGACTAGTGATTTCCACTGGAAGAAGCTTTAAGAACACCACAAATTCTTGTAGCGACTAGTGGAATTACTTACCTGAAATGTGGCATTTTTCCAGTCACTCACATCCCCTAAAGTCTCAAGGACTCTGGAGTTTTTAGAGCAAAGACTGGAATTTTAAATGTACCATTGATTTGTAATACATTGTATTATATTAAATCATGGGCTTACTCTGTTCCCTACGAACTGCTGCTGTTCCAGTGGCCACTTGTGGATACTTTGTATCTTCCTAATTTTAGGGATGAGCGGGGACCTCTCCAGGCCCAGTACTGTAATTCTAATGCCTGTTAGCCTCTGGGCTAGTTTTTAAATTGCACTTATTCCTCTGTTCCCTCCTTTTGAAGGTTTTAAATGGGCCTAGAACTAACTGTGCAGTTAGACTGCTATATCCTATATCCTGGAGTGTTGTGGAATCAATGCCTTACGCAGTATTTTGAGAAATGCCTATTTAACCTTATTAAGGTGACCTGCACATTTCCAGGGGGATTTGCTGGACCACAAATGAGGCCCTGTCCAGCCCCCTTGCATACATTATTGTTGGAAGCATGCATGATGATCCCTGCACCCATAGACTTCTTACTGTTGATATTTTATGTGTTTTTCTCCAGGTATAGAGATCATAGCATTGCATTCGTAACCTGACCAAATGGTAATTAGTTCGACATCATGAATGCTTGACATGTGATCTACTCTGCCTCAGCCCTACTGGCAATGCATTTCTGTGGCCATGAGCTTGCAGTTATGGGGCTCCCTCTATAACCTCAGTAGTCGTTGTGGAAGGAAACTCAGCAGGATGAAACTTCATGCACTAATGCATGAGGGACTTCCCCAGCCCTGTAGGCTTTTCAGAGGCCCATGTCTGTAATACATTTCCTGTATTGTAATATTATAAACATCAATCATACACAATGGGCCTCATTACGACCCTGGCGGCTGCGGTATGCACGGTGCCGGTAAGGTACCGGCACCGTTCATACAGGGCTGCCACATTACGAGTTTGCTCGCGGGTGGCGGTATGCACGTCTGGTCTGGCCAGACGTGCATACCGGCACCCGCAAACAGACCCGTATGCTAACAACGGACCCGTCATTAACAGGTCCGTTGTTAGCATCCTCCCCATTCCCATTTAGCTCTATTGGGGCTCAATGGGAATGGGGACGTACCGGGTCCCGAAAATGGGAATTACCAGGCCCACAAAAGTCAGAATTGCCTGGTAATTCCCTTTTTTCAGGACAGCCTCATTATGACCCAGGCGCTAAGTGTTTAACGGCGCCATAAAAGGCTGCGGCACCGTTAAACAACTAGCGCCTAATTACGCGGTCCCTTTGCGGGACCCGACCTTAACGGCTGGTTTTACCAGCCGTTAAAGTAGGGACCTGCAAAGGGACCTTGGTGCTAATTACGGTACCGCAATTTGCGGTACCGTAATTAGCGCCTTCCCCATTCCCATTGAGCCCTATGGGGCAAAAATGGGAATGGGGAAGGGCCATGGCGGCAACGGGAATTACCACCCCACCAACCTCGGAATGGGGTGGTAATTCCCCATTCCGCCATGGCGGACTCCGGCATGGACCATGGTGCTAACAGCACCATGGTTTAGCGCCGGAGTCCTAATGAGGCCCAAGGACCCGAGTTTGGAGGTAGCCATGCCGGTAATGACGGCATGGCTACCTCCAAACTCGTAATGAGGCCCAGGGTGTTTACCTCTGAATGATGGTCCAGTCCTGTATGTCCAGTGCTTACCCGAAGCTCAACCTCTCCAAGTCTTAGTTCCTACACCTGACCTACAACACCAAACACCCTGCCAATGAGGCCTGGCTCTCTGCTATGCAGCTCAAGGGCTTCACTTCCGGGCTGGTCCCTTGAGTTCGACATCGACAGACACCTCTGCATATTTGACCACATCACCCCAGCCACCATCGAACTGCACTAGATCCCCCTGCAAACCTCTATCAAACTCAAATCCTGCTATATCTACAATGCTGTTACCATGCTACCTCACTGGGTAACTTAGCATCTTTAGAGGACTGCGATTCACCATTAGTAAGGATATGTTCAGACTTGAACTCCTCTTTTGCGGGAAGGAATGACCCAGAAGACAGGCCTCCTGTGTCTATGCCCCAAAACTCTGGCATCTCCTCCCCATCAACATCCGACTCACTCCCTTGCTTCTATAGCTCAATACCCTCCTCTTCAAGGAATGGCTCCTCCCTAACACCTAGGTTCACACACCCTCCACTCCCCACCCTACCAGATAAAGGGTGTTCTAATCCCCACTGTTTCCACCCCTCGTTACTTGTAAATCCCTTTCTGTCAATATGCCCACCTTCACACTCCCCTGTTGTTAGCTTCCCGCTCCCTTGTTTCTCTGCTCCCCTCACTGTGTTCTTCCACCTATGATTGTAAAGCACTCTGTTGCTTCTTGAAGCTAGGTCTGCGCTCAATAAATACCTTAATAATAACAATAATAATACTGAAACGCAGATCCAGGCATGCCTGTCCTTTGGCTTACTCTGTAGATCTCCAATGCCCTATTATAGTTCCCCCCAATTCGACTTTACTAATTTGACCAACTTCAGAGTGATGAATGGCTGAGTTCTTCTTACTCAGATTCAATCCTTTGACCTGCGGGTGCAGATTTCTGCATTATGCTATGGTATGGTATTGTTATTTATAAAGTGCCTATACACAGGCAAGTGTTTCAAAGTGCTTAAGGAGGGTGGGAACATGGGTAAAAAACAACAGTCGCTAAGAGCCCTTGAAATTCCGAGACGATAATAGTCTGCACAGGCAGAGTAAGTGCGTATAATATATCTAAACAGTTCAGACACAGCAAATAGGCCTGAGAGTGCTTCTGCAGTTTTACCAGTGCAGTTAAGGGGTGAAGACAGGGAGAACAGATAGACGATCTTCAGGTATAGTGCATTCAGATTGTGCAAGTGCACAGACGGTCAGAAGATGGGAGGATGTACAAGTGCATCCGGTCGGTGGAGACTGGGATAAGTGCAGAGAGAGCCACTCTCTTGGGTTAACTCTCAAGTGCAGTGAGGGTGGGTGGGGTGTAGGGCCCTGAGGCAAGTGCAGAGAGGACTGGCAGGGGAGCCCAGGACCTGTGAGACGCTGAGGTACACCAGGCAGCCAGTCAGCAAGTGGTGAGGGAGAGGAGGGGAGAGTGAAAGAGCAGAGAGTTAGATTAGCAAGGTAGAGGGAGAAAGAAGGAAGAGGAGAAGAGAAAGGTCTTGAGGAGTTTACGGAACTTAAGAAGATCAGGCTCAAGGCGGAGGGCGGCAGTGAGGCTATTCCCGAGGGAAGCACCTGCTGAGAATAGGGTTGTCCCTCCAAATCTGCTTGGAGAACCGGCTCACTCGCAGAAGGTTGGAGCTAGATGAGCGGAGGGCTCGTGAGAGACAGTGTTTAGGAAGGCAATGTTGCAAGTAGGTAGGTCCCAGGCCCCAGAAAGCCCTATGGACAATGCAGAGGGTCTTGAACTTTATCCTTGCAGCCACTGGGAGCCAGTGGAGGCATTTCAGCGCTGGAGAGATGCGGTCCCTGGGCTTGAGGCCAAGGAGAAGTCTTGTGGTTCTGTTCTGGATGAGTTGCAGAGGGCGCAGGGCAGAGGAAGGAAGGTTGAGGAAGAGGCTGTTGCAGTAGTCCAGCCTATAGAGACCCAGGGCTATGGAGACAGTGAGCCACTGGGGGAAGGTGAGAAAAGGTAGAGTACCTCTGAGGAGGTGTAGTTGATAGACTTTTTAGAGATGTCCGAAATGTGAGAGGAGAAGGAGAGAGTGGAGTCGAAGATGACCCAAGGTTTTTAGCCTCGCAGGTAGGAGCGGGTGCAGAACCAAGGGATTCCGGCCAGAGTGAAAGTGGGAAAGCAGTAGCAGGGGTCCCAATGCGAACGATCTCAGGTATACTGGTGTTGAGGCAGAGGTCGTTAGCAGCACACCATGACTGAATAGCGGACAGACAGTCGCGTATGAGCGAGGAGGAGGAGGTGGCTGAGGGTAGCCTGAAAGAAAGTTGCGTGTCATCCGCGTAACTCTGGAAGTTAGAGGTGAAAGTGGCAATCGCACGTGCCAGTAGGGGTATTCATCTACCTAGATGTTTTACTGGAGAGTCTAATCTGCTGCCCTACTTGGATGGCATTCACAGATGCTCAGGACTACATTTCCTCTTGCGTAAAAACCACCACACAGCCTCGCCCGACCCCTCCCTTTCCCCTAACCTTTCTCTCCCTCCCTGAAGCTTTTAAACTTATTTTGTATACGTTCCCCGAATCATCCGGAACCAGCCCATACTTCTTTGAAGATGTGTGGCTCTTAAAGGAGATTGGGGCTGAAAGAGAAATCTGACCTGATTCTGCAAACCTACCCAAATCTCAGGAGGAATTTGCAAAGCCTGCATATCACATTTGAGAAAGCTTGCCCAGGCCCTACACACCAGGCCTCCCAAAATGGATGGAAGGACTAAGTACAGGTGGCCACATACAAGCGACTCTGTCTTCCCCAGCCCAACCGTCCCTAGCTAGGCTCAGGGTTATGCCCATATAGCTCAAGGACCCCCTGTAAAGCATCCATTACACATATTAAGCCATACGGGTCCGCCCCTTCGGGTAGTGCCGTCAGTCAGAGGGAGTTCACTCACTTTATCTGCCACGGAGAGATGACTGAGTATTTCCTGCACAAGGGACATTCTGGTGGTCGTTTAGGCCTGAAAAAGAAGAAACATACGTCAAATAACAGAAGCAAGGGTGGTCAAAGCAACAGAGACGGATTGGGAACAGAGCAGTTCTGAGTGTTAGAGAGGGGGCGTCGCCCGCTTAACCACATCAGGGGTTGGTGACCCCGCAGGTGGATGGACCATCAAAACAAAGATTGTATTTCTGGGCCCTCGAAACCCTCCTACACGAATGAAAACAAATGAAGGCTTGGAGGTTCCGCGGCTGCACATGTACCCTTCTGCCAGGCTCAGGAGAAGTTTGACCAGCTTGAAGTAAAAGAAATTCACCCCATCGCCTGCCTCTACCCGCCGAGCCGAGTACCTTCCACGGATGACTGCCCCCCTTCACCGGGCACTCCCCGGGCACACAGCCACTACCTCACTGCGGTTTACGCATCACTGCCGCCCATCCTGGACGCTGAGCAGGATCAACACTGACAATGAATGCAGGGATTGGTGCCAGGCCGTGCCTGCCCGTCCCACGGCAATGGCGGGTCAGGGGCTGGATGCTTCAGCCCTCGTGGGCACGGTCTATGATGTGCAGGTGTCAGGCATTTGGTGACAGGGCCCAAAACCTTGCCCTCCACCCCACCTTCACGCTGAAAGCACTGGCCCAGCCAGCGTATTCAGAGAAAAATCACACACACGCCCTGGCCCAACATCAACCCCCGCCCCCTCTCCCGGCACACGACTTTCAGACACCCACGCCGGCTACGTTACCCCCTAAGCCAGTGTTCTTTCAGAGGGCGGAGCAGAATAACTGCAATGATTCTTCCCAGGCCCGACAAGCCATTTAGAAGCAGGAGGGGTCGCTTGCCATCGGGCCTGGGAGCATTGCTGGTAAAGAATGTCGGACCTTTCATTCAGGAATGTAGATAATTCCCCTCCTGCCCACACAACTCACCTATGTGTACATTACCTGGAACCACAGGCGGTCGGAGCCGGCAAAACCTGTTTTTTGTGGCTCTTGAGTAATCAACTGCTGGCTCAATACTGCCCAACCCACCTCCCCTCACCTGTTTACCTGAGTGTGTCCCTTTCCTGTGCCCTCCCCATGTACGCCTTCCCCACCACAAGCAGAGGCTGTATTTAGAGGGCTTGGTCTAAACGTGGCTTGGGAAGAATGGGGAGCGTGTGACATGTCCACGGTCCAATAAACGGTGTCAAAACGTGCGCCACTCCTAGAAGGTAGAAAGCGCTGGAAGCAGCCATTGGAAACTAAGGAGGGATGGGGAAGGGACTCAAGCAGGTAAAGAGGGCAGCAGACTGCATGAGACGATCAGTCATTAACTGTAGGGTACTGGGATAGCTGGATGGGCCAGGCCTTAACTGGTGGGGGAGGGGGGAGAGCTGACGCAGTGAGAGGTGAAGCCAAGGAGGCGGTAGGGGAGATCCTTGAAAGTATCAATGACTAATGAAGTAGTGTGCACATCTCTAGGTGCAGGATTGCTCTTAATGAACTTAAGCACAAAGGTGTGTCTGTTTAGGGGAGACAAATGCAGCTCTGGCACTCTAAGCTGCTCTACAATCAACAGCAAAAACATTGCCCTTGAGCAGTTTAGTTTAGTTTATTTATATATAGAGCGCACCGAGCCCTTAGGCAACTGGGCGCTAATCTTACATGTTACAGAAAATACAGGCATGTTATAGGCAGACAGTGAGATACAACATTTTACAGATATACACTATGTTAGGCTAAAATAATACCAGTTGCATCATAGATATATACATCAGATCTTAGAAGGGTATTTACATAAGAGAATAAGTCAGATGGTTAAACCAACGGGTTGGTGACTTGCTCATGGAGCCAAGTGTGAGCCTTTTTCTGGAATAGGTGGTAGGATGGTCCTTCTCTAAGGGAGAGAGGGAGGGCATTCCAATTTCTAGCCACTGGGACAGGGAAGCTGACCCAGTAGTGGACAGTCCCGTTCCCTGCACACCTTGAATACTGAGTAATGATCAGTCAATATTCATTCAAATTTTAAAAAGATATTTTATATTCAACATGACAAGATGTTTTGAAACAACTAATGTCTTTGTCACAATTTCTTTAATTCAACATAATCAATTTAAGTTAAAAAAAAATTCAGTTTAAGCAAAAAATTTAGTAAAAAGAGCTCAATATGTTTCGGGGTATCCCTTCATCGGTATCCCTACAAAATATCCCCACCAAAAATATTGCTGTACATATAGCGTTTGTCTCGCCATAGGCAATATTTTTGGGGGGGATAATTTGTGGGAGTGGGAGTTGTGGGGGTGTCCCCTGCACATTTTAAAATAATACGGGGGTTACAGGGGAGTCCCCCGCAGGGTCCATGGGTCAATATCAGCGCAAAAATATGGCGATATTTTTGTTTCGCAATATTTCTGCGGGGATATTAACACATGGAACCGCTTCATCAGGAGCAAGTTTTAATATATAGAGTCTTCTGCCTGCTTCAACTATCTAAAGTGTAAATTACAAAAGGTATTATCAGTATTTCCACGTATAAAGATTTGCTCCTAAATGCATATACTGTGTTTAAACCATGGTATCTGACTGCCATTCACCTGGCTGACTTTCAGAGTCGGTATATGGTGATGGGTGTGGTGACGCTGCGATAACTCTGTTAGTTTGGCCAGCTGTGTGTCCAGTTCTTTTTCAACAATCGTGATATATGCACGCTTTGCTTGGAGGATTTAATTAGATGTATCAGAGTGGGGCTCTCTTTGTGTTTCTTTGGTCCTAGGAGTTCTTTCTTTCCTTGTTCTGAGATCGCATTTTTGCTTCACTTTGGTGAGTACTTGACCGGGGTACCCTATGTTTGAATCGCTCTGTAACGACTCTTGAGCCTCTTCCTACTTTGTTTCATCAGAGACCATTCTTCTAATTCTTAGATGTTGACTATGGTAAGTCATTTTTACACTAATCACTTGAACAACTTCAAGATAATTACAACTCTATACACCAGAGCTTTTCCTTATCCACCCCCATATATCTTTCAGATGATACAGATTGTGCACCTTATAATAAGCACTTGGGAACATGAATGCTGACCCAACATTAGTTGAGATTATGTCATCATTTGGGTTCCGTGTGTTAAAATCGCGTTAAAAATGGCTGTTTACACAAAGAATCGCTGCAAAAAGGCTGTGTGTTTGCCGCCGCAATCCATGTAAAGTTTGCAGGGAACACCCCTGCAACCCCTAGACCCATGATACCATTTAAGGGGAGCGGGGGACACCCCCGCAACCCCCTGCTCCCTTTAAATGGTATAATGGGGTACCAGTTCAAACCTCAGCAGTTCTGCGAATCATTCACCAATATATAGAATACTTAGAGTTATAGTTTCGGAGAGTGAGCTGGCCATTGTGAGCCCATCTCCTTTTATTTACTTAACAGACACAGACCTTCCTTGGATCCCGAAGGACAGGATACTAACTGAGAGGTGTCGGAACAGAGCGTCTATAGACTGAACCGGTCTGCTGATCCTCATTCTCCTTGGCCCTTATCTGTTTGGAAAATGGCTCCCAGAGGCTCCTGTCTGGAGAGGATTCCGGGCACACTGGATGGGGCTGTATTCTTTGTCCATAGGGACATTGGCAGAATGGATGGACATGGTGGGCTTTATCTGTAGTGTATGGACCGACTTCATATGAGAAGGGAATGAATGGAAATCATAAAGGGAGCTTGCGTTGCTTATCCACAGCGAAAGGCCAGACTGGGTGGGTCTTGCCTCTTGTTTTCTCTAACAGTAGGCAATGGCCAGACTGGCTAGGTGTCGGTGTCAGTGAACAGAACAAACACAAAGTAAAAATACCAATTCCCTCAGCAATAAATAAAAGGGAATTGCCAATCTATGAGAATCTGCCAAAATATAAGAATGCAGCTTTATTTGTACTAATCAACCAATTGGAGCTCTACCTACAGGCCATTGCGGTTACTTTAGATGCTGAGAAGCTTTTCGACTCAGTGGAATGGCCGTTTTTGTTTGAGGTGCTGAGGAGGTTAGGACTGGGAAATTGATTTATATCTTATATAAAACTACTTTTTTCATCCCCAATAGCCAGAGTGTACACTAATGACATAGTCTCCCCCAGAAAGGTGATGGAAATAGGGACTAGGCAGGGATGCCCTCTTTCCCCATTACTATTCGCTATAGCAATAGAACCCCATGCAGAAATAATTAGAGCTAAAGATCTAGAGAAGGGGCGTAAACTGTACTCGCATAAGCTGATAATCTCGTTCTACGCTGACGACAACGTGCTATTCTGAAATAACCTGGAGGTCAACCTTGAACCAGTAATAAAGGATGTGCAAGAGTTTGGGGCTTACTCAGGATTGCGTATCAATTGGCAGAAATTAGAGATTTTTTCCTTAGCGAAACACACTCAGTGCTGGCCAAAGTTAACACAGTTTAAATGGAGAGGGGGCAACGTCAAGTATCTCGGAGTAGAGATTGCCCAAGACACAGATGTTTAGTAGAACTAAATTATGGTCCAGTAATCAAGTAATTTAGAGCCACACTGGATAGATGGCATAATCTTCCGGTCTCCCTGGTGGGCTACTAAAAATGATAATCCTGTCTAGATTCCTATACTTTTTCGTGAACATCTCCATAACATTACCCACAGCGTTTTTCTTTTTTTTAGATGTGCAGTCTATGTACACTGGGCAGATCTGGGCGGGCAAGACGGCGCATGTAAGATGGGACCCGCAAGCTAGTGTGGAAAGTGCAATAGTGACCCCATCACTCGTTTCAGCAGTGGTTGTCTCGGATTTACCCAAGAGAGGGAGAGAGGTTATTGTTGTTTCAGCAACACACAATGGATAGGGGGGTATGGTGAAGTATGCTGGCCTTGACAGACCATATTCATCCCTACTACCAGTGCAACGTACTCCCGGACTGCCTCTTACAGCCGATACATGCACACAATGGACACAATGACAACATTGGGAATAAGGTGCTTCAGGTATCTCTACCCAGAAGGAAGAAGGAACTCGCCATTGGTGGTGTTTACATACTTCTGTCTTTCTCATACATTGAGAGTCCACTTTCGCTCATTCGCAGGCTAGCCCCCGGAGTATCCTCCATTGACGGATATGATAGGCAGAACGGGAGAGAGCAGACGAATCTCAGTTTAGTATAAAGGAATCTGTGAGGGGTGGGAACTACAGTTCTCTGGGGGCCGAATGAAGTGGGAAAGTGACTTCCAAGTGCAGCTAACTGAAAAGAGGTGGAAATACATCAGGAGACATACAAAAACAATTTCACGAAAATATAAGTGAAAGCTGATCCACTACAAGTTTGTACATGGAGCCTATCATCTGACACCTAGGAGGTTGCACAGAATGTACCCTGATAGACCAGGTACATGTGGGAAGTGTGTGGCACCAGATGCAGGTTCCTACACTTGCAGATGGGTTGAGCCATTTTGGGATGAGGTGCTCAAAATAGCCTCTAGAATGATTGACATAGAAGTGGAGGTGCCGTCGATGAAGGGTTTACTGGCATGTAAGGGGAAGATCCTGACAGGCCTACAGAAATCTTGGGGTCTGTTAATGGGTTTGGCTAAGATATGTAGCCCAGGCATGGATGAAGGGCCCCACGCTTAGGGTCGCCACCTGGATGAAAAACATTGCGAAATACACAGACTTTGACTCTAAATTCTCAAAGATAGTACCAATTTCCTGCTGACCGAAAGATATGTGGTGCCTGTACAAGGCAAACCTAATAAGCAGGGAGGGGTAAGGGAGTGATGACGAGTAAACCCTGTCGGAAACCTAAACATGTGAACATTGTTAAATAATGATAATGTAGACTCACAGCTAACCCTGATGAACTGCCCTCCTGTGTTTATGATAACGACAACTGTAATGCATTCCCCTCATGAAGTTGCATTGTTTGTTTGAAAACCAATAAATTAAAAAAAGAAAAAAAGAAAAGAACAGAGGAACATCATACCCTTTAGTTCCCGCCCACTATGACCACTGATCCTCCGGAACATCATACCCTTTAGTTCCCGCCCACTATGACCACTCATCGGCAAACAAGACTCCCTTCTGGAGACAAAATGCTTCTGAACAAGAAAACACCTAGAAACAGACCTGCATGCAGAGCTCCTGGTACTTCCGGTCAAAATCAGCACAATGGCAAAGGTACCTTTTCTCTCTCCTCCATTTAACGTAATCCACCCCCAGTGGTCTAAGTGGGGGGCAGCGGTTCTCCTCTACTTTTTAAAATTAAGTTTTACTGGTCCTGTACTTTTATTGTGAAAAGAAACTGTTCGGGAATGGTTTTGTTTTACAATAAAAGCATAGGAAGAAGTTGAAACTTGCACTTTCCTTAAACAGTGGGCACATTTGTATGGGGGTTTACCTGGGAGGGGACGTGGCGATGGGTTTTGTGGGGAGCGAGGAGAGGCCAGCAGGGAACATTTTCAAGAGGGGCGACAGGTCGGATCCAGGAAATTATAGACCTATCGCCCTCTTCGACGTGGTGGGAAAGATATTTGCTGCAATAGTCTTGAGACACCTGAATGAATGGAGTTGGTTGATCCATAATCAAGATCTCTGGCAGTCGGGATTTCATAAAGGCATTGGAACGACCTTGAATGTTTTAATTATTAACACACTAAAATGTATGGTCAAGGAAAAAAAATATAACTCCATCTACATTGCGTCCATTGACCTTGAACAGGCATTCGATTCAGTTGACCGTAGACTATTGTGGAACAAACGGAGAAAATGGGGCTGCCCAAACGACCTGAGTGAGCCCTTGGAGGCACTGCACAGTGGAACAACTCTCAGAATCAGAATGGACAAAAACGGAACTCTTTCAAATAACATTGTCTCACAAAATGGGCTGAAACAGGAGTGCCGTTTGGCTCCAGCAGTATTCTGCCTATTTATTTCCAATATGCATGAAATCTTCGATGCTATAAGAAGTTTCCCACCGAAGATTGCGGGGACTTCGGTGGGCAGGTTGCTGTTTGCAGACGATCTTCTACTGTTAGACCAGACTGCGATAGGTCTTCAGCGACAGCTAAATGCATTGGAATCTTACACTCAGGACAATGGCCTAAGAATTAATCCCAAAAAATCGAAAATCCTGGTACTAGGAACCAATAACGTCAAGGAATTCAGGTGGTCCTTGTCTGGGGAAGCTGTTCCTGTGGTCTTATCCATGATTTACCTTGGGATCTCACTAAACAACAGCAGCAATAACGGTCCAGGCGTGGATAGGCTAAGAAGCAAAGTCAAGAACTTGGCATCGCAAGCACTTTTGATCAACCAACGTTACTGTTCATTTTCATGTCGACCGCTCATCGATTTCTATAGATTAAAAGTATCACCTATCTTGACCTACGCTGCAGAGGCAAACCTTTTCCTGGCCCCCGAGGTTTGGCGTTTACTGGAAGGCTTATTTTGGAAAAGAGTTTTGAGGCTTCCACCATCTCTACCCATTGAATGTGCAACGAAAGAACTGGGGTAACCTCCCTCTATACTGCTATGGTTTGAAAATCTCTGACTCTATACAGCAAGTGCCTTGTTCCTCTGGAAAGAAGTGTTTTTTTGACTATTAACGAAGCGCCGTCCACTAAACAGGTTCCCTTTCTAAATACATGGCAGAAAACTTGCAAGTGTATTTTGGACAACGTTGCTCAATCAGAAAACCTGTTAGTGACTAACCCGTCCAAGGTGAAGAAAAAACTTCTCGACTGGGATTGGATTCCGACCAGAGGACAAGCTAAATTAATTCAAGTCCCTGCCCTTGGTCCAGGAGGACTACTACTGTTGAGGCACAGTGCTTCCCTACCTAGACAAATTCCCTTCTCCCAAAGAAAGGCAACAATTCCTGAGATTCCGCTTGAACCTCTACTCCACAAGAGAAGTCATGGGAAGAAGGACCAAAAATAGGGAAGATCGGACTTTATCTTGCCGTTGTTGTGGCCAGGAGATTGAAACGTTATACCACTTGATAGTGAGCTGTACTTCATTAATATAACACTTCGAGAATTTTAAATTCAAACCCCCTCAAAAGAGGTGGTCTGTCTTAAGATGGGGAGGAAAAGTATCTCTGACTTTGGCACTGTTGAACTTTGTGAGAGAAATCTTTTTAATTTTGGACACCTAGTTCCTTTACGGCCTATGAACTCAATTCTGTACATTGAGGCCCAGTACCTTCGTTCTTAAATACTGCTCTGTTTGTACATTGGCGGTTTTTATTTTTATTTTTTCTCCCCTCTAGAGTTGATTCATTTTTTGTTTTTCTTTTCTTTTCTCTACTATTGACTCATTCTTTTCTTTATATGTGCATTTAAAGTTTTTTTGGAAACTAATTGATGCAATAAAAAATAAATAAAAAATAAAATAAAAAAAACGTTCCACCACATCTTTTCGTAGATTTCGACCACTGCCACCCCCCGCCCTTTGTTAAAGATACAGTAGTGTGCCTGGAAACCATGCAAAATAGCAGCCAGGCGCAGTGTAAATCCCAACAAGATAACACAAAATATGCCAAAACAAAGCTTTGACGACTAAAAAAACTTGAATGCAAGCTATTTAAATCCAGCACAAAACCTCCGGTTACATTAAACAATATTCACAAACACGTTAAAACAAAAAAAAATGATTTAAATTTAGTTAATCAAATGGGCTTGCGGCGGGATGGTATAATAGTTTTCTCTTATTCAATACATTTCGGGACAGATGTGTCCCTTCATCGGGAGTCCAGAGCATTCCCAGTCCAAATTACAGACAAAACTATGCATGTTGATTTCCACTCTTCCCCTGGCATCCTTTGCTGTTGAAAGCAACACTGCACTCAAGGTTTCCAATCAGCGTTCACAATGTCAAGCATAGACTCTTCCATGGACAGCCAATCCAGGCTTTAGACCGTTTACTTCTAGTCAAACGTTATGTCTGTGTACTATTAAATGCTCTACTGGTACAGCCTTGTGTGTCCACCCAGTCCGTGTGAGCAAGAGTACCCCATTGCTCTTGGACCCCGATCCTGCATATCACGATTTGCTACTTTTGTTCTCGTGCCCACCAGCCATGGTCATGCCTTAGATACAAGCCTTTGGTGAAGATTGCTTGTGGACATTGAGGCATATGGTAACAGTGGTGCAGGCCCCAAGACTTCATCTAAGCTTTCTGTTCCAGTCTGTGGCAGTGGCAGAAGCCCTTTCACAAGGCTTAATGTCTGCATTTGCAGGCCGGGATGGTGGCAGGAAGCCTGGAATGGTAGCACAGGAGGCATGTGATCGGAAGTGAGCTTTAAAAGCCTCAGCTCACTGCTGTGCATAATTGGTCATTGATGCAGTGCTGCTGTTCTGAAGGACCTTTTTTGCTCATGATTCCTGTTGATTCCCGATTTTGTGATACCAATCATCGATTCCTTGATTGAGCTTAAACTCATGAAGCAACTCACGGTTTCCTCTTAAGGAGCCTTCCTTCACACGCCTTTAGAAACCACCTAGCCAGAATACACCCAACCATGACTATCCCTACAGCCCCCCTTCAAGTCTACCCCAACTCTCTCCTTTCATCAATGTTACATGTTCCCCATTAACTGTACATGTTAACTTTTCCCTGCTACCCTAAATGATAAGCTGGTAAATGCTATGTTGTGAGAACTGTTCCTCCCTGTATGCTCGTAATGCTGTAACCCCTGCTGACAAAGAACGCTCTGTTACTTCCAAAAACAAGGATTGCAGTCAGGAGGTACTGTGAGAAACCTAGGGGTGTTCTGACATCTACTCCCCTGGGATACTCTATGCAGGTGGCCAGGGAAAGGCCATCGCTTTTGGATCCTGCCCCTGGAGGCGGACAAGCGAGGGGGGATCACCTGGATAGAAGGTCCTCGGGGATTGGAAGTGGGGGGCCCATAGCTGAGACACAGTGTTCCACATCTTTCCTTTCGGAAGACACCCCAATACCAGGAAAGGTTATGGGATACTGTTCAACTGGTTTCATGGTTTCTGAGAAAGGTAGGAATCCCTATCACACCGGATATGTTAAAAGGAAGAGAAAGGATAGGGGTGAGGTACATGGGAATAGATTCCAGTATCCCCCGTATCCTCGGGATAGTCAACCTGATCTTTTCCTGACCTTTACGGGTCATTATGAAATGTTTACACTTCACTCCCCTCTTAATGTATTACAATATTGAAATGAGGAAGAAACAACTGGGAGCTGTGAATATTACCTCCATTGCCTATTCGAGTACTGGGACGAAGTAGAGACCTGAAGTTCAGGCATGTCCCGTTGATTTACTTAATTAAGGTCATGCAAGGCAAACCTGTGGAGTCATCAGCAGCTGTCAGTCAGACCGGGGAAGCCTGTAGAGCAGAAGGACCAGAGTGGAAGCCATATGGGAAGAGAAGCCGAGACGCCAGTATGCTTCAAGAAGCCATGTGAATCCCGTTGCATGGTGAATGCTGTTAGGAGGTCCCACAATGGAGTTAGGCAGGCAGCAGGCACTGCAGGAAGGCGAAGCTCCGCATAACAGCTGGCGAGTGCGAAGTGGAGTGTCTGGCTATTTCGCTGTCCTTCGGAAGAAGAAAGAAGGAGCCATTGATACTGGTTAAGTGCCTGGGACACTTAAAATACCTGATGCGCTCGAAGGAGACCAAACAAACAGTAACGGTCAATAAAATTAAATGAACAACATTCCTTATATTGAATACCAAACTGAATGAAACAAGTGAAAGTAACTTGGTGTATGGAATGAAACAAACTACATTGCTTCTAATTAAAATCTAATTGAATGAAATAAGTGAAAGGAACTAATGGTGAATACCAGATTGAATGAACTGAGTAAAACTCACCATTATTGAATACTGCCTTGATGGAAATATGTAAGCTGTCCTTTATTGCAATACAGAAGCTAAGATATATTGAATTGCATGAAAACAACACCTATACTAAACTGAACTATGTATCTGAATGCAAAGATATAAGGAAAACCTCCATTGATGAACAATGAATTGAACATCAAAAATGAAGCTAAACCGAAGGAATGAAACAAAGGTGGTAAAGTTGTGAAACTGCACTTTAAGAAACTGTTGAATCAAATCTTGAACTTGAAAGAAACCTGTAAGTTCCTGGTTGTGTGACCTGTAATGGCTGAACTGTGTGGTCTGAAACGGTTGTAGGTCAATTGGTCGAATCTAAATGGTCGACAGGAAAAATGGTCGACACCAAAAGGTCGACAGGTCAAATGATTGAATATTTTTTTTTTTGTTTTTTCACTTTTTTTTTTTTGGGGTGTCCCCCCAACTCCCTTTTTTTGCTAAAAACCCCTTTTTTTTCCTAAACGAAAACCTAAAACAAATATATATGACTAAAAAAAAAATTTGATCATTTGTCCTGTCGACCAAATTGTGTCGACAATTTGTCTGTCGACCATTTGTGTGTCGACCATTTGACTAGACACCGTCTGAAACTACACCTTGACCAGAGAACTTCTTTATGTCAAAAAGGAAGCTTGCTGAAGTGAGAGCAGGAAACCAAATATTGATAAACATCAGACGTGTGGAAGGGAACCCTGAGTTATACAAGTTCAGTTTAAAGACTAAAAGCTTCAAGATATATTCTTTTGATATTAACATTAAGCGTAGGGAAGGGAACCCTAAGCTTTGATATCCCCGAGCTGTGTTATCTTGGAATTGTGAGGAACTTGGGGAAGGGCATCCTGACCTTTATAGAACTGTATTTCATGTAATGCTCAAAGGAGGAGAAATTTAACTTTGTGGTGAACTTATTGACATTTCAGAGAAAAAGCTGACGAATAAGCTAGAGATGGAAGTAGATCAGAACTTTGTTTGGAACACTGCTTAAGTTATGGTCAATGTCCCTACACATTGTTTTCAATTAGTTGTGAGGGCAAGTATTGGATTTGGACACAGACAGACTTTTACGTTGAACTTACTGGCACTGACGTCCCTTAGTTTATTTAGGTAAGGAAATCCCACCTTAGAATAGGGCAAGTTAGACCTTACTCCATCCTGACATTTTATTTTTGTTGATTTATTTATTGTATTTGTTTGTACGCCCAAACCCAGAGGTATCACAGCGTATTATTGGCAAAATGAAAGAACATGCTGGTTACAAGGAGAGAGCATAGTACAAACAAGAACCTAATGACAGTGGTGGACTCGTATTAACAGTAATGAAATACGGTCGCAAAAATATAGTTACATATATATACACATTGTAGGTAGGTTACAGAGACCCTGCAGTCACAGTTGGCAGGGATACGTATATGTACAACAGATTCCAGTTACAGTTAATAAAACATTTTCTTTAATAAAAGATGGTTCGACTTTGAATCTGTTGTCTGTGTCTCCTTCCATGATCCCAACCTCACAGTACCCACAATTAAATAATAAATAAAACATGACTTGGATCTGCTTTTTCAGTGCAATTTGTTCCCTGAATAGGAATTGTTTGGCAGCGCCCCCTTGCTCCTGAACCAGTGCTCTTGGCATAGCACTGTGAGTTGTGATCCCCATTTCCTGAGCTTGTAATGCCTGTCGCATACAGCTGGTTCAGTTCTAATTCCCCTTTCCCTACTCCTCACCCCTTTCCTGTTTCTCTTTGTAGGGCAAGGTAGTGGGGTTTGTTGTTGGGTAAGTGTGTTCTGCCCTGCTTCCTTGGTTCCTACTCCTCAGCCTCTTCTTTTTTTCCTCGTGTAGGGGAAGGTAGCTAGGTTTGTTATTAGGTTGTTGTTCTGTAACCTGCTTCCTTGGCTCCTACTCCCCAGCCTCTACACTTTTCCCTGTGTAGGTAAAGGTTAGTGGGGTTTGTTACTGGGATGCTGTTGTCTGCCCTGCTTCCTTGGTTCCTACTCCTCAGCCTCTTCTTTTTTTCCTCATGAAGGGGAAGGTAGCTAGGTTTGTTAAGGGGTTGTCTTTCTGTAACCTGCTTCCTTGGCTCCTACTCTGTAGCCTCTACACTTTTCCTTGTGTAGATAAAGGTTAGTGGGGTTTGTTATTGAGTTTGTGGTCTCTGCTCTGTTTCCTTGGCTCCTTTTCCTTAGCCTCTTCCTTTTCCCCTGTGTAGAGGAAGGCAGTGGGGTTTGTTATTGGGTGTTGTTCTGTTCTCTGCATCCTAATCCTCAGCCTCTTCCCCTTTTCCCTGTGTAGGTGAAGATAGTGGGGTTTGTTATTGGGACTGTGCTCTCTGCTGTGCGTCCTTGGCTCCTACTCTTCAGCCTCTTCCTTTTCCGCTGTGTAGGGGATAACAGTGGGGTTTGTCATTGGGTTGGTGTTCTCTGCCAGGCTTCCTTGCTCGGTACCCCTCAGCCTCTTCCTTTTTCCCTGTTTAGGGGAAGGTAGTGGGGTTTGTTATTGGGTTGTTGTTCCCTGTTCTGCCTCCTTGGCTCTCACACCTCAGTCTCTTCCCTTTTTTATGTGTAGAGGAAGGTAGTGGGGTTTGTTATTGGGTTGTTGTTCTCTGCCCTGCTTCCTTGTCTCGCATCCTTCCTTCAACCTCTTCCCTTTTTCCTGTGTAGGGGAAGGTAGTGGGGTTTCTTATTACGTTGTTATTCTCTGCCCTGCTTGCTTGGTTGGTACTCCCAAGCCTCTTCCTTTTTCCCTGTATAGGGGAAGATAGTGTTTTTTTTTAATTGGGTTGTTCTCTGCCCTGCTTCCTTGGCTCCCACTCTTTGAGCTCTTCCGTTTTCCCTGTGTAGGGGAAGGTAGAGGGGTTTGTTATTGCGCTTTTCTTCTCTGCACCTGCTACCTTGGTTCGTACTCCCAAGCCTCTTCCTTTTTCCCTGTATAGGGGAAAGTAGTGGCGTTTGTTATTGGGTTGTTGTTCACTGCCCTGCTTCCTTGGTTCCTTGCTGATGTGTAATGTTTTGCTTGCAGCTGTATAATTATCTGTATTTTCTTTCTGTCCTGTTAAGCTCTTACTTTGCACCAGTATTAGTCTCATTGTGCACTAAGTTCTCCGCCCTTTCTTGTCATACTGCCTCATCACGAGTTTGGCGGTAACCCTTAAATGCAGCGCTAAGGTTATTACCGCTGCATTTAAGGGTCCGTCAAATCACGGGCTTGGCGGATTTACCCCCAGCTCTGAGCTGTGGGCAAATTCTCTGTGATTTTGCAGATTTTCAGTGCTATTACCGCTGGTGGCAATACCGCCGGCGGTAATAGCGCTGAACATTCCCCATTGGGCCCAATGGGGGATGGGAAATTCCCGAATGGGCCCAATGGGGAATGGGGATTCACCGTTCCGCCAAACCCGTGATCCGGCGCTAATAGCGCTGGGGGGTTGGCGGTAACGCTAAAAGCCTCTGCAGTAATACCGCCGGGGTTACCGCCCAACTCGTGATGAGGCATAAGGCCTCGTTACACGTAAAATCATATATATATATATATATATATATATGATGGGCACCATCCCATACAGGTCAAGACAATCAATGTTTCCTGTATGATAAATAGGTTGTCCCCAAACAACAAATCAATTGTATTATACAAAGACATACAGAATTGCATCAGTGTATACCAAAAACATGCAAAACTTGTCTCCAATCTGACCATAGTAGTACTACTATGACATTGATTGTCTTGACCTGTATGGGATGGCGCCCGTCATATATATATATATATATATATATATATATATATATATATATATATATATATATATATATATATATATGATTTTACGTCTACTAAACCTATATGCACTTTAATTGGATATGTGTAATATTGATTGTGTTTTTTTATGCTGCTTTTATCATGATTTTTGTACTATGTGTAATAGAATTGAATACGTGTTTATTAAAGATTAATTGACAAATAATTTTATTCGCCTTGACCTGGTCTATCTACCCATCCAGCACCTACTCAATGAGCATTTCATTCGGTTGATTGATTCAATGGTTTGATTCACGTGAACCTCCCTCCCTTTCTTGTGTTTATTGTTCTGTGCTTCCCCTGGGTTCACATTGTTGGGGACGCCTATCCTGCAGACCAACCCTTGAGCATTCGAACAAGGCGATATCGTCTGTGTAAGAAATCCAGGTGAGTTGAACTAATAATTTGAGAGAAATCAATGAGGTCTTGATCAAAAACTCACCCATGTCCGACAAATATAAATTGAATAAAAGATGGCCCAGTATGCACCCCTGTCTAAGGCCTGTGTAGGTGTTTACTGCCGTAGAAAGCGCCCCATCACAATTAAGCCTAATGTGCCACTTAGTAATTAAATACAATTTTATCAGGATGTTTAGGGGGCTTGGGGAGATGTTTCATGATTTTGGTGCATGCCATAGGTTGCCCCGGTTAATGGCATCAAAAGAAAGTGAGAGATCTGCACTTGCCACAAAAATATCCGACGCTCCTTTTGTACCGGCCAAATATTGAAATGAATCCATAATCACCCCAGGCAGGATTCTTCAAACACCAGCCCTAAATCCCATTTGTGAAAGTTTTAAGATCCCTGTTCCTTCTGCCCAAGATGTTAATTCTCGCAATACTAATGAAGCAAAAATCTTAGATTCACCGGTATTTACGGGGATGCATATTATTTCTTTTTTTGTACACTGGAATCATGTGTGCCACGTGCATATATGGGATTTGCTGGTGTTGAATTTTATTTGTAAAGTGTGGCCCAAGGCTCAAGGTTTTCCTTGACCGCACATTTACTCAGTCATCCTCGACAAACTGCCCTGGATGTATTGGCTTTCTTAATCATGTATAACACATCATGCTTACCGAATGAAATAGACCGAAAATCCATGTTTGTATTCACTATCGCATCTAATTCTGGGGATGCAAATAGTGTGTTAAAATGTGTGATGCAAACCGATTCAAGTATATGATTTGCTTCGGTCTCCAGATGAAAATTATCTTGATCATTTTGCAGGCCAGCATTGTTACACCCTTTTCATGCTACACCAGTGACTTAATTTGCTTCACCTTATTTGTATATCTTTGTTTTAATTTCCTAATACTTTCACCAACGTCTTGTCCTGCTGTAGCCAGACATTTATAGTTTCCAGTTTGAATTCTCAGTTCTTTTTTATTTTGCTGAATAACTTGATCTGACCGACAAGGACGAGTCACCTCATATGGCTTGGGGCAAGCAAACACATCAATACATTTTTGTAAAAATAAAAAGGGAGGAAATGCTGAAAATAGATGCTTAATGCTACATTACAGGAGCCTTGCAACACTTGTGCCATGATATAGTCATTACATTTGTGTTATACTATTAGGGTTATCAGGGTACCAGGAAATCCTATTGTATCCGATTTTAAACTCGCATACCTGCCATCTCACTAAGACCTTTCTAATATATCCAATCCTTAAAGGAAGCATATAAAATGTTATGATCACTAAAATTATTCTCCACTATATCTAAAAAGGTGTGCTGATTAAATCATTTGAAATATTTTTAAAATCAAGAGAGGACCTCTGTGCTCCTCTAGTCCAAGTAACCTCTCCTTCTAAGCCCCCATAACCTTTCCATTAAGCCGATGCATGTTCCAGTCTTCCAATGCACTTGTCCAGCATCTCCCCCTAGCACAGAGGTGGGACTGGTATTTAGAAATAATACAAGGGGGACTAACATATGGCACTGTATCCCATAAACAATTTGAATTAAAATCTGCCATAGTAAGGATGTCTCCAGATGTGTCTACCGCTCTCCCTTCACACAAAACCCCTTCCAGATGATCTAAGAATTTTTCAAAAGTCAAATACGATTCAGTCCAATAAATATTGATGATTAAGATGTGGCTCCCTCCTACTTCCGTATACAATTCCACAGCCAATAAACCCAAAGTGGTGTTAGAGAAGAAAGAGGCCTCCCGCACCCAAGTCGTCTTTACAGCAGTCAGTAAACCAAGAGTGCGTCTGCCAGCTGTGCCCCTTTCAGCTTTTTGGGTGACAGTAAAATATCCATCAAGGATAAAATGTATCATTGAAAAGGTTCCCTGGAGACAAATAATTACACAATCTTCATAGATCTTACTGATCTCTGGACTTCCCAGTATGTGTGTGTAGCCATGGGAGTTCCAGGAAAATATTTTACACTCAATGCCAATATTAGAAGACTGGTCTGAAGGGTTGCGCATTAGTGACCCCTTTATGTACCCACCCGGGTAGACATGCCCAGTCTAAGTAGTTTTTACCTAAAGCAACCAGTGAGCCTTCATGAGCTCCTTCTCTACCTTGTTCGCAATAATATGTACTTGCTGTTTTAACGGTAAAAAGGAAGGACGCCCATTTACTTAATTATGGTAGCTAACAGAACCGTCCATGCCAGGAGTCCACAAATCAAACCCCGCTGTCTCAAGCCATCAACTGACGATAATAACAACACTGAAATTATTATTTCTTTGCTTGGTTCCAAATCAATGGGGACTGCTTATTCTACATGTTGCTCAATCGTAGCACGTAAGCTCTTTAAACACTACACCGACATCAGGAAAAGGTGAATAGATCAAACCATCAACATCATGGCATGATTCACAGTCAAACCATTCACAAATAATGAATCTGACTAAATTCAAAGCAACAGGGTACTAGTACTACATCCCTTGTATGACATGAATCTTATGTTTCATTCAAAGACCACTTCATTTTAAAGGCGCCACTCAATTGCAAACCGCAATTTAATCAGTTATAAAAAACGCATTCATTTATTCATATGCATTTTATGCAAAAACATAAAAAGGACTATCACAGAGTCCTACACATCAGTAACTTAACCCACCAAAAACTGTGCTAACCACTTACAGTCTAAATGATGTGAAAACACAAAACATTTCATGATAAATAAAACCAACACAGAGTGAGCAGGAAAGAATTCATACACACGGTAAAAAGAAAAAATTCATCACACAAGTTGGTTGGTGACCAATTTGGGATCAATATTCCTGATCCCTTATGCATACATGTCTCACAGTTTGCTTGGAGCGGTTGTGGAATATTACATTGGTATGCCTATTTTTAACCACTCAATAGTTGTTATAAAGGTCAATCAAAGGTATCTGGAGGTATATTCTACACTCTAACCTTTGTTGAAAACTTGTTGTGAAGTTGAGAGATAGGAAAAATAGAATACAGATTTCCTAGTGTAAAGTCGACATATGTTTCGGCCTTGTGACTCATACTATGCACTCTCTCGGTGCTGTTGGTTATGTTAATACTGGCCGTCTTCAGGACAGGGTAACAAAGTTGTTTGAAAAAGGTAACAAATACTTTCCCAGGCACTTCTATTGCGATCTAAGAAGAGACTTTAAAAGAAGAAAAAATAAGTGTTTTTATAAAACGCTCCTTCGAAAAGCTTAGTTAAAAATTGTGGTAATGGACTATAGTGGTTCTGCCATAACATGGACTAACAGGCAGTTGCCTCAGATTGCTTCGGGACGTTGTAGGAGGAGTGTCAATGGAATAGTTCTAAACACCTCTGGCTCCTTTTCAGATGCTCACTTGACCGGGTGTATTCCTTCACCATGCCTATAAGTATTCATGCTTTTGTCATAATCACATTCATTGTGAAATCGGAAAAACACAGCTCAATGTACAGTGCTCCAAAGTTTAGTATGTAAATATGTACCTTAAATGGCTGTCAAGGGGTAGTCGTTCTTATAATGTCACCACGGGGGGCCCTTCAATTAATGTCCTTGAGTGAAATGGGCTCAACACAGGTTGCAGCTATTAGTGTTAAAATTCACCAACTGCTGCAGAGAAATTACATAGGACAAAGTGTCTATTACTGACAGGATCTTGTGTCTTTATGCATTTATCACCTGCTCACAAATGATGCTAGTATGTGAGACGGGTTCTATGAGCCATTTAAATACATATTAGCCCACACTAATGTTTAGCCTATAGGGCAGGGCCATGGCTGTAACATAGCACGTCTATATATATATATCCAATACTTGATACCAATTCACCGCATTTCAACCACCATTGCTTAATGGCGCCAGTTCCCGAGCCAATCTCAGGGGAAGTAAAGTACGACACAGTCACGTGTGAAAGGGCCACGTTGGCGTGCTCGCCTCATAGAACCTATTTAGATAGTGCATACAGACAGGTGGAACGGGGTCACATGACCCGTGAACGTGCTAGTCTCTGAAGACTACAAGGCTGATGGGAAACATAGTTCCTAAATAACATGCAGACGAGATCTGCTCAGGAGGCCACTGACTTATCCAATAATGATAATAAAAGTCATAACAGATGGCCGTGGTACATCAGTCTCCTGTTTCAAGATGACAGAAATGGAAAAGGAGCCATTTGGGCACTTTCTCAGCACCCAAATGTGCTAGTGTATACACAGGGCCGCCGGAGCTCATGGACTATGAAGTCCATGGGCAAGTCTGTAGAATGTTAAGAACACTGAACTGGACAAAACGGCCATATCGTGGTCCTAGAGTATGCAATATTAGATATTCGAAAGGCACTGGTGGATGTATGGAGTCTAGTATAATTTACCAATAAGGCAAAGATGCCAATGAGCGTAAGAAAGGACACCACACTGGTTTTAGAATGGAGAATTACATTGTTATTATTCCCATATACCACTTTGGTGGGTGGAGGGGCCTTAACCCAAAGGCGAGAGATTAATCCTTTTGTTCACCCCATAGAAAGGCAGACCACACGATAGGTTAACTTAATTTATGAAGTAATGATGATACACAGGCCTATACGTGGCTGGATGTGAAGATGTTTATCATAGAAAGATGTTCCATTCCACCGCTATGTTTAGACCTTGTTTTACCGAGTTGCTGTCATAAATCCATCTTTGCTCACATTGTGTCAGAGCCAAATCACGATTCCCACCTCTCGGGGCCTGATGGACAATTTGTAAAACACACCAAAGCATATCTGTAGATTTATGCTGTTTCTTAACTTTGTTTTTACTCTTTACTCTTTACTCTTACTCTCTACTCTTTACTCTTATCTTTACTCTTTATTTACCAATAAGGCAAAGATGCCATTGAGCATAGGAAAGGACAACACACTGGTTTTAGAATGGAGTATTACATTGTTATTCGTCCCATATACCACTTGGGTGGGTGGAGGGGCCTTAACCGAAAGGCGAGAGATTAATCCTTTTGTTCACCCCATAGAAAGGCAGAACACATGATAGGTTAACTTAATTTATGCAGTAATGATGATACACAGGCCTATATGTGGCTGGATGTGAAGATGTTTATCATAGAAAGATTTTCCATTCTACCGCTATGTTTAGACCTTGTTTTACCGGGTTGCTGTCATAAATCCATCTTTGCTCACATCCTGTCAGAGCCAAATCACGGTTCGCACCTCTTGGGGCCTGATGGACAATTTGTAAAACACACCAAAGCATATCTGTAGATTTATGCTGTTTCTTAACAAAATGTGCTACCAGGGGTTTGTTCTCTGTTTGATTTCTGATGCACGATTTGTGCTCACAGATTCTCTGTTTCACCTGGTGTTTTGTTTTGCCAATGTAGGCTAAATTGCAAGGGCAGATACTGACATACACTGCCCAGGTAGTTGTGAAGTTGGTAAACTCCCGCAATGGGACTACTCAAGTGCCTAACGTGATGGTTTTCATGTCCTTAGTTTGTGGACACACAGAACAATGGCCACATTTATGGTGACCTGTTACGGGTGGTAAACCCCATAGTGTATTTTGTGTTTGTTTAGGTATATCTGATGTAGGATAGCTGTGCACCAAGTTGTCTTTAAGATTTCTTTGCCTTTTGAAGGTAAACCGTGGTTTGGGGGGTTAAAGTCTTCTGTTTGATCATGTCCAAATGTTTCAGAATGGTTTACCATAGAGGCGCACTGATGGGGCTGAAGGTACTCACACATGTGATCTTGTCCAAATTCGTTCTTTGTGTGGTATGCAAGCACGTCTCCCTTGGCATGTGTTGAGCTCTCTTATAGGCTCTTTGTATGGTGGGCTTCGGATAGCCCTTGTCTTTCAGTCTAGTTTTCAGTGCCAGACCATGCGTTATATAATCAATGGTCTGTGAGCAGTTTCTACTAATACGTAGGAATTGACCAAAGGGAAGGCCCTCCCTTAGACTTTTAGGATGGAAGCTGGGGTAATCTAATAAAGTGTTCCTGTCTGTCGGCTTCCTATAAAGCACAGTGTCCAGTGTATCATGGTCTGTTTTTATGATTTCAACATCTAAAAAGGACACTTTAGTGTGGTCATGTTCGATGGTAAATTTGATGCACGAATTTTGGGAATTCAGCCATAAATGGAATTCCATGAGTTGAGTAGTGGAGCCTCTCCAGATCATAAAAACATCATTGATGTATCTGTACCAGTCTTGGATGTTTGATTTGAATGGATTATTGCTGTGGTAGATTGATTTAATCTCGAAGTGGTCCATATAGAGGTTAGCCAGGTCATAGGCAAAAGTGGCCCCCATACTGGTTCCTTGCAGTTGATTGTAAAATGTTGTCCCATAAAGAAAGAAATTTTCCCTAAGTACTAGGCGGATACATTCTAAAATGAATGCCGTAGGCACTTTCATTAAAGTAGTAGTTTGCAAGTAGTAGTTAGTGGGCCATAACCGTGAGTCAGTCTTGTTGGGGTATGCTCGTATACAAAGCAACTACATCGAGAGTATCAAGTATGTCTTCAGGTGTTTTATGAATGTTCATGATGTCTGTTTGTTTGTTTTGTTTGTTTGTTTGTTTAGTCACTTTTAAGCTCTCCAGGCCCGTAGGTAATAGTGCGCCACAACATGAAGATGCAAAGCTTACAGAGTTATACAATATAAACAAAAACGCAATAATACTAGTAATTACAGTAGATACAGCACACAGTATGGGGTGCGGTATAGAGGATATATAGATACAGTGATATATCATATACAAATATACAAGTTACGGATGAAGCACTCTGTGGAGCCCTCAGACTCAGGGCAGAGTAGAGACATATGAATTCCAGCAGTAAACAGAGTTCAAATGTACAGAATGCAATATAGCCACTGCCATATAGCGGTTAGTCTCACAAGCAGAAAAAATTCCCCATGTTATTCAGAGGTGCCATACCGTTATGTGAGGATAGTAGGTATGAGGACTAAGGGTGAGAGGCTATGAGTCAGTCATGATAATATGTTTGATGACATTTTTCCTAAAGGATGAGAAAGGTTGGTCCCTACGCAGGTCTTGAGGAATAGTATTCCATAATTTCGCTGCCTTTACAGGGAAACTATTGCCACCAATGGTGGTGAGTCTGTATCTAGGTATAGTCAGACAGTTGGAGTTACCAGCTCTAGTTGGTCTAGCAGAGATTCTTCTATGGAATTTATCTGAAAGGTAACTTGGGGCAGCTGTGTTGAGGGCTTTATGAGTCAGAGAAGGCGTCTCAAGCTGAATTTTGTTATCTGTATATAGCCATTTATATTGGCGTCTGAGAGATGAAATAGGAGTTCTTTTATTAATGCCTTGGGCAGCTCTTAAGGCATTATTTTGTAGTATTTGGAGCTTCTGGATAGTGGTTTTATTAGCCCTACTGTAAAGGGCATTACAATAGTCAATTCTGGGGAGTATTAGAGCTCTGCCCAGAATCAGACAGCTGTCATCCGAAAGGAAAGGTTTGCCCGCTCTTAACAGTTTACAGGTGTAAGCCGTGGATAAGTTTAAAGTTTTTATCTGTTTGTCAAAGGATAATGTGGAATCCAGATAGAAGCCCAGAGTTTTTACCTCCTTGGAGACTTTCCCATCAATGTTGAAAGAGGATACTTGATCATACTTGTGGTGTCTTTTATGTATGATTGCATTTTACCTACAAAAGGTCTCAGGAACCAATCTGCATACATTGACAGAGATTCAAGAATTGAATTTATGGCCGCTACAATGGGACGACCAGGTGGAGTTGTCAGATTTTTATGCACCTTGGGCAAGACATAGAATGCCGGAGTGGTATGATGTTGGTTGACTAAAAAAAGATGTTCATCGTCATCAACCCAGCCTTCATCGAAAGCATGTTTCATTAAGGCTAGTGATTTCATCCTTAAGTCTGTTTGTAGGGTGATGAGGGAGCTTACGGTATGCCAAAGGGTCATTTAGATGTTTCATTACTATCGTATGTTCTGCCTTTCTATGGGGTGACCAAAAGGATTAATCTCTCGCCTATGGGTTAAAGGCCCCTCCACCAGCCCAAGTGGTATATGGGATGAATAACAATGTAATGCTCCATTCTAAAACCAGTGTGGTGTCCTTTCTTACGCTCAATGGCATCTTTGCATTATTGATAAATATACTAGACTCCATACATCCACCAGTGCCCTTTGAATATCTAATATTGCATACTCTAGGACCACGATATGGCCGTTTCGTCCAGTTCAGTGTTCTCAACATTCTACAGACTTGCCCATGGACTTCATAGTCCATGAGCTCCCCCCCCCCCCCGTATACACTAGCACATTTGGGTGCTGAGAAAGTGCCCAAATAGCTCCTTTTCCATTTCTGTCATCTTGAAACAGGAGACTGATGTACCACGGCTGTCTGTTACGACTTCTATTATCAATATTACAGCGCTTTGGCATAAGGCGCTTTATAAATCAATAAATACAAATATTGGATAAGCTAGTGGCTTCCTGAGGAGATCTCGCCTGCATGTTATTTAGGAACTATGTTTGCCATCAGCCTCTTCAGAGACTAGCACGTTCGTGGGTCATGTGACCGCGTTCGACTTGTCTGTATGTATTATCTGAATGGGTTCTATGAGGCGAGCATGCCAATGTGGCCCTTGCACATGTGACTGTGTCATAATTTACTTCCCCTAACTAATACACAGTCTGAACCATGTTCCACCTGTAACTGAATGCACTTTCTGAATGGGAACTACCTTTCCCATCAGCCGCGTAGTCTTGTGAGGCGAGCACGCCAACGTGGCCCTCGCACATGTGACTGTGTTTTACTTTACTTTCGTTATTAAATACGCGGTCTGAATGCACCCGTGCATACAAGCAGCGCGGCATAGAATACTTACGAGCAAAACACTCTAGAAGGTAAGACAGACAACAATAATAGATTACCCTTTGCTGACTAGCATAAACGCCGTATGATCAGCAGGCATATGGTTCCATGTATTAATAAATGTTAAAAAACGCAGATTGGCTCGGGAACTGGCGCCATTAAGCAATGGTGGTTGAAATGCGATGAATTGGTATCAAGTATTGGATAAATATAGACGTGCTATGTTACAGCCATGGCCCTGCCCTATAGGCTAAATATTAGTGTGGGCTAATATGTATTTAAATGGCTCATAGAACCCGTCTCACATACTAGCATCATTTGTGAGCAGGTGATAAATGCATAAAGACACAAGATCCTGTCAGTAATAGACACCTTGTCCTATGTCATTTCTCTACAGCAGTTAGTGAATTTTAACACTAATAGCTGCAACCTGAGTTGAGCCCATTTCACTCAAGGACATTAATTGAAGGCCCCCCCGTGGTGACAGTATAAGAACGACCGCCCCTTGACAGCCATTTAAGGTACATATTTACATACTAAACTTTGGAGCACTGTACATTGAGCTGTGTTTTTCCGATTTCACAATGAATGTGATTATGACAAAAGCATGAATACTTATAGGCATGGTGAAGGAATACACCCGGTCAAGTGAGCATCTGAAAAGGAGCCAGAGGTGTTTAGAACTATTCCATTGACACTCCTCCTCCAACGTCCCGAAGCAATCTGAGGCAACTGCAGGTTAGTCCATGTTATGGCAGAACCACTATAGTCCATTACCACAATTTTTAACTAAGCTTTTCGAAGGAGCGTTTTATAAAAACACTTATTTTTTCTTCTTTTAAAGTCTCTTCTTAGAAAGCAATAGAAGCGCCTGGGAAAGTATTTGTTACCTTTTTCAAACAACTTCGGTTACCCTGTCCTGAAGACGGCCAGTATTAACATAACCAACAGCACCGAGAGAGTGCATAGTATGAGTCACAAGGCCGAAACATATGTCGACTTTACACTAGGAAATCTATATTCTATTTTTCATATCTCTCAACTTCACATCAAGTTTTCAACGAAGGGTACAGTGTAGAATATACCTCCAGATACCTTTGATTGACCTTTATAACAACTATTGAGTGGTTAAAAATAGGCATACCAATTTAATATTCCACAACCGCTCCAAGCAAACTGTGAGACATGCATGTATGCATAAGGGATCAGGAATATTGATCCCAAATTGGTCAACAACAAACTTGTGTGATGAGTTTTTTCTTTTTCCCGTGTGTATGAATTCTTTCCTGCTCACTCTGTGTTGCTTTTGTTTATCATGAAAGGTTTTGTGTTTTCCCATCATTTAGACTGTAAGTGGTTAGCACAGTTTTTGGTAGGTTTAGTTACTGATGTGTAGGACTCTGTGATAGTCCTTTTTATGTTTTTGCATAAGATGCATATGAATAAATGAATACGTTTTTTATAACTGATTAAATTGTGGTTTTCTTAATCTTTGATTCATCATGATTATCCTGGACTCACCCTGTAAGTGTCACAGGGACTCAAGGAGGGGGTAGTTGACCTATCACTTTCCTGTTGTCACTATTGCTAGGGCCATAATTGGCTCTAGGCTTGACTATTGCAATGCCCTTTTTGTTGGAACATCCCCAAAAAACTTGGCTAAACTTCAGCTGGCTCAAAATAACGTGTTAAGTGCCGCAACTGGAATCGCACGCAGGGAACATATCTCTGGTGTCAGAAGACAAGTGCACTGGCTTCTGGTCAAAGAAAGGATTGTCTTTAAAACACTGGCACTCACATATACATGTCTGCATGGATTAGCTCCTCCCTATCTAGCCCAAAGGATCATCAGACAAACCTCCTCTAGGCCGGCCAGGTTTGCTTACACCAATCACATCATTGTCGCTACCACACGCCAAGTCTGAGCTGGCGGCTCCAGTTTCCCAACCATGGCAGCGACATACTGGAACACCCTCCCAGCCCAAATCAGAGTGATCAAATCTCATACAGCCTTCCGTAAGGCAATAAAAACCAGTCTCTTTGTATGACAGCTTCTCATTCTAACCTGTTTTGTGCTCCATGCCCTCTGTCGCTTTCACACCATGTAATGTACTGTAACTAAGCAATTGTATCTAACTGGGGCTGCTCACATGTAACCCTGAAGCAAGCCTACTTTCAGTCTTCTTACAGCGCCTCGTTGCCCAAGGGTTGTAGTGCGCTATACAAATCCAAAAATAACATTAAAAAAATAAATTGTGGCTTTTGTACTGCATAAATGTGGATATATTTTTTATCTTGTATAAATGTTATTGTATCGAGTAATGACTCGCTTTGTGACTTTATGGTTTTAATGAATTGATTTGACATATGAATTAATAAATTGAATTGGTATACAATCTATATGACTCTTTTATGGTAACTAGGTAAATTCTTTCAGGACGATTAGTTTAGAGAGAACTTCTGCTAGTTCACCCCCTACGAGATAGTTGTTTTTCTAAATTAATATATCTATTTCGTCTTTTATACATATATATAGGTCTACCCCTAACCGTGGAGATAGTTTGACCCTGGTAGGAGTCAAATTTTGGGGTGATATTTTGTCTCTACCTGTTTTAGATACTCATTGTTGAGTGCACACCATCTGAGAAGAAACACATACTGGGGGCCTGGCTGCTCAGCCCTCGCAGAGGAGGAGGAAGCATCATCCTTGATTTTCCCCAGCCAGGCCAAAAAAGACATGCAGTGCTTAATTTATGGAGGGTTTTGCCAGGGCTCAGTCCCAGCACTTATGTTTGAGCCCTTGCACTTATTGTCTCTGCCTCACTTTAATTATGAAGTGGTGATAGTCAGTGCATCCATCAACCACAATGAGCAGGTGCGAGCTGTAGTGTAACCCCAAATATGTCAACACTGTGGGGAGCCCCTATGGGTGGAGGCAGCAGCGGTGGGAGACAGCCCACCAAGCAGTGTCACATGAGTGCTAGAAAGTATTTGGGCTCTGGCACCTATTTGTTTTTCAAATTAAGCACTGAAGACATGATGTGGGTTTTTGGGGTAGGTGGGAGTGGAGGTACATGGGAATGGTGGTCAGGGGGACCTGACCTGATGGGAGGTTACTGCGGGCTGAAAGGTAAAGGAGAAGTGGATATGATAGCAAGGGAAGAGTAGATGGCATGGGAAGATAGGTAGAATCATGTTGCAACACTATTTTCCCAGTTTCTCGTTTGCTCCATACTGTTTTCTATAGAGCGGTGCAAATGTATTTTCCGGATCTAGGGAGTTTTTTGTTTTGCTGTATCACGGATTTGGGAAATCTGGATTAATGCCAGCACATTGTTTAGGGTACTCAAACACCCACACCCAATGGAAATTGGGCACCCCTGATCACAAACCTGGTCCACCCAGATGAAAATTCCTGGAAGCATGACTGCTTATTTGACACATTCATCTATGTGCTCATATGTATGTCGTTCTTTTTTGCATCATTGACCTGTTGGAGCACAGTTTTGATGTTACTTGTTTCTCGTAGTGCTATGTTCTCTTTCCATTGGCTGAAACTTGAGAATCTATTGTTTTCTGAGTTTTTTGCCTGCTTTTTTCAAGATATTGGGCCTCATTACAAGAATGGAGGTCTCCATGGCTGCCTCCGTTCCGGGCTCCATTACCGGGTTCCTGCAATGGGGACTTACCGGGTTACTCCGACATAGGAGGACCCGGTAATTCCTCCTTGCAGGAACCCATCCCCATTCCCATCAGATTACATCTGGCCCGTTATTGCCTCCCTCTTCCCCTCGCGGGACCCGGAAAGCACGCCTGGTTTTACCAGACGTGCGATCCGGGTCCCGCGATGGGAAGCTCGTAATCGGCGCTCCCGGAATGAAGGGGGCCCGTCCCGTACCGGACCCCTTCATTACGGGAGCGCCAGCCTTATAATGAAGCCCATTGTCATTAGTGGAACCCAATGTTTACTTGTTGTCAGAACAGTTGTAACAGGGTGGTAGATGTTATTACTGTTGCTATGTTCACTTCAGACATATTCAACATTCTTAACCTTCATGGGGCATTTCTGCCCAATGATTATTAAAGACTAAAAGAGAAATGCCTTGAATACCTGCTTCTGTGTCTTTATGAAAATATAGTCCACTCAAATTCACCATTGACAGAGAACCCTGATTCAAGACCCACATCACTAAGAAAACTCAGACAACATCAGCTCTCACTCCTCCACTAAAGCAAGACTTTAGAGGAACTGTATCATTAGTGCTTAGTTTGGAAAGAAAAGTGCCAGGACTTCAATATTTTGTAGTGGACTTGTATCAGTTGTGCTCATTGTTGTATACGCCCAATACCAGCGCTTTCACTGGCTGCTCTAAAGCAGTGGATGCTGATGTTTTTTTTTATAATTGGAGGGGTGTAAATGTTTGCCTCGAATATGCAACGTAGCATAGTGAGCAAGCCCAAACCAACCCAAAAGGGCTCAGGGATGTTTTCCCCTAAGAACATTTTTAAAGGTCAAAATTGTGAATTGTCTAGCGCAAGTTTTGTGAAAAATTTGTTGAAAAGCCACACAGTTTGCAATCAGTTTTGTATAGAGAACATGAACAAATTCAATCCATGCAAGTCACTAACCGTGCACAGGAGCTTTTTCCAAAACATTTTCATGATGACTTTGGCCATAATGTATGCAGGTATAAGCAACATTTTCATGCTGGCTGTGTCCATACATGTTCATGCTGACTGCACCAATAGATGTCATCATTACCATATAAGAACATACTGCGGTTTGTTTTTTCCAGTGAAAATGCCATGACACAGTAAGAAACTACATACAAACTGGCTACACCAATGAAAGCCAGTCTAACAACATAATAACATTCATGTTTGCCTTACCGTTGATGCCAATAAAATATACCATGATACATAAAAATGTATAGCTAGATTGGCTGACCCCAACTATGCCATTCTAGTTAGGTAATTGCAGTCATCATGTTTGCTTTACCCTTTATGCCTAATAAAAATACCACACCACAGTAAGAAAGTATAGCTAGGCTGGCTTCACCAAAGTATGCCAGTCTAGCTACGCAATAGCACTCATCATGTTTGTGCTACCCTTGATGCCCAATAAAAATGAAATGTCACTGTGCAAAATAGCTAGACTGACTGCACTCAAGTATGCCAGCCTAGCTATTTTATAGAATGCCAATGCCGTGAGTAGCAAACCCCCAAATAAGAGTCCCACTGCTCCTCATATACTCTGCACAGGGCAGGAAAACAAATGCTCTCATTCCCCCATATACACTCTCATTCACTCAGGCAATCGATCTTTCACATAACACACAATGTCTCATTTACCTGCTGATTCATACAGCAGTCATGCACGCATACATACAAACAAACATTCACAGGTGGACACGTTCACACACGTGCACTAAGACAACCCTACTTACATGCACGCATACATACAAACAAACATTTTTCACAATGCATTTTCACTTACCTCGCACCTTCAGCACACCGACACTGTCCAAGATATCGACTGGAAGGCCTACCTACCCCAGTCAGAACACGCTGGTTTGACAGAAGATGAGAGACTCCCCACCAGTCAATCAGCACGCTCTGACGCTAGTAGCGCAATGATGAGAGGCAGGGGTGCTGACTTTCCTACGGGTCGCTGGCCTCTCATTATTGCGCTACGCACATTTTGCAGAGCCCGACGTGCGCAGTATTGAAAATATTTTTTTACAAATCTTAGCAGGGGGACAGACCGCTGCATAGAGGAAGGCAGCACAGTCCCCCAAAAGTAATAGAAATGTGCTGCTTGTCACTCAAGTGAGTGGGTGGTGCCCCCCCTCACCCATACATACGGGCCGCACTTTTCTTAAGGCAAAAATTATTGTAAGTGCTTCTAAACATAGCTAATACATGTATTCATTGTTATCAGAATTGTGTTGGTAAAGTTATTTTGATTGTCAAAGGAAATGCACAAATCTGATTCTGCGCATGACAACAATAGGCCTGAGATGATAACTGCCAGAGTGGAAAAAAGACCTGAGGCAGAGCCTTGGCAATCACCAGCACAAATGAAGCACTGTACACAGTCCACCTTAGCCCCTGTACAAACTCTCCACCACACTGCAGCCAGCCTCACCACAGGTGGTAAGCGGCTTAGCCAGACCGCTATGATCACCGGGGAAATAAATTAGCGACTCCTGCAAAGCTGCATTACCTTCAAAACTGCCTGCATCACCCACAAGGCAACAGCCGCCAACGCCCCAACCTATCAAGCCAAGAACCTCGAGACTCCGGGAAGTCAAGGCAACACCGGAAGCTGTGACATATGCAGGCTCAAAGCCAAGAACTGCAGGAACAAAAGCAAACAAAGAAACCGGCCTTCTCCTGCTATGCCCCTGGAATTTGAGTCAAACTGTCAACTTCTGTCTCTACCTATTACACTTCAGTGAAGAATAGAAGTGTCAGCTCTTCAAAGAACATCTTGCGAAACGATGACCACCCTTCCAGGCTGCCTATCCCCCTCCATCTTCCACCCCTCCAACATAAAAAACTTCTACCCCGTGCCTACCCCCACCTCTTCTGAACGATGCTTGTCAGAGAGGTTTGCAGTATATTAATCCTTACATGGCATGTTCTATCCTTCCTTCCATTCCCAATGCCCCCCACTTCTGAATTCCAATCATTCCAAACAAGAGATGCCCGTGGGCGGGTGACACCATTATGGAAGAAAGATGATGCTGCTGGAAGCAGAGGTGCCTTTTTCTAAAGCCTAAAGCACCTGGTCATTCGTTGGAGTTTCAGGCTTTAGGTAGAAATGGCCTCGACTTCCTGTGACCTCACCTTTTCAGCCTTAATGGTGGCACTGCCCCTCGCCAGGAATCATGCCTGCGAGGGGCAGTGCCACCATTAAGGCTAAAAAGGCGAGGCACTGTCTCCTGCCAGGTAAGCCCCCCTCCGTCGCTGTTAGGCTACACCCCCTTGATGAGCCCCAGCTTATTTTCCAGTGCCACTTAAGGCACTAGTTTGAATCATAACATCATAACAGGCCTAGCTCAGTCTCTCATGTCTCAGAGTTCAATAACAACGTTGGTCTTTATTTATTTATTTATGTTGGAATTTATAAAGCGTACCGAACCCTGGGGCATTTGGGTGCTGGTTTACAAGTAAAAGTAGTTGTTCATCCCTACCCCCCACCTTTAACTGCATGCTGCTGGTCCCTTCCTCTCTTGTCTTAGCTTCTATCCCTCTGTCGCCCCATCCAGGTGCTCTGTTGTTTTTGCATTTCTCCCATGGGCCGAATCCTCGGCTGCATGTTCCCATGTTTGCTGCCACACCTCTCTACCGATGCACTCATACTGCTTTCATCTGTACACCAACCCCTGGGAGCACTGCTTTAAACGGGCCGGTCCTACCTAGCCCTCAGTAGCTGCACTTCTTATTTTTGAGGTTCACAGTACTGGCACTTCTCAAAGCCTGAAAGGCAGTACCGCCACTGAACTAGGTGGCGAGGAGAAAATGAAAGCATTTCTTTACACTTCATCACAATGAAGGAGCGAGCTCTTGCAGACAATTCTGGGGAAAGCAGCACCCTCTCCCTCCTCATCCCTCCACCACCCGCAGAGGCCACAATGTCTCCTTCATGGCCCACCTTGCAGAGCCAAAGAAGAGACAGATATGCAGCACCTGACGGCATTTCACAAAGTGGGCTTCACCTGTTACCCATGGAGCCTCTTGAGATTTTTCATATTGAGCACGGATTGATATGGAAAGCCTGGGCCTTTACTTTTTTTTAATCGTGTTTCTTTGTTATTAGTAGCTCTTTTTCTAATATGTAAATAAGTAATTGGAGTTGTGATTGAACGTTTTGGGCTGAAAGCACGTGCACAGCTCTAGTTGTGCACCAAATTCCTCATAATTATACAATGAAAGTGAGCAATAATAAAACTTCCCTTTTAAAGCTCCGTTTACACCTACGGTATCTGCTGGTTTGACACGCAAAAAAGAAATTCTTTATATGGATATTCACATTTTCTTAGCACAATGCATAACAATAAACTGGAAGTTTGTGAAAACGAATCCCAAATTCACTGCTTAGCCAGAGTGTGTGATCTCTGGCAAATAGTGTAATCTCACTGTGAATTGCCTGAAAACAGTGTGAGTTCTCAAAGCCTGACATCTTTCATACATAACAATACTACTTTCAAAACAGATCAAAATGAGTCTGTGATTGATTAGCAACTTTGAGAGATGGTTGCATTAGGCTGACAGAATCAAATTTAAAGGCAATTACGTAACAATAAATCAATATACTGACATTTTGCCTGGAAACAATGAGATGCTTCAGCAGAGCTTGCTGCGAAGGCCAGACTCCACAGAGAGTTTGTGATTGTGAAAACATAACTGAAGTGTGAGTGTGTGGAGTGAGACATATAGAAATGAACAAACATAGAAAAAAAATGAGACAAAAAGAGCGAGACACACATAGAAAGTGAGACAAATTGAGAGCTAGGAAAAGGGTGTTGGAGAAGGGCACGCCTTGTGAGATTAATTTAAATGGGTAATAGGCCCCGGCCGGGTTCCATTACCAGAGTGATTTTAAATCCCTCCCTCAGTCCCTAAGCTGAGGCCCAGCCCACTTAAAGTCTTGATTGGTGAGAACCTGCACTTCTTTTTTCATTTAAAACCCTGCTCTAGAGTATCTTCTCATGGCTTTACATTCTCCCCACTCTCCCCAGTTGTTAAATGTTAAGCGTTGCAAAGTTCGGGGTGCACACGAGCAGTCTGTGTCGACACCGTGGGGAGAAGTTGTGGGTAGAGGCAGCAATGGTGGGTTACTGCCCACCAGCAGTGTCACAAGCGTGCTAGAAAAAATGTCATCCCTGGCACTTATTTTCTAACATATTAAGCACTGCTCCACACATGTGTTCACAGGCGGAAAGTGCTATGAAGCGACAAAGTTGACACTTTCTGACGCTATACAGATCAATGACAATAAATTCTGGGCATTGCATGTCACCCACCTGTGCAGTGGAGTACACACCTGGTGGGCCTTCAGTGTGTATCTTGTCCTTCGGCCTTCAACGGCGGTCTGCGGGCTGTGGTACTTTTACTGTGTGTATGGCTGGTGGACCTCTGCAGTGAGCCTTGTGGGAAATGTCCAAAATCCCTTCTGTGGCCTGTGTGCGATTTGGCCACCCTGGGGTACCTGGTGTACCTGCTGTGGTGACTCTCAGCCGGTGAGTGGACCTTGTGCCCTGGGGTACCTTCTGTGGTGACTCTCAACCAGTGAGTGGACCTTGTGCCCTGGGGTACCTTCTGTGGCGACTCTCAGCCAGTGAGTGGACCTTGTGCCCTGGGGTACCTTCTGTGGCGACTCTCAGCCAGTGAGCGGACCTTGTGCAACGAACCCGCGAGATCAGCCTGGTACAGGTGGTCCTTCCCTAGGAGGAGAGTTCTGTGGCGGGCTTTGAGCGTTGGGCCTTCTGCGGTGAGGCGTTTGTGGTCGGTCTCAGGTGCTGCGTCTTTCCCAGTGGACCTTCGGAGTGCCTAATACCTTCTGTGTTGGGACACGCATTTGAGGCCTTCTGTTGGCTGCGACCTCTCCCTTTCCCCTCCGATAAGAAAATGGATCCACCTCAGCACACAGGCGGAGCATTTCCGTGTCCGTTCTTGGCGCGGAATGCCTTTTTGCCGGTTTTTCCTGCCCAGTGAACCTCTGCCTTAGATAATCAGAAAAGAGTTACAACATCCCCGAGGCGAGCACATACACAGAAAAATGAATCCATCATAATCTCAATCTTTTCTGTCCGCAGAAAAAAAGAAACTGCCTTGAAAACATCTGTAGGGCAAAGCTGGAGCCCAAGCCCCTCGCACGAGCCTCACAGCTCGCCTCTCAAGCACCCCGAAGTGGGGTTGTCAGCACTCGTAGAGACCCAACGCTCGATTAGGAGGTACATATAGAAAGTGCGAAGACAAGACTAGACATGACCGCTCTGCCCGCGCAAATCTGCCCATTTCCCGTGCCCCAACATCTTTGGGTCTGGGCAGTTTCATTTCCCCACCACCATTTCTGAAGGAAGAGACTGCATGTATCCGCCCCCTACCTATCCGCCAACCCCCCTTCCTCCATTGCCCCCTGGCCCTCATGACGGTGACAGTAACGTCCTCTGCAAAGAGCTGTTCATTCCCCCGCTGCCTCTGCTCAGGACTTCCACTACCTCTCCTGGGGGCTGCTAGGGGCAACCCCTACATGTAGTAGGGGTGTTCCAGTGCTTTCACTATGCCAGAACTCCCGCCATCTCGGCCGGGGGCTATTCTAGTCCGCACACCACATTTGTATAGATTCTTCCAGGACGTCCACTACCTCTGCTGGGGGCTGGTTATTAACCCATTCCTCTGATGTGGGCTCTCCACCCCCTCTGTTGGGGGCTGGTTGTTCACCCACCCCTCTGCTCGGTGCGCGTCATTCACCCACCACTCTGATGGGGGCTCTATTAGCGCTGCCACCACCTCCAGTGGGCTTTTGTACCGGGGCTTCTAGCACCCCAGGTTGGTTCTTTTATCGGGCTCCCACCACTACTGCCGGAGCCAGTTGTAGGGCTTCCATTAACTCTGCTGGGGGCTATTCCATGCACCCACCAACAGTGCTGCTGGTTGCTCTAGAGCTTCCAGGGCTCCCACTACCACTGCTGGGGGGCTGCTCCAGGGCTCCCACTACTACTGCTGGGGGGCTGCTCCAGGGCTCCCACTACCACTGCTGGGGAGCTGTTCCAGGGCTCCCACTACCACTGCTGGGGGGGCTGCTCCAAGGCTCCCACTACCACTGCTGGGGGGGCTGCTCCAGGGCTCCCACTACCACTGCTGGGGGGCTGCTCCAGGGCTCCCACTACCACTGCTGGGGGGCTGTTCCAGGGCTCCCACTACCACTGCTGGGGGCCTGCTCCAGGGTTCTACATTATTTCGCTGCAGTATTTTTCATTGCAGGTATTTTCATCGCCGTATTTTTTTCGAAAAACTCGTTTTTTTATTCTTTTTTTTGGGGGGGGGGTTACCCCCCCAAGCACCCCTTTTTTTTATTCCCTTACACCCACAACCATATATTCAATTTTTAACCCCCCCAAAAACAAAAAAAAAACGAGTTTTTTTTCGAAATAAAAACAGCGATGAAAAAACACGCAAAAAACACGCGATGAAAAGTACCGCGGTGAAATGCATGTATACCTGCTTCAGGGCTCCCACTACCATTGCTGGGGGGCTGCTCCAGGGCTCCCACTACCACTGCTGGGGAGCTGTTCCAGGGCTCCCACTACCACTTCTGGGGAGCTGTTCCAGTGCTCCCACTGTCTCTGCTGGGCACTGCTCCAGTGCTCCCACTGTCTCTGCTGGGCGCTGTTCCAGTGCTCCCACTGTCTCTGCTGGGCGCTGTTGCAGGGCTCCCACTGTCTCTGATGGGCACTGTTCCAGTGCTCCCACTGTCTCTGCTGGGCGCTGTTGCAGGGCTCCCACTGTCTCTGATGGGCACGGTTCCAGTGCTCCCACTGTCTCTGCTGGGCGCTGTTGCAGGGCTCCCACTGTCTCTGATGGGCGCTATTGCAGGGATGCCACCATCTTTGTGCTGAGCCATTCTGTATCTCACATCACCTCTGCCGGGTGCTATTCTGTTCACCCACAACCTCTACTAGGAGTTGTTTCAGGGGTCTCACTTCCTCTGCTGGGTGCTGTTCAGGGGACTCTCACCAACTCTGCTGAGAGTAACCCAGTGCTCCTCCCACCACCGCTGCTGGGGGCTGTTATGAGGCTCAGTCCCACAACCACCACTACTGTTCTGGGGTTCCCCAGGGGAGAGGGCTGTATAATGCGCCAACCAGCTCTACGGGAGGCTGTTCTGGGGCTCACATCAGTCCTGCCGAGCACTATTCCGGCCTTCCTCACTGCCCCTGCTAAGGGCTGTTTTGAGGGGCGTCCCACTTGTACTGGGACTAGTTTGGGGCTCCCACCACCTCCGTTTCTGGTTGTTCTGTTCGACATCTATTGTAGAATGTTCCAGGACACTCATGACCGCTGCTAGTTCTGGGTCTCCAAACACACATCTGCAGGGGGTGGGTGGGTGACGTGGACGGTCTGGGGTTTCTACCACAAACTTTGCTTTTGGGGCCTTCTGGGGGTCTCATCCCCTCTACTGGAGGCTGTTCTTGGCTCTCACCCCTTTATAGGGGATCACACACTATCTCTTCTGGGGGCTGTTCCAGGACTGAGAATCCCACCACCTCTGCTGAGGGCTGTTTGCTGCATCCACCACCTCCGCTGGAGGCCGTTCTGGGGCTCCCAACACTTCTGATGGGGGCTGTTTCCGCCGGGCCACCAAAAACAGCCCCACCACTGCTGGAAACTGTTACATGTCCTCCTCATCTGGGATCTGTTCCAGAGCGTATAGCTCCCATCACATCTGCTGGCTGAGGTTTCATGCACCCACCACTTCAGATAGGGGCCATTATGGGCCTTGCGCCACTTGTTCTGCCACTAATCTCAGGCTTACCTCACCCCTCAAGGTATCTGTTCCGGGATTCCAAACTTTAGTAAAATATTCCTCCAGTCATGTATTGTAGATCAATTTGTATTTTTGCTTCTTTTATATATCTAGCATTTTACTCATTTAGATCCATACCTGGTATTACCTAAATGTTTTTGCCCAGAGCATACATACATTTAAATTATTCAGCCTGGTTTTCAGTCATTAACTGCGACTCTTCTCTTATACCGAGTCAAATAAGTTTAATTCATCGTTTTTATAAACAAATCACAATTTTTTAAAACATTCCTGTAATTTCATTAAATTGTGGAAATAACATTAGTGTCAGAAGCGGTAGTTGCTCAATGGGCCAGCACTTATTCTTCTAGTTAAAAATGCTTATTTTCACATTCAGCTTCTATTACAACCATTCACACACATTTTTCATACACAACCCAACATGTTTCATTCCTCTTCCACTCTATTTAAAAACGATTAAACAAGAATTTCATCAGGGGAACACTAATTTACACTTCCACATTATTTATACAGGTCTTGTACAGATATCTTGTTTTAACTTCAATGTTCTGCTTTTTTCTGTTTCCTAGCTCATAGGATAACATTTTTTGCTCTGTGTCACACTTCCACTGCCTTTCAGGGATTTTCCCTTTTATCACCATCTACAAGGGATCTACAACACAATAAGAAACCGGCTTTCATTAACCGCTCTTAAGCCATACATCTACAATCAATATATTACAATTTTCAATTCGTGTACAAGAGTTTAACTCTCTTAATCTTAAACGGCACCATTAATTATGCATTCATACTCACTTTACCTATCGATGGTGTGTTCTATGTGGAGCTCTGCCACATCAAAGTCTAGCTTTCAGTACTCTCGGGCATTTCTTCACGCCTGCTTCCCATTTGTATGCTAGACACTAAACAGATGTTGCGGAAATTCCATCATGTAAGCGGGGGGCTGTTTCATGAGCCCAACACCTATCCAGGAAACTCGAATCTAGGTGTTTTGCATTTGGGACCCAATCTTCGCCAACAAGAAAATGATCGCAACTGCACCACCAATACAAATACTTTGGAGCAACCACCTCATCATACCATTCGAGATCCAACTACCAACCAAAGCACCCAAACAGCCTTAAAACCCAGCGATCTGGAAAAGAAACTGGAATACCATCAAAAGGATTAACTTAAAAGAACAACTGGAATCCTCGAAACCTCCAACCGCAAACCTGGACGCAACTGACCTAGATGAAAAAGCAGGCCTAATCCAGAAATGGATCACCGAAATAATAGACAGCATCTCCCCGGAAAAAAAACCTTCATCCCATCACAAAAGAAAGCAGTGTTAAGATGGTTTACACCCCACCTCAATACAATGAAGAAAAAAAACAGAAACTTGAACTACAATGGAGGAAAAACTACGACCAGGCAAAAATAATAAACTATCAAAAACAAATTGGAGCATACTAAAACCAAATTCTGAAAGCCAAAAAGAAATACTATGACAACCGAATCACCAATACCACAAACACCCAGAAAGAACTATTCAACATCATAAATGAGATGAGAAAGCAGATCTGTGTGGTTTGGCCGTAGTAGAATTGTTTGTGGAGGAATTGACCGTAGTCAATTTTGCTGCGAATGCAATTTTACAGCAGACCTTTTCCTGGTCCGCTGCCTCTGCTGACCCTGCAGCATCAGTTCTGTCCCTCTAACGCGGGTCAGATCCGACGCGGAAGTGTTCTCCCCCTTTTTTTCCCACCACCCGCCTCCAGGAAGCGAGAGACACCCCTGCAACCCCTCAGGCCATAAATGTCAAACATGGGGAGCAGGGGACACCCCTGCAACCCGTGTTCCCCATGTTCAGCATTTATTACCCAATTATATCACATTTTATCGATCAAATGGTACTGGCTCAATTCAGTGTGATGCTGGAAAGGCATTGGAGAGACAGGACCTCCATATCCTTGTCCTGTAGTCCCTTATCATGTGTGTTCTGTGTTGCTTTCTGCACAGGAGTCCAGTTGGGATTCCTGGCAGTGCAGCTCTTCCTCTTTTTAGTTGAGGTGAACAGAGACCCTTGGGAGATCCTTATGGCACCCATGGGTGGGGGTACAACCCTGTACTCCTAGTGTATGTTTTTGGGCACCTGTGTGTGGCCCATAGAGCAGGGTATGGGCTGGTGGCAGCCTCATGCTGAATTTGGCAGGTTATCTGTGATCATCCATTTTGGGATACCCAGGCCCTGCCATAGGAATCAATGGATTCCTGATAGGAGGCAAGATGGCCTCCTGGTTTCTATTACCTGTTACCTTGTTTTTCCCAAAGTCCTGGGAGCCCTGA